>NC_090447.1:687839088-688514259 GCF_031143425.1 Pleurodeles waltl | reverse complement strand
CTGAGCAAATGTTAAAAATGACGGAAAAAATGGTACAGTGAACTCTTGTTAATTCCACTGCACACTTTTTTTTCAAGCCTTCCTGCTCCAGAATACCACCCCTTACATACATTATGCATAACACAATCATAATGTGGCGCAAGGGTTTACAAAGCAGAGCAATGCAAGCGATCCGCCACTTTGTAAATATGGCACTGCAGAAAAGCCAACTTACTGCCGCCTTAGCGTAAAAAAGAATTACACTATGGTGTTGCTGAGGTGGCGCAAGGGGCTTGTAAATATGCCCCTAAGTGCTCTCTTTACAATTGAGTAGGCATATACCCTACAGCGTTTGAAAATGGAACACTATAGGTTTGGGGAAAAGGCACAATGGTTGCACACTACCCAACTTAGGCAACACAATTTGCTGTCTACATTACCAGCAACATACAGCCAACAGTGCAAAATGATCAACACTTTATTCAAATTGTTGAAAGATTGCCTAAACTTTTTACTCAGCTACATGTTTCTGATTAGTCCCGGACTCAGGATTTGGAAACTTCCTTCCTAGGAAAAGCAAACGTACATAAACTGCATCCTGAAGCAAGTGCACCTTGAAAGGTAGCATATCTGGTACGGCCACAGATGACATGAGCCCCAGGTAATAATAAGTTCTCCTTTGAATTTCCAAGATTAAAAAAGCCAAGAAGCCTGATGTTATGCAATGTCTTTTAAGTAGTAGATATGACAGGACATTTACATCATAAACTCAACAGGACAATAATTTCCCTTATGTCAAAACCTCGTAATAGCCCCTTTTGGTGTCCCAGTTAAAGACCCAAATAATTGTTAAACATAGAAAATGAGGTTCTTGCTATTATTGATGCTAATGATGACATCCACTTTACTATATCTCGACCTGAATCGTCTGTCCCGAAGAGCTTATCTCTGATATCAGAATTTTCAACATTTTCTTGCTAACGTATTGTAGGAGGCTGGACTGGCTTGTAGTGAGTACCTAGGGGTGCTTGCACCTTGCACCAGGCCCAGTTATCCCTTATTAGTGTATAGGGTGTCTAGCAGCATAGGCTGAAAGATAATGGTAGCTTAGCAGAGCAGCTTAGGCTGAACTAGGAGACGAGTGAAGCTCCTACAGTACCACTTAGTGTCATATGCACAATATCATGAGAAAACGCAATACACAGATATACTAAAAATAAAGGTACTTTATTTTTATGACAATATGCCAAAAGTATCTCAGTGAGTACCCTCAGTATGAGGATAGCAAATATACACAAGATATACGTACACAATACCAAAATATGCAGTAATACTATTAGAAAACAGTGCAAACAATGTATAGTTACAATAGGATGCAATGGAGACACATAGGGATAGGGGCAACACAAACCATATACTACAAAAGTGGAATGCGAACCACGAATGGACCCCAAACCTATGTGACCTTGTAGAGGGTCGCTGGGACTATTAGAAAATAGTAAGGGTTAAAAAAATAGCCCACCCCAAGACCCTGAAAAGTGAGTGCAAAGTGCACTAAAGTTCCCCAAAGGACATAGAAGTCGTGATAGGGGAATTCTGCAGGAAAGACACAAACCAACAATGCAACAACAATGGATTTCCAGTCGAGGGTACCTGTGGAACAAGGGGACAAAGTCCAAAAGTCACAAGCAAGTCAGAGATGGGCAGATGCCCAGAAAATGCCAGCTGTGGGTGCAAAGATGCTGCTACTGGACAGTAGAAGCGTAGGTTTCTGCAAGAACGACAAGGGCTAGAGTCTTCCCCTTTGGAGAACACATCCCTCACGCCGTGGAGAGTCGTGCAGAAGTGTTTTCCCGCCGAAAGACTGCCAACAAGCCTTGCTAGCTGCAAATCGTGCGGTAAGGGTTTTTGGATGCTGCTGTGGCCCAGGAGGGACCAGGATGTCGCAAATTGCGTCAGGGGACAGAGGGGACGTCGAGCAAGACAAGGAGCCCTCTCAGCAGCAGGCAGCACCCGCAGAAGTGCCAGAAACAGGCCCTACGAGGATGCGTGAAACGTGCTCACCCGAAGTCGCACAAAGGAGTCCCACGTCGCCAGAGAACAACTTAGGAGGTCGTGCAATGCAGGTTAGAGTGCCGTGGACCTAGGCTGGACTGTGCACAAAGGATTTCCGCCGGAAGTGCACAGAGGCCGGAGTAGCTGCAAAAGTCACGGTTTCCAGCAATGCAGTCTGGCGTGGGGAGGCAAGGACTTACCTCCACCAAACTTGGACTGAAGAATCACTGGACTGTGGGAGTCACTTGGACAGAGTTGCTGGATTCAAGGGACCTCACTCGTCGTGCTGAGAGGAGACCCAAGGTACCGGTGATGCAGTTCTTTGGTGCCTGCGGTTGCAGGGGGACGATTCCATCGACCCACTGGAGATTTCTTCGGAGCTTCTAGTGCAGAGAGGAGGCAGACTACCCCCACAGCATGCACCACCAGGAAAACAGTCGAGAAGGCGGCAGGATCAGCGTTACAGAGTTGCAGTAGTCGTCTTTACTACTATGTTGCAGTTTTGCAGGCTTCCAGCGCGGTCAGCAGTCGATTCCTTGGCAGAAGGTGAAGAGAGAGATGCAGAGGAACTCGGATGAGCTCTTGCATTCGTTATCTAAGGAATCCCAAGAGACAGAGACCCTAAATAGCCAGAAAAGAGGGTTTGGCTACCTAGGAGAGAGGATAGGCTAGCAACACCTGAAGGAGCCTATCAGCAGGAGTCTCTGACGTCACCTGATGGCACTGGCCACTCAGAGCAGTCCAGTGTGCCAGCAGCACCTCTGTTTCCAAGATGGCAGAGGTCTGGAGCACACTGGAGGAGCTCTGGACACCTCCCAGGGGAGGTGCAGGTCAGGGGAGTGGTCACTCCCCTTTCCTTTGTCCAGTTTCACGCCAGAGCAGGGCTAAGGGGTCCCTGAACCGGTGTAGACTGGCTTATGCAGAAATGGGCACCATGTGTGCCCATTAAAGCATTTCCAGAGGCTGGGGGAGGCTACTCCCCCCCTGCCTTCACACCATTTTCCAAAGGGAGAGGGTGTAACACCCTCTCTCAGAGTAAGTCCTTTGTTCTGCCATCCTGGGCCAGGCCTGGCTGGACCCCAGGAGGGCAGATGCCTGTCTGAGGGGTTGGCAGCAGCAGCAGCTGCAGTGAAACCCCGGGAAAGGCAGTTTGGCAGTACCAGGGTCTGTGCTACAGACCACTGGGATCATGGGATTGTGCCAACTATGCCAGGATGGTATAGAGGGGGCAATTCCATGATCATAGACATATTACATGGCCATATTCGGAGTTACCATTGTGAAGCTACATATAGGTAGTGACCTATATGTAGTGCACGCGTGTAATGGTGTCCCCGCACTCACAAAGTCCGGGGAATTGGCCCTGAACAATGTGGGGGCACCTTGGCTAGTGCCAGGGTGCCCACACACTAAGTAACTTAGCACCCAACCTTTACCAGGTAAAGGTTAGACATATAGGTGACTTATAAGTTACTTAAGTGCAGTGTAAAATGGCTGTGAAATAATGTGGATGTTATTTCACTCAGGCTGCAGTGGCAGGCCTGTGTAAGAATTGTCAGAGCTCCCTATGGGTGGCAAAAGAAATGCTGCAGCCCATAGGGATCTCCTGGAACCCCAATACCCTGGGTACCTCAGTACCATATACTAGGGAATTATAAGGGTGTTCCAGTAAGCCAATGTAAATTGGTAAAATTGGTCACTAGCTTGTTAGTGACAATTTGTAAAGAGAGAGCATAACCACTGAGGCTCTGGTTAGCAGAGCCTCAGTGAAACAGTTAGGCATCACACAGGGAACACATACCTATAGGTCACAAACTTATGAGCACTGGGGTCCTGACTAGCAGGGTCCCAGTGACACATAACAAACATACTGAAAACATAGGGTTTTCACTATGAGCACTGGGCCCTGGCAAGCAGGATACCAGTGAGACAGTGAAAAAACCCTGACATACACTCACAAATAGGCCCAAAGTGGGGGTAACAAGGCTAGAAAGAGGCTACTTTCTCACACAACCTCCCCCCCCCAAACGAAGGACAATAAGGCTAACCTTGGCCAATTGAGACTTTATTGTCTAAGTGGTGATAAGTAGAGAGTAGCTCTGCAATAGACTGGTTACTCCCTTTATCATCCACTATATGGTTACTTCCCTGTGGGGATGTAAACCACCCTGTTTGAAGTTTTTTAGCTAAGCAACAATGTGAAGATGTATTTTCAGAGTTTCTATCAGTAAGTTTTAGTTTAGAGCAGTGGGAATTGTCCACTGAACCTATTTGTAGTGATGGGAATGCCAGACAGGGATGCTGTCTCAGAAAAGCCATAGCTGGGCAAAAACTTTGTCCATATGGCTGGAAGAGAGAACAGGGATGCTGTTTCTCTTGGGTTGGAGCAGGGCAGGGATGCTGTCCTATGAGCTCCACACTAGGGCAGGGATGCTGTCCTAAGTGTTGTGAGGCAGTGCAGAGTTTCTGCACTAAAGTTTCTCTGGGAGGGTTGGAGGGATGCTCCATGTTAACTAAAATGGTACTCTTTTTGTCACCAATGTTAGTTATCCCACAGAGAGGTACTTCTACCTCAGGGAGTACAGCTTTGCCAGCTGATGCTTCCCTTGGAACAGGTGCCACCCCAGGAGAGGTTTCTCCCACCACAGGAATGGTATCCTGAATGGTAGGGTGGTTAGGGGATACTGTGATACCCTTTTTACCTGTTTATGGAGAGGGATCCTGTGTTTTCAGGCCTTCTCTCCTTTGCTTTTGCATTTCAGTAGAAATGAGAGGGAACAATTCCTCTGGGATGCCCAGCATGGCTGCATGGGCATAAAACTCTACATCAGCCCAACCTGAGGCCTCTAGGTCATTACCTAAGAGACAGTCTACAGGTAAGCTAGGTGATACCACCACCTGCTTAGGGCCAGTAACTCCACCCCAACTAAACTGAATTATAGCTAAGGGAAGAAACTTAGTGGAGTTATGGACATCAATAATTTTATACTGTTGTCCAATGATGTGTTGTTCAGGAGCCACTAGATTTTCAGTCACCAAAGTGATACTGGCACCTGTGTCCCTGTAGGCCAAGGCCTCAACACCATTTATTGAAACTGTCTGCCTGTACTTATCCATTCTAAGGGGACAAGCAGCCAGCGTGGCAAGGCCAATGCCACTAGGTGTGACAGAAACTGTCTTGGGACTGACTACCCCAGTTTCTATTATGGACCCATAAGTGAACCCAACTACACCCTTAACTTGACTGTTGCCAGCAGTCCCACCACTAGTACCACTACTGCTAGGGGCACTAGAGCTTGATGTATTAGTGGTGGTAGGCTCAGGGGGTTTACCTGGACAGGACTTATCCCCTGGCCTATGGCCTCTGTTTTTACACACAAAGCACCAAGGCTTTTTAAATTGTGTAGGTTGAGAAGAAGAGGAAGAATTTGTTTTATCCCCACCCTCTGAAGAGTGTTTAAGATTTGAAGTGGGATCTTTGGTTTTACCCTTATCCCCATGCTTATATTGAGATGTTTCACCATCTTTCTTCTTATTGCCATCTTTGTCACCCCCTGTATGGACTTTTCTGTTCACCCTTGTTCTGACCCATTTGTCTGCCTTCTTTCCCAATTCTTGGGGAGAGGTCAGATCAGAGTCCACCAGGTACTGGTGCAACAAATCAGACACACAATTATTAAGAATATGCTCTCTCAGGATCAAGTTATACAGGCTGTCATAATCAGTAACTTTACTGCCATGTAACCACCCCTCCAAGGCCTTCACTGAATGGTCAATGAAATCAACCCAGTCTTGTGAAGACTCTTTTTTGGTCTCTCTGAACTTTATCCTGTATTGTTCAGTGGTTAAGCCATAACCATCCAGGAGTGCATTCTTAAGAACTGTAAAATTATTGGCATCACTTTCTTTCACAGTAAGGAGCCTATCCCTACCCTTTCCACTAAATGATAGCCATAGGATAGCAGCCCACTGCCTTTGAGGGACATCCTGTACAACACAGGCCCTCTCAAGTGCAGCAAACCACTTGTTAATGTCATCCCCCTCCTTATAAGGGGGAACTATCTTGTGCAGATTCCTAGAATCATGCTCTTTTGCAGGATGACTATTGGGAATACTGCTGCTGCCACCATGGGTTTCTAAACCCAACTTCTGTCTCTCCTTCTCTACTTCTAAGGACTGTCTATCCAAATCCAGCTGTTGCTTCTTGAGCTTCAGTCTGGTTTGTTCCACTCTCAATCTATTGAGCTCCCTTTCTAACAATCTGTCATTAGGGTGGGTGGGAGGGACATTCCTTGACACAGAAGTGTGGTGAGAATGGACAGAAGGAGACCTGTCCCTTACAGAAGGCATCCTAACAGCTTGGTTAACAGAAACATCAGTTCTACTGTGGTGAGAAAGAATGCTCTTGCTATGATGTGAGACAACACTATCTGTATGGTGTCACTCTACATCAGTACCAACTATGCTAGACTGTCTAGTAATGGGCAGGCTCTGAAGTTTCTTTCCTGAATCTTTTCCTAGGGGTGTCCCTGGATCAGATTGGGAACCATTTGCTACTTTTTCAACAGATGGGGCCCTTCTGGCCTTATCTTGTTCTCTAAGCATGTTAAGCAATAATTCCAAAGAAGGATTCTTCCCTACACTCAAACCTCTTTCTACACAGAGACTCCTTGCTCCTTTCCAGCTAAGGTGGTCATATGCAAGTTTGGACAGATCAACATTTTGGCCAGTGCCAGACATTTTTAGAAAGAGTTTAAGTGATAGAAAAAGAGAAAAAAGTTTTCTGAACTTTTAGAAAGACAGAAAAAAACTTTTAAAACTTTTAAGAACTTTTTAGAAAGTTTAGAGGTACTTTTCAGCACTTTAGAAAAGAGGTGAGAAAAGAAATGCAAAACTTTTTGGTTAGGTGTACATACACTGAACTTGTTTTGTATATGTTTCTCTTATGAAACGTACAATGACAAGAGTGGTAAGTAGTCTCAAAGCACTTATCCCACCGCTGCACAACCAATGTAGGAGGCTGGACTGGCTTGTAGTGAGTACCTAGGGGTACTTGCACCTTGCACCAGGCCCAGTTATCCCTTATTAGTGTATAGGGTGTCTAGCAGCATAGGCTGATAGATAATGGTAGCTTAGCAGAGCAGCTTAGGCTGAACTAGGAGACGAGTGAAGCTCCTACAGTACCACTTAGTGTCATATGCACAATATCATAAGAAAACGCAATACACAGATATACTAAAAATAAAGGTACTTTATTTTTATGACAATATGCCAAAAGTATCTCAGTGAGTACCCTCAGTATGAGGATAGCAAATATACAAAGATATATGTACACAATACCAAAATATGCAGTAATAGTATTAGAAAACAGTGCAAACAATGTATAGTTACAATAGGATGCAATGGAGACACATAGGGATAGGGGCAACACAAACCATATACTCCAAAAGTGGAATGCGAACCACGAATGGACCCCAAACCTATGTGACCTTGTAGAGGGTCGCTGGGACTATTAGAAAATAGTAAGGGTTAGAAAAATAGCCCACCCCAAGACCCTGAAAAGTGAGTGCAAAGTGCACTAAAGTTCCCCAAAGGACATAGAAGTCGTGATAGGGGAATTCTGCAGGAAAGACACAAACCAACAATGTAACAACAATGGATTTCCAGTCGAGGGTACCTGTGGAACAAGGGGACCAAGTCCAAAAGTCACAAGCAAGTCGGAGATGGGCAGATGCCCAGGAAATGCCAGCTGTGGGTGCAAAGATGCTGCTACTGGACAGTAGAAGCGTAGGTTTCTGCAAGAACGACAAGGGCTAGAGTCTTCTCCTTTGGAGGACGGATCCCTCACGCCGTGGAGAGTCGTGCAGAACTGTTTTCCCGCCAAAAGACCGCCAACAAGCCTTGCTAGCTGCAAATCGTGCGGTAAGGGTTTTTGGATGCTGCTGTGGCCCAGGAGGGACCAGGATGTCGCAAATTGCGTCAGGGGACAGAGGGGACGTCGAGCAAGAAAAGGAGCCCTCTCAGCAGCAGGCAGCACCCGCAGAAGTGCCAGAAACAGGCACTACGAGGATGCGTGAAACGGTGCTCACCCGAAGTCGCACAAAGGAGTCCCACGTCGCCGGAGAACAACTTAGGAGGTCGTGCAATGCAGGTTAGAGTGCAGTGGACCCAGGCTGGACTGTGCACAAAGGATTTCCGCCGGAATTGCACGGAGGCCGGAGTAGCTGCAAAAGTCTCAGTTTCCAGCAATGCAGTCTGGCGTGGGGAGGCAAGGACTTACCTCCACCAAACTTGGACTGAAGAGTCACTGGACTGTGGGAGTCACTTGGACAGAGTTGCTGGATTCAAGGGACCTCGCTCGTCGTGCTGAGAGGAGACCCAAGGTACCGGTGATGCAGTTCTTTGGTGCCTGCGGTTGCAGGGGGACGATTCCGTCGACCCACAGGAGATTTCTTCGGAGCTTCTAGTGCAGAGAGGAGGCAGACTACCCCCACAGCATGCACCACCAGGAAAACAGTCGAGAAGGCGGCAGGATCAGCGTTACAGAGTTGCAGTAGTCATCTTTACTACTATGTTGCAGTTTTGCAGGCTTCCAGCACGGTCAGCAGTCGATTCCTTGGCAGAAGGTGAAGAGAGAGGTGCAGAGGAACTCGGATGAGCTCTTGCATTCGTTATCTAAGGAATCCCAAGAGACAGAGACCCTAAATAGCCAGAAAAGAGGGTTTGGCTACCTAGGAGAGAGGATAGGCTAGCAACACCTGAAGGAGCCTATCAGCAGGAGTCTCTGACGTGACCTGATGGCACTGGCAACTCAGAGCAGTCCAGTGTGCCAGCAGCACCTCTGTTTCCAAGATGGCAGAGGTCTGGAGCACACTGGAGGAGCTCTGGACACCTCCCAGGGGAGGTGCAGGTCAGGGGAGTGGTCACTCCCCTTTCCTTTGTCCAGTTTCGCGCCAGAGCAGGGCTAAGGGGTCCCTGAACCGGTGTAGACTGGCTTATGCAGAAATGGGCACCATGTGTGCCCATGAAAGCATTTCCAGAGGCTGGGGGAGGCTACTCCTCCCCTGCCTTCACACCATTTTCCAAAGGGAGAGGGTGTAACACCCTCTCTCAGAGGAAGTCCTTTGTTCTGCCATCCTGGGCCAGGCCTGGCTGGACCCCAGGAGGGCAGATGCCTGTCTGAGGGGTTGGCAGCAGCAGCAGCTGCAGTGAAACCCCGGGAAAGGCAGTTTGGCAGTACCAGGGTATGTGCTACAGACCACTGGGATCATGGGATTGTGCCAACTATGCCAGGATGGTATAGAGGGGGCAATTCCATGATCATAGACATATTACATGGCCATATTCGGAGTTACCATTGTGAAGCTACATATAGGTAGTGACCTATATGTAGTGCACACGTGTAATGGTGTCCCCGCACTCACAAAGTCCGGGGAATTGGCCCTGAACAATGTGGGGGCACCTTGGCTAGTGCCAGGGTGCCCACACACTAAGTAACTTAGCACCCAACCTTTACCAGGTAAAGGTTAGACATATAGGTGACTTATAAGTTACTTAAGTGCAGTGTAAAATGGCTGTGAAATAACGTGGACGTTATTTCACTCAGGCTGCAGTGGCAGGCCTGTGTAAGAATTGTCAGAGCTCCCTATGGGTGGCAAAAGAAATGCTGCAGCCCATAGGGATCTCCTGGAACCCCAATACCCTGGGTACCTCAGTACCATATACTAGGGAATTATAAGGGTGTTCCAGTAAGCCAATGTAAATTGGTAAAATTGGTCACTAGCCTGTTAGTGACAATTTGTAAAGAGAGAGCATAACCACTGAGGCTCTGGTTAGCAGAGCCTCAGTGAGACAGTTAGGCATCACACAGGGAACACATACCTATAGGTCACAAACTTATGAGCACTGGGGTCCTGACTAGCAGGGTCCCAGTGACACATAACAAACATACTGAAAATATAGGGTTTTCACTATGAGCACTGGGCCCTGGCAAGCAGGATACCAGTGAGACAGTGAAAACACCCTGACATACACTCACAAACAGGCCCAAAGTGGGGGTAACAAGGCTAGAAAGAGGCTACTTTCTCACACGTATTAGCTGGAACAAGTATGAAAGCCTACCATTGACCAAATTCAAAAGGCGATCATCCCTGATCAATTTCCTCTTCAAGGGGGTACTTTAAAACAAGTGATATCTGGGTACTTTGCTCAATCATGGCCTAATGTAAATGATGTCTAGTCATCTACTGCCTTTAATGCATAAGACGCCTGCTGCCTTTTTTTGATGGTCTTGTCTACAACTATTTCTTTGTGGTAGAGTACAAAAACCACAATTAATATTTTCACTAGATAATTACATTATTATATCATGATTTCTCTGATTGCTCCTTAAAACGTACTGAATGAGCAAGAGGCGAAGATCAAAAAATTCATATTGTGTCCAACAAAACCTGCACTCAAGCTCTCAAAATTCCACACTGCAATAGTAGAAAGAAGTCTAAAACTTTCTTAGATGGTTTTCAGGCTCTTACTACACAGCCCTCTGTCGGGGAAAGAAATGTCCCCTGCATAACATACAGGTGTGTTCCCTGAATTGTTGGGCTGACTACATGCAAATCTGTTATTCTTACTTTTATTTTGGTCCTGTTGTCACACTAACTGAGCAAGTACATACAGGCCTAGGACTTTTCCTGATTTCTGCCAGGTCCAGACCCACCAATCCTGCCCTCCTAGTGGAAGGAGGCCTACCATCCCTGTCCTGGGTATAGCACATAACTCAGTGGTGGCAGTGCTCCACAAGCTTTGTGATTTTATAGTTGACCAACACCTTTTATCTATTTAAAGTGTGGCCCACTTGGCCACTCTCCTATAAAGTTCTGCTTTTATATTAAACCAAGAACACTGCACTGACGTTCCATGTGTATGTCAAGTGTGTATACAGTACGTCTGTGAAAAATGCGTGGTAGTAGAACTCTTGAGTGTCTGTGTGTGTGTGTGTGTGTGTGTGTGTGTGTGTGGCGGAGTACTGAAACCAGTGGTATCCATTTTGAATGACCCTGCTTTAGCATTGTGCAAGACAGAGGATGAGGATAGCTTCTCTAGACAGTGGTAGTGTGTTGCCTACATTACTATGCCTCCACTGTGGAGATCGAGACACTGAAATAAGGAAGTTGGAGACAGAGTTACCTTTAGAACTTACAGGAAGACTTTGTTAGTACTTGTTTCGATGGAAAGTTCCACCTGCATGGTGATGATGTGAACGTCTCTCCAGAGTGCCCCATTTGTATAGATATCTGGATACCTGGTACTGATTTTTGGCCATAGGAGAAGACAGAACATGTGTGTGCGCTATGACCTAGGCCTGTCTCATGGTAATGCTGTGTTGTTGAACTAGAAGGGGCACACCAAGCACTAACCTCATGATGATAGAGGGCTACTGCCCTTACCGGGAGTTACATGACACGAGCACAGTGGTGGGGCATAACCGTTATGTGTGTATTGGGAAACAATAGTGTGAACAAGCTTTTTGGTCTGTGTCACTGGAGGGGTGCCTAATGGCCCACTCATGTAAAGTCAGTGGTTGCATACTTAACTCACCCTTGGCCTGCTTGGATTGTACATTGAGCTTGACAGCACGTGATGCTTACATGTGCGTGCTGAGATGCATGTTTGTGCCTATGTATGGCTCATAGTATGGAAACACAGGGTCTGGAGAAGCAAGTGGAGTTAAGGACTGCCACCCCGAGACAGGAGATGTGGATTGCAGACATTCCTGAGGGTTGGAGTAAGAACACGGACACTGGAGGAAGGGAAGCAGAGCATCTTCTATGCTCATGAAAGATCTCTTTGATTCCAGGAACAGGTATATTCCAGGAAAAGGCATATTTCAGTGGAGGCTGACAACTAGGTGTGATCCCCAATAACTCTCTTGGCCTGAGTTGCGTGCGGGTCAATCAGAATTGGAGTAACTTCATCCGTAGTAGACTGTCCCTTTGACAAATGGCTGTGCAGAAGAGAGCGTGTTACAAAAGAGCTTACACTAATATCCCAAATTTCAAAGGAACAGACACTATAACATTTGTGTCTGGATCTGGGCTATAAAGGTGGAAGCAGGAGTCTCACACTTTGTTCAAAAGCACTGTTCATTCAGAGGAGAAGATCACCAAGACTTCTAGCTCCTGGAACTAGGACTAGGCACCAAGGTCTGATAGTCTCCCTGCTGGGTGAGGAGCCATCACCCAGAAATCAAGAACACTTGCCCTGAGCCTGTAGCACTAGCCTTTTGCCTGCATGCCAAGACAAGTGGACCCTGTGAGAAGGAGAGCATATGCCAGGTGGGGGCCACTCTGAATTAAGGGTGTTGCCCTTGTGCAGCACCAGTGGGTGAGCCCCAAATGCCAGGTGATAGCCACCTTGAAGTAAGGGCTGTCACCCTTGTGTAACACCAGCCAGTGACCCGTGTATGCCAGGCAGCAGCTGCCATGAAGTGAAGTGCCCATGTGCAGAACCATCCAACTACCCCCTTCAGCCAGGAGGGGGATGCCTTGGTAGCAGGACTTTTACCCAGGGCCCAGTCTGCTGTGTGAAACTGACTGCGAGGACCTGTGGAAGAGGACGTCCAATGCAGGCTGCCTGGAGACTGAAGGAGGCCAGACGTGTCATTGGGAAAAGACTGTGAGAGATCACGAGAACGACAGCCTACTGAGACCTGCCTAGTCATCCCATCCTTGCCGCTGACTTCAGGGTGGGTAATCGTGTTTGAGGCTAGCAGGCCTGCTGGGGACTTGTACAAATGTATCCCTATTAAAGTTGACTCTTAAAGCCAAACTTAGCTTTGGATGTTTGGGGACTAGTGTGGGCCACACCTGGGAGTCGCCTCCAATATTTAGTGGTGAATAGTCAGGGACAGTGGGAATTGGGGATACTGCCCCGGATGACACTACTTTGACAACCTTTCATAAAACCAAGTATTTGACTTGACAATCATTTTATTGCTGCTAATGTGTGTATATTGAGTCATGAGCCTGTCTATGCCTCACACCTAACTCCCCCTTGAGGAGCCTTGGACTGCTCAACCTGCACTACCAGTGAGAGTCAGGCCCTATATTAAGCTGGGCTCCAGGATATCAGGAGTAAATAGCCTCAACCCCTACAGTTGGGCCCAGTAACTCCTGTTTTCCCCATGGCCCTCTGAAAGGGTTTGTGACAGCAACAGGCTACTGAATAGTTCTTCTTCAGCACTGTCATTTGGTAGATCTTGGAGGTGAGGGGTGGGATTACAGTTTCTGTTGTTCAAGATAAAAAAGCTTCTAAGCCAGTCCTGCCCTTTTGTCTGTTCCCCATTAATGTTTCAGTAAACATGACAACATCTAGTATCAGAAAATTAACACTTCATCCTGCCTATGCTGAGACTACTTTAGCTTGGAGATAGCCCCATTGCTACTTGCTGTGAGAAAATCAATTCACACATTGTTTGTGTCTGTAGAGTACCTTGAGAAGGATACTTGAAAGGAGGATCACACCAAACTGATTCTGAAGTTTGAGTGGATCCACAGAAAATGTGTATAAAAGTGGGATCCAAACTATCCACAGACTGTCCAGGAGGAGAAGTCCAGCATGTCCCCTGCATGAGGAACATCCATAGGACATGGACTGTACTGGAGACCAAAGCAAGGGGCCACTAACAATGAGTGGGTCTCTTGGTCCCTTTGCATGGTTCTGGCTGAGAATTTCCCCAGAAGAGTTTACCAGCTCATTGTGGTTGTGTCCCTTAACATCTGCTGTGGTTAGTGAGCTGGTGCTGCCAATGCTAAGGCCAAGAACAAGGAAGATGTACTGTTGCTAAGTGGAGCCTAGTCAGCGAGAGAGACCACTGCTACTGAAAGAAGCAGGTCAGTGTGGGAGGCTGCAATTGCTGGAGAATATGTGCCATGACCCCAGACTGAGTATTGGTGTGTTATGATTGTCCAACAGTGAAGTTCACAAGGTAGCCAATCATGGTATAAAGGGGTCAAGCAAAGATCCGAGAATAAAAACAATAGTTAAAAGTACAGTATAAACAATTAATAAATAACACATATTGCATAAAAATATAATGAAGAAAAGGTACAACAATAGTGCTCAGAAGCAGACAACATATAGCCCAAGTAAAAGAGAAGAAAATCACACCCAGCAATATTATAAGGAGACAAGGGATTAGAGGTATCACAAACTGAAATGTGATTCAGAAAGGAGCCCCATTGTTGCCAGTCACCACTAGGGAACTATCCCAGTGTTTTTGCACTAATATACCAACTCAAATGGAGGATTTAGCAACAGCACAGACAACTGACTCTCTGGTCTCTGTGCGTTCTGTTAGTTTCCCCCTAGTGCCCCATCAGACTTGAGCACAGGTGTCTTGATGAAGATGCATAAGGATGTCCAAAAGGTCAGAAGGGACCATACTTTCCTTGAGGCCTAGATTCACATTCTTCACCCCCAATTCCCACGTTCACCCCCAGAAGGCTTCCTTAAGTGTTTCCCTGAAGAGGTGTGGAGTGTGAGTGCTGTCAGGCTAAAACTTGACAAGGCAAAGCTCAGTCAAAGTGTCTTTTACATGACCTATCCACTGGTCTTTACAAGGTTTGTCCAATGCCACTATTTCTTGAAGGTGGTGTAATAGTCTTCAAGGGGCGGGGTATACTTTAGCCTTTCCCAGTATAGTAAAAGTCTTAGCTGAGCCTTGTGGACCACTGGCGTGACACCCACATCCTGTTGCAATGGTAGTAAGGGGGGACTTTTGGAGAGACTAACCAAGGCTCTGAGGAAGTTGTTCTCTGCTACACCCAATTCAACTAGACTTGAGAAGCCACATAACTCTGTTCCATATAATTCACTACCCTCTGCCTTGGCCCTATATGCTTTAAGTTTGGAAGACTTATAAAGTCTTTAAGTTGCTGAGGCTTGGTGAGGTAATTTCAGGGAACTTTTTTTGACCTGGGGGGACTGGACCATATTATTAGTTGGTATGTAATCCCTATGTAGTTGAACTCGGTGCCCTAGGGGTTTTCCTTTTAGCATAACAGTGTCTCTGAAAGTCCTGTGAGGGTAGATGGTCATGAATTTCATTTTCAAGTGGTTTATCACCAACCCTCGGTCAACACACAATGCTACAAAGCTATCAACCATGGTTTGCAGACCAACGAGGGTTTTGGACACCAACAAGGTGTCATCCGTAAAGAAGATTAGGGGAACCTTCCAGCCGCGCCATCCTAGGGGCACCATTCTCGCCATCCTCCAAGTAGGCTATCACATCGTTAAGATACAAAGAGAACAATGTTGGTGTCTTGATGAAGATGCATAAGGATATCCAAAAGGTCAGAAGGGACCTAACGTTCCTTCAGGCCTCACATAGTTTACAGTGCGGAAGCAGTTGGAAGGCAGATTTAAGGTCCAGAAATACTAGGCATATTTGAGATTGCCAGCTACAATGGCTTTAATCGTCTGCACAGTCTCACTTCTCTCAAAGATTAGTGTGTGGATAGGGAATTGTAACACAGGATTTGGGGCATCCTTGGTGTCCACATTCTTCATCGTAGGGGAAACCATAAATATCTGAAAAAGTGTTTGTGCCAAGACTCCGAATGGATAGAGTTGCTGAGGTGAGTTGTGGCATTATGCCCCCTATTTGCAACTAGCTGCCAGAACTTCCTAGTGTCCTAGTTGCAGCCTCATATATATCTTCCCAGACTTGGGAGTCCCAATCATGATGTGCTTTTATCTGGGCCAATTTACATTGCTTCCTTCTGGCTCTAATGACATTAATGTCACCACTCTCAAGGGCATGTCATAGTTCTGCTGCAATCTTTGTTTAACCAGGTTTAGAGTCGTTACGGCTATGTGTATGGTGTCATGTAAAACATTTGCCTAAGATGTTAATCAAGATTTCATAAGTAAGTGAAGTTACAGAGTGTCTATCTTGCGAAGGAAGGAGTCTATATAATTCAAAGATGGCACTGAGCAGAGCCCTGTTCATTTTAGACCTAAGGTCAGGCTGTACCACTATTATGGCCCATTTTACTTTGCTTCTAGTATTATTAGTTTTAGAATTAGGTCTGTGGTAAGAGAAAGAGAGTTGCTCACTGAATGTTTAAATATGTAATTTGATGAACAGTGTAAAGCATCGCCTGAGTGAGCACCTTCATATCAGCAACAATACTCCAGAGTGGGACGGCAGTCAGGATGCAATCTCTCCAACTGGAGTGGCCAGGGTGGTTCAAATTATGAGATGGATGTTGATCAGAGGGATTGCAGCCATTACATGACCTCAACCCGAATTATAACATGAAAGACTAGCTGATAAGCTGCGTTGGTCCACCACTTCACAGGAGTAGTGTTTAAAGACAGGAGGCCCCACACCTCACCTTCTGCATCATAGAGAAAGCAGCTATTGCTATCAAGAGGCTCATATGTAGTATTAAAATCGCATGCGATAAGTAAAGAATTGTGTGTGTCAAAAAGGGCCCTGTGCATGACAAATTGCTGTATAGTCAGAGTATTGCTGCCCCCTCTTACCACATGACTATAAACATTGCATATGTAGAATGTATGTGAATCTTCCCCTGTAACAGGGATGCCTTGAATGTCATGGGAGACAATGGCAAGAGGGTGTAATTTGGAGTTTAGGGAAGCTCGAACCCATGCTAAAAGACTGCTAGAGGGGCTTCCCTTCCCAATGCGGCATGCAGAAATGAAAAAAATTAACATACTCTGACCTAAAAACGGGATCAATACTCCGAGTTTCTTGGAAAATCTGTATGTCAAATTGGTCTATAAGGGCACCCCAAGCTGGGTCATTGAGCTTTGATCTAATACCTTACTTATTCCAAGACAGCAAATTAGATGTCCCAGGGTTATTGTTATATTTTTTTCCGGGTAAAAATTCAAAGGTACAGGGGTCACAGCAACAAGATTGGGTCTGGCCGCCTTGAATCACTATCCGGCTACGAAACCTCATTGGAAGGTAGGTGCTGCTCTATCCTGGCAGATCCAAGATGGCAAGCGCTTCCTGGCCAGTCCACTATAGATGTACCCAAGTTCTTTGATAGAGCAGAGAGTGCAGATCGAAGGAGGGATTGAGAGGTGCAAAAGGAGGGTGGATTTAGTTTAAACTGAATGGTACTGACTGCCAGGGGAGGCCCCTTGCGCAGTTCAAGGTCCATAATCCCATCTACCAGGGAATTAGGTGTAATGAAAAGACCCTGATTAAGCCATTAGATCATGAAACCATCAAGCATGTGTAATGTCTGATCGAATGATGGAATAATAATTGTGCACTGATCTGCTTTGATATATGTACTTATTTATTAGGGAATCCTAATCCTCACACACTGCTAGGGCCACCTTGGGGACCTTTATCCTGAAGGCATTGCCTGGGCTTCCCATCAGTGCCAACCCCTCGCTCCCTAGTATGTTGCCCTTACTTGGGCCCTGATAGAGGAAACTGTTTTTTCTCGGTTCGCCTGTGGTCATAGCTGAAAGCCTAGGGTCAACTATGACTGCCTGGCACATGTCATGGATGAGAGAAGGAGTCTTAAGCAGCAGCCTAACAGTGTGTGGGTGAAGAGTAGGAGGATAGGGGGGCCGTGTCTCAAGGTGGTGCTTTAGGTTGTTATACTTCTGCTTATTTCTCTCATCAAATACAGCCAAATAAGTGGAGGGCATATGGAGGAGATTTATTTCTTGACTGATATGTGGAAGATTTTAATCAATCAATCAATCAATATTTGTAAAGCATGGCTACTCACCCGTGAGGGTCTCTAGGCACTGGGGGGAAGAGAGAGGCCTCATCCGAAGACCCACGTCTTAAGGTTCTTCCTGAAGATGGTGAGCAACAGGTTTTGTCTGAGGTGCAGGGGGAGGTTGTTCCAGCTCTTTGCTGCAGTGTAGGTGAAAGATTGCCCTCTGCCGGTGATATTGCGGATGCGAGGGACGGTGGTCAGGGCCATCTGGGCGGAATGATCTGGGTGGGGTGTGGAAGCAGACGCGGTGTATGGCTGTGTACGTGTGGGTGAGAAACTTGAAGGTGATTCGCTTCTCGACCAGTAGCCAGTGGAGGGTCCTCAGGTGTTGGGGGATGTGTTCTTGGTGAGGGAGGTCCAAAATGAGTCTGGCGGTGACGTTCTGTATGAGTTGAAGTTCTTTGATGTTCCTACTTGAGGTGCCAGCGTAGGGGTGTTGCTGTAGTCGAGCTTGCTCGTGAGTAAGGTGTGGGTGACTGTCCTGCGACAGTCTGCTGGGATCCATCTGAAGATCTTCTGAAGTTTGCGGAGTGTGCGCCAGCAGGAGGAGACAACAGAGTTTACCTGGCGGGTCATGGATAGGGGGAAGTTGAGGATGACTCCTAAGTTGCGGGCTAGCCTGGTCAGTCCAGGGGGGGGGGGGCTGAGGGATGTGGGACACCAGAAGTCGTCCCTAGCTGAGGTGGTGTTTCCGAAGATGATGAGCTCTGTCTTGTCGGAGTTGAGCTTGAGGCAGCTTTCTCTCATCCAGGTGGCGACGGCTTCCATTCCTGAGTGAAAGTTCCTTTTGGGTGTGTCCTGGACTTCGGTGAGGGAAATGATGAGTTGTGTGTCATTGGCATATGACACAATGTTCATACCGTGGCTTCTGACAATGGCAGCAAGAGGGGCCATGTATACGTTGAACAGTGTGGGACTCAGTGAGGATCCTTGGGGGACTCTGCAGTTGACTCCTGTGGGTCTGGAAATGTAAGGCAGGAGTCTGACCCTCTGCGTCCTCCTGGGGAGGATAGAGTGGATCCATTTCAGGGCTCTTCTGTTTATTCCTATGTCGTGGAGTCTGGTGATCAGAGTGCTGTAGAAGATCGTGTCGAAAGCTGCAGAGAGTTCGAGGAGTATGAGTGCTGCGGTGTGGCTGCGGTCAAAGAGTAATCGGATGTCATTGGTGGCTGCCAGGAGTGCTGTCTCCGTGCTGTGATTGCTGCGGAAGCCGGACTGGGAGCTGTCCAGGGAGTTGTTGGCCTCTATTAAATTCCGTAGTTGTACATTGATTGCTTTCTCTAGTACTTTGGCGGGGTAGGGTAGCAATGAGATGGGCCGGAAATTCTTTAATTCTGATGGCTCGGCCGAAGGTTTCTTCAGGAGAGGCCGTATTTAGTAGTGTTTCCAGTCCTCCGGGAAGGTGCCCGTGCTGATGGAGCAGTTGATTGTGTTACAAAGCTCGGGGGCCATGGATGCGCTGGCTCTAAAGTATATGTGGGGCGGGCAGCGGTCCGAGGGGGCTCCAGAGTGGGTGCTGTTCATGATGTTGACTGTTTCCCCTGTGGTGAGCGTGGGCTGGCCATGGATGGTCAGGGTAGGTTCTTGGGTGGTGGGTCAGTCGCAGGTTCCAGTGCCAGGATTTTACGGGAGGAAGCTGTCATAGATGTCCTTGATCTTGTGGTTGAAAAAGGAGGCAAGCTTGTTGCAGAGGTCCTTTGACGGGGATGCTGGTGGCTTCGGAGGGGGGATCTGTGAACTCATTCATGACTGAGAAGAGTTTCTTCGAGTTGTGTGCGGAGGAGTTGATACGCTCCCGGAGTGCGTCCCTCCTTGCATTCTTGATTTTTTATCGGTGGGCGGCAGTTGCAGCTCTGAATGAGGCGAGGTCTTCGCTGGATTGGCTGTTCCTCCATTTTTTCTCTAAACGGCTGTGGGTATGCTTTGATCCTTGGACTTCAGTGGTAAACCAGCTGGCTTTCTTAGGTACGCGTTTGGCCGATGTCAGCTGGAGAGGGGCTAGAGTATCGGCGCATTGGGTGATCCATGAGTTGAGACTGCGTGCTGCTGTGTTGGCGTCATCAGAGGGGGGAGGGAGGGTTTTGGCGAGCGATGAGGTGAGTTGCTTGTTGGTGATTTCCTTCCATTTCATGTGGGGGGTCTTGGAGGTGCGGGTGCAGTTGCTGCTGTAAAGTGTATGCAGCGGTGGTCGGCCCAGTCTGGGGTGGAGATGGTCTTGATGGTGTTCTGGTTGCTTGAGGTGAGGATGGCATCCATTCTGTATCCTGTGATGTGTGTGAGTGTGGAGACCAGCTGTCTGAGGCCGAGGGGGGTGAGGTTGTCGAGAAGAGCAGTACTGTTTGGGTCGGTGCAGTCCTTGAGGTGGAAGTTCAGGTCGCCGAGGATGAGGTAGCTGACTGACGCCAGGGCCTGGGGTAGCGATGTCTATGATATAATTTATGAAAGCTGGGCAGGGGCCGGTTGACCTGTATAACAGGGTGCCACAGATCGAGGAGTTGTGGTTGGAGTGGACCAAGAAGTGAAGTTGTTCCACGGTGGTGCAGTGTTCTTCTTGGACGTCCTTGACACGTAGTGAGAACTTGTGTACAATGGCGAGTCCTCCACCTGGACGGGAGGGCCGCTCCTTCCTTAGGATACTGTAACCGTCAGGAATGGCGATGGCGATGTCTGGACCTGAGGTGGGGTTTGTCCAGGTCTCAGTGAGGAAGGCAAAGTCTGGTCAGATGTTCAGGAGCAGGCAGTTGATGGGGTTGTGGAGGTTGTTGGTATCTTTGTGTGCGGAGAGTACCCTTTGGTTTGTTGAGGCTGGTGCTGAAGTTACAGTTCCTTCAGGTGAAAGGTCCGTGGGTGTCCTTGGGGGAGATGGTGCAGCAGTTGTTGAGATGTCCGGTGTTGAGGCGGAGGAGTGTCTCAGACTCGTAACGGAGGCAGTCCAGGTGGTGGTGTAACGGAGCTCCAGGGTTCCTGGTGATGGGCGCGGTCCAGGGGCGGACAGGCAAAGACGGGCTTGCCTTTGGCGCGCCCGCTGCTCGCGGCCACCATTAAGAAGGGGAGGGGGCAGGTGGAGCAGTCAGCAGGGAGGTGGGGGGGTGGGAAAGGTGCTTCGCGGGAGGGGGGCAGAGGAAAAAGGGGAAAAAGAAAAAACAAGGGATGATAGAAGAAAAAGGCAGAAAACGAAAGACTGAAAGAGCGACAGAGAGAAAGAAAAGAAAAGGAAATACTCACTTGTAATGGCCACTAGACCACCAGGGATGAGGTGCAGGGATGAGCCTGCAGGTGGAGGAGGGTCTCGAACTGAGAGTCAGGAGACTCTCAGTTCATCCCAGCAAAGGCAGAAGCAGAAGCAGCCAGAGGAGCTGGGGCGGGCAGCAGACGCTGACCAGGAGGTTTCAGATCCCCGATCTCAACTGATAGTATTGCGAGTTGTGTTAATAGATCTATTACCTCGGCATCAAGCCTCCTGATCAATATGATGATACTAGCAATGTCCACATTAGTGTCACTCAACACCACTACATTGTTTAAAATAGACCTAATGCTCAGGTTAGCGTCACCTTTCACCCTCTCGTGGACCTCCTTCATGCCAATGGTTAAGGGTTATGCGCCAAGAATTGAAAATATATTGGTGTATAGGGGTAGTGGGGTATAGAAGGCTGGCCTGGTTTGTAGTGGGTATCTAAGGTACTCACACATTATGCTAGGTCCAGTAAACCCTTATTAGTGAAATGCAGGCAGTGTCTAGAAGCAAGGCTCTTTAGGGGTAGCTGTAGCTGAGCAGCCAAGGCTTATCTAGGAGACATGCAAAGTGCATGCAATACCACTGTAGTCACTCAGTACTCACACACATGAAAGAAAATACTCAGTGTTACCAAAATAAATGTACTTTATTTTGGTGACACAAATGCCAACAATACCATAGAGACTATAACCCCTTAGGAGGTAAGTTATACACAAATTATATACACTAGTATGCGAAAACAGGTGTAAAACAGTTAGAAAACAGTGCAATTAGTGAAAATCACAATAGTTAGAAATGGGCCTGGGGGAACACAAACCATATACTAAGAAAGTGGAATGTGAATGTTGGTTTACCACCTAGGCAAGTGTAGTGTGTAGAGGGGAGCTGGAAGTACTAGAAAAGCCCAAAGGTAAGTACTAGAACCCACCCCAGTGCCCAGGAAAGCAAGAGTAAATCACATTAACTTTCCCAGAACACACACAGAAACGAAAAATAATGTTATGCAAGAACCGGAAGAGACTGAAAGACACCAATAGTGGATTCTGGACCTGAAGACCTGTGGAAGAAGGGGAACAAGTCCAAGAAGCACAGAAGAGTCCAGGGAGAACAGGGGCCCCTGCTAACCCGGCTGAAGGTGCAAAAGAAGAACCACAGGTGAAGAAGAACAGCCAGTACTGCACCCAAGAAGAGGAAGTCAGGTTGCTGGTTGGTGCAAATGATGTCCCATGCCGGATGGATGATTGCAGTCTGGTTTGCATTGCTGGAGTCCACAAACAAGCCTTGGCACACGCAAAGCTCGCGGTTAGCTGAAAATGACGCTTCCCAGGACTAGGAAGGACCAGGAAGACTCTACCCAGGAGGGGAAGTCAGAGGGGGCTCTCAGCAACTCAGAGAGCCCACAGGAGACCAGGCCGTGTGCACAGGAGTCCCACCACACGGGGACAAAGAAGGTGCAAAAGGGGCCCATGCAGCACTACGACAATGGTTCCCAACTCGCCGGAGAACCACTCAGAAAGCTGTGCATCGCTGACTAGAGTGCTGGGGACCGGGGCTGCAAGATGAATGAAGAACTTCATGGTAGGATGCCAACAAGCCTTGGCAACTGTAAAACATGCGGTGCATGGGGGTACTGTCTTGGCTTGTATTGGACAGTAGGACGTCAGGACCGTCAGGGCCACTTCAGTCCACCATCCGTGATGCAGGATCCAAGCAGCTCAGCAGGAAAGGGGATCCACGCAGCCGGTCAGCTGTCATTGCAGTAGGTGCCTGCAGAAGCAGGGGAGTGACTCCTTCACCCCAAGGGAGATTCCATTGCTCTTCTGGTGCAGGCTAAAGATGGGCTGTCCTCAGAGGATGCACAACTGGGAAACAGTTGCAGTTGCTGGCAGCAGCTGAAGATACAATGTTGCAGAAGGTGTCTTGCTTCTTTGTTGCAGTTTGTAGAGTTCCTGGAGCGTCCAGATGCAGTTTCTTTGGTGAGAAGTTGAAGTGGAGGATGCAGAGGATTGCTGCTGGAGTCTTGCAATCTGAATCTGAAGAACCACCCAAAAGACAGGCCCTAGATAGCCCTGAAAGGAGGATTGGTCACCTAACCAGGTAAGCACCTATCAGGGGAGGACTCTGACATCACTTGCTGGCACTGGCCACTCAGATGCTTCCAGAGTTCCCTGCTAACCTTGAATCCAAGATGGCAAAACCCAGGGACCCTCTAGAGGTGGTGATGGACAGGGGAGTGGTCACTCCCCTTTCCTTTGCCCAGTTTTGCGCCAGAGCAGTGACTGAGGGTCCCTGAACTGATGTAGACTGGATTATGCAAGAAGGGCACCAAATGTGCCCTTCAAAGCATTTCCAGTGGCTTGGAGACCCTACCCCTCTCAAGCCTGTAACACCTATTTCCAAAGGGAGAGGGTGTAACACCCCTCTCCCAAAGGAAATCCTTTTTTCTGCCTTCCTGTGCTTGAGCTTTTCAGGCAACAGGAGGGCAGAAATATGTCTGTGAGGTGGGAGCAGCTGGGGCTGCCTGGAAAACCTAAGGCTGTAATGGCAGTACTGGTGGTCCCCTAAGAAGCCCCCAGAGTGCATGGGATCATACAACCAATGCTTGCAAAAGCATGGGGGTATGATTCCTACATGTTTGATACCAAACATGCCTATGTTTGGAGTTACCATTATGTAGCTGGACATAGGTAGTGACCTATTTCCAGTACACGTGTAAAATGGCGTCCCCACTCTCATGAAGTCTGAGAAAATGGTCCTAGAGGTGTTGGAGGCAACTCCGCTATTGCAGAGTTGCCCTCACACACAGACACTCAGCACCCTGCCCTCACGGCTGGAGGGCCTGCTATAGGGGTGACTTATAAGTGACCTGGTACAGTGTAAATAGCAGTGAAAGGGTGCATGCACCTTATCACGCAGGCTGCAATGGCAGTCCTGCAGAAGCCTTTGCATGGGCCCCCTATGGGTATTAAAAGATATGCTGCAGCCCATTGGGATCCTCTGGAACCCCAATGCCCTGGGTACCTACGTACCATATACTGGGGACTTACAAGGAGGCACCAGTATGCCAATTGTGAATGAAATGCTGGGTTACCAGTATGCAACAACCAAATTTAGAGGAGAGAGAGCATAGTCACTGGGGTCGTGGTTAGCAGGATCCCAGTGAACATAGTCAAACACACTGACATCAGGCAGAAAATTGGGGTAACAATGGCAAAAAGAGGGTATTTTCCTACAGGGGATCATTGGCTCAGTATCATATCTGGATGTGACAGTGTTAGCGATAGGTGAATTGGTAACAATGATCAGGCCAACTGATATCAGGGCAGCGTCAGTAAAATGCTTAGCACATGAGGCCAGAGATTTAAACTTCTTTCTCCTGGAAAATATAGGAGCAACTTTATCAGATGATTTTCCTTGGCCCCGGCTATTCGCATTATCCGAACCCAATCGTTTGTCAACCTCCTTAATCAAGGTATCTATACCCTCAAGTGTTTTTGTGGTTTGAGGCCTTTCAGAGGTAACAGTGAAGATGAGCTTAGAGCTTTTGTTCTTCTTCCCCGATAGTGTATCTAATGCTTTACACTTACCCATACCTACGCCTCCTGTACAGGCCAAAGTCGGAACATAAGCAAACAGAAAAGCTTTAGACACAATCTTCAGGTAAAAACAATAGTAATACAGAAGATAAAAAAACAAACTCTAAGTTCAAAATGGAAAAAACAGGAAAGTAGCGCTGCCAGGTAGGAGCATACACAGCCTTTAAGATCGAGCATTAAACACTGTCCCTGGCAAGGACAAACGATGTCCAAGCACAAGAATTCCTGGTCCTCAGTGACCATAAAAGCTGGGCATCTACAATAGACTCAGAAGTTCCACAGAAGCACAGGGCAGTCAAAAGATCAAACAAACAGCTAAAAGGAAACACCACTTCAGTCAGGCAAAGAGGGGCACAACAGAGCTCTGGGGAGCCCAAGTGGCAAAGTTCCAAAAAAGCCTCAAACCAGGGTCTCCCTTTTGCACTGGTTGCCTCAAGCACTGGCAGGGTTAGCCTTTATCTGACCATGGCTCCAAAATCCTGGAAGTAATGTCCTGAGGAGCTAGAGAGATTAAGCCAACTATTAACCATAGCATGCCACCTTCTCCAAGGCTCCAACACAGAGAAGTCATCTAAAAAGTGGGCCACACAAATGATGCAGACATAAAAGCATCTGCAGCAGGAACATGCAGGAGTAATAGGAGCTCTTATCGCTTCAGATGAGAGGCATCCAATAGAGCCAAGGGGAGTGACCCTGCCGTGCCTCTTCCTGTTGCTGATGGGCGTAGGATGGGCCTGTCCCTGGCCCAGGCTTTGCCTGGGAACGGCCCGTGCAGCAGGAGGTGTCTCAGCGCTACATAGCGCTTCTAATGCAGGACAGGTGTTGGTAAAGCAAAAGCCCCCAGTTCCAGCAACAGCGTTTGTGATCCTGCACAGCAGGGAGCGTCTCTGCGCTATATAGTGCTCTTAATGCAAGAGAGGTGTTGGTGGAGCAAAGGGCCTCCTTCCCTCCCTCAGAGCAGCAAGGGACACATAGGGGCTAATTATGGCCCTGGCTGTCACTAGACCGCCAGGGTCACAGTGACGGTCGGACCGCCGTAGTTGTGGGGGTCCGACCGCCACATATTGATTGTGGAGGAGCCGCTACGGTCCAACCGCCGACACTGGCAGGCTCCACCACAGCAGCGATGTAAGCAGTTCTGCCCTGGGGATTACGAGTCCCATAGAAAGGCTTGCGGAATGGGGGATTCGGGGGCTCCACTTGGCATGGGCAGTGAAGGGGCCCCCATGCACAGCCCAATGGTGCATTTCACTGCCCGAATTACTGGCAGTGGAATGCACGATGGGTGCTGCTGAACACACTGCACCACCACATTGCAGCCGGTTCCATTAGGAGCCGGCTGCAATGGTAAGGCCCTGTTCCCTGCTGGGGCCCAGCGGGGAAACTATAATAGGGCCAGTAGGGTTCAGGCTGACCAGGCGTCCCGAAGGCGGTATGGCATTGGCAGGTCGCCTCCACCACCTGCAATGTCATATTGAGGGCCATGTTCCCAGTTCCAGTAAAAGTGTTTGTGATCCCGCACAGCTGGAGGTGTCTATGCACTAACACTCTTAATGCAGGACAGGTGTTTGTGAAGCAAAGGGCCACCCTCCTCGCCCTGAGAACAGCATGGGACACATAGGTGGTCATTACGACCCTGGCGGACGGTGTTAACGCGGCGGTAAGACCGCCAACAGGCCGGCGGTAAAAATTTTGCAATTACGACCGTTGCGGAAACCGCCAACAAAGACAGCCACTTTAACACTCCGACCGCCACGGCGGTACAAACAAACAGCGCGGCGGTCACCGCCAACAGACAGGCGGGAGACAATGTACTGCCCACACTATTATGACAGGCCAATCCACCACCTTTTCCGGGGTGGATTCACCGCGGATAAAAACACAGCGGAAACAGGAATTTCGAAGGGAAAACGCTCACCTCTACACACCCCACGAGGAACGAGGACACCATGGACCCGGAACTCCAAATTCTACCTGCGATAGTCTTCCTGCTCCTCTACCAGGAGCACGAACACCAGTGGCGAAGACCACGGTGAGTACTGCACCTACGACACAGGGGAGGGGGGAGGGAAAAAACAGGGACATACACACGCAACACCCCCACCCTCACCCACTACTTCAAACACACTAATGCATATTTATACATCACAGTTACACCCCCTAGCCCCCCCGGAAGAATGCAAAGACAATAGAAAATGAGTGTAACCATTGTAATATATTCAAATCAAGTAGGCAAAAATATATATATACACCATTTACAAAATATATACCAAGCATAGTAGTCCAGGTAGTGCTCCAATTAAGTCCGTGGAACACTGGGCCCACACGGTATGGGCGAGGTCCACACAAGATCCCCGACCATGACGGAGAGAACACTGCAGGGGCATCAGACTGCAACTAAACAGGCACCTCAGGGGGAGGGAAAGGGGGGGCACCTCAGCCGCTTGAGTGCACGACGCCAAATCCACAAGGGGGCCACATGCCCACTGTTCAATCCTGGGGAGTGCAAAGCCACAGTCTCTCAACTCTCTACAGTGGGTGGGTTGCCCACTGCTTTATCCTGGGGAGTGCAAAGCCACAGTCTCTCAAGTCTCTACAGTGGGTGGGTTGCCCACTGCTTTATCCTGGGGAGTGCAAAGCCACAGTCTCTCAAGTCTCTACAGTGGGTGGTCTGCCCACTGTTCAATCCTGGGGAGTGCAACGCCACAGTCTCTCAAGTCTCTACAGTGGGTGAGTTGCCCACTGCTTTATCCTGGGGAGTGCAAAGCCACAGTCTCTCAAGTCTCTACGGTGGGTGGTCTTCCCACTGTTCAATCCTGGGGAGTGCAAAGCCACAGTCTTTCAAGTCTCTACAGTGGGAGGTCTGCCCACTGTTCAATCCTGGGGAGTGCAAAGCCACAGTCTCTCAAGTCTCTACAGTGGGTGGGTTTCCCACTGCTTTATCCTGGGGAGTGCAAAGCCACAGTCTCTCAATTCTCTAAAGTGGGTGGGTTGCCCACTGTTCCATCCTGGGGAGTGCAAAGCCACAGTCTCTCAAGTGGATAACAGTCTCCACTGGTTCTGGAGGGAGCCTTGTGCCCAGAGTGCTTCATCCTGCTAAGGACAGAGGTAGTGGATGGATCTCTCCACTGGTTGTGGAGGGGGCCTTGTGCCCAGAGTGCTTCATCCTGCTAAGGACAGAGGTAGTGGATGGATCTCTCCACTGGTTCTGGAGGGGGCCTTGTGCCCATAGTGCTTCATCCTGCTAAGGACAGAGGTAGTGGATGGATCTCTCCACTGGTTCTGGAGGCAGCCTTGTGCCCAGAGTGCTTCATCCTGCTAAGGACAGAGGTAGTGGATGGATCTCTCCACTGGTTCTGGAGGGGGCATGGTGTCCAGAGTGCTTCATCCTGCTAAGGACAGAGGTAGTGGTTCTGGAGGGGGCCTTGTGCCCAGAGTGCTTCATCCTGCTAAGGACAGAGGAAGTGGATGGATCTCTCCACTGGTTCTGGAGGGGGCCTTGTGCCCCCTTCATTCTGCCCTTGGCGGACTCAGTAGCGTCAGTGCCCTTGGCGCTCATGGCCAGCGGTGCTTGAGACGGCGGTGCCCTGTTCAGCGGTGCTTGAGACGGCGGTGCCCTGCTCAGCGGTGCTTGAGACGGCGGTGCCCTGTTCAGCGGTGCTTGAGACGGCGGTGCCCTGTTCAGCGGTGCTTGAGACGGCGGTGCCCTGTTCAGCGGTGCTTGAGACGGCGGTGCCCTGTTCAGCCGTGCATGAGGCGGTGGTGCCCTGTTCAGCGGTGCTTGAGACGGCAGTCTCCATTGCAGGGACTCAGCTGCTGGCGGTCCTTCATGGCCCAGCGGGGCTTGTGCTGGTGGTCCTTCATGGCCCAGCGGGGCTTGTGCTGGCAGTCCTTCATGGCCCAGCGGGGCCTGTGCTGGCGGTGGCCTCCTGGGCAGCTGGGCCGGTGCTGGCGGTGGCCTCCTGGGCAGCTGGGCTTGTGCTGGCGGTGGCCTCCTGGACAGCTGGGCTGGTGCTGGCGGTGGCCTGGGCAGCTGGGCTGGTGCTAGCGGTGGCCTCCTGGGCAGCTGGGCTGGTGCTGCTGGTGCTGGCCTCTTGGGCAGCTGGGATGATGGCGGTGGCCTCCAGGGCAGCTGGGATGATGGCGGTGGCCTTCTGGGCAGCGGGGATGATGGTGGTGGCCTCCTGGGCAGCTGGGATGATGGCGGTGGCCTCCTGGGCAGCGTGGATGATGGGGGTGGCCTCCTGGGCAGCGGGGATGATGGCGGTCTTCTCCGCCGTGCTGCTCTTACCAGACTTGCCGGGTTTCTTGTGGCCCTTCCCCACCTTGGAAGGAGTCACAGCTGACTCCACACTCCCACCGGGACCCCTGGGAGCGGCTTTGGTGGCTGGAGTCTTCCCCCTCTCCCGCCGGGCACTGGCCAACTTCTGATGCTTCACAGGTGTGGGACTGTCTGTGCTGTGGCTCCGTGCCAAACTGGCTGCCCTGGTGGCCGGTGCAGTCCAGATTCCGGTGACTACAGGCACCACTGATGTTGTGGCTGAGGTGCTAGTTCGGGACCTATGAGACGGACGGGGAGGGGGAGGTGTGGGAAAGAGGTCAAGGTTGGACAGGAAAAGTTATTTCGACACACGGGGACGGGTAGCTGGAGGGGGTTTGGGAGTGGAGGAAGAGGTTGTGGTTGTAGGAGGCGTTTGTTTGGTGACTTTGGGTGAAGGTGCATGCGCTGGAGGCTGTCGTGAGGTGGATGGCTGTGGGGTGGGTGTGTGCCTACTCTTCGGAGGGGGCGTCACAGACACACTGGGAGAGGACACAGGGGACGTGTGAATTGTAGTGGGGGTGGTGACTGCACATGAGCGGGGTGTGGTGGTGGGTGTGCTGGAGAGGGACATAGTGGCTGATGAGGTAGTGCATGCAGGTGTGAGTGTAGACGAGACAGGGAGGGAGGAGGGAGACGAGGAGGAGGGGGACACAGTGGAGGCAGTGGATGTTGGTGTGTCTGCATGTGTGTGATGCTTGCGTGAGTGCCTGTGGGATGTGTGGTGCTTATGTTTGCCTGAGCTTCCCTTGTGTGTTGACGTGTGTGAATGCTGGTCTGTAGGCGTGCTTGGGATAGGCTGAGGTACAGGGGATTGGGTCTGGGTGTAGGAAGTTGGAGGGGGTAGGCTAGACACAGGGACAATGGCTGCCATCAGGGCTGAGGCCAGAGTCTGAAAAGCTCGCTGAAGGGCCGCCTGACCAGAATGAATGCCCTCCAGGAATGCATTTGTTTGTTGCAACTGCCTTTCTACACCCTGGCTGGCATTCAAAATGGTAGACTGCCCAACAGTGAGGGACCTGAGGAGGTCAATGGCCTCCTCACTGAGGGCAGCAGGGGTGACTGGGGCAGAGCCTGAGGTGCCTGGGGCGAAGGTGATGCCCACCCTCCCGGGTAAGCGGGCACGGGGCAAGGGCTGAGGGGCTGCTGGGAGGGCGGTGTTGGAAGGGGGGGTGGCGGCTGTACCTGTAGATAGGGGGGGGGCACAGATGTTGCCGCCACCACAAGGGAGCTCCCATCAGAGGACGAGTCCGTGTCACTGGTATCAGCTCCTGTCCCCACCGTGGAGCTCCCCTCGCCCTCCGTCCCACTGGTGAACTCCGAGTCCGTATTGTGGCCCTCCATGGCCATGTGGGATGCAGCTCCCTCGTGCTCCGGTGCCACTGCTCCTCCGCCTGATGATGCTAATGCAAACAAGAACAGGGAGACCACAAAAAGGGGGGGGGGCGACAGAAGAAAGGCATGCTGAGTGCATGCATTACCGCTACCGTTGGCGGACAGACACAGAAGCCCCCTGCACTACGCCGCGCTCTTGGGCTACACTGTTCAATTCCTGGGAAATGGCCTACAAGGCTATGGACGACATCTGCACACATAGATGACACAGGGGCATGACTAGGTGTACTTGGCACTCTACAGAGGTGGGTTGGGGTGCCACATGGCCTGCCTTACGGAGGGACCATGCCTACGGAACTCGCCCTGGCCTAGGGAAACCCACAGCCCACCTCCCCCACCCAGACCCCTCCACTGCGTGCAAAGTCAGCAGAATGCGAGTGTACTCACCCCCTTGTGTCTGCTGTGATGCCCTCAAGCGCCCATCCAACTCCGGGTACGCCACCGCCAGGATCCTGAACATCAGGGGGGTCATGGTGCGACGGGCACCCCCCCCCACGTTGGGAGGCCATCCCCAGCTGAGCCTCTGCCGTCTTCTTGCTCCAGCGGCGAATGTCCTCCCATCTTTCACTGCAGTGGGTGCTCCGTCTGTGGTAGACCCCCAGGGTCCGGACGTCCTTGGCGATGGCACGCCAAATATGTTTTTTTTGGTGGGCGCTGACCTACATGATTTGTACAGGGGGAAGAGAAAGTAATTACCAACTGCACCGTCAAAGTGATTGGCCCCCATCCCTACCCTTGCCATGTGGCACATGCACTCACCGTTGTTTCATGCACGCCGCACTCTCCCCCCTTCCTTCTTACATCCACCCCACTCCACACAGGCATAGCCCATACAGCATGCTCCCAGTGTACTTACCTGTTTGTCTGGAGGACCGTAGAGTAGCGTGTACTGGGGGAGGACCCCATCCACGAGTTTCTCCAACTCCTCCGATGTGAAGGCAGGGGCCCTTTCCCCAGACACTCGAGCCATTGTCTCTTCCAGACACAGGTCACAGCAGCACTTGCAGTGTAGGTCCTCTCCTGTCGAAGATCAGGTATCGAGTGATTGAACAGATAGAAAATGGCGGTCATGTCCACGGCTGTGCATACCGTCACCACCGGCATACATCGTCATTGGCTCCTGGGACCCATAGGGTCCAATGTTAACCAATGCAGCATTGCGCTGTGGTCTTCGACCGCCTACCGCGACGGTGTACAACGCCAGCGCAGTTACCTCACAACCCATTGTCCCACTTTACAGGTCAGGCAGCTGCCATTTCAGGGGCCCATATGGCTTCATTTTTAAGTGTGTCACACATACCTAGGCCTAGACTCAACATCCCTACAGGCCACTTTTTGTGTATGAATGGTGTTCTGTGTAAGCTGTGGGTGCGTACCTGAGTTGTTTGACTCTGTGCTCGCTGTTGTTCTTCATAGGCACCATCCGCTGGGACATGTGAGGAGATGGCGGCATCCTCCGGTGTACCGACCGTTGGTGGACCTGTCGACAATGGAGGAAAGACACGTGATCATCACATACAAGCTTGACCGTGCCACAATCCAGGAACTGTGTACCCAGCTGGAGCCAGACCTGATGTCAGCTATCCGCCATCCCACAGGAATCCCCCCTCAAGTGCATTTCCTTGCAAGTGGGTCATTTCAAACAACAGTGGCCATAGCATCAGGGATGTCCCAGCCTATGTTTTCCAACGTGTTGTCAAGAGTGTTGTCTGCCCTGCTGAAACACATGCAGAGCTACATCGTTTTCCCTCAGGTTGAGGATTTGCCTACAGTGAAAGGAGATTTCTATGCCCTGGGACATATCCCCAACATCATAGGTGCCATTGATGGGACACATGTGGCTTTGGTCACCCCCACAGGAGTGAACAGGTGTACAGAAACCGGAAGAGTTATAATTCGATGAATGTACAGATGGTATGTTTGGCAGACCAGTACATCTCCCATGTGAAGGCCATGTTCCTTGGCTCAGTGCATGATGCTTACATCCTGCGGAATAGCAGCATCCCTTATGTGATGGGTCAACTCCAGAGGCACCGTGTGTGGCTATTAGGTGAGGACATGGAAGCTAGTCAGTGGGAATGGTTGTCTGGGTCTAGGGATATCCCTCCAGGTTAGTGTGTGTCTACCAGTTGTCCCTCGCCATTTGCAGGTGACTCTGGTTACCCCAACCTGTCATGGCTACTGACCCCAGTGAGGAATCCCAGGACAAGGGCAGAGGAACGCTACAATGAGGCACATGGGCGAACTAGGAGGGTGATCGAACGCACCTTCGGCCTCCTGAAGGCGAGGTTCAGGTGCCTCCATATCACAGGTGGATCCCTATTCTACTCACCAAAGAAGGTGTGCCAGATCATCGTGGCCTGCTGTATGCTTCACAACTTGGCTTTATGACGACAGGTGCCCTTTCTGCAGGAGGATGGTCCAGATGGCGGTGTTGTTGCAGCTGTGGAACCTGTGGACAGTGAAGACGAGGAAGACGAGGAAGCAGAGGAAGAAGACATGGACAACAGGGACTCAGTGATCCAGCAATATTTCCAGTGAGACACAGGTAAGAATACAAAGCTGCCTACTACATGTACTTTAACACTACTACTCTCTACTGTCTGTCATTTTCACCCAGTGTATGGTCACTGAGTTGTTACTTTCCCTTACGATTTCACAGATGTGGGTCCCACTGTGTGACATCTGCTTTGATTCCTCATGGACTAGAGCTGTGTAACATAGGTATGTTGACATAACAAGTGAAAGAGCTTTTTGCCACAGTTATTGCTAATACAGTACGAATCACAGACAGACTCCAGATTGTTTTGTGCTTTAAGGGTGTTTATTTAGTGCTCAATATTGGAGGGGGTAGCAAAATGGTGAGGGGTGATGGCGGAGGAATGTCCATGGCAGAGTCCAGTCTATTAGTCTCACAGGTGCATTGCCCAAATGGGCATAGAATTGGAGCTGAGGCAGTTTAAGGATGTACAGGGTGACAAAGTGGGACAGTAGGATGACAATCAGGGTGGTCTAATTTCTTGGCGGGGTCTTGGCATTGTTCTCTGTCTTGTTCCTGGATCTCAGGGACCCTTTGCGAGGTGGTTCTCCCTCTGCAGGGGGTGGGGTGCTGGTGTGGTGGTCCTGTGGCGGTGCCTCCTGTCCACTAGTGCCGGCGGAGGTGATGGGCAGTTCCTCGTCCAGGCTAGTGTCAGGGGCCCCTTGTAGTGGCACAGTGTCCCTCCTGGTGTTGAGTACTTCCTTCAGCACCCCTACAATGGTGCCCAGGGTAGAATTGATGGTTCTGAGTTCCTCCCTGAAGCCCATATACTGTTCCTCCTGCAGGCGCTGGGTCTCCTGAAACTTGGCCAGCACCGTTGCCATCGTCTCCTGGGAGTGGTGGTAGGCTCCCATGATGGAGGAGAGGGTCTCGTGGAGAGTGAGTTGCCTGGGCCTGTCCGCCCCCTGTCGCACAGCAGCCCTCCCAGTTCCCCTGTGTTCCTGGGCCTCTGTCCCCTGGACCGTGTGCCCACTACCACTGCCCCCAGGTCCCTGGTGTTGTTGGGGTGGTGGGTTAGCCTGGGTTCCCTGTAGTGGTGGACAAACTGCTGATTGACGTGTCCTGGGGACGGAGGTATGGGCCCGCTGGGTGGGTGCTGTGCTGGTGTTTCCAGAGGGGGGAAGCTCTGTAGTGGCCTGTGACTGTGTGATGGGAACCGACTGTCCTGAGGTCCCCGATGGGCAGGGCTGGTTATCTAGACCCAGTTGGACAGAGGTGCTGTCATCACTGTGGGCCTCTTCTGTGGGGGGAGTGGACCTGTCTGGAACCTCCTGTCCGGTGACGTTGGGTAGGGGTCCTGCAGGCATGATTATTGCATCTGTGTGTGTCAAGGTGTGCAATGGGTGGGTGACCGTGTACCACAGTGCTTGCATTCCTGTGTGGGACCTTGTGTGATGGTGGTTTAGGGGGGTGTATGGGTATGTGCAGTGGGCATGCTTTAGTGATGGGTGTCCATGCTTTGTTTTTGCAGGGCCTGGTGTTGGGATGTGTGGTTTGTGATATTGGGACATACGTGAGGAGTTGGAGTGATGAGGGTGAGGGTAGGTGATAGCATGCAGGTGGGTGGGGGATGAAGTAGTTAAAGGTTTGACTTACCAGAGTCCATTCCTCCACCTACTCCTGCAAGGCCCTCAGGATGCAGAATCGCCAAGACCTGCTCCTCCCATGTTGTTAGTTGTGGGGGAGGAGGTGGGGGTCCGCCGCCAGTCCGCTGAACCGCCAGGTGTCTGGAGACCACGGAACGCACCTTCCCCCATAGGTCGTTCCACCTCTTCCTGATGTCCTCCCGATTTCTTGGGTGTTGTCCCACTGCGTTGACCCTGTCCACTATTCTTCGCCATAGCTCCATCTTCCTTGGAATTGAGGTGTGATCTGAATAGCTGTGGCTCTACCTGGACAATTACTCCACCATGACCCTGAGCTCCTCCTCCGAGAACCTGGGGTGTCTTTGCCGTGCCACAGGGTGGTGTAGGTGATGTGTGGGGTGGTGTGTGTGGTGATAAGTGTGCTGATATGTAGTGGGGTGCTGTGTGAGGTGCGTGTAAGTTATGTGGGTGATGGTGTTGTGTGCCTGTGGATGCTAGTGTTGTTGCTGGTGGTGTCTCTCTCTGGCTTTCGTTCGTGATTTGTTGTCGTAAGGGTTTGTGGGTGACGTGGGTGTGTGTTTTATAGTGTATTGAGTATGTGGGAGTGGTGAGTGTATGTGTATCAGGTGTGTGTATTTCGAATTATCCAATGTGGCTGTGTTTTGTATGTGTGTGTGTATTTTGAGCGCAGCGGTGTGTACCCACCAATGGAATACCGCGGTTGAAAGACCGCCGCGTGGATTCGTGTGTTGTGATAGTGTGGGCGTATTTCTGTTGGCGTGACAGTGGAGGTTTTGTTTTCGCCAGTTTATCACTGACCTTTGGTGTGGCGGACTTGTGTGGGTGTCTGAATTTTGGCGGATTCCGAACTGAGGGTCATAATAGCAGTGGCGGAATTCTGCGGCCGCAGCGGTGTGTTGGCGGTCTTCTGCACGGCGGTAAGCGGCTTTTACCGCCAATGTTGTAATGAGGGCCATAGTCTGCAGTACTGGCAACAGCATTTGTGATTCTTTAAAAATCAGCTGTTGCAGAGGATATCATTGACTGCAGCCTGTTTTGTCCACGCCACCCACAGCCTCCTCTGTCCATGCTGCTCGCAACCTCCTCTGTCTACTGCTGCTTGTAGCCTGCTCTAGTCAGCACTTCTCTCTGCAGCCAAAAGGACTGCAGCAGGGTGCCTCCTGTGGCTCGTGCCAGCCTGCTCCACTCCTCACCACTGTAGACCGGCTTCTTTGCCAGACTATTTGCTCCCAGACAGCCTGCCCGCCTTCCTCACCACAAAGCCTGCCTCCAAGTAGCCTTTCAGATCAATGGTTGACTGTTTTTCGGCTGTTTGTGGGCCTGTTTTATGGTCTGCTGGGCCAGGTTTCATTGTTGATTACCCTGACATTAAAACTAGCATTATGAGCATCAAGCTCAAATCCATGCAGTCTTCCATATCATGCAAAAAATGTATACAGCATGTCTTCATAAGATAAAAAAAACCTGTCCACACTTGCTGACATGAGCCACTTTTTTAGTTTTCTATTTTAATGAGGGGGTGGCACTTTTATGGGTAATGGGGCCACTTTGTGTCTAGGTTTGACCCTGTCCTTCACGCTTCCCATGTCACAGTATATCTCTTTTTATAGGTTCGAACAAGAACCACTGGGATTATGTGTTATGGGAGGGCCAAATTATGCAGCGGGGTTAAGTAAATAATGCAGCACATTTTGTGATAGTATTACTACATTATTTTGTCATTTTTAACTTGGGCATTGGTTGTACCTCATTAGTACCAAGTACAGTATGACATCCAAATATAGCAACAAGCAACAGAAAGTTGACCAGGCATCCTTTGTAAAGGGCCTTCCACTGTGCAACAACACGTTGCTACATTTTTAGTAACCTTTGAACCTTTGAGCTAGGAATACATTTATTTTGGTAAAATCTTCAGGATATGTGGCAGATGATTGATTATGTGGCAAATGTGACAAATCTATAGTTACACAAAAATCACAGTGGCTGCACAATCACATAATTCCAGTGGTCCTGGTTAAAATCAGCATCCCTGTCTCTGTTCACAGGTGATCAGCATCACACTTGTGTCTGCATGTGTGCTTATAGTTGAATGCTGTCTCACCTGTAACTATGTGTGTTATAGAGGAACATTACTCATCTATCATTGAAAAACAAAACCTACCAAAGACTGCCTTACCAGAGGTAAGCAAATGGTTTGTTTTCTAAATGATGTTAAAATGTTTCTTCAGAGTGAAGTGCAGCACTGGCTTGTAATTGGCAAACATGGTTCACTTTTTTTTAGCTATGTAATTCACAAATGGGGGGGGCACTTTTATTTTGGAACCCGGCCTATTTTCTGTCCCAATTTGATGCTGCTAATAAAAAAGAATTGACGATAATAATGAGGGTGACTTGATTGCTGTGTTTCGGCCTCTGCAGAGCCTTAAAACTAGTGGTGTTAAACTGGGGAGGGGGGTGTCCTCGCAGAGCACTACCAGAAATTGCCTTGAACCCCACCCCTTGCCTCACCACCAGCTGAAGTAATTAAAAAAATAGGACATTGGCCTCCCAGCATAGGAGCAGCCATGTTGTTGCTGTTTTTCCTTTTACACATTTTATTTACCCATTGTAACAGCCATGGTGTTGTTGCTGTTCTTCTTTTTTCAATTTTATTTACTTTAGAATTTTCTGTGGTTCATTTTTTGTGCCATGTGGTGTTTTTGCAGTTATTTTCATGCACTATATTACTGTTGTGTGCTATACTATGAAAAGAGCTGCCTCCATTTTTGTGTGTATTTAAGGTGTGCACAGGTGTTCATAACAGGGAACATTTGGGAACTGTGGGGTTCAGTCCTGGGGCAAAGCAAACTTTTCACAGTACATATCAGTGGGTCATAAATGTATTCGGCATACATGCTCATCCAAACCTGTCTCTAAAGAGCGCAGAGACAGTAATGTTCAGGTATGTCAAATATAAGTGTGCTTCTATGTGAAAGTGTGTGGTAAATATATTTACTGAAAAACATGGGCTACAGGGATGTTATAGTTAGGAAACAGAATTAAAAAAACCTTAGAAAGTCACCAAAAAAGCAAAGGTTACAGGGATGTTATAGTTAGGCTAACATTTAAAATATACAAAACCATGGAAATTCAGCAGTTGTAGTTCCTTCACCTAGCTATAACTTACACCCCCGTAATGCACTGCCTATGACCTTACATCCTACATCACTCATTACATGGTCAGTGACATCACTGATGACATCTCAAATGACATCAATGATGGCATTACTGATGTTATCATTCATTGTGTCATTTTTTTTGTTAAATTTTTTGAGTGTTAAATATATACAATAATTCACTGGATATATACATTTAGTATTTTTTTTTTTGTAGTAATAACCAATAGTGTTTTTAGCGTATGTCATCTGTGCAACTCTGCGACTGTATGGGTCTGTGCATGTCAGTGGGTGTATGAGGGTGTCACTGAATATGTGAGTGGCTGTGTGGATGTGTAACTGGGTTTCTGAGTAGCTCTGTAGATTTAGCAGTGGGTGTGTTAATGGCTGTTTGCATGTGGGGATGGCTGTGTTTTTTATGGGGTGTGTGAGTGGGTGTTTTTGTATGGGTTTGTGAGAAGATTTGAGAGTGGTTGAATGAGTGTCCGTTTGGTTGTATGAATGTGTGAATGACTATGTGATTTGTATATTAGTGTGTAAGTGTGTATTTAAGTAGCTACATCAGTATGTGACGAGATGTTTGAGTAACTATTTAGATGTGTGAGTGAGTGGGTAGATAAGTGGTTGCGTGAGTGTATGAGGGGGCATCTTAGTGTTGTATGGATCTGTGAGTCAGTGTGTGACTGTTTGCATGGGTGTGTGAGTGGTTTTGTAAGTGTGTTAGTGGCTGGATGAGCAGTTGTATGGATATGGGATTGGGAGTGTAAATGGTTGTGAGATGTGTGAATTGGTGTATGGGTGTTTCAATGGGTGTTTGAGTTGTCACATGGTTTTGTAAGTCCGTATGTGATATCTTCTGTGGATGATGTCATCAGTGATATCATTTAAGATATAATCAGTGATATCCCTGACCATGTAATGAGTGATGTAATATGTGAGGTCATAAGCAGTACATTGAAGAGGAGTACATTATGGTTAGTTGAGGTAACTATAACTACTGAATTGTTGTTGGTTTTGTAATTTTTAAATGTTAACCTAACTATAACATCCCAGTAATCTTTGGTTTTGTAGTGTAATATAATACATGATAAATTGCCCATGCTAGGCAGACACAACCAACAGGATAGTTAAAGAAAAAATGACATTAAACCCACTTAGAACTATGGGTGTGCGAAAATTAGGTCAGGAAGAGTTCAAAAAAACAAGTACAGTACAACCAGTATTACCCATCTAAATTGCGAAAACAATACTCATTTTACCCATTTGCATTCTAAAATAGTGTAAAAAATCATTTAGAATACAAATAGACCATTTTTAATCTATTTTTGTGAAGCAAATGCAGAGCAGTTGCTTTTGATAATATCTTAGCTAAACGATCTTTAGAGGGGCTGTGGTAGTGCAACCAAAATTAAAATGCATTAGTGTCCGACAATTTGCGGACTGAATGTGGATACACATGGCATAAAAATAAAAGGCACCAAAAAGATAGAAAACATAGACACTTAAAATCATTTGCTGCTTCAATCATGCAAATGTTAAGGCCTGTTAATCTCGGGATACTAAACGAAAGTACTAAAATCGGTATCCAACTGTGAAACGCTACTTCCTGGTTGCTTCTACTCAGTCAATTGCCTGGACTCGGCCCTAGCTAGCTTCTTGTAAAACAGCTGTAAATACTTTACTCCCCTGCAGAAGTATGGGATCGACTTGCCATTTAGCCGACTGATTACTCCCTGTCTGCAGGAGAAAACATTTTGAAGTAGAAAATGATGGTTTAATAATTTTCTTCTTTCTGCACCCAAGGCCGGACAGGTGCAGACAACATGGGTTTCTCAGTTATAACCACATTTCTGCAATTTTGATCAGGAAACTGGTTGTTTCCAAAGGGGACGCGCATCTTTGGTGTTGAAGAACCCCATACGAAATAGCAAGAACTGATATTTTATATGAGCAGAAAAAATGTTCTGATAGATATCCTTGGGGAGACAATGTCAAGTAAGACCCGAGAGCAGCCAAGGCATGCCACCTTTTAGCTAAGGAGTCCTTATCTGTTATGAGAGATAAAGTGTGGACGGAGTAAATTTCTAGTGTTTTTTTTTAAATTCTATTTCCTAACTATAACATCCCTGTAACCTATATTTTTTCAGCGAATTTCTAAGGTTTTCTAATTTTAATTTTCCGAACTATTATATCCCTGTAACCTTTGGGTTTTTCAGAGAATTTCTATGTTTTTTCAAATGCAGAGGAGGGTTTGTTTGCAGAACCTGGCCTGCTACCATCCTCCCTCAAGCTCTAAACCCCACACTATGAGGGAAAAACATAGATAAGGCACTCAAAAAATGGGAGAATTAGCAAGGATAAAGAAGTGAAAACAAGAGAAAAGCAAAGAGAAAGCATACATAAAATGGGGGAAAACAAGTAGAAAGCAATGTGAAGAAGGGAAAGCAAAGAGAAAGTACGGAAGTAAAGATGTAAAAAAAGGAGAAAACTGTGAAATCGCTGAAAAAGCAAAGAGAGGTTAGTCAAAACATGTGTGGAAATGTAAGGAGAAATTAATGAAAACAAGGGAAAAGCAAGGAGAGGGCACAGAAGAAATGGTGGGAACGGTAAGCAGGATACAGGGAAAAGGAAAGAGAAAGCAGTGAAATTGAGGAAAAATGCACGGAGAAGGAACTGGAAAACAAGAGAAAAATTAACGTTAAAGTAGTAAAAACAAGAGGAATGCAAAAAGAGGGCATACAAAATACAGGAAAAAAATCAAGGAGAAAGCACTGAAAAGAAGGGGAAAGCAAGGAGAGGGCACACAAAATATGAGGGGAAAAGAAAGGAAAGCAGTGTCAAAGATGGAAAAGCAAGTACAAGTCAGGCAAAACACACTGGAAAAAAAGGAGAAAGCAGTGAGCCCATAAATCTAATTTTTTTAACGGTGTTCCTTTTTAAAAACATATTTTTTGATCCGCAGTTCCTTCATGGCACAGTAAACATAGACAGGATACACTCTATCGTTTTTGTTCCAATCACGTGATCAGAAAGTATCCGCGAACTAGAGCCCACAGATTCGATAAATATTTAAAAAATATTTTAACTGTATAGGTACCTCTGTTTTGAATAATGGCATGAGGATGGACATAATTGAAATTATATAAATGATACTGTATATTTGGTTGTTCAACAATTTTGTGATTTTACTATTCAAGCGACTTTGCGAATCTGCTGGGCCAGATTCGCGAAGTCGCTCGATGACAGGGAGAAAATCTGCCTTTTCATTGGACCCTTCTTTCACACCCATTTTTGATTAATGCCACTCCCAATATCAGGTATTTGTCTGCCAAACTTTGATGGAGAAGCCCCGACCCGACCTGTCATCTCCGCTCCGCTGACCTCGCCCTCGAAACTGTCCCATGCGTCCGCAGAACTACAACCAGTGGTAGATCATTCTCGCACCTTGCTGCCAAAACGTGGAACACTCTTCCCACCCACCTGCACCAGACCAAAGACCTCCTTACCTTCAGGAAACTTCTCAAGACCTGGCTGTTCGAGCAGTAGCAGCACCCCCTTTCCCCCCCACACTCCTCAGCACCTTGAGACCCTCAAAGGTGAGTAGTGCGCTTTACAAATTCCTGATTGATTGATTGATTGAGAAGCAGTGTACTGCAAACGTTCCCTCTTTAAACTTGAAATGGCTGAAGGAAGTGCTCCACCTTTTGTAGTATGCTGTTTTTCAACAGTGACACAAGTTGGTTGGATCCAGTTTATTTCTTTGCATTCTATGCAAGGTGTTTAGTTTTTTTATCAAAAATAATAAAAACAACAAAACAATTAAAAAAAAACTGTTTGGAAAGTTTCTTGTTAGAAACATTCATTTGATCAATGAAAGAGCTCACTCTCTCTGTATTATTATAGTGTATGTTTCAGTGTATGTCATTAGCTGTATGAATCTACAGACTTAACTTGTTAGTGTATGTCTCAGTGTGTGTCTGTGTGTTAGTGCATGCATGAATGTGTGCCTGGGTGTGTCAGCGTATACATCAGTGTTTGCCTGGGTGTGTTAGTGCATGCACAAATGTGTGCGTGGGTGTGTCACTGTATGTATCAGTGTGTCTGGGTGTGTTAGAGCATACATGACTGTGTGCCTGGGTGTGTCAGTGTATGCCTCACTGTGTGTCTGGGTGTGTTAGTGTATGCATGCGTGTATGCCTGGGTAAGTTAGTGTATGGGTCAGTGTGTGTCTGGGTTTGTCAGTGAATGCCAGTGTTTTTGATTGGGTATGTATGAATGTGTGCCTGGGTGTGTCAGTGTAAGTAGTAGTGTGTGTCTGGGTGTGTGAGTGCATGTATGAGTGTGTGCCTGGGTGTGTTAGTATATATTTCAGTATGGTGTGTCAGTGTATGCATTAATGTGTGCCTGGGTCTTTCAGTGTATGTATTAGTGTGTGCCTGGGTGTGTGACTGTATGTATAAGTGTATACCTGGGTATGTTAGTGTATGTATGAGTATGTGTTTGTGTGTGTTGGTGTATACATCCGTGTATGCCTAGGTGTGTCAGTGTATGCATCAGTGTGTGCCTGTTTGTGTTAGTGCATTCCTTTCTGGATCGAACTCTGCTAGGTACTGAATTACCGGGAAAGACTTCAAGACTCCATTTTCATTGCTTGCAAGGCCTAGACTCACCCAAACAATTCCCCTTAACTTCAAGTACAAACTGGCTGCACTCAACCTGTCACAGCATTCATAGGAACGTACCTCTCTATGTGAAAGCATTTTCAAGTTGAAGCGGTACGATTTCTGACTTTTCTGCAGAAGTCTCCTCCCACATTTCCTTCCTCTCTGTCTTCTTTGATTTTGTAATGTATGAAGTGACATAGCAAGCAAAAGCAATGGAGTTGTCTGCAGCAAACTGTATATCCATATTTGCATTCCACAATTTCAGAATGACAGAATTATGGTCATTATTATACTTGTACGCCTCTGTTCTTCTGAGGTTATGTGTATTTTTCAGTGATTTTCGTGACAGTGTATGTCTGATTGCATTTAAAAAGCTGTTCACTCTTCCTTTGGAAGTGATAGGTCTAGGAACTCCAAAACAACATTTTGTATAAACTTTTTCTTTACATCTGTATTTGCGAGGTCAGTACCTGCCACATCCATGTATTTAAAAGTATAGAACCTTCTGTTTTAGGCTTATCATCGTTGTCTTTCGGGTTGGTGCATATCACATACTGTTCTATGAAAGACAGTACAGAGTCATAACTATATGAGGAGCACCTCTTGCTTGGTACTTTTTACACCAAAAGAAATCTAGAACTTCACCAACAAGAGGATTAGTTTTATTTATTGCATATGAAACCCAGCATAGCTTGAAATCTGTGGTTAAAATACCAACAAACATTAGCAGGATTCAAATAGCAAAGTTCTCCTGCTGTATTTAAATTGACGTCCTTAATGTTTGAGTTTGTTTATCTTAAAAACTCGAGAGAATCATCCCACGTATACTCTGTGCAACTAAGTGTCACAAGCCAAGTAGGTGCACCTAAGTTTTACAACATACATTTAAGTTCTCCATGATGTGCCAATACTCATTGGTACCACATTGACATGCCATCAAATTAATCAAACTGTATTCCAACTTTTCATCTTTACCATGAACATTGTCAACAAATTCCCTTGCAGAAAGATTTTGTAGATTAATTCCTATGTAATATATAGGGAAAACACTGGCAAAATCTAGGGTCATCTGAATATAGACTAGTTGACCCATAGTTAGCTCTTGGTATTTGTATAGGCCGTCATCATACCAGCCACCTAGTCCTATGGGAAATAGGTGTGGAAAACATAGATTCTCTAAACTTTTTTCCCATACACTTAATGAAGCTCCTTTTGCTTGTTTCATTTGAAAGAGATCATTAGCATCACCAATAAATTATTTGGGATGAAGTGGATGGATACTGTAGTGTTAATGAATTTCTTCTGATTTGCATCTATTCACTTTTCAATCCATCCACTTGATGGCAATGTTTTATCATCAATACAACTTACATATCCAACAACATCAACATTTTTGTAATCAATGTTATTTTGTTTCAAGTAATATGGTGACTGTTTTGAATTTGTTAACATCTACCAACTCTTGCCAGATTATTTTGTTTTTGGCGGGTACTTCATTTGCCAGAATGATGAGTGGTTCATCAATATCTCTCTCTTTACCCACAGTCTCAACATTCCATTTAAAATCTTAAGGTAAGTAGACAACTTTAAGTCCTTTCTGCAGCTCTATCGGTGGTAGGTTCCAAGTCTTCGGTTCTATTTGAACTATTGCTTGAAATGGGTATATAGTTTGCATGAGAAGTGATTGATAAACATTTAATTGTTGAAGTTCTTCTGGGATTGACACCAGTTCTAGCTTGTTATGTATTGCTCTAGCTGGCATTTTGTTATCCTGTAACATAGTATAACAATACTTATATATAGCATGCTGTGTTTCCAAATAAAAGTGTTTCTCCACAAATAAATGAACAACAAATTCCTGCAATTTATATCTGTTCTCTTGCTCACTGTTTCAGAATAGAACTACTTTGCAAGTTTGGCTTTTGTAGTGAGTGCAGCAACAATAAATACAAACATGGTTTGGTTTCTCTGAAGAAACTGTTAACCTTTGCTATCGCTTGTGCAAAGTTTGTATTAGTAATACCTCTAGCCAGTTGCTCTACACCTCCAGTCGCCAACTCCTCATTTTCCCTAAACTCCTCTTCAGGTCCAAAGAAACGAAACTGAACATCTTAACAAACTTTTTGAACCTCTTCTAGTGTACCCTGAAATAGAGTTCTATTCATCTCACTTAAACATAAGGCAAGAGTTTTCACAAAGTAAAGTCTCCTAACTAAATTTTGTATCTTAATTTAACGAAGAGATGATATTCTGAAGTGATGAAAGGTACTTCTGCATACTTTCTATGATAAAAAAGCCAGCAAAGGTCCCTCTAAATTAAAATACTTTCTTACTCTGCATGGATCTAATCCTTGCAAAAATGCTACTTTCAGCTTGATATTTCTGTCTATAAATTGATGTAGAAAATGTCTTAATACATCTATTTATTCATATTGAACACTGCACTTACTGTTACTGTTACAGTTCCATTTGTATACAGGGTCTTGTTTTTGTCGTCCTTTAATCTCTTTAGCTATCACATCCTCTACCTTCCTAGGAACCATCTCCTCTTTTGCAATGGGACTACCATCTTTTACCTCTTAGCATCGACCAGTTGTATCAACTGCATGCACTAATGTGCTCTCCTTTAAATAGCTTTCTTCATTAAAGACAGGCTCTGAACTAGATGTGTGCTTCCATTCACCTTTAAAAATCAGGCAAAAATTATTTTTAGTAATAAGCCTTTTTTAGGTTTTTTTTCTTCATAGACAATTCTGTTTTATCTAGCTTCCTCATTCTGTTCAATACCAAGAGTGTTTCCTCTTCACAGCAAATGCTTTGTCAACTGCACTCTCAATATGTTGCCTTTTAGAAACATTTTTCCTTGTATCTCCTTAAATTGTTTCTGTCTCCATGTCAAACTGTTTTCTTATACCATTTCTACTTTAACAACCATGCACCCCCTGCTGTTTGTCAGTAGATTTCAACCTTTTTTTTTTTGACAACTTTTACTCATTGAGCATTTTCTGGCATATCTTTTTCAGAAAATCCTACGTACTATTACAAGGTGCTGCTTGTTTCATCTGCACGTTCTCCACTTTATCTTTCTTTTTGCTCTCAGTTTTAAACAGGTAGTACTGTTGTTTCTACTTCTTTCTTGTTTGCGTTTTGCCAGGCATTGTAAATCTTCTTTTTAAAATGGAAGTATGAACCAGAGAAAGCAAATAAAGAATACATTTATCTCTACAGAACACTGTATAAAATTTAGTACGGTAAACAACTAACTAACTATATAAGTGGTCATTTAAGCATCTAAATGGTTGTAGAAGTCTCTCACTATATATCTACACATGTGCATACTAGTTACAGTATACATAAGAGACAGTGTTTTCCTACCTCTCCTACTAACAGGTGCCTGCCTCTGTGTGTTGGTATATGCATGACTGTGTGTCTGGTTATATGGGTGTATGCATCAGTGTGTACCTGGATGTGTTTGCGTTTATGTCAGTATGTGCTTCAGTGTATAAGTGTATGCATCAGTGTATGCCTGACTGTGTCAGTGTCTGTATTAGAGTGTGCTTTGGTGTGTTACTGTATGCATCAGTGTGTGTCAGTGTCTGTATGGGAGTGTGCTTTGTTGTGTTAGTGTATGCATCAGTGTGTGTCTGGGTATGTCAGTGTATGCATAACTATGTGCCTGGGTATGTCAGTGCATTCATGAGTGTGTGCCTGGGTGTAAGAGTGCATGCATGTATGTACCTGTGAATGTTAGCATATACATGAGTGTGTGCATAGGTATGTCAGTGTATGCTGGAGTGTGTGCCTGGGTGTGTCACTGTATGCATCAGTGTGTGTCTGGGTATGTCAGTGTATGTATTATTGTGTGACTGGGTATGTCAGTGCATACATACATGTTTGCCTGGGTATCTCAGTTCCTGGGTGTGTCCATGTATGCATTAGTTTGTGCCTGGGTTTGTTAGTGTAAGCATCGGAGTCTACCTTGGTGTTTTAGCCTGTGTATGTTAATGCCTAGGTATCTCAGTATATGCATCAGTGTGTACCTGAGCATGTTAGTGTACATTTCAATGTTTGTCTGGGTGTGTTAGTGTATTTATCAGGGTGTACCTGGGTGTGTCCCTGTATGCATTAATGTATCCTGGGTGTCTCAGTGTATGTATCAGTGTGTGCATAGATGTATTAGGAAATCCATTAGTGTCTGCGTGGGTAACTCTGTGGATTGATCAGTGTCTGCTTAGCAGTGTGAGTGCATACAGGAATGTGTGTCCAGATGTGTCATTGTATGCATCAATGCCTCCCTGGGTGTGGGTGTGTCAGCGTATGCATTATTGTATTATGCATCAGTGTGAACCTACATGTGTTAGTATATTCATAAGTGTCTGTCTGGGCATGTTAGTGTATGCATCACTGTGTGCTTGGGTGTCTCAGTGTATGTATACACTTTGTGGCAGTGTGAGTGTACACAAGAGTGTGCCTGGGTGTGTCACTGTATCCATGATTGCCTTCCTGGGTGTTTCAGAGTATACATTAATGTATGTCTAGGTGTGTCAGTGTATGCAGAAGCGTTTGCCTGCATGTGTTAGTGTATGTATCAGTGTCTTTCTGGGTGTGTTAGTGCATGCATCAATTTGTCCCTGGGTGTCAAAGTATACATACTTTTGTGCCTGGGTGTGTTAGAGTATCCATCACTGTGTACCTGAGTATTTCAGTGTATATATCAGTTTGTTCTTGGGTGTGTCAGTGTATGCATCAATGTGTGCCTGGGTCTGTTAGTGTTTGCATCAATGTCTGCCTCACTGTATCAACATATGCATAACTGTCTGGCTAGGTGTCTCAGTGTATATATGGGTCTGTTCTTGGGTATCTCCTTCTTTCCATGAGTGTATGGCTGAGTTTATCACTGTAAAGATGATGGTTTGCTAGGATGTATTATTGCATACACCAGTGTTTGAGTAGCTGCATCAGATACCCACCATTTATATTCCCTTTTACTGTTTGTGAACATCCTTCCCACTTTCATCTTTCTTATATACACTCATGCCTTTTCTAATCCATTTTACCTAAACTATACTATAATGCACATACCTGGTTACTGTGTTTGTTGGTCTATAAATTAGTCTCTCTGTATCAGATACAATTTTTTTCACTGAAAATGAGAAAAACCAAGAACAAGAATGGTACATCGCTCTTATACAAGGCAACCATTAATAGAAAACTGTTCAACTTTTCTTTCAAGGTTACTCAATCACAAAAACCAATCTCAATCTCGGTTTAATATTCAAATTATGTTATACCACTTCTGAATCATCAGTTTAGTTAACCCTTTCTAACACTCCTCTAAATAAAGCCCAATTTGGAAGGGGTATAAATAATTACATTCACAACCACAAACTCCTTCTTCACCATTTTCCTACCACCACTATCTTCACATTCACAGTCTAGTCTTTTTTTTCATTTTTCCCCATGCTTCTTTTGCTCTGTTACCATGATAATCAATTTTGAAACATTCTCTGCTAGCAGTAGGTCACAAGTTCAGAACACTTTCTGAGAGCACCATGCTAACTTCTAAACCAACTGTAGTAAGTGTGGCATATCCCAAACACCATTACGTTTTTGTTATTTCTGCAAAGCCAATCACATATGTATTTACTTTTACCTTATTATCACTACCTACGTTTAGGCACTAGCATATTTACACCATCCAATCAAATTTGGTATTTTATATTTTAGGTGCTAAGCTCTATTTTAACTGCCCTTCATCTGAAATCTGTCTCATTCAGCTGCAGCCTTCTCCTGTGTACTCCTCCAGTTTCCCTCCAAAATGCTCAGGATTATGGGTCAAAGCTTTGTGTTTTGGGTCAAAGAGAGAGCTAGAAACAGTGGCATTGACAAGGACCTAGGTTTACCTAATGTGGATATTACGTGGGTTGACCAGACAGGATTAAAATGGCATCAAATGCTCGCTTTGGTTGAAATCATTATAGATTGCCAACATCCAGACCTTATGATTGTGCACTGTGGTGGCAATGACCTGGGCACAGGTACGGGGTAGGACTAATCCAAATGAAAGATAACTTTGGTAAATTAACGGCACTTTCCCCACACACTGCCTTTGGTTTTTCTAACATTTGCCAAAGGCAGGAGTGGAAGTGGCAAGCAAATGTTGTCCACAGATAGACTTATACAGGAAACGTGTTAAAAAACAGTTTAAGCATTCCTCAGAGACCACAACATGGGCTCTATGTACCACAATAATTTACACTTTAATATGCATGGTATATATAGAAATGATGTAGTTCACTTGACAGAGAAATGCAACAGAGTGTTCCTCCAAAACTTGAAAGACTGCTGTTTTATGTGTAGTTGTCACCTACACATCATAAACACAACAGCTCTTGCCTTTTACCATAGACATATTTCATATTTTTTCAATACCTATTTTTTTTAAATCTCATTCAAATTTGCGAATCCACCATGTATTCACAAAACAAATGCACTCATCTAATACACACCAGCAATACTACAGTATGTATCAGTGGCTGTTTAAGAGTTTTAAGTTAGTGAGTGTGATAGTGTCTGTCTGGGCGCGTCAGTTCATTTGAGGGTTTCTGCCTGGGTGTGTGAGTGGATGAGAGAGTGTCTGCCTGGGCGTGTGAGTGGGTATAACTATGTCTGAGTTTCACAGGGGGTGTACGAGTGTCTGACAGGGTGTGTGAATGGGTGTGAGAGTGTTTGAGTGGGTGTTGCTGTGGGTGTGAGTATGTCAGTCTGAATGTATGAGTGGGTGTAAGACTGTGTGCATGGGTGATTGAGTGGATGTGAGAGTGTCTGTGGGGGTTTCACAGTGGGTGTGAGAGTGTCTGGGTGTCAGACTGTCTATCTGGGCATGTGAGTGGGTGTAAGAGAATATGCTTAGGTGTGTGAGTGGATGAGTGGGTGGAACAGTGTCTGTCTGAGTGTGACTGAGAGTGTTTGTCTGGGTGTCAGAGTGGATGTGAGAGTGTCTATCTGGGTGTAAGAGTGGGTATGAGAATATATATCTGGGTGTGAGTCATTGTTAGAGGGTCTGCCTGAGTGTGTGAGTGGGTGAGAGAGTGTCTGTGTGTGAGTGGGTATGTGAGTGTCCATCTGGATGTGTGAGTGTGTGTGAGAGTGTGTGAGTCTGGGTCTTACAGTGGGTGTGAAAGTGTCTGTCTGAGTGTCAGAGTGGGTGTGAGAATGTCTATCTGGGTCTGTGAGTGGGTGTGAGAGAATATCTCTGGGTGTATGATTGGGTGTGAGCGTGCCAGCTTAGGTGTGTGAGTGGGTGTGAGAATGTCTGTCTATGTGTGTGAGTGGGTGGGTGTGAGAGTGTCTGTGTGTGAGTGGGTTTGTGGGTATGTCTAGGTGTGTGAGTGGGTGTGAGAGTGTCTGTCTGGGTTGTCAGAGCAGGTGTGAGAGTATCTGTATGGGTGTCAGAGTGGGTGTGTGAGTATATATATTTTTTGATTTGCAGCAAGATCCATGGATACATCGCGGATTTACATGGGGGACCGCGCTGAGCCCCATGGGTGGATTCGTGGATCTTGCAAAAGGTTATAAAAAATGTTTTCAGGAAATTTATGCCCATTATTTACACTTTTGCCACATATTCACCACACACATGGGGTCAGGGAAGCTCTACCCTGACCCATTCAGATGAATTGTAGGCTACATTTAAGTCTTGGGGACCATTTCCTAATACAATAAAATGGCAGCCGCAACTTTTCTGTCAGGTTGCAGCCAGCCAATCAGTGTCTTGCTTTGGCATGTGAATCTGCAGATCCACCATGGATGGACCTGCCGAGGGTCCGCATCCCTATATACTTAGATTTCCTTCCTTTAATATCTCTAAAACTAATGAAAGGATTTACATCAAATCACAAAAAGCATGATCCGTTCAGCGGTTTGGGCTATTTTGGTGTCTAAAGACCATTTGGGAAAATACACAGGACCCCCTTTTTTCTCAACCCCCACTAAGGAAATCATCCCAAAACGTTCAAGACAGCAGCTGAAGTGAGTGGTAAACTAGTTTTGAAAATGTCATAAAGATTCATCAAACCCCTCCAAAGTTATTAGCAAAAGAAAAACTACTTTTCCTATGGGAACTAGATCCTAACTGACCGGCTGTAGGTTATACATGAATACCTATCTATCACCCTTAAAATATGATGCAGTGCTCTATTAGTTTGGTTTTCTGGCACTATTTTCTCCCACAGTTAATTTCCATTTTGTGACCTTCCTTTTTTTTAGGTCAGGATTGCTGCGAGGCCCATGTGCTGTTGCTTGGCGACCTATTGGTTTTACAAAAATAAACGGGCTCATTATGAACCCTGGTGGTTCAGACCACCATGCCGGCGGCGGAGGCAAAGACCGCCACCGGCACGGCGGTCTGAACCGTCATATAATGAGCACATCTCCGCTGCCAGGCTACCGCCGACAGGCAGCCTGACGATGGAGGAAATCATTATCTGACAGGGCAGCGCTGCATGTAGTGCTGCCCTTCGGATAATGATCTCTTTTCCTCCAGCGGAACCCGCCAGGGGAAAGGCTGGCGGAAGGGGTGCTGTGGGGCCTCCCTGGGCGCCCATGCACTGCCCATGCACTTGGCATGGGCAGTGCAGGGGCCCCTGTGCAGTGCCCCATCACGCAGGTCACTGCCCGATTTACGGGCAGTGATCCCCACGACAGGTGCTGCTGCACCCGCCGCACACTAACATTTGTGGCGCCTCCATTTAAAGCTGCTGTCATTGTTACGGCCCTTTTCCCTGCTGGGCCGGTGGGCAGAAACACTGTTTCCGCCCGCCGGCCCAGCAGGGAAAACACTATTGAGCCCCTCCAATTACTTACCATTTATAGGCATCATTATCACTCTTCTTCGCTGTCTTACAATTCAGCACTGTGTTTTGTATCATGCTGTCACTTCTGGGGTGGGCAGACAAAACTAGATGTGGTCAAGTGAGGTACCTTTTAGCCATTAAACTAGGGTACCTGGCAAGTTGCAAGAATATTTGCAAAATTAACTTTTAATAATGCATCCCTGGGAAAGGACCAAGGCCAATATGTGTGTTAAAAATAAGGGGCCTGGATCTCAGCATAGAGGGTTACTCAGTCACAATCGTGATCGATATCCTGTCCGCCATATTACGATCTCCATAGGATATAATGGGATCATAATACATCGAATGGGATATCTGTCACATTTGTGATGGAGTGAACATCTGTCAAGATCTAAATCAGGCCCTAAATGTTTAATCACAATGTGTATACCTCGCTTTATATACAGCATTTTGTATGTTTAAACAAATAACATTACTTTGATGCCTCTCACAGAGGTCTGTAGCAAGACGCATTGTCAGTCCTTTTGTCGTGAGACAGTGTTGGTCCTACGGTCGTGAGGCAGCATTGGTCATGAGGGGGGTATCTGTCCATCGGTCGTGAGGCAGTGCCAGTCCATCATTTGTGTGGAAGAAAATGTTATTCCTAGTACTTGTTACATATTGCACGCAATACACCAGCTAGAAAGCTCCACAAAGGCCTACAGACCAGTTACCAAGCCTTGCAAATGACCCCGATCCATAGAGAGTGAACTCAGAACATTCCAGGCAGCATTGGAGGAAGAGTAGGTTTTTGTTAAATGTCCAAAAGAGAAAGCCACCTGGTTGCTTTGCAAAGGGAAAGTAAATGTTCTTAAAAGATATAACCTGAAAAAGCACTACAAAACCCAGCACTCAGGATATACAGAGAAATTCCCATTGAACTCAAAACTGCATTCTGCAAAAGTGGCATTGTTAAAGCAATCTCTTCTTTCCCAGCGGAAGATCTTCTTTTGCCAGATGAAGGAATCTGAGGCTGTTACAGAAGCATCACTCAAAGTATGCTACTTGCTCGCCAAGCATAGGAAACCATTCATGGGGGCAGAGCTGGTGAAGAAATGGAGGCAAAATTATATTTAAAATCTATAGCAATAAAGCCAGCATTTTGAAGGTAATTGGCACTTTATAGCTATTGGACTCCACTTGTGCACGCAAAAAAGATACAATGGGTGAAAATGTCCAGGAACAGGTGATCAAAGCAGTCAGAGAGTCACTGTTCTTCAACATTGCCATGGATGAGTCCACAGATATAGGCAATGTGACTTAGTTATTAGCTTGGGTGCGGTATTTGTACCAATCGTTTTATCTCAAAGAAGAACTACTGTGCCTTCTACCACTGCAAGGCATACAAGAGAAGAAGATATACTCAATAGAATCTGTAAGCTCATTGAAACACAATCACATACCACTGAACAATCTTGCCAGCATCACAACAGATGTTGCTCCTTCCACGGCAGGCCCTGACAGAGGCTTAGAATCTCTGTTTAAAAAGAACTTCAACACACAGAATGTCATCGGCTACCATTACATTATTCACCAACAAGTTCTGTGCATAAAATTAAAGCAAGGGGAACTGAATAATGTCCTAAAACTTGCAGAGAAAATTGTTAATTTTATTTGTGCCAAAGCCCTTAACCATAGAATTTGTAAAGCTATATACAGACCTACTGATGCACACAGAAGTGCAATGGCTAAGCAAAGGGAAAGTTCTGGAGTGGTTCATCGCCTTGCTTTCTGAACTTTAACACTCTGTAAACACTAGAGTTCAATCATTCTCAGAACTAAAGGATGTGAAATGTCTTGTAATGCTTCATTTTCTTCGACATCTATTCACACACTTCAATGCTCTCAATTTGCTGCTGCATTGCAAACAACAGCTTGTTTTCTCTATGATGAATGGCATTTACTAATTTGAAAGTAAGCTTGTATTATTCAAAGTATAACTGCATGATGCTGACTTCACCAGCTTTTCACAACTGTTAGCTGTGCCTCAAAGGTTTCTAAATGCACAAGAAATCTTTCAGTGCTAAACCTTGGTGCATGTATTGAGGAATTTTCTGGGGACATGAAAAGGCAATTTTTTCAATTCAGATCCCTCACCCTTCTGTTCAAACTGTTTGAAAAACCCTGGATGATATAGAGCTGATTGATTTGCAGCCTAATTCAGCTCTCAAAGCATCCTTTCTGGGGACAGCACCAGAAGAATTCTGGGAAATTATGCCTTCTGATAAATGTCGTCTTCTTTTTAAAATGGCCCAGAAAGTATTGTGTATGTTTGGGTCAACATATGTTAGTGAAAGTTTGTTTTCTTCATTGGGAGTGTGGAAGAGTAAACTCAGAAATAAGCTTATAGACTTACTCTAGATGAGCTCTTGAGGTGTGCTGTTTTCAAACATAGCACCAGATTACAGGACACTAATAGGAGACATTAAGTGTAAAATATGTTCCTAGTATATCTGTCTTTAACTTACATGTTTGCAGAATCAGTTGAACCTGTGCTGCATTGTGCCTATGCTGATTATCCGGTTAATGAGGATTACCTTGCAATGCCTCTTAGGATTGCTATTGTCTAATACTAAAAATTTATTATCAAAATGTCAATAGAATGTGTTTTAAAGTGTGCATATCTCTTAAAGGTCATTCAGTTTTTTGAAAAGCTCCTCCTTGTAGCTTTCTAGTTACATCTGCTTTTGAAATACAGCACTGTCTAATAATACTTTGAAAAGGTAGAGATTTTTTTACTCTAGTAGCTTCACCCCCACCTCCACCTCCACCTGTAGGCCCATCAGTGCGGCCCTGGGCCAAACATCAGCCTTTACTTTTCTCCCTCAAGAAAGTGTCTGTGATAACCCATGGTCTAAGGTATAAGCATTTTGAGGTAGCCTTTCTTTTCCCCTCTCCTATCACCATTCTGATGTTGAATATATATTTGTGTGTATATGTGTCTGTGGGTCTGTCTTTCTGTCTGTGTGCTTGTGTTTAAACACACAGTATTTTCTGTTGTAGGTAGGGCCACTGGAATTATGTGACAAGGGAGGAACAAATTGTATGGCCTGGTTGACTAAATTATCAAGCAAGAAAAGGCAAATTATGCAGCATAATGCAGCAAATTTTGCATAAGTATTATAACTTCTTTTGTAATTTTTATTCATGTTAACACTACCTGGGCAAAGGTTTTACCCATTAGTTACAATTTGACACTCAAGTACAGCAATAAATAACAGAAAGAGTCAACCTTTGCCACAGGCCTTCCATTGCGCAGCAACACGTCACTGTGTTTTCAATAATTTTTGATCCATTCAAGCTACAAACAATCTTTTAATTAAATTATGCAAAGTATGCAGCAAACAATTAATTATGTGGCAAATCCATCATTTTGCGAAAAATGCTGCATCTACAATTTTCATAATTTCAGTGGGCCTGGTTAGGATATTTGATTGACCTTGAAATTATGATAAAACGTCTTTCTTACTGGGCAAATTAACCTTTACACGGTTCACTGACAAAGTATCAAAACCCTAAATATCATGATACAGAAATATTGTATCAAAAATATTAAGCACAAAAAGATTGTTTTCCTATACTTATAATTGAAAATACAAAAATATCTGAAAAAAAAGTATTGTTTTACACTAATATAGAAATGATATAGACAAAAATATCATGTAAAAAATATATATAGTTAAAAATAGCCATCATTAAAAATATTAACATATAACAGTAATATAATGTAAATTAAATAATGGCCATTCATGCTCAGGACTCCCGTCAGGTTAACCCACACACTTAGTCGCATAGCCCCACTTTCTCTTTCTGTCTCCTCCTTCCTCCTTTCTTTTCATATGTTCCCCTTAATTTGGAATTGAATATTGTGGATAATAATGAGAGCTGTGTTTACTGCTCCAATGTATACAATATAATGTTCTTTTACACTAATAAAGAGATTTTTTTTTAAAATTCATATATGTAAACATTATACAAAAAATATATATATATATATATATATATATATATATATTAATTGAAACAAACACACACACAATGTATATGTGTGTTTATTTACACATATATAATGTAAAACTATTATTAAAACAATAGTTTTAAAGTATATTTTAATATTTTTTTTAATGTAATAATATAACTTGTAGATATATATGTATGTATGTATGTGTATACATATTAATATATATATATATATATATATATATATATATATATATTCCAAATCTAAACGCCGGAGACCCGAAGCACACAAATGGCGGCAGTCCGAGCATGGATCTAGCTATCCACTTATATCATACACCGACTCCTTCCGAAATGCAAAGGACATTGCATTTATGTTTATGCATTGGAGGGTATTTAATATGTAAAGTAAACAGCCGTCCCACACGTCATCAAGGCTACGGCTGAAACACGTTGTGAGGAGGCATCTTTTATTAAATAATATATGTGACCACAATATTGCTGTCCGAGCATGCCCTTTACATTTCGGAGGAGTAGGTGTATGACATATATATATATATATATATATATATATATATATATATATATATATATATACACACACACACACACACACACAATAAATTAAAAACTGGAACAAATAAACTGGGCAAAATGTAAAAAACACCAATTTATATATATATGTATATTCACATAAAAAGTTATAATATCAGAAATACATTTTACTAAAAATATATCATATATTACAAGCGTTACTAATTAAAAATAATTTAAAATACACAGAAACATAATAACAATATAATTTAAACAATATAAACAAAACTATACATTTCTAGGAATAATATGATATTCCCAACCCACTCTATGTAATAGTAGGGAAAGCATTGGACCAAGGAGGGGTATAATTTACTATTTCCACTCCAGTCAGTGCAAAAGTATGGAAAGCATTGGACTCAGGAGGGGTAAAATTTGATATGCTCACTCACGTCTGTGCAACAGTAGGGAAAGCATTGGACATAGGAGGGGTAAAATGTAGTATTCCCTCTCCAGTCTGTGGAACAGTAGGAAAAGCATTGGACTAAAGAGGGGTTACATTTCCTAGTCCCACTCCAGTCAGTGCAGCAGTAGGGAAAGTGTTGGACTCAAGAGGGCTAACATTTAATATTCCCACTCCAGGCTGTGCAACAGTAGGGAAAGCGTTGAACTGAGGAGGGGTAACATTTACTATTCCCACTCCAGTCAGTGCACCAATAGGGAAAGCGTTGGACTTAGGAGGGGCCAAATTTACTATTCCCACTCCAATCTGTGCAACAGTAGGGAAAGCATTGGAATCACAAGAGGTAAATTTTTATATTGTCACTCCAGTATGTAAACAGTAGGAAAAGGGTTGAACTCAGGGTGAGTAAAATGTATTATGTCCACTCCAGTCGGTGCAACAGTAGGGAAAGCATTGGACTCAGGAGGGGTCATATTTACTATTCTCACTCCAGTCGGTGCAACAGTAAAAAAGTGTTAGACTCTGGAAGGTTACAATTTACCATTCCCACTCCAGTCAGTGCAACAGTGGGGAAGTGTTGGATTCATGGGGGGGGGGGTAAAATGTACTGATCCCACTCCAGTCTATGCAACAGCAGGGAGTGTTGGACTCAGGAGGGGTAAAATTTACTATTCACACTCCAGTCGGTGCAGCAGTAGGGAAAGCGTTGTACTCAGGAGGGGTAAAATTTACTATTCCCAATCCAGTCGGTGCAACAGTAGGGAAAGCATTGGACTCTGGAGGGGTATTTACTATTCCCACTCCAGTCGGTGTAAAGATAAGGAAAGTGCTGACTGTGGAGGGGTAAGATTTACTATTACCACTCCACTCAGTGCAACAGTAGGCAAGGCATTGGACTCAGGAGAGGGACAATTTACTATTCCAACTCCTGTCTGTGCAGCAGTAGGGAAAGTACTTCACTTCAAAGAAATACCTTACTCATAAGATATAAAACTATTAACATTAAATTAAATATATACATGTAAACAATTAAAATAATTATGAATTATAATAATAATTCTTACAAGAAAAAATGTTATTTAATATTTTTTCAATAAATTTCAACACTGTAGTAGCACACTAAACGTATATCTACATTTAAAAATTATAATAATTACACAATTTACAAAACAAACAATTCATATTTACAAATAATCAATTATTATTTAATTAACATCCCAACCTGTCCCCCTGCAAACCTACACCTATTTACAAAATGTGGATATTTGATTAATTTATAAAGAATGAATACTGTTTTTATTTTTTAGTTAACTAACTTCCCTTCTTATACCCTTACAAACCCAACAACAATCACCTAAATATAAGTTAAAAAACATTATTTGACCAATTTACATATTTAATCATCAAATAAATAATTAATATTATTAAAGAAATATGTAAATTACTATGCTTAATTAACTTCCCACCTTGTACCCCTACACATCTCACAAACCATTATGACACTATAAATTACTATTTTACAATTAAATTAATAATATAAATAAATTAAAATTACAAACTATATTTAAAAACATTAACAACAATTATACAAACAATATAAAACATAGACAATTAAAATATTATTTAAACCCAAAAAGAAACGTAAAAAACTAAATTTCTCACCTTACACCATTGATATTTTTGCTCACGATATTTGTGTCATGATTCTTAAAACTCAATATTTCTGTAACTTGATAGTTTTTAAAACGTTACTTTGTCCAAACACCCCTTTATACATTGTAGTGGTTTGGCTGTTACGCTGTTTATAAAATTAATTAAAACTTATTTTACAAAAAGTCCCTCAATCTTTACTGTAATCAGAGGGCTCTCTTATCAAAAGGGCAACATGGAAGGTAAAAAGCAAAATAGGGTTAGCTTCAGTGAATAATGATTCACCTTACTGAATGTGAGTAGACAGCCACTGCATTCTGACAACATTGGCACCACTGGCGCCCCTCGTGGGGCAGCACCAGTATCATGTGCTGCACTTGTTTAATTCAAGACACTTCATAGCGGAGTTGTAAGCTGACCACCTAAATTGCACCAGCTTACAGGCTGAGGATGTGCTTTCAAAGAGAGGGTGATATGTCATTATTTTTCCTTTCTCGTGTCTTTGGACATGCTTAGCCTTTAATTCTTGCATTTTTCTGGTAAATAACATCTTTTGTTTCCCAGGCAGTGTTAATGGTAATCTTCATTACTCTGAGTCCTGGTCTTCCTCGCCCAAGTATTTACATCATTAACTTTAGCCTCCCGACAGAAACTCCCAAGTCAAAAGGTTAGCACACTAGTTTATCATCCCGCCAACATGGCCAACTTCCCCTTCCCTCTCACCGTGCATAAAGAAGAAATGGACCCAGATTTCACCCTGAATCCCAAAGCCACAAAACACAATGTTCACAGGGCAGGAAGGGATAGGAAACCATACTGGGGAAAGGAAGATCAGGACCAGGAGTAATTAAGATTACCAGTAAGTAACCAGGGTATTACCTCATCATCCGTCTTCCTCGCCCCAGTATTTACATTATGAACAGATACCCAAGCCAGAATCGACTGCATAGACAAAAAAGAACAAATGCCAACTTGTCAGAATCAGAAACAGGATGCTTTAATATAAATCAGAAACAGAATGCTTTAATATAAAGATAGCAGAGAAAAAGAAATTATACCAAAAAATCAAATCATACTAGAGGTTAGTATAGATGTGGCAATAGCCACCCTCGACTTCCAACCTATAGTGTTCTATAAAAGTATGAGGATTGGCCCAGGTGGCTGCATTGCAGATCTCCTCTATAGAGACCCCATTAAACACAGCAAGGAAGTGGACAAGGCCCTACTGGATCTCCCCTGAACCCTACACTCCAGTACCTGCCCCTGAGACTCATAAGCCAAATGAACTGCCTGCTTGATCCACCGACTAAGTGTGGAATTTGAGAGCTTCAAGCCATTCCTCACTGGATCAAAGGTCACAAACAGACTGTCCACCTTCCTGAAACACTCCGTCCTAGCCAAGTAAATAAACAATGCTCTTTTAACATCCAAGAGGTGTAACAAACCCTTTTCATCAGACGTAGGATTGGGGGAAAAAACAAGAAGGACCATATCTGCTGACCTGTGGAAATAGGAAGAGACCTTAGGGATAAAATTAGGGTGAGCCCTCAAAATCACCTTATCCGTCAAAATTCGCAAAAATGGTTCAGACCTTAAAAAGGCAACCAGTTCACCAATCCTCCTAGCTGAAGAAATCACCACCAAAAAGACAACTTTGGGGGTCAAGAAGATAAGGGCCACCAAGTCTAGAGACTCAAAAGGCTCCCCTTGCAGGGCTTTTAACACCAAAGGAAAGTCCCATGAAAATGCTGTTGCTATAGGTATAGGTGTCTTCAAAGAACAGGATCTTAAGAGCTGCCCTACTAGCTGCCCCAAAGGATCAAACCGAAAAAAAGTAGCCAAGGCTAGAAGAGCCGCCCACTGTGCTCTCAGGGTCAAAGAGGACAGACCTAAATCAAATCCATCAGATGAGAAATCTAGAACCTTCACAGGATGAATATTGTCCGGGTCAAGACCACGTCCAACACACTATGTAACAAACTGCACTCAATGCTTGGCATAAGCCCACAAGGCAGAAGGCCAGTGAGACTTTTGAACCAAGACGGCCACCACTGAAAAACAGTGCCTAGCCATAAGACCTAACCTCTAAAAAACCAGGCCTGAAAATGCAGAGTGTGAAGGATCGTGTCTAGGAGACCAGGACCTCTCGGGGGTGCGGGTGACATGGATTCTCCCATTGTGACCGAATCGCCAACACCAATAACAGGGGAAACCAAGAACACTGTTGCCAACCTGAAACCACCAAAATTACCAGAGCCTCGTCCTGCCTGATTTTCTGCAACACCCTGGGAATCATAGGGATCGGGGGAAACACATAAAGCAACCCCTCCGGCCACAGGAACGATATCACATCCATTTTCCATTCCTCCTGGCAAGAAATAATTGTGCAAAAACGTGGCAGTTTGCATTGTCTTTCAAGGCGAACAGGTCTATCCTCGGAGTCCCAAACCTCTTCTGCAGTAGTCAAAACATCCCCATCATCAAAAACAATGAGCTCATGGAATGAGAATATCTTACTGAGCTTGTCTACCACCCTGTTCTCCTTCCGCGGTAAGTAGATGGCAGTAAGGGATTTAAGTTCCCTCTCTGCCCAGCAGCAAATATCCAGATTCAGGCAATTGATGGATGGACCCCTGCAACTGCCCTGGTGATTCACATACCACATGACCACCTTGTTGTCCATCCAGACCTGCACCTGTTGACCCATCAACTAAGGGGAAAAAGACAGGAGATCTAACTTAACTGCTTTCAACTCCCTGTAATTGGAGGAACAAGCCACCTGAACTTTCAACCATCTCCCTTGCGCAGACAGGTCAAAAAGGATCGCACCCTAACCCTGCTTGCTAGCATCTATAGTCACAACTCTGGATGGCACTAACTGGAACAGTTGGTCCCTTGACAGATTCATGTAATCTAACCACCAACTCAGAGCCTCCCTCGCAGCTGGTGTCACAGGAACCCACTGTGCATAATCCAGAGAGCTCAGCACCCAGTGGGACAGTAAATGATTGATCATGGGGTACAAATGCAGATGTGCCCGTGGAAAGACCAAAAGAGAAGCTGACATAAGGTCCTGTAACCTCAACCACTGTTTCACAGATGAAGAGTGCTCCACCAGTAAACCCCGGACTTCTGCCACCAAAGTCTGTTTCCTGTCCACAGGTAGAAACAAACTTCCCACCAATGTCTGGAAATGTGTCCTGATGAAAGTTAGGTCCTGTGTTAAAGTGAGACTCAATTGACTGATAAAGAATCTGTGAATTTACAACACAATGCAGACCTCCTGGACCTAAAGCTATGCCCTGGAGAAAGAAGGGGCAGAAATCATCAAATCATCAAGATATGGAAACATTTTAATACCCCTCATTTGCATGATACCAATGAGGGGGGCAAGTACTTTAGTTAAAACCCTTGGGGAAGAACTCAAACCAAAAGATAATACCTTGAACTGATAATGTTGTCCCTGCATATAAAACCGGAGACACCGTTGTGACTGTGGATGGACAAGGACATGCAGGTACACATCCTGTAAGTCCAAAGATTCCAGAAAATACCCCTGGGTAACAAAGGGTAGAATGTTCTGCAGTGCCATCATCTTTAATTTCACATGGGGGATGAACTGATTCAACCATCTGAGATCGATCACAGGCCTGAGCTCGACTGAATGCTTTTCCACCAGAAAAATAATAGAATATATGCAATTTCCCTGATGTGAAGCCTGCACAAGTATCACAGCTACTTTTTCTAGAAGCATTTGAACTTTGTCTTGCAAAGCTTGCCTTTTCACTCCATCTCTTGGACAAGGAGTAGGCCGAACAACATCTGGACGGGAAGATAAGGGCCCATTCCGGAAACCTTCCTCACAACTCGAAGGACCCACTGATCCAACACTGTCTCCTCACAAATCTTGGAGAACCAAGCCAGCCATCCTCCCACCGGGGCGTAAATACCAGTCATATAGTCAGGGCTTGGAGGATGGCTGAGAGGCTGCTGGACCAGCCATAAACCAGGATTTGTCACTGCAGGGGGCATGGCCCCTACCACAAAAGGGCTGTTGGACTTTATCCTGTCGGGATGCCCCAAATGCCCTTTTATGGGTAAAAACATTCTGTTTACCCTCTTTTTCTGGGGCCATCAGCTTGCGGTTCTCTGCTAACCTTTTCATCATTTCCTCCAAAGGGGGGCCAAAGAGCTTAACCCCCAAAAAGGGAATTTTCATCAATAAAGCTTTCTGTTCAGCATCTGCTTTCTAAGACGTAACCACAACTGTCGGCTGGACACAATGGAAGAACCAGCTCTCGATGCCGCCTCCCCCAGGGAATCCTACAACAGGTGCTGTTCCATAAGAGCTAACATAGGAGTAATATCTTCCCCTGATCCATTCATTATGCCAGAGTCTGAAAACCTTCGTGAAAGACTGAATGGCAAAGGAGGAATAAGTCACCGTCCTCATAGCAAAGTTAGAAGCAGCAAAGGAACGTTTAACCACCACATCAACCCGCCTATCCACTGGGATCTGTGGAGGCAGTGTCCTCAGAAACTACAGCCCCCTGGGACACCAGACCTGCCACCAAAGAATTCACCTTGGTGGATGCCAGAAATAGCTCTGCAAAGAATACCTCTTTGCCAGGAATCTAGAAACAGTATGCTTGTCCATCTCCTTCCATTCATTTTCCATCACCCATTCAACAGAAGAATGGAGTGGCAGTGAATCAGGCCCCTTCCCCTGATTCTGGGTGTTAGAAATGGGGTCTCTAGTTGGCCGTCAGTTTGCACCATGTCCAAGTAGGGACCCTTATTCCAGTCAGGATAAAGGAGATACCCGCTCAGATAACCCCTGCTCACCCCCTTGGTAGCTTGGGACAACCAGTCAGGCTTATCTCAGAAGCAATGTGTAAAGCACTTTCATATGATGCACAGTAATACAGGGAAAATACTACAAAAGGAGACCACACCAGTTTTAGAAAAAATAGCCAATATTTATCTGTGTAAAGCAAGACCAAAATGATACAAATCCAACATACAGTGCTAAAGATATGACTTTTGTAAGAGTTATCTTAAAAATACAATTCCTTGAAGTCGATAGTTCCACCTGGGGCTATCACGGCGTCGTGATCAACAAAACCAACAGTTCAGGCCAGCCATGGCGTTGCGGGCCAGCTACGGTGTCAGGAAGACCAGCAAATAGTACCTTGGATTTGCAGGGCATCGTGATCCTCGCGGTGAGTGCTGGAGAACGGCGTCGCTGGCGTTGCGGTGTCGGTTCCAGAGTCGGTGCAGGAGTCATCGAGCCCCTGAGGTCACACGCGTTGCGGATCGAACTCTGGGCTGATGAAGTCAGGCGTGCTGATGTGGATGGAGTCAGGGTTGTTGTGCGAAGCAGAATGATGTGGCGAGCGGGCCCACAGGTCACAGTGCAGGCAGCGGCTCTGTGACAGCATCTAGCGTTGTTGGTGAGACCAGGGCTGGGGTGTGAAGCGGGGCACAGCGACGTGTGGTGTCAACAGGTCACAATGCAGGCAGCGTCGTCGTGGTTGCTGAAGTGCGGTCGTCGGTAGGCCCAAGCCAGCTGTGCGGGATTGGATGGTGCTTCTTGATCCACATGAGCGGTGTCCACAGGCCACAGTGCAGGCAGGGATGCCTGGTGACGACACTGGAGTCAATGGTGCTGGCGTCGGTGGACCGGGGCTGCGGTGAGGGACGGGAGGGTGATTAATGCTCCTCAAGAGTGGCGCCCACAGGCCACGGTGCAAGCAGCGGTGCTGGTGTCAGCAGAAGCCGCAGCGTCGGGGAAGCCCAGGCTGCGGTGTGAGAAGTGGCTTGTTGAAGTCATCTGATGATGGCGTCAGTGAGACCAGGGTCGCGGAGCGAAGGGGGGCAGTGCAGCTCCGTGCGGCATCAGCAGGTCACAGTGGAGGCCAGTGGCTTCATTGGCAGCGGTGCAGTGGTTTCTCCTCTTGAACAGCACAAAACACACAGTTCCCAGTGCTGCAGGTCGAGGAAACTGAAGTCTTTGGTGTCCCTGAGGCTTCCAACAGGAGGCAAGCTCTACTCCAAGCACTTGGAGAACTTTCTCAAGCAGGACAGAGAGCAAAGTTCACCCTTTGCACGCTTTTCGGGCAGAAGCAGCAACTGCAGGCCACTCCAACAAAACAACACAGAGAAGGGACAGTACTCCTCCTCCAGCTCGTTAGCTCTTCTCCTGGGCAGAGGTTCCTCTTGATTCCAGAAAGATTCTAAAGGTCTGGGGTTTTGGGTCTTCTTTTTATACCCTGTTCTACCTTTGAAGTTGGCAAACTTCAAAGCAAATTTTCAAGTGTTTGCAAGTTCCTACCTTGTCCAGGCCAGGCCCCAGACACACTCCAGAGGGTTGGAGATGACACTGTGTGAGGGCAGTCACAGTCCTTTCAGGTGTAAGTGACCACTACTCCCTCCACTCTAGCTCAGATGGCTTATCAGGATATGGGGGCTACACCCCAGTTCCCTTTGTGTCACTGTCTAGAGGAGAGGTGTGAACAGCCCACCTGTCAAACTGACCCAAACGGAATCCACAAACAGGCAGAGTCGCAGAATGGTTTAAGCAAGAAAATGTCTATTTCTAAAAGTGGCATTTTCAAACTCACAATCTAAAAACCAACTTCACTAAAAGATGTATTTTTAAATTGTGAGTTCAGAGACCCCAAACTCCATATTTCTATCTGCCCTCAAAGGGAATCTGTGCTTTAAAGTTATTTAAAGGCAGCCCCCATGTTAAGCTTTGAGGGAGCTAGGCCTTGCAAAAGTGAAACCCGGATTTGGCAGTATTTCATTGTTAGGACATATAAAATACACCAGTACATGTCCTACCTTTTAAATACACTGCACCATGCCCATGGGGCTACCTAGGACTTACGTAAGGGGTGCCTCACATGTAGTAAAAGGGAAGGTTTAGGCCTGGCAAGTGGGTACACTTGCGAAGTCGAATTGGCAGTTTAAAGTTGCACACACAGACACTGCAGTGGCAGGTCTGAGCAATGTTTACAGGGATACTAATGTGGGTGGCACAACCAGTGCTGCAGGCCTACTAGTAGCATTTGATTAACAGGCCCTGAGCACCTCTAGTACACTTCACGAGGGACTTATTAGTAAATAAAATATGCCAATCATGAATAAACCAATCCTCAGTACAATTTATATGGGGAGCACTTGCCCTTTACCACGGATTAGCAGAGACAATAACCCAGCAAAAATAGAGTCCAATACACCATACAACCAGGAGGTCAAAAGGCAAAAAGACAGCGGAGACATGCCAAAAGCTGCCAGGTCTAGCACTGGGAGAAAAAATCCTCACTGTCCTCCTCCTGAACTCCAAGTTGTGCCTGATATGCTGCAGGACTTCTTTCAATTCCTGACCCTGCACATATCACCCCTTGAGTTCCTCCTCCTCTGCCTCAGAATTTGCAGGGCTCAAGACCAAGCTTTTTAGGGGAAGGACCCAGTTCCCTTTTCTGAAAAGCAGCTGCTACCACAGCCTGTGTCATCTTTTGTATTGTATCCAAAGACGGGACCTTCCCTGGAGGGCCAGGCTCCCCTCACATTGAGAGGAGGATTAGATGCAGTGTCAGCCAACTCTATGAAGTCTAGCATACCAGCCTGACACAAGAAGCAGGGAGAACTACCCACCTTTATAGTTGCAAGGGAGAGAAATTGACGGCAGAAGAAAGCATCATAATCACCAAGCAACCCTACCAGGCCACATCTCCAAGGTACCAAAAGAGAGGAGCCAACGTCGACACAGCCATTTAAGCCAATTTAAGCGTCAGCCCACTCCTTCTAGAAGCAGTAAATGAATGCAATGGCTACAGACTGCCTGAATGTGCTCGCTCCTGCTGAGCATCAGAGTGGCGAATCGCACATCCCTGGCATGGTAAAGTAGGGAAATGACCAGAGAGACACTGTGAATAGAACCACCCAACATGCAGTGGGAGGGTGCCAGAACTTGATCACTAGGCATAAGAGACTCCCTTGCAGGCAACCTGTTCCTGCGAAGTCCGCCACAACAGGACCTCCAACAGGTATGCATACAAGCCCACAGCGGCAGCGGAGTGCCGGTATCCATCCGATCCCACCCAAATGTACATCAATATATGTGAAATCAAAGGGTCTGCTTACACTAGACCTCATAAAAAAAAAACTGGCATAGAGAATCCACTCCCACCAGACTTCCGCCTGTTAAAACCTTGACTGTTTTTTCCGGTACGTGACACGAACTTCCATGTTCCAGAAACTTAAAAACAGGATGTGATGTGGGTCAACTTCCTCTTTATGCACAGTGATAGGGAAGGGGATGTCAGCCATGTTGGAGGGATGGGAAACTAGAATGCTAACTTTTTAACTTGAGAGTTTCTGTTGGGAGGCTAAAGGTCATGGTGTAAATACTGGAAAGAGGAAGACCAGGACGAGGGGCAAATGTCAACCTATTAGCAGTGAGATGCTGGCATTTGCATCTGAATGGCTACCTGTGCTTTCTTACCCACTAGGTTAACCTTATCCACTGGGTTAACCTGGGATTGTCTACAATTTAAAAAAAGGAACTACATTTTATTTTGCTTTTCACAACTCAGTGTTTTGAAATTATGACATAGGATACAAACATCAATAGCATGTTGCATTGGGAGGCTTGTAGTTTTATTTTTAACAGTTTCATGATGGACTCAAAACCCCAGCATATAAAGGGCCTGATTTAGAACTTGGAGGACAGGCTACTCTGTCACAACAGTGACGGACATCCCATCCGCCGAAATCTAAATCCCATAGGCTATAATGGGATTTGGATTTCAGGAGATGAGATTTTCCTCACCGTTGTGAAAGAGTAACCTGTCTGCCAAGTTCTAAATCAGGCCCAAAGTGTTTTTGGCTACTATGCCAGACTTAGATGGTAGTGTATTGGCACTACTTGTGAGCTATGTTTAAAAAATGTACAAAGTCATGTACTCCATTTTAAAGATTTTAATTGTTTCAAAAGTAAAACAAAAAGAAAAGTAAACTGCTCCCATATTTTGGAAGGGTTCACTCTCTCACTCATGTTCTACATTAAAGCAAGCATTAGAAATGTGAATCTTTTTTGTTATTTGTAGTGGAAAGCTGAATACCTAGCTTTACAACACAAATAATATATAACATGGAAACTAGCAGCACAACCTTCCCCCAAACAAATAATAAGTTAAGGACAGGTGGGAGCGACAGAAGGAACATCACACTATTTTATCAAGTTAGAGGACAGGTACAGCATAGGTAACTATCACACTAAAGAGTGAGCGAGAGGCGTTAAAGTATAGTTGTATGATTTGGATCAACTTTTAAGAAGTACAGTAATCCTGGAAGAACCAGCGAAACACTTAGGGTCTTACCATACATTTGCGTACTCATAATGGAGGATAAATACTCACCTGCTTTTTGTGGTATGCTTCATTAATAGGGTCCATATCTTGAACTGGGAAGCATTCAAGAATACTGCTGTTAACTTGTTGTACAATCTACAAGTTTAGGGTTCCCTAGTTTGGGTGTGTTTATGTCACTTACAAGACATTTCTGATCTTCCTTTATTAAAATGTCAGACCTGTATTAAAATTGCATTTGGGTGAGCTACAAATGTTTCTTAAAAATGTTTTTTAACCGGTGCCTGCCACAAGATTAAAAATAAGAGGGTTGAGTAAAGGATCCCATATCTCTTTTCCACTGACACATTTTGGTATTCAAATATTGCCTCTGTAAGGTCCCGCATTTTCTTGGGCAAGAATTCGAAACCACAGAAAGTAAACATCTTTTCCTCTAGGCTGCCAGATTGAAACCATGGAGTTTTCCATATGAGTTAGAATGATATCGCTTTGGCATGCAACGCATTTGCTTACTATACAACTGTATCTCATGGAATCAATTAAGAAAATGATCTTTCGTTCAGTATGTTCCACACACCAACAGTGAGGAGCAATCTAGCAGCAGATTGTTCATTGTGAAATTCCATCCCTGAATTCAGTGAAAATATTACAACAGTGCATGGACACAGGCAGCAGCTGTAAGCATGCTTCACCATTCACTAAGCATTCCGCCCACACCCCACTTACTCCGAGTCCATGTTTTCCTCGGAACAGTCCTGAGTAAAGAGATTAACACATAGCTAAAGACTGTGAGAGGAAGAGGGACGAAGGTTATGGGAATTATTTCAGATAGAACAATGCTGTTACCCTCGTGCACAGAATTACCGCCGCCACCCAGCGCCACCAATAAAAATAGAAACCCGACCTTGTCTTCCCAAGCCAAAACACATTGCCACACATCGTCATAGCTTCTCCGCTGCAGACAGCGTGTGCAGCTGATGCGGATTCAGCAAATAAACGTACATTGTTTACAAAGATGAACCGTGAGAGGCGCAGCATAGCTGATGTCCTACGATCAGTGTCACAACCCTGAAACAAACAATCACCTTTGGTCTCTACTTACCAGCCGAGGCCGGGGACATGTATGCTCTATTTCCTCCATGGTTTCTATAAGAAGATCATAAGAGAGGGATTTGGCGAAGCCTGTCTCTGACTCAGCAACCGTGTTAAGCACTGGCATGGCCAGTAAAACCTTCGTAAGGCTGTGCCTGCGTTCTCCGTTATTCTGTTCGTAACCAGGGAAAGAAGTATTTTCTTTGTCGTTATGATGTTTTTTTCAGATTCCCCTTTCTCCAGAGGAATAGCAGCGTTCTCCCCTTTCTAGGGGATACTGAGACGCAGGGCCGGGGTTAATCACTATAACAACAAGCCGGTAAGAGAGCAGCTGGTACAGAAGGGAGCTGCCATTTGCATCATGCTCTCTGGTTGGCTACTGTCAGCCTGTAACCACGCGGCATCAGTACAGCATGCGCCTTATGGCCAGGAGGCTGCACAGAGCTGCCCAACCTATAGCTGTGTCTCCCTTGCTTGAGCAGTGCAATATTTTAATGTTTATAACTTCAAAACCTTTTAAAGTATACAAGTGTGTGAGAAAAATGCTTTAGAAAAAGGTTTGAATAGTTTCCTTTAAAGAGTAATACAGTTTTCCAAGGCCGATCATGAGACCAGCCAAGATACAGCACTTTTAAAGGTTTATTGTTTGTGAATTACTGGAGACCATCACATTCTCCCTGAGGCGATAGTATATATGTTAAACCCCTGTGTAATGATGCAGATTTACTTACAGTAACAGTAAAATTGCATAAGACACCGTTCAACTTCCAAACAGACCTGGTGATTGATGTCAAAGTGAGTCTCAAAATACAAGAAGGCATCCGCCAAAGGAACGTTCGGAAGCACTTATTGTTGCTGATTGCTAGTGATAACAGGACTGGGTAAGGAGACCTTTTTCCCCTCAGTTTATGGAATCTAAGACCCATCACTTATTGTGCCACACCGAGTGTGACAAAGAAAAGTATGAGTCAACTGGCCCTTATTGGTCCCTGTGAGTGGCACAAGAGTGCTATTATAGTCATTTACTTGTCGAGTCTGATAACGCGTCTGAACCTTGATAATTAAGCTTACAAGAAGACACGTTTTAGGCCAATGAACCTTTTGACCACGTGTGCAGACTTTCCAGAACGAGATATCCGTTCAGCATTCCAATCGGTAAGACGATAACCTCATCAATATTCACAATAACTAATCAATCGAGCTAATCAATATCATGTAATAAGAATCGAACACACCTCGACCTTGCGGTCAAGAATAACCACACAAATCTAGTAAGGATTAGGATATTTATTCCCTATTAGTTACAATCTAATACCATATTTACTAGTCTCAATATCAGTAAGCACATCAAAACCACTACAATATGGCAACTCGAGTAAAGCTTTATCAGAGCATAGCTCATGAACATCAAAACAAAGCATGATGTTAACATGAATCAACTTTAGCAGAGTATCATTAGCACGTTATTCAACAAAGCAAGAATTCAGTCATTTGTCTATTTGCATCCGGTATTAGTGAACTTCTTAACTAACCTCAAATTAGCATCAGCAGGTTGGGCTTCATGCAAAACAATTTGGCGACATGAATTTGGAAAACATCTAACTATGGTCTCTATCAAAAGAGCAGTTGGTACCTAGAAAGAAAAGGCAAACAGACAATTATAACATATCATCAGATAGTTACCCATCCAAATGGGTCAGCATACAGCGTCAGTCTTCGTCCTCAGTACACCAGTCGATTCGCCATCGGCCAGGGTAGAACAGGCAAGGTTCAGTAGGGCATAGATAAAGAACAAGGTTCTTCCTTCATAAGGAGGAGAAGTAAGCATTAAGCAAGGAATAGGATGAGGATGGTATAAAGTATCAGATAGCTAAAGACAAAGTCTCTCAGAGTAGCAAGGGATGGTAAAGAATGGCAAGGTAATGGCGAGGAAGAATGCTTGATAATGGCTGATTTCTCCTTGTGTCACGCCGTTATATCAAACCTGTCGAACAAGTCTCTAATTTCCCATTGGGCAATATTTGGTGCATCATTATCTCTGTCCAATGATCCTTCACACACCTTACTAGAATTTTCACCTAACACCGTTCTCATGTAGTCTATTGGCTCCTCTGATTGACGTCTTCATCTGGTGGAATGTCAGGTAAGAAAAGTTACACTTGTTGCTCCAGTCAGTAGTTCCATTGTCTTCCCCTAGTCCAGGCGACCTTGCACCTGTCGCGAATTACACTGTTGCTTTTGGCAAGAATGTCTCCTTGAGCAAGTCGGGTCCCATGAGAAAGAATTTACTACGGCTACACACATATCTCCAGCTTCTGGAAAAGTACAGCTTCGTGTCCTTCAGGAAAGCAGCACATTGCATGTTAGAAAAACACAGTTAATATGAGACCAGGCAGCTAGGCCCAGACCCTTGCTAATTAAGGCCTAGTGATTAATTTAGCAAAACCTTAATACATGATTCCTAATGCCAAAATAAAGTCGTACATTAGTACATTGTTAATTCATCATTAATCAGTTTCATTAATCATCGTATACATTGGTGGCCACTCCGCGTGGGCACATTTCAGCGCGTTCATTATTTCTACATTAAAACATTTCTATGCAGTTCCACTACACATTATACTGCAAGCTTTTCATTTTAATGATTAATTCTAAAGTCACACTCCAACAAGTCTAACCTTAAACCGTGAGTCGCTGCAGATTACAATGATTTATTGCTTTACGTAAAAAGCTGTGATTTATTGTTTCTTTAAACATTCATATTTCTAGACCCCTCCAGGGTATTTTTGTTGTTGAGGTGTCTATTTATAAATAAAATAAAAATGTTCATAAATTAGTTTCAGAATATTAATGTGTATTCTTCTTATTCAACTGTGTTGATACTTCTTAATGCTTTACATTTGTTTCTTTGCTAAACCCTTACTGCTCTGAGCCAGAGCTACCCAGAACCGAGCTAAGATTTTACAAATGCATTTGATTGGACCTTAAATGGAATTGTGCTTTTATTACACAATAAGGTCGCACAACCACACCATATAATAACTATCAGTCCCTCACCGTAATTCCCCATTCCATGTGATTTTACTCATAATTCCGCAGTAGTGGTGCGGATTTACCTCACAGTAAAACTGCATGTGATACCATGCAACTTGCAATCAGGTGTGGTGAATGATGTTACAATCAGTCTCAAAATCCAAGAAGGCATCAGTTGAAGGAACATACTGGAATGTTTATTGTTGCTGATTGTTAGTGATAAAGGAATGGACAAAGGGACCTGTTTTTTCCTTTAAAATGGATGCCCCTGAGAGAGCGTAGCTTTTATAATTAATATTAACATGAAATGTTTATGAACTAATGAACAATAATGCTGCATAGAAACTGTATTAATATGTTTTGCTAAAACGTGCACTTGAGATGTGCCCACGGGGGGTGGCCATCAATGTATACGGGGACTAATTAAAATGACTAATGTTGATGAATTATTGCATTTAAATGGTTTAACACTGACGCTGCGGTTAGAAACGGAGAGCAAGATGGCGGCCGCGTAACGCAGCCGCGAAGCGTCTGCTCCGACCAAGGAACCCTTCCAGTGTTGCGGCAGCTCTCCCGCGGGTCGGAGCTTCCTTCGGCAGTCGCGCTTAGAGGAAAACAATGTAGCGGCATTTTAGCAACATTGTGCGTTGCTTCACCTGCTCCCTCTTTTCTTGGGGATGACTGTCCCAGGACTCTCAGGAGGGGCGGGAAATATTGCGGGTGACATTGCTTTTTGAAGGACTGCTTCTCATGTGAGGATTGTTCAAGGCTACTTGGCTCTTGGTTTCTTGGTTTCTGCGGGGCCTTTTTTTTCCCCTGGGAGAAGTAAAACTATGTGGATTTGCTGACGGAGGCCAAAAGGATTGCAAAGTGTTTTCCCGGGATGCGGTCTGGACTGCTCCTGCTCCTACCTGAAGACAACTACAGGTCTGTGCTCACGGCCCCCAATTGGGGGCAATTTTCGACGTGGACTCAAAAAACGGTCAGAGTTTCTTTATTTTATTACAAGTATTTGACACTGGGCGTATATTATAATAACGCATTTTGCATTAAAAAGCAAAAAAAAAAGCTAAAAATGCCACCTAAGGGAGTGAAAAATGTGACTCTGTCTGGACGAGGCAAGCCGGTAAGAGCAAGCCTGTCGGCACGGCAGGGGGGGGGTACGGATATAAAACAAGGCTTAGGTGAGAAGGTTGTCTCCAAAAACAAGAGTGCTTCACTGGACAGGTATTTTGAGAAAGGGAAGGACATACTGGTGGGGGGCATAGATACCCCCCCCCGCCGCTGTGGAGGAGGCTGATCCTCTAGTAAACGAAGAGATGACGGCTATAGATGTGCCCCCCCCCCGCATGAAGGTGGGCAGAGTGATGCTGAAGATGTGGCAACTTTACAAAAACAAGCTACCGGGAGTCAGATGGAGCAGAGGGAGCAGAGGGAGGGCGCACAAGGCGCTAGGTCATTATTACAGGTGGCGCGGAGGCCAGTGGAATTACGCGATAATGAGACAATACAAGGAGACAAGTTTTTCTCACTATCAGATCATTCAAGTTGGTCAAGCAACGAGCAGCTGGATTTGGAGGCGGATAAAACTTCTTCTGAATTCGAATCTGAGGTGTCCTCTTTGGCACTGGGAAAGGAATTACAGGAGAGTGGCAGGAGTGCCACTGTCAGGAAAAAACAGAGGAAGAGAAGTGAGCAAGTAGGACCTAATAAGCACTCCACTAACCCATTGGACACTAAGGGTCTTCAGGGGCTTCAGTGGGAGTATTCCAAGGATGATTTAACTCTATTTGATAATGGTGAAAAACAGCCTAATCCTGTGTCACTGGAAACCATATATCAAAGCATTATGGAACATCGAGAGGAATCTAAATTAGAGAGCCGTAGGACTCAAATGGCTTGCCGCAAGATGCAAATCCAAATTCGTCGAGTAGCTAAGACATGTTCAGAGTTTACTACACGGATGGAAGAAGCAGAGACCCGGATCTCGCGTCTGGAGGATGAGGCTGGAGCTCGCCAGTCATCTCGAGAAATGATGGAGAAACAACTTGAGGACACTCAGTGGAAATTGACAGATTTAGAGGACAGATTGAGGAGGAATAATCTGCGCGTCCTGGGTGTACCAGAAGGACTTGAAGGATCAGATATACATAGCTTTATGGTCGCACTTCTTAAGGAAGCTTTTCCGGACTTACACCAGTGGGACTGGGACAAAGAGGTTCAAAGAGCCCATCGATTTCCTTTTAGTAAAATAGGACCAAACTCAGAAGGAGGAAGTGGTAGACCTAGAGCAATATTAATCTCTTTGCTTAATTATCAGGCAAGGCAGGCTATATACGACCGAGCTCGACCCAATGCTAGAAGTAAGGCTAAGGGATGTGAGTTTTTTGTGAGACCAGACTATTGCCATATTACTGTTGAAAAAAGGTGGAGGCTCCGGCAGTTAATTCAGCCACTTCAAAGTAAGGGGGCACAGGTTTTTTTATTAAATCCGGCTAAACTGAAAGTAGTAATGGATAATAGGACTTACTTCTTCACGACAGAGGAGAAAGCAAGGGCTTTTTTGGGTGGACTTAACGGTCCGGTTCCCTAAGATAGATTTTCTGGATTGGGACATAGGGGTGGGGGTAAAGTAGAGAGGGTTAGGAGTTAAGCCCTGAGAATTCGAGCCGGGGGTAAGATATTGTTTTGGCTGAAACAGGGTTAGATAGAGAGAGATAAAGACAAAGAAAGGGAGAAAAGGTAAAAGAAAAAAAGAAAAAGAAAATCATGCACTGGGTAGGGATGGTCGGAGCGGAAGCTTTACCATCATTAGGGACAGTGAGATCCCATACTCTCCATAAATTGGGTGTAAGGGTAGGGGTAAGGGGTGTAGGGGGGTGGGGGGGGGTTGGTAGCAGGGTTGGGGTATAAGGGGTGGGAGGATGGGAGAGGGGGGAGAGGGGGGAGAGGGCTGGTGGGGAGAGGGGGGGGGCACTAATATAGGTAGAAATGTTCAGAACAATTTAATGAAGACATATCAAAAGAAGAGGATGTATAGGATTAAATATCAACAAGTTGGTTTCTTTAAGGGAGAAAGTATTGACGTGAGTTTGGTACATCAAACTGAGTGATATGGCAAATAGATTAAGGATTTGTACACTGAATATTTGCGGTCTAAATAGCCCCCAGAAAAGGAAAAGAGTGGCAGCTGGTCTTAAACTAATTAAATCAGATTTATATTGCTTGCAGGAAACACACATTGCATGGAGTAAGCGAGAGCTCATACGAGAGCTTGGGTTGACGCCTCTTGTTTGTACCAGACAGGAGGTTTCGACACGTGGGGTGACGATACTTGCCAGAAATAACAATGTACAAGTTTGTAGATCTCGAGCAAGTAACGATGGGCGGTGGGCTCTCTTAGAATTATCCGTGAATACATTTAAATTTACCCTCTGCACTATATATGGATCAGTTTTGGACGAGGCTGAGCCTCTGGATACGTTGAATATGGAACTAGTTGGATGGCCCTTACCAATAATTATTTGTGGCGACTTAAATATTCATTTAGAGGTAGGTAGCAGGAGCATGGACACCCAGAGTTTATATCAGGGACGAAAGCCTAAAGTATGGAAAGCTCTAAGGAGGTTAGTAAGGGAACATGGGTTGAGAGATGTCTGGGAAAATATTAAAACTGTAGATCCAGGGTATACCTATTACTCGTTCCCACATGCTAAATTGGTAAGGTTGGATTATTTTTTCGTATCACAAAACTTAATCCATGGGGCTGAAATAGAATGCAAACCCAGATTCTTATCAGATCATAATCCATTAATATTGTCCATAACAATTAAGGGACCATCTAATCCGCGTCGTGTATGGACATTTGATAGGAAATTGTTGGTTGACCCAGGATATATATCCCATATGAAAGAGTGGATTCACCACTTTTTTTATATCAATAGGAATACGGCAGATCCGGGGATGGTATGGGATTCATTTAAAGCTGCAGTGAGAGGTGAAACTCTTAGCTATAGTTTGGGAATACAGAAAATTAGGGGGAAGGAAATTGTAGAACTTCAAGAAAGATTAATAACAAAAGAGAGGGAGTTAGCAAGTAAAATTACTAGTAGAGAAGACATTACTCTCACTCAGACCCAAATGGTGATTCTTAAGGCTAAAATAAATGCTTACTTGAATAAAACAGTGGCAGCCGTCTATCAAAGTCATCGATTGGAGTGTTATGAATATGGTGAATCCACAGGAAAAGTCTTAGCTAGACGGGTCAGACAAAAGGCAGTTAAACAGAATGTTTTGAATATAATTGATGGTAATGGGCGGAAACATACAGAGTTAGAAGGAATTCTAGAGGTTTTTAAGGGTTACTATCAGGAGCTGTATAGTGAAGATATAGTGTATTCTGAACAGCTACAAAAAAAGGTTAGTGAATTTCTGGGGGGATTAAAGAGTACAAGGCTCTCTTCTGAGGAACAAATTACATTAGATGCACCAATTCGTATTGATGAGATAATTGAGGCAGTAAGCTCCCTGCCAACAGGGAAAGCTGCTGGACCGGATGCAATACCACTTGAATTTTACAAGACCTTCCTGATAGACATTAAAAAGGATATGCATAGCATTTTTTGTATAGCGCAGGCAGGTCAGGCACCCTTATCGTGGGAATGTGCAAGTATCATAGTGCTAAAAAAAAAGGATAAATCAACAGAGTTCCCCAGTTCATACAGACCCATATCTTTGTTAAACGTAGATGGAAAGATTTATGCAAAGATTTTGGCCAGTAGATTGGCAAATGTGATAGTCAGGCTGGTTAGAAAACAACAACATGGGTTTATTCCGGGTAGAGATACAATAGATCATATAAGAAGAATAATAGCCATGTTTGATCTTGCAGAACTATATCAAACAAATTTAGGATTATTACTTTTGGATGCCGAGAAGGCATTCGATCGTGTATCGTGGAAGTTTCTATGGGAAGTCATGCGCTGGAAAGGTATAGGGAGTGGATATATTACAGCTATAAAAACTCTATATGTAGCCCCAAAAGCTAGAATTTGCATTGCTGGTTTGGAATCAGATACTATCTTAATCTCTAGGGGGACTAGACAAGGGTGTCCATGTTCCCCCTTGCTCTTTGCTCTATATATTGATTCTTTCTTGCTGAGATTAGAAGAATGCAAAAATATTCAACCTCTATTATATCATGGAGAAACATATAAGGTGTTTGCATATGCTGATGATGTAGCTATAGTGACAAGCAATACGGAGGAAGCTATTGGGGCAATAGAAATAGAGGCAAGAGAGTTCGGAAAATACTCCGGATATAAGCTGAACTCAGATAAAACACAAATAGTATGTTCTGGGCACGTTTCACTAGTAGATAGACGATTGGTATCTGAAGCAGTGTATTTGGGGGTGAAGATTACATCAGTGGTTAATCGGTTGGTGGAAATTAATTTTATCCCATTATTAAATAGAATAAAGAGGGATTTAGACCGAATGCATAATTTGCACTTATCGCTAGAGGGTCGCTGCAATGTATTGAAAATGATGGTTCTGCCAAAAATCCTATATTTATTTCGGGCTATTCCCCTTGAGGTTGATAAAAAATGGCTTAAAAGATTGGAAAAGATGGGGAATAATTTTTTATGGGGGTATGCTAAAACGAGAAGGGCAATGAAGTATATGACACTTCCCAAAGATCGAGGCGGGTGGTCAGTCCCTAATTTTACACTGTATTACTACGCCTGTTGCCTTCAACATATGGATGAACTTATAAGGGGAAGTTTTAAGGGTAATGAAGAAGTAAAATCAACCCCTATTTATACTATGATGGCGGGTGGGGAGGCAAGTGGTTGGTTATCAAAATTTGAGGAACCAAGTTACTTTAAAAAAGTAAGATTTAAGCCTTTTTTGTCCGCCTTCAAGGTTTGGGCTCAGATAAAACGGAGTATGGGACTGGGAAAGATTACGGCTTATACACCAGTGAAATTTTCAGCTATCCCAAATCATATCTTTAGGGATCCCATACTAGATTTTTGGCGTTCTAAGGGAATAAATAAAGTTGGAGACTTGTATTGTAAATCCGGTTATAAATCATTTACGGATCTGCAGTCTCAATTCGGCTTACCTAAGACCCATTTTTTAAAATGTTTGCAAATACGAAATTTTTTACAGTCTCAGAAGTGCGTTACAGTACAGTTGTCGGAGATCCCGGTAGTTGAGGCTGTTAAAAATGGGGCAAAGATTGGCAAGTTATATAAGTTACTAACAGAGCTACAAGTAGATGACATGGCACAACAGAATGAGAGATGGATTGCACGATTTGGGGTGGCTGGAGAGTGGGTGGACCAATCCTTAGCCATGGCTGAGACAACATTTCTATCAGCTAATTTGAAAACCCAGCATTACAAAACACTGATGGACTTATATTATACTCCAGCAAAACTGAAAAAGTGGGGGATATCCTCTGGAAGCTGCAATCGATGTGGGGAAGTTGAAGCTGAGATAATGCATATGTTCTTTGTATGCCCAATGTTGCAGGGAATATTAAATGAGATAGAGGTATTCCTTAAGAAGATCACGCATTGCAATATTCAGGTTACTGTTATGCTGGTAGTATTGGGAGTCGTGGACTCACCTGAAAGTACGGAACCTGCACTGTATAAAATAAGGCGATTTTTATTTTTGTCCATGGCAATATACCGCTTATGTATTGCTACAGATTGGCTCAAAAAAGAACCCCCCACGTTTGAGAATTGGCGCTCTAGATTACTTACCATCTATAATACTGAATTAAGTCTTTATAAGTTAAAGGGTCATAAGAAGAGACATAGAGGAGAACGAATGTGGGCACCACTGACTAGATGGTTGGAATATCAAGACACAGTTTAAAACAAAAAAAAAAACAAAAAAAAATGCTAATTGTTTCGATATGTGATATATATAACTGAGGTTTTTTTTAAAGGTCTTCTTTCTCCCGTTGTTTTGTTTACTTTACTTTCTTTGCACGGATATATTATGTCTTCTTCTTTTTTTTCTCATGTAACCCCCTCCCTCCGACATATTAAAATAAAATAAAATTTGAAAAAAAAAAAAAAAAAAAAAATGGTTTAACACTAATTATTAATGGTCATGTTATTAAAGTTTTGCTAATAAATCTTTTGTTAGGCCTTAGTTAGCATGAGTCGAGGTCTAGCTGCCTGACTCTCATATTAAATGTGTTTTTCTCTAAACGTGCAGTGTGCTGACTGGCTAAAGGACATGAACTCTTCCTTTTTTCTTCAAACTAGAAGCTGAATGTAACTATAGTAGATCCGTTCTCATGAAGTTCATTTTGCTTGTAGAAATATGTTAGCTGAATGCAACACTATAGATTAATGTTAAACACAAGGTCGCTCAAACCGGTACAGACAATGGAGCTACTGACCGAAGATGCGCAAAGAATTGCAAAAGGATGAAATCATACCCGACATTCTACCGCTAAAGACGTCAATCATATGAACCAATAAAATGCCTGAGAACTGTTATGGGGAGACAAATTCAATGACCTAATGTAAAGTTAATTGGTTAAAGATAGTGGGGTGCAACCCCTTGTCCAATCAAGTTTTAGGGGAATGTACAACAAAAAGGGGATAAAAACCATTGACACCAGGAAGTAAATCAGAACCAGAGGGAGAACAGGAAGGATAGGAGAGAGATTAGGGGAGATGCTGATGCGAATTGCTATGATCCAGACACTTTGTCACTTTGACTAGTGACTTGATAATTTTAGTTAGAACCATCCTTGTCCTTAGATTGCCCATTTACACTTTACCTCCTTATGAGGGAAGTGCCCCTTTTGCCCTTTTACCTGAGCTGAGTTCCTGACTGATGGCGAATCAACTGATGTCCTGAAGACGAAGACAGAACCTGAGTGCCGACCCAAAACTTGGAGGGTAACTATATGACAATGAAATTGTGATTGTCTGTTTGCTTTTCCTTTCTAGGTGCCAACTGCTTTTCTTTTGACAGAGACCATAGCTAGATGTTTTCCAAATTGGTGTAACTAAATTGTTTTGCATGAAGCCCAACATGCCAATGCTAATTCAAGGTTAGTTAAGGGGTTCACTAAACTGACGCAAATAGACAAATGACTGAATCTATGCTTTGTTGAATAATATGCTAATGATACTCTGCTAAGGATAGCTTATGTTCACGCCTTGTTATGTTCTGATGTTCGTGATTCTTGCTTTGATGCAATCTTATCAGAGTTGCCATATTGTGACTATGCTAAAGTGTTTTCTGGTTTTGAGACTAATAAACTTATTAGTAGAATTGTAACCAATAGGGAATAAATATCACAAAATCATACTAAACTGGTGTGGTTATTCATGACTGAAAGGTCATGGTGGTGTCTTGAGTTTAATTAAATGTCATTAACTAAGGTGAAATGCATTGTTGTGATAAATATTGATGACATTATTGATGTATTGATTGACATGTTGATTAGTTATCTCGTCCTAAGGTGTCTTCAATCAGGGTCAAAAGATTCATTGGCCTAAAACAAGTCCCAATGTGTAATAATTTGTCATAAAGGGACGCGTTAACAGTTCTTGTAGCAGAGCAACGGTTTGGCCCTTTGGGGCCCTAGGACGGAGAATCATTGTTTAGTTTAGTTTTTCGAGATAATGCAAATTGGAGGTATGATGTGTTTCTAAATTCCCCATGACTTTCCCGGAATCTCGGAGCCTGCCTAAGTGAGTTTGGTATGTTCTCGGCGTTTTAGCATGTGTGGTGTAGAATTTGCGCTTGCTCAGCTTATGCATATTGCAGGTGTTTTGTGAAGTTTGTGTGTTTAGGCCAGGTAATGTTGTTTTAGTAGGAGTGGGCGTACTCCGCAGTATGAGAGTAGGGAAGTCGGCGTACTTCATATGAGTGTGGCGCTTTGTGCTAAAAAATTATCCACGTGGTTGGTTGGTAATGTACGGACCCGTTGTGGTCTAAGACTCCGGAGTATATTGACAAGTGTAGGAGACACTTGGGTTTATGTTGTAATTTGTGCGGTTTAAGTAGGTCAATCGGGCGTGGTTGACAAGTCGAGTTTGAGTCAAATTGTGTGAGTGAAACCTTCGATGGAGATTTGGCAAGTTCTAAAGTGCACTAGAACAAACCATTGACAAATCGAGAGTAGGATTTGCGGGTCGAATTCTGCTTGCGTATGTGGGAGCTGAGGAGAGAGTTGCGGCCGAGGCTTCAAGTGAAATCTCTGTAAAGTTCTAAAGCGATTGTGTACCCTTCCTGTAGTAAACCGGCAAATTTGAGTTATTGTTGTTGTTAAAGGTGCTCGTAAAATATTCCATTAGTTTGGTGTGAATCCAGTGTAAGGAGGACAAGCCGCAAGACTTTGTCAGCTGCAGTGTGTGTGAGTGTGACGTCAGTGGTGCCGCGCTGGGATAGGTCAGTTGCCGAGAGGGGTCGCGCACGGATTGGCAGCCGTCCGTGAGAGGCAATAGGTTGAGAAAGGTGGGTGAAGAGTGTTCTGGGAATTAAAGTCACTTTCTGATTAGATTCAAACAAAATAAAAGACGCAAAAATGAAGTTTTTCAAAGCGCTAAAGAGTGCTCTGAAGGGAGATACATATATTAGGGCGAGTGAAGGGGAGCCTACACCGCCTGAGGGTACTCCAGCTTATATTGTAATGGAGGAAAAGGGAGTCGTGCCATGTCTTTGGATGAAACAGTGGCGTAAATTGACAGAGAAAGAAGGATGTTTAGCATTTCCAGAGCATGGAACGTTCAATACAAGAATCTACAGGGAATTTGAGGTGGATGTTAAGTGTGCAAAAGCCGCCTCCGAGACAAGCTCAGTATGAGGCATTAGCAGTCTGGGGTTTAATGGCCATACGACAAAGACAGCAAAGACTTGAGAGGAGAATAAAAAGGGCAGACAAGACTTTAGCTGAGGCTAGATGGGACAATGAGAGCAGAATGTGGAAAAGGGGAATAGTTGATGGGCTTAAACTGTTTCCGGCAATAACGCAGGAAGACGAGACACAGGGAAAGAAAGTCACCTGTAAGACAGACAAGGGCTCTAGCAAGCAAAAGGAGACTCAGAGATCTTGGGTAGATGAAGATGATTCTGACGATGAGGAGTTTCTTAATCAGTTGTTACATGATCGCCCGCCACCATATGCTATAAGTGACACTGCTCCAAGCACTAGTGCGGGTCCTGAGAATCTGGCACAGAATAAGGGAATTACAAATATAGTGCAGACAAGTGATACGGTTTTGATACAAAATGGTGTCAGTGTACCCACTGCACCAGACGCGCAGATACAGTTGCAACCTCCGTCGATACAGAGACTCTATCCAGACGTCCCAGTACTAGAGACAAGTACGAGTCTGATGGTGCCGCCTGATCCGATATACACAAGATCAAAGTTAGTACAGATTGAGCCAACTCCGCAATTGCTGCCCCAGCCGCAGCAACAGCTGATTCCGGGTTACAATCCAATAGCAGGACCGCAGTCAGTACCTGCACCAGCCACGATGAGTCAAGCTTTGGGAGTTAGTGCTCCACGGGGTTTGGGACCAGGTCAGACACCAGCTGCCACATCATTACCAATTACTGTTGGTCCACCAGTACCGCTGTATGCGCAAGGTAAACCTGGCACATGCGATCAGGGAGTGAGGACCTAAGAGATAATAAGAGGAGGGTTCACAGGGACTCCCCAGCCAATGACACCAAGAGAACAGGCAGTAGAAGGACTCAGATCTCTGTTAGACCTTAGTCCGATTGGGGCTCCTTTAGAGGCAATGAGGCAAGCAGGGTTAAGTGTGCTAGCCCCACAGACATTGAGTACAGATACGACACAGTCACCATTGATGCAGTCAGGAAACATTTTGTTGCAAGGTTTTCCGTGCAACAATTAAATGAGTGGTTAGAAAAGACCAGTGCTTCACAGACTACTGTATCGACCGCAGAGAGGTCAGAGAGGGATGAATACTTAAACTTTGTAAGACTGGGTATGGAAGCTGCTGAACTAGTGGAAGGAACAATGGGGGTGAACAGTTTAGAGTCATGCACAGAAGCAGAATTGAGATACCTGTGCCCCAAAATCACTAAAGAAGTGGGCAAAGTGCACCAGAGGTTGGCAAACCTGGCGGACAAATACGACATAGACATTGAGAATACTAAACATTTGAAAAGAAGCTACAGATTAGACTTTGATTCTAAAGATTTTGATCACATGAGGTCTACCGGAATAAAAGCGCATCTTAAAGAAATACTGCAAAGTGCGCAAATCTGGGGAGCCTTAGAGAAATGGGAAGGCAGATGGGCAAAGAAAAGAGATAAGGAAAAGGGTGATAGTCCGGAACCGAAGCAGGCTAAAGCCGCACCGGACACGGGGACAGTAAAGATGCTACCTATGAGAGAAACAGCCGGAGGGGTGCTAGTCCATGTACCGTGGTCTAGGGGTGATATTTTGTCCTTCACAAATGATTATCTCAGGTTGAGGGAGAAACCGATAGAGTGCTATCAGCAGACAGACAGATTTGTGAAACTTGCGAAATGTCTCTGGGAGGACTTGAATACCCTGTTTGAGAAAATTGTTCCACTTGACTTATGGCTTGAGTGCAAGAGATGTGCGGATTGGCCGACACAGGAACCGGCAAGGGATAAGGTGACTGGAGCACCATCTGAGGAGGTGATGAAGTACTATCATAAAGGGATTGAGTTTTTGAAGCAGAAAGTGTCGCCGAAAGTAACTGATTGGCAGAAGATCGATCGAACGTCACAGGAGGCTAAAGAGTCGATTCATGCTTACTATGAGAGATTGTTGAAAGCGTTCAAGCACTATAGTGGCACTGAGACCATAGAACCGAAAGATATGAATCATCTTACGTTCATATTTGTTGAAGGGCTGAGACCAGAGATTAGCCAGATGATTAAGAATCATTTGATCTGTTGGCAAGCAAAGCCGATTGATGAGGTGTTGCAGTATGCGAAAAACTGCAGTGACGAGATTGAGCTGAAGCAGAGAAAGTTAAAGGAGAAAGTGATGGTGATGCAGATTAAGGCAGCGCAGGCAGGTATGCAGGGAAATGGAATCCAGCAGATGGTACAGCAGCAACTGCAAGGGAATGGCATGTTTCAGGCACAACCGAGAGGTTGAGGTCGAGGTTTTGTGAACCATGGTCCAGATCTGAATACTGTTGTGGTTTAAAATGATGTGCAGGGGATGAAAAAGGTGTCACCATGTCTCGCGTGCGGGGACGTGGGGCATTGGAAGCGGGAATGCCCAATGGTGGTGCAGGATGGTGTTGTTCAACAAAGCAATGATGTCAGTACATTTCACAATGTGAGGGGGACAAAATTAACCCCTTCGCTGCCAGGCCTTTTCCCCCTCCTGTGCCGAGCCTTTTTTTGGCTATTTGGAGCAGTTCGCGCTTAGGCCCTCATAACTTTTTGTTCACGTAAGCTACCCACGCCAAATTTGCGTCCTTTTTTTCCAACATCCTAGGGATTCTAGAGGTACCCAGACTTTGTGGGTTCCCCAGAAGGAGGCCAAGAAATTAGCCAAAAAACTATGAAAATTTCATTTTTTTAAAAACAATTGGAAAAATGGGCTGCAGAAGAAGGCTTGTGGGTTTTTCCCTGAAAAGGGCATCAACAAAGGGTTTGCGGTGATAAAATCACCAGCTTCCCAGCTTTCAGGAACAGGCAGACTTGAATCAGAAAACCCAATTTTTCAACACAATTTTGGCATTTTACTGGGACATACCCCATTTTTACGATTTTTTGTGCTTTCAGCCTCCTTCCAGTCAGTGACAGAAATGGGCATGAAACCAACGCTGGATCCCAGAAACCGCAACATTTCTGAAAAGTAGACAAAATACTGAATTCAGCAAGGGGTAATTTGTGTAGATCCTACAAGGGTTATCTACAGAAAATAACAACTGAAAAAGAAGAATATTGAAATTGAGGTGAAAAAAACATCAATTTTTCTCTAAGTTTTACTCTGTACCTTTTTCCTGCAATGTCAGATTTTCGAAAGCAATATACCGTTACGTCTGCTGGACTCTTCTGGTTGCGGGGATATATCGGGCTTGTAGGTTCATCAAGGACTCTAGGTACCCAGAGCCAATAAATGACCTGCACCCTGCAGTGGGTTTTCATTCTATGCCGGGCATACAGCAATTCATTTGCTGAAATATAAAGAGTAAAAAATAGCTATCAAGAAAACCTTTGTATTTCCAAAATGGGCACAAGATAAGGTGTTGAGAAGCAGTGGTTATTTGCACATCTCTGAATTCCGGGGTGCCCATACTAGCATGTGAATTACAGGGCATTTCTCAAATAGACGTCTTTTTTACACACTGTCTTACATTTGGAAGGGAAAAATGTAGAGAAAGACAAGGGGCAATAACACTTGTTTTGCTATTCTATGTTCCCCCAAGTCTCCCGATAAAAATGATACCTCACTTGTGTGGGTAGGCCTAGCGCCCGTGACAGGATATGCCCCAAAACACAACGTGGACACATCACAGAAAACAGACCTGTTTTTAGCAAAGTGACTACCTGTAGATTTTGGCCTCTAGCTCAGCCGCCACCTAGGGAAATCTACCAAACCTGTGCATTTCTGAAAACTAGAGACCTAGGGGAATCCAAGATGGGGTGACTTGTGTGGCTCGGACCAGGTTCTGTTACCCAGAATCCTTTGCAAACCTCAAAATTTGGCTAAAAAAACACATGTTCCTCACATTTCTGTGGCAGAAAGTTCTGGAATCTGAGGGGAGCCACAAATTTCCTTCCACCCAGCGTTCCCCCACGTCTCCCGATAAAAATGATACCTCACTTGTGTGGGTAGGCCTAGCGCCCGTGACAAGAAACGCCCCAAAGCGCAACGTGGACACAGCCAAATTTTTGAAGGAAAACAGAGGTGTTTTTTGCAAAGTGCCTACCTGTAGATTTTGGCCTGTAGCTCAGCCGCCACCTAGGGAAACCTACCAAACCTGTGCATTTCTGAAAACTAGAGACCTAGGGGAATCCAAGATGGGGTGACTTGTGTGGCTCGGACCAGGTTCTGTTACCCAGAATCCTTTGCAAACCTCAAAATTTGGCTAAAAAAACACATGTTCCTCACATTTCTGTGGCAGAAAGTTCTGTAATCTGAGAGGAGCCACAAATTTCCTTCCACCCAGCGTTCCCCCACGCCTCCCGATAAAAATGATACCTCACTTGTGTGGGTAGGCCTAGCGCCCGCGACAGGAAACGCCCCAAAGCGCAACGTGGACACAGCCAAATTTTTGAAGGAAAACAGAGGTGTTTTTTGCAAAGTGCCTACCTGTAGATTTTGGCCTGTAGCTCAGCCGCCACCTAGGGAAACCTACCAAACCTGTGCATTTCTGAAAACTAGTGACCTAGGGGAATCCAAGATGGGGTGACTTGTGTGGCTCGGACCAGGTTCTGTTACCCAGAATCCTTTGCAAACCTCAAAATTTGGCTAAAAAAACACATGTTCCTCACATTTCTGTGGCAGAAAGTTCTGGAATCTGTGAGGAGCTACAAATTTCCTTCCACCCAGCGTTCCTCCACGTCTCCCGATAAAAATGATACCTCACTTGTGTGGGTAGGCCTAGCGCCTGTGACAGGAAACGCCACAAAGCGCAACGTGGACACAGCCAAATTTTTGAAGGAAAACAGAGGTGTTTTTTGCAAAGTGCCTACCTGTAGATTTTGGCCTGTAGCTCATCCGCCACCTAGGGAAACCCACCAAACCTGTGCATTTCTGAAAACTAGAGACCTAGGGGAATCCAAGATGGGGTGACTTGTGTGGCTCGGACCAGGTTCTGTTACCCAGAATCCTTTGCAAACCTTAAAATTTGGCTAAAAAAACCCATGTTCCTCACATTTCTGTGGCAGAAAGTTCTGGAATCTGAGAGGAGCCACGAATTTCCTTCCACCCAGCGTTCCCCCACGTCTCCCGATAAAAATGATACCTCACTTGTGTGGGTAGGCCTAGCGCCCGCGACAGGAAACGCCCCAAAGCACAACGTGGACACATCCACATTTTTGAAGGAAAACAGAGGTGTTTTTTGCAAAGTGCCTACCTGTAGATTTTGGCCTGTAGCTCAGCCGCCACCTAGGGAAGCCTACCAAACCTGTGCATTTCTGAAAACTAGAGACCTAGGGGAATCCAAGATGGGGTGACTTGTGTGGCTCGGACCAGGTTCTGTTACCCAGAATCCTTTGCAAACCTCAAAATTTGGCTAAAAAAACACATGTTCCTCACATTTCTGTGGCAGAAAGTTCTGGAATCTGAGAGGAGCCACAAATTTCCTTCCACCCAGCGTTCCCCCACGCCTCCCGATAAAAATGATACCTCACTTGTGTGGGTAGGCCTAGCGCCCGCGACAGGAAACGCCCCAAAGCGCAATGTGGACACAGCCAAATTTTTGAAGGAAAACAGAGGTGTTTTTTGCAAACTGCCTACCTGTAGATTTTGGCCTGTAGCTCAGCCGCAACCTAGGGAAACCTACCAAACCTGTGCATTTCTGAAAACTAGAGACCTAGGGGAATCCAAGATGGGGTGACTTGTGTGGCTCGGACCAGGTTCTGTTACCCAGAATCCTTTGCAAACCTCAAAATTTGGCTAAAAAAACACATGTTCCTCACATTTCTGTGGCAGAAAGTTCTGGAATCTGGGAGGAGCCACAAATTTCCTTCCACCCAGCGTTCCCCCACGTCTCCCGATAAAAAGGATACCTCACTTGTGTGGGTAGGCCTAGCGCCCGCGACAGGATATGCCCCAAAACACAACGTGGACACATCACAGAAAACAGACCTGTTTTTAGCAAAGTGCCTACCTGTAGATTTTGGCCTGTAGCTCAGCCGCCACCTAGGGAAGCCTACCAAACCTGTGCATTTCTGAAAACTAGAGACCTAGGGGAATCCAAGATGGGGTGACTTGTGTGGCTCGGACCAGGTTCTGTTACCCAGAATCCTTTGCAAACCTCAAAATTTGGCTAAAAAAACACATGTTCCTCACATTTCTGTGGCAGAAAGTTCTGGAATCTGAGAGGAGCCACAAATTTCCTTCCACCCAGCGTTCCCCCACGCCTCCCGATAAAAATGATACCTCACTTGTGTGGGTAGGCCTAGCGCCCGCGACAGGAAACGCCCCAAAGCGCAATGTGGACACAGCCAAATTTTTGAAGGAAAACAGAGGTGTTTTTTGCAAAGTGCCTACCTGTAGATTTTGGCCTGTAGCTCAGCCGCAACCTAGGGAAACCTACCAAACCTGTGCATTTCTGAAAACTAGAGACCTAGGGGAATCCAAGATGGGGTGACTTGTGTGGCTCGGACCAGGTTCTGTTACCCAGAATCCTTTGCAAACCTCAAAATTTGGCTAAAAAAACACATGTTCCTCACATTTCTGTGGCAGAAAGTTCTGGAATCTGGGAGGAGCCACAAATTTCCTTCCACCCAGCGTTCCCCCACGTCTCCCGATAAAAATGATACCTCACTTGTGTGGGTAGGCCTAGCGCCCGCGACAGGATATGCCCCAAAACACAACGTGGACACATCACAGAAAACAGACCTGTTTTTAGCAAAGTGCCTACCTGTAGATTTTGGCCTCTAGCTCGGCCGCCACCTAGGGAAACCTACCAAACCTGTGCATTTCTGAAAACTAGAGACCTAGGGGAATCCAAGATGGGGTGACTTGTGTGGCTCGGACCAGGTTCTGTTACCCAGAATCCTTTGCAAACCTCAAAATTTGGCTAAAAAAACACATGTTCCTCACATTTCTGTGGCAGAAAGTTCTGGAATCTGAGAGGAGCCACAAATTTCCTTCCACCCAGCGTTCCCCCATGTCTACCGAAAAAAATGATACCTCACTTGTGTGGGTAGGCATAGCGCCCGCGACAGGAAACGCCCCAAAGCGCAACGTGGACACAGCCAAATTTTTGAAGGAAAACAGAGGTGTTTTTTGCAAAGTGCCTACCTGTAGATTTTGGCCTGTAGCTCAGCCGCCACCTAGGGAAACCTACCAAACCTGTGCATTTCTGAAAACTAGAGACCTAGGGGAATCCAAGATGGGGTGACTTGTGTGGCTCAGACCGGGTTCTGTTACCCAGAATCCTTTGCAAACCTCAAAATTTGACTAAAAAAACACATGTTCCTCACATTTCTGTGGCAGAAAGTTCTGGAATCTGAGAGAAGCCACAAATTTCCTTCCACCCAGGGTTCCCCCATGTCTCCCGATAAAAATGATACCTCACTTGTGTGGGTAGGCCTAGCGCCTGCGACAGGATATGCCCCAAAACACAACGTGGACACATCACAGAAAACAGACCTGTTTTTAGCAAAGTGCCTACCTGTAGATTTTGGCCTCTAGCTCAGCCGCCACCTAGGGAATCCTACCAAACCTGTGCATTTCTGAAAACTAGAGACCTAGGGGAATCCAAGATGGGGTGACTTGTGTGGCTCGGACCAGGTTCTGTTACCCAGAATCCTTTGCAAACCTCAAAATTTGGCTAAAAAAACACATGTTCCTCACATTTCTGTGGCAGAAAGTTCTGGAATCTGAGAGGAGCCACAAATTTCCTTCTACCCAGCGTTCCCCCACGTCTCCCGAAAAAAATGATACCTCACTTGTGTGGGTAGGCCTAGCGCTCGCGACAGGAAATGGCCCAAAACACAACGTGGACACATCACATTTTTTCATAGAAAACAGTGCCTACCTGTGGATTTTGGCCTCTAGCTCAGCCGGCACCTGGGGAAACCTAGCAAACCAGTGCATTTTTGAAAACTAGAGACCTAGGGGAATCCAAAATGGGGTGATTTGCGGGGCTCTGACCAGGTTCTGTTACCCAGAATCCTTTGCAAACATCAAAATTTGGCCCAAAAACACTTTTTCCTCTCATTTCGGTGACAGAAAGTTCTGGAATCTGAGAGGAGCCACAAATTTCCTTCCACCCAGCGTTCCCCTAAGTCTCTCCTTAAAAATGGTACCTCACTTGTGTGGGTAGGCCTAGCGCTCACGAAAGGAAATGGCCCAAAACACAACGTGGACACAACATATTTTTTCACAGAAAACAGAGGTGTTTTTTGCAAAGTGCCTACCTGTGGATTTTGGCCTCTAGCTCAGCCGGCCCCAGGGGGGGGGGGAAATGCCCTAAAATAAATTTGACCCCCCCACCCCCCAAACCCAAACCCCCCCTGCCCAGGAGTGACCCTTGCCTACGGGGTCGCTCCCCCTGCGTGACATTGACACCAAAAAACAAATCCCCAGTGCCTAGTGGTTTCTGCCCCCTTGGGGCAGATTGATCTAAAATCGACCAATCTGCCCCCAAGGGGGGCAGAAATCGTCTAAATACAGTTTGCCCCCCAGGGGAGCGACCCTTGCCTGATGGGTCGCTCCCCATCTCTAAAAAAACAAACATACAAAAAAAAAACACACAAAAACAATTTGCCCTGGCGCATAGAGGTTTCTGCCCCCCCCTGGTGGCAGATCGGCCTAATAATAGGCCGATCTGCCCCCAGGGGGGGCAGAAATGGCCTAAAATAAATTTGCATCCCCAACCCCCACCCCCCCACCAGGAGCGACCCTCGCCTACGGGGTCGCTCCCCCTGCGTGACATTGGCGCCAAAAAACAAATCCCCGGTGCCTAGTGGTTTCTGCCCCCTTGGGGGCAGATTGACCTCAAATCGACCAATCTGCCCCCAAGGGGGGCAGAAATGGTCTAACTACAGTTTGCCCCCCAGGGGAGCGACCCTTGCCTGATGGGTCGCTCCCCATCGCTAAAAAAACAAACATACAAACAAAAAAAACACACACAAAAAATTTGCCCTGGCGCCTAGAGGTTTCTGCCCCCCCCCCTGGTGGCAGATCGGCCTAATAATAGGCCGATCTGCCCCCAGGGGGGGCAGAAATGGCCTAAAATAAATTTGCATCCCCAACCCCCACCCCCCCCACCAGGAGCGACCCTCGCCTACGGGGTCGCTCCCCCTGCGTGACATTGGCGCCAAAAAACAAATCCCCAGTGCCTAGTGGTTTCTGCCCCCATGGGGCAGATTGACCTAAAATCGACCAATCTGCCCCCAAGGGGGGCAGAAATGGTCTAAATACAGTTTGCCCCCCAGGGGAGCGACCCTTGCCTGATGGGTCGCTCCCCATCTCTAAAAAAACAAACATACAAAAAAAAAAACACACAAAAAAATTTGCCCTGGCGCCTAGAGGTTTCAGGATTTCTCTTTCAATCGCGCTGGAAGCTCTGCTTCCAGCGCGATGGGGGAGACCCTGTGACTAATCAGCGCGCGCTCACGCGCTGATGTCACAGGGGGGTGTTGGGGGGGTCGGGGTGGGAGGGGAAGGGCTTCCCCTTTCATCCCTGACTTTGGGGGGGTGGGGGGAAGCACACAGAGGGAGCGAGAGCGCTCCCTCTGGGCTGTGTGCTGAGGACGTAGTGGTTACGTCCTCGGCACAGCAGCACTGTGCCGTAGGACGTAACCACTACGTCCGCGGCACAGAAGGGGTTAAGGGGACAAAATCAAAACTTCCAGAATAACATGGCTCAAATGCAGGGGTTACAGCCCGTGGAGCAAATGCAAATGCCGCGTGTTCAACCAACACAAATGCAGCAGGTACAACAGCAGGTTCCCATGGTACCTAGACAGCAAATGCAATTACCATTAGCTCCAATGGGACAGCAACAGGTGATGCTTCCTCAACAGGTCACAGGCCAAATAATGAGTCAAAATAACAGTGCAACAGTTCCCACTGCGTGGTGAGGATGGAATAAACGATGAATGGTCGGATGATTGTTCAGACAGTGAGGAGTGCAGGCTTGCAGCGTCCCTAGAAGTAGATCAGAGGGGACCCTATGTATAGGGAAAGGTGATGGGTCACAAGGTTTCATTCCTGGTTGACACAGGAGCTACACGCTCTACAGTCAGAAGTGCAGAAGTTCCGAAATTACCACTTTCAGGGCGTACCATAAGAGTGGTAGGAGTAGCAAATCAGTATTTGACAAACCCGATTACAGACCCGGTTCAAGTTGAGATTGGAAACTTCCAGGGACTGCATAAGTTTGTATTCTGTGATTCTAGTCCAGTATCCCTACTGGGAAGAGACTTATTGTGCAAAAGGAGGTGTTCAATTACCTGTTCTAATGAGGGAATTGAGGTGCAGACAAACAGTGATGATAAAGGGGACGATGGTCAGTTTCTAGAGTTAGAAACAGAGACCGCAAATGAAGAATACCCTTTGATAACTCTATTCCCGATGCTTACAGTGTCTGACTTACCAGCTGAGTTACAGGGAACAGTGACAGAGAAAGTGTGGGACCTGACAGGAAAAGAAGTGGGACTGATAAAAGGAGTAGAACCGGTTAAAGTACAGGTAAAGCCGAATGCAGTGTTTCCCCAGGTGCCGCAGTATCACATGGCACAAGATGTCCTCATTCAGGTATCACAGATAATCGCAGACTTTGTGAAGCAAGGTGTTCTGAAGGAGGTATTGAGCAGCCCATGTAATTCACCAATAATGGGTCTGAAAAAGCCTTGGGGGAAGGTTCGAATTGTACAAGATTTGAGGAAAGTAAACGAGATTGTGGTAAAATGCTGCCTCATAGTGCCAAATCCAGCAGTGATTATGATTCAGGTTCCGTGTGATGCAGAGTGGTTCACAGTTGTGGACCTGTCTCAAGCATTCTTTTCGGTACCTCTTCATGAGGATAGCCAATTTCTCTTGAGTTCTAAATTCCTGGATAAAGTGTACAGTTGGTGCAGAATCCCTCAAGGGTCTTCTGAGTCACCTTCCATCTTCAATCAGATATTGAAGAAGGACTTGGAGTCGCTGGAACTGCCTTTCAGTTTGACTCTGGTACAGTACATTGATGAATTGTTGATTGCGTCCAGAACAAAAGACGACTGTAGGTATGACACAATTGCCTTACTGAACCATTTGGGAAAGAACGGACATAAAGGGCCTCATTACGAGCATTGCGGGCGGCTCAAGCAGCCCGCCAAGATCGGTCCGCCGGGCGGCCGCCAATGCAGCCGCACCCCTGCCGCAGCCATTTGGAGATCCCCGCTGGGCCGGCGGGCGGAAACCTAGTTTCCGCCTGCCGGCCCAGTGGGGATCTCGCCGCAACACAGGAGCCGGCTCCAAATGGAGCCGGCGGTGTTGCGGCCGTGCGACGGGTGCAGTTGCACCCGTCACGCTTTTCACTGTCTGCTATGCAGACAGTGAAAAGCTGCACGGGGCCCTGTCAGGGGGCCCCTGCACTGCCCATGCCAGTGGCATGGGCAGTGCAGGGGCCTCCAGGGGCCCGCGACTCTCTGTACCGCCAGCCTTTTCCTGGCGGTTCAAACCGCCAGGAAAAGGCTGGCAGTAGGGGGACTCGTAATCCCCTGCGGATTACTACCACCGGGGCCATTGTGGCGGGAAACCGCCGGCCCCGGCGGTGCGATGTAATGACCTGGGAAGCACCGCCAGCCTGTTGGTGGTGCTTCCGTCATTACAGCCCTGGCGGTCTTGTACCACCAGGGTTGTAATGACCCCCAAAGTGTCCCCAAAGAAGCTGCAGTACTGTCAGAAAGAGGTAAAGTACTTAGGTCACTTGATTGAGAAGGGCTCCAGGAGAATATCAAAAGAAAGGGTGAGAGCCATACTGCAGATGAATCCCCCGACAACAAAGAGAGATGTCAGAATGTTTTTGGGAATGGTGGGCTACTGTCGTCAGTGGATTCCCAACTTCTCGATTATCTCTAAACCATTAGTGAAAATGACAGGTAAAGAGGTTCAGAATGACCCGGGTACCATAATCTTGTCCGAGAAAGAGATGGAGGCATTAATGGAGTTGAGAGAATGTATGTGCAGGGCACCAACTTTAGGTATGCCTGATTACACAAAACCTTTCTTACTGTTTTGTCATGAACGTGATGCTTGTTCTTTGTCTGTTTTAACACAGGTCCATGGAGGTGCAAACCGCCCAGTAGCATATTTTTCAGCTACTTTGGACCCAGTCGCAGCAGCCTTACTGGGTTGTTTTCGCGCAGTTGCAGCAGTTGGTCAAAGCCTCACACAGTGTGAAGGCATAGTGATGGGACATTCCCTAACAGTAATGGTTCCACATTCAGTCGAAATTCTATTAACCCGAACCAAGACTCAGCATATGACAAATGCTAGGCTGATGATGTACGAAACAATCATTCTGGGGTCGCCTAACGTTTCTCTCAAGAGATGTACTGTATTGAACCCGGCAACTTTACTTCCTGTTGAGAATGCTGAGATTAATAATGCAGAGGAAGTAGAACATGATTGTCTTGAGGTAACAGAACTATGCACCAAACTAAGGCCTGACATCAAAGATATCCAATTAGAAGAAAATGACTATATTATGTTTGTTGATGGTTCATGCTTGAGAGACTCATTAGGAGTACTGAGAGCTGGGTATGCTGTGTGTACAATCACCGGTATTTTAGAAGCCTCCTGGCTCGAGAGAGTGTACTCTGCGCAAGTGGCTGAATTAATTGCCCTTAAAAAGGCATGCCACGCAGCTGAAAACCTGAAAGTCACTATCTATACGGACAGCAGATATGGATTCGGAATTGTGCATGATTTTGGCCAATTGTGGTCACAGAGGGGTTTCATGACCTCTTCTGGTTCACCAGTGAAAAATGGTGAAAAGATTAAGGATTTGTTGCATGCGATTCAGTTACCTCTTGAAATTGCCGTGGTGAAATACAATACTCATGTTAAGTCACAAGACTTTGTGTCAATGGGAAACGGCTATGCAGATCAAGTCGCAAGGTTTTGCGCATTGAACTATATATTGTTCAAGGATCAGTGGGAATTGTTACCGGAAACTGAAAATGAAACCTGTCTAAACTTTGCATTAAGAGTGGTTGATACATTAGATGAGTTAAGATCACTACAGGGTCGTGCTAGCAGAGAGGAAAAACGTTCCTGGCAGAGAATGCAATGTATACAGAGGTCTGATGACTTATGGGTCTCAGAGGAGGGGAAAATGCTTTTGCCAAACAGTCTTTTGTCACAGTTTGCAAGGTTTTACCATGGTCAAGCACATCTTGGCAGAGACTCAATGATCAGGTTGTTTAAAATTGACTGGTTCAATCTGAAATTCAGACACGCTGCAGAGGTTATCTGTCACAGGTGCATCATCTGTCAACGGATGTATGCAGGAAAAGGGACTGTGGTGACTTTGAGCCACATAGGGAGAGCTGGAGGTCCGTTTAGCAAGATGCAAATGGATTTTATTGAGATGCCTGTGTGCGGAGGCTTGAGGTATGTGTTGGTGATTGTGTGTGTTTTCAGTCATTGGATTGAAGCATACCCTACACGTAGAAATGACAGCCTCACAGTAACAAAGCTGTTGCTTAGGGAGTTAATACCACGTTTTGGATTCCCGATCTCTTTAGAATCAGATAGGGGCAGACACTTCGACAATGAGGTAATAAAGCTCTTGTGTGCTGCATTAGACATTGAACCCAAGCTGCATTGTAGCTATCGCCCTGAAGCATCAGGACTAGTTGAGCAAATGAATGGTACCTTGAAGTTGAGAATGGCAAAAATGTGCGCAGCTACCAATTTGAAGTGGCCAGATGCATTGCCCTTAGTGCTGATGTCAATGAGAAACACACCTGACAAGAAAACAGGACTATCTCCCCATTAGATTCTGATGGGTCGAGCTATGAGATTACCTGCAGTGCCTGCAAATGCTCTTGTGAATATCACGGATGATATGGTGTTGGACTACTGCAAGGGTCTGGCTGATGTGGTCTGCTCTTTTTCTCACCAGGTGGAGGCTACCACATTGCCACCGATCAGTGATCCAGGTCACACCCTGAAGGCTGGTGATTGGGTGGTTGTCAAGAAGCACGTGAGAAAGTCGTGTTTGGAGCCGCACTGGAAGGGGCCATATCAAGTAATACTGACAACATCCACTGCTGTGAAATGTGCAGGCGTTCCAAACTGGATACATGCCAGTCACACAAAGAAGGTGACGTGTCCAACTGATGAGGAACTCAAAGTGTCCAGAACAACAACTGCAGGAATGGAAGTCTCAGGGCCGGAGAGTATTCAAAGGGGAACTGAGACTAAAGGAGAGCCCACTGAGGACGGCTTAGTCCCTCAAACAGTAAACGAGTTCAAGAGAGGTGACAGTGAGCCTTTCTCAGCGGAGACAGCAGGAGAACCGAGGCAAAGAGAGGTTCTCCCAGAGGTAGACGGATACAGGTTTGAAGTTGAGCCCATATCAGACCCTGAAGACGAGGGGGAAGAAGCAGAGGGAGGCCAAAGTGCACCGACTCCCCCTGAGCCACTTGCACGTCCGTCAAGAGAAAACACCATAGCACAAGAGGAGGGCGCTGTTCAACGTTCTGAAAGGCCAAGCAGGAAGAAAACACATAAAGGAGATAACTGGCCGGAGCCACAAGCTGCAATAGAGAAAGTGGTCCCTGGTGACACAATAGAGGAAGAAGTTGATACAACCAGGAAAGAGGATCTTAGTGAAGGAGAATTGCAAAGTGAACGCAGACTGAAAAGAAAAAGGGTCGCAAACAGAAGGTACGCAGGTCCTGAATGGGCATACGCAACATCAGCTGAATGGCAACAAGAATTCTTGGCGTTCTGTTTAGATCGAGAGGTACCAGGTCAATACTACGGCACCTGAACTCAACTTTAGAAAGAGACTGTGTTAAATTGGAATTGAAATTGAAAGCTGAAAAGCTGAGAAAAGAGACTGATAAATTACCGGTTGTGACACTGAAAACCTGAATTGACTTTGAAAAAACTATTATGACAAACTGAATAACCTGATTTGACAAAAGGGGTCCTGGAGTGAGTGAAACGCTGTAAATACTTGCAAAGAGAGAAAGAGACTTTTGCAGAATAAAAAAATAAAAAAAGAGTTTTATATCGTCCTCAAGTTGATTGTTTGCTTTGTATTTTTCTGCTATCTGATTCTTTACAGATCATGGGTTACACTAAGGGCCATATGTACGAAAGCTTTTTCCCATAGGCACAGAATGGGTAAAATCCTTTCGTACATCTGGCCCTAAGAGTAGAAAGGGAATGATGTGTGGCTGGTTGAGTGTTATTCTAGGTATTGTGTGTGCAATAATAGTCATAGGTGTGATTGTAGGAATGCCATGGATTGACAAGAAAGTGACTAACAATGCTTCAAAACCTGAGACTGCTACACTAACAACGTGAGAGAAGTTTGAGCAGGATGCAAAATATTTAAATGCAGGAACTAATTCAAAAGGGGAACTGTCTACTAATGTCTTCTATCGCTTGCTGAATAAGTATGTTGATACTATGAATGCGAGAAACTGTTATGTGTGCACAAAGATTCCTTCATCTGTACAAGAAAGGGTTACTTATCATAGCCTGCCTCTAACATACGAGTTAAGCTGTAGTTTGTTACTAACAAGATTCTATAATCAAGAACATTTTTACTCTAACTTAGATGTAGTGTTTTCTTTTGTGCCTGTGATTGAGTTTCTGAACAAGTTAGCTAAAGAGCATAGCATAAAATTAGTTAGAGGTTTCTTTGAGCCAACACTGACATTTGGGACAGCTTATGCGCACCGTAATAATCTCACCTGCTTATTAACACCTGTAGAAAAGAGCTTCTTAGATCACACTGATGATAGACGCAAGGCATTAAAGGAGAGACTAGAAAAAGGGTTAGAAAAACGCACAATTGCAAATGATTATGCTTACACCGCAATAAAGACACAAGGATGCATTACATGTAGGTAGGCTTTGTATATATAGGCCGAAATCTGAGCATGACACTTTATTTGTGGGAACGAGTGAATGCAGGCATGTGTTTTTGTTTCAGAGTAAATGGACATTCATGTTAAATGGACAGGATACAGCGATCCCTGGGATATACTAGATTTGCGGGCTTAATGCTTATTACCGTCTCCCTAAGGGATGGTATGGGACATGTTATTTGGGGATAGTGTTCGCAAAGATTTACCAGATTGATGACTTAAAGCAAATTCCTAAAATGTCTGAATTACAACATACTAGTCAAAAGAGAGAGAGAGCGGCTGCTGTCGTTGGTGACATATTTGGAGCCATAATTCCTTCAGTAGGGGTTATCTTAAACTCCATAAAGATTTGAAAGTTGTCTACTATTGTGGATAACATGCTGACAAACTTCACAGGGGCTATACTCCTGATGGATACTAAACTTGCTGCGGAAAGAGCTATAACTCTTCAAAACCAGCTTGCTTTAGACATTCTTTTAGCGAAGAGCGGCGGAGTCTGTAAGAAGCTTAATGAGCGCCATTGCTGTACGTTCATACCTGACAATAGCAAAAAGATTAGAAGTATGCTTACTGACCTAATGAGAGACAGTGCAGATTTGAAGGACTTGAAGGAACCTGGAGTTTGGGAAAAAGTTGGGAAAGGAATTACCAGAGTAGGGAATTGGTTTAGTAATATTTGGAACAGTGTTCTTGCAAAAATATTAGGGGGTCTATTAATTGTTCTAATTTGTTTATTGGGATTATGGGGATCATGCAAAATTAATGAAAGAATCAAAAGAAATCTGACAAAACGAAATAAAAGGAATGAAGAAAATGAAAGGGAGAAAATGTTTAATGAAATTTGGGAAAGTTCACACAAAGGGCAAGATGTTGAAATGAGCATTATGAGGAAAGTGAGAGGTTGAAAAGGAAAGGTTTGTGTGATGACAAAGGTCATCAGAGGATGGACTGAGAGAGAGCGTAGCTTATATAATTAATATTAACACGAAATGTTTATGAACTAATGAACAATAATGCTGCAAAGAAACTGTATTAATATGTTTTGCTAAAACGTGCACTTGAGATGTGCCCACGGGGGTGGACACCAATGTATACGGGGACTAATGAAAATGACTAATGTTGATGAATTATTGCATTTAAATGGTTTTACACTAATTATTAATGGTCATGTTATTAAAGGTTTGCTAATAAATCTTTTTTTAGGCCTTAGTTAGCATGAGTGGAGGTCTAGCTGCCTGACTCTCATATTAAATATATTAAATGTGTTTTTCTCTAAACGTGCAGTGTGCTGACTTGCTAAAGGACATGAACTCTTGCTTTTTTCTTCAAACTAGAAGCTGAATGTAACTATAGTAGATCCGTTCTCATGAAGTTCATCTTGCTTGTAGAAATATGTTAGCTGAATGCAACAGTGTAGATTAATGCTAAACACAAGGTCGCCCAAACCGGTACAGACAATGGAGCTACTGACCGAAGATGCACAAAGAATTACAAAAGGATGAAATCATACCAGACATTCTACCGCTAAAGACGTCAATCATATGAACCAATAAAATGCCTGAGAACTGTTATGGGGTGACAAATTCAATGACCTAATGTAAAGTTAATTGGTTAAAGATAGTGGGGTGCAACCCTTTGTCCAATCAAGTTTTAGGGTAATGTACAACGAAAATGGGATAAAACCCTTGACACCAGGAAGTAAATCAGAACCAGAGGGAGAACAGGAAGGATAGGAGAGAGATTAGGGGAGATGCTGAGGCAAATTGCTATGATCCAGACACTTTGTCACTTTGACTAGTGACTTGATAATTTTAGTTAGAACCATCCTTGTCCTTAGATTGTCCATTTACACTTTACCTCCTTATGAGGGAAGTGCCCCTTTTGCCCTTTTACCTGAGCTGAGTTCCTGACTGATGGCGACTAAACTGATGTCCTGAAGATGAATACAGAACCTGAGTGCTGACCCAAAACTTGGAGGGTAACTATATGACAATGAAATTGTGATTGCCTGTTTGCTTTTCCTTTCTAGGTACCAACTGCTTTTCTTTTGACAGAGACCATAGCTAGATATTTTCCAAATTGGTGTTACTAAATTGTTTTGCATGAAGCCCAACATGCCAATGCTAATTCGAGGTTAGTTAAGGGGTTCACTAAACTGACGCAAATAGACAAATGACTGAATCTATGCTTTGTTGAATAATATGCTAATGATACTCTGCTAAGGATAGCTTATGTTCACGCCTTGTTATGTTCTGATGTTCGTGATTCTTGCTTTGATGAAATCTTATCAGAGTTGCCATATTGTGACTATGCTAATGTGTTTTCTGGTTTTGAGACTAATAAACTTATTAGTAGAATTGTAACCAATAGGGAATAAATATCCCAAAATCATACTAAACTGGTGTGGTTATTCATGACTGAAAGGTCATGGTGGTGTCTTGAGTTTAATTAAATGTCATTAACTAAGGTGAAATGCATTGTTGTGATAAATATTGATGACATTATTGACGTATTGATTGACATGTTGATTAGTTATCTCGTCCTAAGGTGTCTTCAATCAGAGTCAAAAGATTCATTGGCCTAAAACGAGTCCCAATGTGTAATAATTTGTCATAAAGGGACGCGTTAACACTTAATAGAATTTCTAGATTTTCTATAATTCCACGCACTCACAGTTACATTTCTGCCATCTGTGCATGTACAATGGTCCTTTTACACTTTTATGTGCAAAATGACCCACTTAGGGCCTGATTCTAACTTTGGAGGACGGTGTTAAACCGTCCCAAAAGTGGGGGATATACCACCTACCGTATTACGAGTCCATTATATCCTATGGAACTTGTAATACGGTAGGTGGTATATCCGCCACTTTTGGGACGGTTTAACACCGTCCTCCAAAGTTAGAATCAGGCCCTTAATGTTTTCAGTTATATTCCTGCCACAGCATTGAGGCTACCATGCCAAGAATTGTTTGTGACTCTCTGCCTGCTGTTTGTCCCCTCCATTACTCAAAGGCTCGCAACGCCTTTATCCGAAACCACAACCCAATGCAGAGGCTTCCCCTGCTCTGAATTCCCATATCCGTCTGCCTGATGTCCCAATTTGACTAAATTGTGTGTCTCAAGGTATTATTCGCATTTCAACATCTATTTTTTGTACTTGCTGTCTGGTACTGATAGACTGGCAAAAGAAAAAAAACTACAGGTACTAGAATGCAGAGTTGAATCTTGAACTAGTGAGCAACTCAGGCATAACAAGGAACAGCTTGTATGGTCAGGTATTTGTAGGAATCTCCCTCCACAGCAGAACAGCAGCTGCCTTTCACTTAAATGTTCCCATGCCTAGTATGATGAGTAACTTTGATAAACCTTGGCTTCTTTTCTCTGCATTCTGTTATCTATAATCTTATATGCATTACATATCCATCAAAACTCCAAATACTGTCAATTAAAGGGGAATTCAGAACAGGATTATAAACTCTATCTCATTCTTTTCCTGTAGGATGGAAGTTCTGTGAATGAATCAATATGTTTTCCATCATAGAAGTGTCACGTCCAAAGAGTGAGAAGGGGGCAGTGGGACTGCTGACCCCACCCAACTCTGTGACTAAGTTTCACTGACTGACACTCAACCTTGGGAGCTTTAAAGCTTACACCTCTCCCAGATGTGCTAAGGGACCCTCTTTCCTCCTGGCCATTCCCCTATTACCTAAGTTTCGCCTCACCCTTCCCTCCTCCTCGCATCACAAACAAAGGAGAGACATTACTGGTTTATAACTGCCACAGTTTAATTAACATTGTCTATCATCAACACAAAATCAATGCACTACTGGTCATTAACATCAACGTACAGCAGGTTTTCTTTTCCTTCACACAACCCTGTTGTCCACATGTTGAGTCGTTGAGCGCCAGTGTTCCAGCACACCTTTCCTCTGAGATCCCTTTAATTAGGCAGTCAGCGCTATACGGCTAGGCTTCCCTTGCTACTAATTTAGAGTGGGCAGCCCCTTGGCCTTGTACAGGCTGCAAATGCTGTTTCGGCCCGCTGCTACCCTTTGTTGGCTTTTTGTCTTCTCCCCATGTTCCTGCCATGAGGCATCCCAAGGACACTACCTGAGCAGTTCTCCTTCTTTAGGCTATTGTACAATGCTCTCCACCTGCTGTTTTTTCCCTGCCAAACTTTATGTGGTTCCATGACCACAGGCAGCTCCCCCCATGCTTCCTGCTCTAATAGAAACCTATTTGTTCTAACGCTGCTGAGATGTTTGACAAGAACATATCCATTCCCACCCCCGTAAGGTGGACGCCATCTTCCTCATAAACCCTCCTGTCCTAAGGTTGACGAACCCCTGTCACACAAAACCCCAAGAGTTAGCCCTGCATAATTTCACCATAGAAATGTTCAACTTCCTTCTGGACCTCTCTACCACCCCATGATTCTTGGCCCCCCTCCACTCTGCTTGTGCTATAATTTCAGACCATTAGATGTCCGTGGGGCAAAGCAATCTTCCCACAGCTGTGAGGCCTGATCCCATCGCACCCAGCAAGTCCTTCCTACCCAGGCAGGTCAAGACATCCCCCCCCAGGTGTATTACCAGTGCGTCTGGCTTGCCTTCCTGCTGCAAGGCAGCCTGCACAATGGAGGGCAGTTGGGCCCATCTCATTCCTGGCTGGCCCAACCACAAGACGGCTGTGCTCTTCAATCCCAGTCCTCCGTTATTCTTCTTTATTGCCCACCGCTGACCCCGCAGTACATACGAGTGGCCAATGATCCATACTCTGCTCCTTGTGCTGGGGAGGCCTACAGAGGAGAGAAAGAAGGGGGGATCTAGGGGGGTAATTTCCTTAGTATTGAGGGGATGTCAGTTGGACGTAACTCTTAAAGGCACCCAACACCCAGCAGCCAGTCTCTTTATCTGAGCCTCGCCCAAGCCCAGTACTGCAGCTGTTGTAGCTGCGCCTAAGCGCAAAGAGTGAGATCCTAACCTGTCGGGAGGGAGCCCAGCCTTTGCGATGGCCATTTTGAGGACAATTATAAATTGGAAGCCACTGAGGCAGGAACCGTCCTCATGACGGAAAAATGGACCACCCCAGTACAACGCTGAGAGGTCGCTCTGTCCAGGGCCTGTTTTGTGCCCCCCTTTTAACCACTGATTTGGCTGCTGACCCTTGACATGATTGGCTGGTTTAAATGACGCAGCCAATCCGTGCCCACCTTTTTCACGGACTTTGGCCTCCTGCAGCCCACTGGTCCCACACCCTCAGGAGGCATTTGTTGCGGGCCTCCAACTGGTCCACTACGCCGACTGGCCTGCAAACTAAACTGAAGCACCCAGGTCAGAGTCTATGAGTGACACTAGCCCTCGTCACCCCGGGGGGGGGGCTTGAGAACCTTTGCTATGCTCCTCAGCCCAGCAAAGTTCAGCTCAGGCAGCCAAACGCCTGCGTAAATAGTGTAAGTCTAGCTCCTGGCTGCCTGACCTGAAAATTAAGAGTGTCTGTCAGGCTGACTTTTGCTTAATCTGACAGGCACTCTTTTTGAGGGGCAAAAGGTGGAGGGACTTGGCCCCTCAGCCCCAAAGGACAGGCCACAGCTGGATGATATAGGTCTTGACATAGGTATGCATCCTGTTCCCATGTATTTATCAGCACAGTTCATTTCTCTACATGCAGGCCAATGTAGGCAGGTTGTGTGTCTGGTCTGGATTATCAAAGTTGTCAGTGGAACAAAGAGCAACTTTTTGTGCGCATCTCCTTGGATCAAAACCATTGACGCCATCCAAGGGTCACCAGGGTTTGCAGATCTGACCGCCGGCTTGTTCCGTGGTACCCCTACCACTGCTGCTGCAAACCCTAGTCTCAGAAGTTGTACAATCAGTGCAAGACCACAACACAGAGACAGATTGCTCTTTTGGTTGTTGGTGCTTAGCTCCTATTTACTGACCTTTTTTCAGTTACACTAATAATGAATGAGTTGTCATTATTCTCTATTAATCAAAGATTGAGTATCAGAATCTAGAACAAGACATTTGTTGGCAAATAAGGTAAGCAGAGTAATGCATTTGAATGTATGTTGTGTGGATGTTTGGGGGTGAGAGTTTGTGTGAGACAGTATATATGTGTGAGCATGCATGTCTGTACGTGTGAGCATATATCTGGAGATGAAAGTGAGTGGGTGAGAGTCAGTAACAAGTGGGTGAGAATTAGTGCAATTGAGACTCAGTAAGGGAGTATCAGAGTGTCCGAGTGAGCGACAGTAAGAGTGACCACAAGTAGGTTTGGGTGGATGAATGAGAATGAATGAGTAAGAATGAGTATGAGAGAGTATTAGAGTATGAGTCATAATGAGTGTGAGTGAGCAACTGTGATTAAGTGTAATTGTGAGTAAGAACAAGTGAGAGTAACAGTGAATCCAAGTGGTTTCAGTGACAAGGTATGAAGGAGTGAGACAAAGTGAATGCAAGTGAGTTAGTTTGAATGAATTGGGGAGCATGAATGAGTCAGAATAAGTGAGAGTGCATGGGAAAAATTGAGTGAGAGTAAGAGTGAGTGCACTTAAATGAGAAAGTATGAGTGGGTCAGAGTAAGCGTGCATGAGTGTGAATGAGCAAGAAATAGTGAGTGCAAGAGAGTTACTGAAAATGAATGAGTACAAGTGAGTGCAAATAAATGTGAATGAAATAATGAATGTGACTGAGTGAATGTAAGTGAGCATTAGTAAAAGTGTGATATTATGCTTGTAAATCTACAGTTGTCCATAGCATACAGAAGGTCGTTCTTGGCTTTGAGAGGCACCCATGGCAAAATACTGGCACTGTTGTGCTTCGGGTGATTCTTAGCATGACAGGCACCTATCACAAAATACTGGTACTGGCTTACTAGAGGTAATTTCTGGCATAATGCGCACCCATGGAAAAATACTAGTACTGGCATACAGAGGTATGCCATGGCATATGGGTTACCAGTGACAACATTCTGGCACTGGCATAGCATATGTGATACTTGGCAGAAGGGCATCCATGGAATTTAAGGGGCTTCCATGACAAAAGGGTCCTGGCTCAATGGGGATAGTTTTTGTCATATATGGGTGGTAGAGCACATTTTGTAAACAATTGGGTCAACTCCTGAGACGTGTTTGGTTTCATTGTCTCTGCAAACCATAAAAGGGCTTGAATATTTAATGAGAGCCTTTAAAGATCCTGGGGCATTTTAGCAAATGTATGTGAAATTGTGCTTTAAATGTACCATATGACCCTGTAGTTTTCTAAACGTTCTTTGGGAAGAACCCCCTTAAGCCCTCCTACAAGAGAACTGGGCCCCTCGGTTACTCGTTTGCTACACACCAGGGCAAGTATTACTCTCCACCACATATATTTGGTATCTAACACAGACATGTGATGGTGTTATGTTGTTATAATCATACAGTTATGATGGAACTTCAGCAGTGCCATTTATCATAGTATCATGATGGTTAAGGTCATGTGACAACACTCTCTGGGAAGAGTTGGAGGGTCATATGTCATATGATGTTGCTTCCTATGATGTAATTAAGTTCAAAGGGCATGTGATGTCACTTGTGCTACCACTTTCATGTTAGTGAATCAACATCCATGATCAAAACAGTTTGGAATTTGGCTTGTGACATGCAAATAATCATGCTGTCTGCTCTGGCAGAAGATGGCTAACGCATCAACATTTCCAGATTGCCTGGCGGATGGTCTGAAATAAATGTTCATTCCCCGGTGATGATATGGGATCAGTGTAGGAGGCTGGCCTGGCTTGTAGTGGGTACCAGAGGTACTTACACCTTGTGCCAGGTCCAGTTATCCCTTATTAGTGTAGAAGAGGTGTTTCTAGCAGCTTAGGCTGATAGAAGGTAGCTATGGCAAAGCAGCTTAGGCTGAACTAGGAGACATGTAAAACTCCTACTATACCACTGGTGTCATATGCACAATATCATAAGAAAACACAATACACAGATATACTAAAAATAAAGGTACTTTATTTTTATGACAATAGGCCAAAAGTATCTCAGTGAGTACCCTCAGTATGAGGATGAGAAATATACACAAGATATATGTACACAATACCAAAAATATGCAGTAATAGCAAAAGGAAGTAATGCAAACAGTGTAAAGTTACAATAGATTGCAATAGGAGCACAAAGGTATAGGGGCAACACAAACCATATACTCCACAAGTGGAATGCGAACCACGAATGGACCCCAAACCTATGTGAGCTTGTAGAGGGTCGCTGGGACTGTAAGAAAACAGTGAGGGTTAGAAAAATAGCCCACCCCAAGACCCTGAAAGGTAGGTGTAAAGTGCACCTACTACCCCCAGAGAGCACAGAAGTCGTTTTAGGGGGATTCTGCAGGAAGAACAAACACCAGCAATGCAACAACAGTGGATTTCCAGACCTGAGTACCTGTAAGACAAGGGGACCAAGTCCAAGAGTCGCGAGTGGGCAGGAGCCCAGGAAATGCCAGCTGAGGGTGCAAGGAAGCTGCCACCTGTTGGAAGAAGCTTAGTGTTCTGCAAGAACGAAGAGGACTAGGAACTTCCCCTTTGGAGAATGGATGTCCCACGTCATGAAGAAGCTTGCAGACGTGTTCCCACACAGAAAGACCGCAAACAAGCCTTGCTAGCTGCAAGGGTCACGGTTAGGGTTTTTGGGTGCTGCTGTAGCCCAGGAGGGACCACTTGGATGAGGAGACAGAGGGGGCGCCCAGCAACATAGGGAGCCCTCAGAGAAGCAGGCAGCACCCACTGAAGCACCTAAACAGGCACTTAGAAGAAAAGTGAACCAGAGTCCACCCGAAGTCACAAAAGGGAGTCCCACGACGCCGGAGGACAACTCAGAAGGTTGTGCACTGCAGGTTAGAGTGTCGGGGACCCAGGCTTGGCTGTGCATGAAGGAAATCCTGGAAGAGTGCACAGGAGCCGGAGCAGCTACAAATCATGCGGTACCCAGCAATGCAGTCTAGCGTGGGGAGGCAAGGACTTACCTCCACCAAACTTGGACTGAAGAGTCACTGGACTGTGGGAGTCACTTGGACAGAGTTGCTGAGTTCCAGGGACCACGCTCGCAGTGCTGAGAGCGGACCTAGAGGACCGGTGATGCAGTCTTTTGTTGCCTGGGGTTGCAGGGGGAAGATTCCGTCGACCCACGGGAGATTTCTTCAGAGCTCCTGATGCAGAGAGGAGGCAGGCTACCCCCAGGGCATGCACCACCTGGAAACAGTTGAGAAAGCCGGCAGGATGAAGCGATACAAGGTTGCTAGCAGTCGTCTTGCTACTTTGTTGCGGTTTTGCAGGCGTCCTGAACAGTCAGAGGTCAATCCTTTGGCAGAAGGTGAAGAGGGAGATGCAGAGGAACTCTGGTGAGCTCTTGCATTTGTTATCTGGTGAGATCCCCAAAGCAGAGACCCTAAATAGCCAGAAAAGGAGGTTTGGCTACCTAGGAAGGAGGATTGGCTACCAAGAGAGGTAAGAGCCTATCAGAAGGAGCCTCTGACGTCACCTGCTGGCACTGGCCACTCAGAGCAGTCCAGTGTGCCACAAACACCTCTGTTTCCAAGATGGCAGAGGTCTGGGACACATTGGAGGAGCTCTGGGCACCTCCCCTGGGATGTGCAGGTCAGGGGGGTGTTCACTCCCCTTTCCTTTGTCCAGTTTCGCGCCAGAGCAGGGCTGGGGATCACTGAACCGGTGTAGACTGGCTTTTGCAGCGATGGGCACCATCTGTGCCCATCAAAGCATTTCCAGAGGCTGGGGGAGGCTAATCCTCCCCAGCCCTCACACCTATTTCCAAAGGGAGATGGTGTTACACCCTCTCTCAGAGGAAGTCCTTTGTTATGCCTTCCTGGGCCAGGGCTGCCTGGACCCCAGGAGGGCAGAAACCTGTCTGAGGGGTTGGCAGCAGCAGCAGCTGCAGTGGAGACCCCGGAAAGGCAGTTTGGCAGTACCCGAGTTCTGTGCTAGAGACCCGGGGGATCATGGAATTGTCCCCCCAATGCCAGAGTGGCATTGGGGGGACAATTCCATGATCTTAGACATGTTACATGGCCATGTTCGGAGTTACCATTGTGACGCTGTACATAGGTAGTGACCTATCTACAGTGCACGCGTGTAATGGTGTCCCCGCACTCACAAAGTCCGGGGATTTTGCCATGAACGATGTGGGGGCACCTTGGCTAGTGCCACGGTACCCACACACTAAGTAACTTTGCACCCAACCTTCACCAGGTGAAGGTTAGACATATAGGTGACTTATAAGTTAGTTAAGTGCAGTGGTAAATGGCTGTGAAATAACGTGGATGTTATTTCACTCAGGCTGCACTGGCAGGCCTGTGTAAGAATTGTCAGAGCTCCCTATGGGTGGCAAAAGAAATGCTGCAGCCCATAGGGATCTCCTGGAACCCCAATACCCTGGGTACCTCAGTACCATATACTAGGGAATTATATGGGTGTACCAGTATGCCAATGTGAATTGGTAAATTTAGTCACTAGCCTGTTAGTGACAAATTTGGAAAGCAGAGAGAGCATAACCACCGAGGTTCTGGTTAGCAGAGCCTCAGTGAGACAGTTAGGCATCACACAGGGAACACATACAGGGCACATACTTATGAGCACTGGGGCCCTGCCTGGCAGGGTCCCAGTGACACAGACTAAAACAACATATATATATACAGTGAAATATGGGGGTAACATGCCAGGCAAGATGGTACTTTCCTACAATCAGACAGTTTAAAAATATTATGATATGCTCATTATCTAGCAAATTAACTTTACCTGGAGAAAAGTGGACTTAACACTGATTTATTTCTCCAAAAATGCAAATGCTGTACTATTTTTGAGTGGTTGGTACGAGTGTATCCAAATCTTTGAAATTATAAGGTAGCCCTGTAAGCATGGTATTTATGTTCGCCTTTGATTTTAAGTGAAAACCCGAGTCAGCCTTAAGGGTTGTTAGCGCATCTGACCTTAATAAGTATTCTCACAAGGGGATGCCAATAGGTTGATTAACCTTTTGACTCACAATTAAGATGTTCCTACCATAACTCCAGTACATGCAGATCAATAATTAATTAATACCATAAATAATCAATGATAATCAATAGCATCAGTAATCAATTGGATTCAGTAATTGTCACACACCATGACCTTTCAGTCACGAATAACCATACCTTTAGTAAAAGTTAGAATATTTATTTCCCTATGTTAACAATGCTAATGACATGTAAAATAATCTCAATTCAAAGGATAAGCATACGGGAACATCACTGGCTGTCCAAAGCAGCGAAAGAAGCATAATTTAATCAAAGATTGAGCCACTTCACATTATAAAGTTACAGTGCAATTTGATTAACAAGAACTTTTGCACAAACAATATCACATACATTCAGATTTCAGCAAAGAAAAGACATCAAATGTTACTCCATATAGTGAACTTCATTAGTGAGGAATCCTTATCAAACACCAGATTAGCATTCACATGCAAAACAATTTAGTAAACACAAATTTTGAAAACATCTAACTATGGCTCTATCAAAATAGTGCGGTTGGTACCTAGAAAGAAAAAGCAAATAGTCTTAAGAAACACATCCATAGTAATATATCTCTCCTCAAATGGATCAGCAAGCTAAGATAGTCTTTGTCATCAGGACATCAGTTCAGTCAGCAAGGCACCAGGATTCAGCATCAAAGTTCAAAAAACGCAAAGTCTTTAAGCAGTAAAGTTAAGCATGTCTCTTGTTAACACGCTCAAGAAAATAATGACCTTTCAGCCAGTGAGAAAATGGGCAAATGGGCTGTCTTCTATCAGTGCAGTACGGTTAAGCTGGATTTCCTAAAATTACTTCCCAAGTTCCTATTGGTCAAGGGATCGCATGTTCACACTTTGTCCATAAAATATCAAATCTATAATTTCTACTTGTACTCAGTTCACATGTCACTGATTGGCTCCTCTTGTAATGTCCTCATCATCCGGCTCGTCAGGTAACAATATTGTTGCAGCTTATACTCCAGTAAATGTCTCCATTGCTTTTCTTCTGAGAAAGTCAGTCTTACACAAATTACACTCATATTGTTACATTTAGCAAGAACAGCATCTTCTAGCAATCAGTTCTAAGGAGAAACGAGTTTTAGCTACGAGCACATTTGGTCAGCACTGTGGAAAACAGTGGAAAACTACAATTTAATTCTCTAAGCAAACATTTTACTAATCGGTTTAGAAATACAGCTTGACAGGAGGCCGTGCAACTAGGCTAAGAGCTCAGCTAAGTTAAGGCCTACAATTAATACAGCTAAGACATAACGCATAACCCTTAATATGATGTACTACTACATAAATCAAACAAAAGCTCCATATTTCATATTAATAGGCCATTAATAAGTTTACTTCGGAAACATTGACGGCCACTCACGTGGACACAATTTCAAATGCGTGCATTATTTTTCTCAATATTATTATATTTTCTACGCAAATCCATTACTCAGAATACATGAATGCTCATTCATAATTTTTATTAAAACACCTGTTTTAGCAATCCCTCCTCTGATGACTAAATGTGTCATCACACTAAACTACAGCTCACAAATTTTTGCATCAGCTAAAATTCTGTCATTTCAGGCCCTTCAAATCTTTGTTCTCTTTTCGAATTTTCCCTAAACAATTTTTCCCTTTTCTTTTCTTCCCTCCACTGATTATTCTTTGTCTTTTCCAATTGTATTCTTTTACACAATTTACATATTCACCATATTCCAACTAGGCAAACCATGATAATTAATATCCTCTGTAATATTTTCAACAAGATCCCTTTCCCAATGTGGCTGAGCCAATTTCTCACTGAAACAAAACCTTTACCCACCTTTTCCCAAACACCTGCTTCTTTCAGTTCTTTCAAATCAGCACATTCATTAGTCAGGTTAGTAAGTAAGCTTCTAATTTCTTTTCTAATATCAGGAATGAATGAACAACAATGCCAGGAATTAAGCATCCTACAAACTCCGCCATCCTATGCTACAAGAATGTCTAATAAGGGGATTCTGAAGAGACATAGGGGGTCATTACAACATTGGTGGGTGGCTAACGCCGCCCGCCAAGCTGTAACCGCCGTGCGGGCGCCAATGCGGCCGCACTCCCGCGGTCCCCATTATGACATCCCCGCTGGGCCGGCGAGCGCAAACCTAGTTTACGCCCGCTGGCCCAGCGGGGATGCGGCCGCAACATAGGAGCCGGCTCCTAATGGAGCCGGCGGTGTTGCGGCCGTGCGACGGGTGCAATAGCACCCGTCGCGCTTTTCACTGTCTGCTATGCAGACAGTGAAAAGCTGCACAGGGCCCTGTTAGGGGGCCCCTGCACTGCCCATGCCAGTGGCATGGGCAGTGCAGGGGCCCCTAGGGGCCCCAGGACTCCCCTTACCGCCAGCCTCTTCCTGGCGGTGCAAACCGCCAGAAACAGGCTGGCAGTAGGGGAGTCATAATCCCCAGGGCAGCGCTGCTTGCAGCGCTGCCCTGGCGGATTATCACCGCCGGGGCTAAAACGGCGGGAAACCGCCGGCCCCGGGCGGTCATAATATGGGTCCCCGTACCGCCAGCCTGTTGGCGGTACGGGCGCCACTTTAGCCCTGGCGGTCTTTGACCGCCAGGGTTGAAATGACCCCCATAGCTCTTTCAGCAGCTAATTCAGCATCTATCAGGAGTATGGCTCCTGAATTTCTTTTCAGCATGTTATCCACAATAGTAAACAACTTGCAAATTTTTATCAAATTCAGAACAACTCCACTGAAGAAATTATTGCTCCAAATATATCTCCCACTATACCAGAAGGAGACTCTCTCATATGATGTAATTCAGTCACTTTTAGAAACTTCTTTAAGTCACCCATTTGAAAAATCTTTGGGAAAACTATTCCCAAATAACATGTCCTATACCATCTACTTGGAAGACGGTAATAAGCATTAGAACCACAGATGTAATATATCCCAGGAATCGTCGGATCCTGTCCATTCAACATAAATGTCCATTTACTCTGAAACAAAAACAAATGTCTAGTTTCACTCTTTCCCACAAATAAAATGTCACTGCGAGATTTAGGCCTATATATACAACGGATTCCTATGAGTTGCGCATTGAGAGCTAATTTCCCTTGTGTTTTATGTACTATAAGCATAATCATTCTTGTAAATCCTCTTCTCTAAGCCTTTTTCTAACTTCTATTTCAATGCCTTTCTCCTGTCAGGTGTGTGATTTAAGAAGCTCTTCTGTAAAGATGTAAGCAAGCATGTTATATTGTTCCTGTGAGCAGAAGCTGTACCAAATGGTAATGTAGGTTCAAAGAAACCTCTAACTAATACTATGTCATTATCCTTCGCTACTCTACTCAAATACCTAATTATAGGGACAAATGAAATCACAGCATCATAGTTGGAGTAGAAATACTGAATGTACTCCTGGTCATAGAATCTTGTTAGTAACAGAATACAACTTATCCCATAAGTTAATGACAAACTGTGATAAGTAACTCCTTCTTCGACTAATGAAGGAATCTGTATACACACATAACAATTCCTCGCATCCATTGACTTAACATACTCACTCATCAAGCGATAGAAGGCATTAGAGAAAGTTCTCCATGCGCATTAGTACCCTCACGCAAATACTCCTCATCTAACCTAACCTTCTCTATTGCTGTTAGTGCAGTAGTCGTTTTAAAAGCAGGAGTATGGTGGGCTTCTCTCTTATCAAGAACAGTCATTCACACAGTCAATACCGCAAACAATATCCCACATACAATCGCCAAACCAATACTCATATATTTACAGCACCTAATTTCCCTACCCTGCTGGCTAATGTTACTCATGATCTGTAAAGAATCAGAAAGCAGAAGAGAAATTTGAAAAAAGCAGCAAAAATCAAAAACAACAGTCTCTTTCTTAAAAAAAATCCTCTCAGATTATTTCAACAGTTCAGTTCATCAGCTCCCTTCAAGTGCCAAATATTGACCTGGAATGTCTCTATCAAAACAAAAAGACAAAAATTCTTGCTGCCATTCACTTGTAGTTGCATAGGCCCATTCAGGACCTGCGTATCTTCGACTTTGCTATTCTCTTTCTTTTCAACTTTCGATCACCATTCAATTCTTCATTACTTAGATCCTCTCTCCTTGTTGTATCCAATTCTTCTTCACTTGTTGTTTCAACAACCACTTCCTTACTCTTTGCTTGTGACTCCGGCCACTTATCTCCTTTCATTGGACTCTTGGGCAATGTTCTTTTCAGTGTTGAACTTGAAACATCTCCTTGTTCTATAGTGTTTTCTCTAGATGGACCTGCAACTGGTTCAGGAGGAGTCAGATCACAGTGACTTTGATCAGCCTCAACTACTTCCCCTTCGGAGTCTGGCAATTGCTCTGCCTCTCAAATTCGTCTGCTTCTAGGAAAGCCCTCCTTTGACTAGGCTCTCCTGCTGCCTCTATTGAGATAGGTTCTCCATCACCCTCTTGGCGGTCTTCTCCTTCGTCTCGCACAGGAGTGACTGAACCGTCCTTTACGGGCTCAGATTCGGTCTTAGTTCCCTTTTGTTCTCCTTCCGGCCCTGAGACTTGGTTTGCTGTTGTTGATACTTTCAACAACTTGGCTTCCTCATCAGTCAGGCATATCACTTTCTTTGTGTGACTGGCATGGATCCAGTTTGGAACTCCAGCAAACTTTACAGCTGTGGTAGTAGTCAGAACTACCTGGAAAGGTCCTTTCTAACGAGGCTCCAAACACGTTTTTCTCACATGTTTCCGGACCACAACCCAGTCACTGGCCCTCAGATTGTACCCTGGGTCATGGATCGGTGGCAGTGTGGTGGCTTCCACCTGCTGAGACAAAGAGCGAATCACATCAGCCAGACCTTTGCAGTAGCCATATCATCTGTAATGTTGACAAGTGCATTTGCAGGCACCACTGGCAACCTCATGGCTCGGCCCATAAGGATCTCATGTGGCGACAATCATGTCTTCCTGTCGGGTGTGTTTCTCATTGTCATCAGAACTAAAGGCAGTGTGTCGGGCCATTTCAGATTTGTGGACGCATACATCTTTGCAACTCTAGACATCAAGGTAACATTCATTTGTTCCACTAGTCCTGATGCTTCAGGGCGGTAACTACAATGCAACTTTTGCTCAATGTTCAATGATGCACACAGTAATTTAATTACTTCATTGTTGAAGTGACTTCCCCTATCTGATTCTAAAGAGATCGAAACCCAAAACGTGGCATCAGTTCCCTAGGCAATAGTTTCGCCACTGTGGGACTGTCATTTCTTTGTGGAGGGTAAGCTTCAATCCAGTGACTTAAAATGCACATAATCACCAGCACATATCTCAGATCTACACACACAGGCATCTCAATAAAATCCATCAGCATTCTGCTGAATGGACCTCCTGCTCTTTCAATCTGTCTCAAATTAACCACTGCCCCTTTCCCCCATTTATTTGTTGGAAATTGACGCACTGATGGCAAACTGATTCAGAAACCTGTGTAAACCTTGGGTTGAACCAATCGTGCTTGAACAAACGAATCATGGCATCCCTCCCAACATGTGCTTGACCATGATAATACCTAGCCATTTGAGACAACAGACTATTAGGCAAAACTAATTGACCCTCTTCTGAAACCCACAATTCATCTTGTCGCTGTACACGTTTCATTTTGCTCCATGATCGTTTCTCCTCCCCGACAACATTATCCTGTAACATTTTCAATTCCTCCAACATGTCAGTTACTTTCAATGCGAAACTTGGACATGTTTAATCTTCTTCAGGTAACAGTTACCACTTATCTTTCAATGATATACAGTTCAATGCGCAAAACCTTGCGGCTTGATCTGCATATCCATTTCCCATTGACATGAAATCCTGCGACTTCAGATGTTCACTGCATTTCACCACGGCAATCTTTTCAGGCATTTGAATATCATGCAACAGTTCTTTAATTCTTCCACCATTCCTCACTGGCGAACCTGAAGAGGTCAGGAAACCTCTCTGTGACCACAACTGGCCAAAATCATGGACTATTCCACATACATACTGGCTATCTGTATCTATGGTAACTTTCAGCTGAGCAGAAACATGGCACGCTCTAGTAAGGGCTACCAGTTCCTCTACTTGGGCAGAATACACTTCTCAAAGCCAAGAAGCTTCCAGAATACCAGTAATTGTGCACATGGCATATCCTGCTCTCAGTGTCCCTGTATTGTCTCTTAGACAAGAACCAACAACAAAGATAATTTGGTCATTCTCTACCAATCGAGTGTCTCTAATGTCAGGTCTCGGTTTTGTGCACAAGTCAGTTACTTCAAGACAATCATGCTCAATGTCTTCCAATTTTTAAATTTCAATATTTTCATTAGGAAGTTAGGTTGCCGGGTTCAGCACTGTACATCTTTTCAATGACACATTTGGTGACCCTAGAATACTCGTCTCATATCTGGTCAATCTTGCACTAGCCAAATATTGCGTTTTTGTCTTTCTGAGTAGGATCTCAATAGAGTGAGGGACCATTATAGTCAAGGGATATCTCATCACAATGCCCTCACATTGTGTAAGGCTCTGTCCAACTATTCAACTGTGCGCAAACAACCTGGTAAGGCTGTTGCAACTGGGTCCAAAGTGGCTGAAAAATATGCTACTCAGCGGTTTACACCTCCATTGACCCGCGTCAAGACAGACAAAGAACATGCATCATGCCCATGACAAAACAATGTGAAAGGTTTTGTGTAGTCAGGCATACCCAAAGCCGGAGCCTTGCACAGACTCTCTCAATTCAATAAACGCTTTCATTCCGGCCTGGTTTAACGCTATTGGATCAGTGACTTCCTTATGAGTCAGCTTCTGCAATGATTTTGAAATGACTGAAAAATTGGGAATCCATTGGTGGCAGTAGCCCACCATCCCTAGAAACATCCTGACATCTCTCTTTGTGGTTGGGGGATTCATCTGCAATATGGTTGTAATGCTTTCTCTCAATATCTTTCTCGATTCCTTCTCAATCTGGTGACCCAAGTATTTCACTTTCTTCCGACAGTATTGCAATTTAAGCAGGGACACTTTATGACCATTCTTTCCCAAATGGGTCAGCAAAGCAAACATGTCATACTTGCACTTGCCCCTTGTTTTGGACACAATCAGCAAGTCATCAATGTACTGTACCAAGGTCGATTGGAAAGGCAATTCCAATGACGCGAAATTCCTTTTCAAGATCTGATTGAATATGGAAGGTGACTCTGAAACCCCTTGATGAATTCGACACCAACAATAAACTCAGTCCAAAAATGGGAAGCAAAAGAGAAATTGGGTGTCCTCATGAAGAGGCACAGAAAAGAAGACTTGCGACAAATCAATGACAGTGAACCACTCTGCATCACATGAAAACTGAAACATTGTCACAGCTGGATTTGGCACCACGGGACAACATTTGACCACAATATTATTTACTTTTCTCAATTCCTGGACAATTCGAGCTTTCCCACAGGGCTTTTTCAGACCCATTATTGGTGAATTACATGGGCTGCTCAACACTTCCGTCAGAACTCCTTGTTTTACAAATTCTGCAATTATTTGGGCAACCTTTATAAGAATATCATGTGGCATGTGGTGCTGGGGAATTTGAGGAAAAATAGCATTTGGCTTTACAGTAACATTAACTGGTTCAACTCCCATCATCAGACCTATCTCTTTTCCTGTCAGATCCCACACCTTCTCCTTAACCATTCCTGCAAGTCAGGATGAAGCTCCTTCACTGTGAACACTGGAAAACATTCAGTCAGAGGGTATTCCTCGTTTATTGTCTCACACTCTGTTTCTGGGGCCTGGTCATCTTCATCATCACTATTCCTCTGAATCTCAATTCCATCATTTGAACAAGTAATCAAGCATTTTGTTTTACACAGCAAGTCTCTCCCTAGTAGTGTAGGAAAGTACCATCTTCCTTGGCATGTTACCCCTATTTTTATCTGTATGTCAGTATGTTTTTGCCTGTCTCACTGGGATCCTGCTGGTCAGGACCCCAGTGCTCATAGTTTATGGCCTAATGTGTGTGTCTGTATAGTGCTTGACTGTGTCACTGAGGCTCTGCTAATTAGAACCTCAGTGCTTATGCTCTCTCTGCTTTTGCATTCGTCACTATAGGCTAGTGACTTCATTTACCAATTTTAATTGGCACACTGGACCCCCCCCCCCCTTATAAGTCCTTAGTATATGATACCTAGGTACCCAGGGCATTGGGGTTCAAGGAGATCAATATGGGCTGCAGCATTTATTTTGCTACCCATAGGGAGCTCGGACAAACCCTTGCACAGGCCTGCCATTGCAGCCTGCGTGAAATAATGCACATGTTATTTCACAGCCATTTTCACTGCACTTAAGTAACTTATAAGTCACCTATATGTCTAAACTTCACTTGGTGAAGGTAGGTGCGAAGTTACTAAGTGTGAGGGCACCCTTGCACTAGCAAAGGTGCCCCCACATAGTTCAGGACCATTTCCAAGGACTTTGTGAGTGTGGGGACGCCATTACATGCGTGTACTACATATAGGTCAATGCCTATGTAACATGTCTAAGATCATGGAATTGTCCCCCCATTCAAAATCTGGTATTGGGGAGCCAATTCCATGCATCCTGGGGGCTCCACCATGGACCCCCAGTACTGCCAAACCAGCTGTCTCAGCATTGCACTGCAGCTACAGCTTCTGCCACCTCACAGACAGGGTTCTGCCCTCCTGGGGTCTGAGCAGCTCAGTCCCAGGAAGGCAGAACAAAGCATTTCCTCTGAGATCAGGGTATTACACCCTATCCCTTTGGAAATAGGTGTTACAGGCTGAGGAGGGGTAGCCTCCCCCAGCCTCTGGACATGTTTTGAAGGGCACAGATGGTGCCCTTCTTGCATAAGCCAGTCTACATCAGTTCAGGGACCCCCTGTCCCCTGCTCTGGTGTGAAACTGGACAAAGGAAAGGGGAGTGACCACTCCCCAGTCCATCACCACCCTAGGGGTGGTGCCCTGAGCTCCTCCAGTGTGTCCCAGACTTCAGCCATCTTGCTTTGCAAGGTGTGGGGGCACTCTGGAGGGCTCTGAGTACCCAGTGCCAGCAGGTGACGTCAGAGACCCCTCCTGATAGGTCCATACCTGATAAGGTAGCCAGTCCCCCTCTCAGGGCTATTTAGGGTCTCTCCTGTGTGTTCTCTTCAGATTCTGCTTGCAAGTTTCCTTCAGGAATCCTCTGCAACTACTACTTCATCCTCTGACCTTGGATCAAGCGCAGCCTGCTCCAGGAACCGCTGTAACAGCAACAAAGTATCCACAAGGGATACTTTTCCTCTGCAACTTCATCTTTAGCCATCAACTGCAAAAGTTTCCATGATGTGCACACTATGGGGACTCCCAGTCTTCATCCTGCACCAGAAGGACCAAATAAATCTCCAATGGGGTGACTGAGTCACTCCCCTGCTCATGCAGGCACCTTCTAAGACGACGACGGGTACCCTTGGACTCCTCTCACAGCAACAAGCGTGCTCCTAAGGACAGAGAGGATGGACCACATCGACATAGACTGTCCTGAGGTCCTGCTGCCGCGATTTGGAGGAGGTAAGACCTTGCCTTCCCTGAGAGCAACGGTACCCCTTTGTACTGTGTCTTCTTCACCTCCTGAGGCATCTGTACACTATTTGCAAATTCCTTTTTGCACAGCCTGGCCCAGTTCCCCAGCACTCCATCCTGCGATGCTCAACTCACTGAGTTGTTCTCCGGCGGTGTGGGACCTACCTTTGTTGTGCTGCACCAACTGCATTTTGCACCTACTTTGTCCCCACATCCTGGGACTCCTGTGGGTGCTGCCTGGCATCCTGAGGGCTTTCTAAAGTGCTGAGAGCCCCCTCTTCCTCCTCACACAGAGTTGAGGCCCCAGGTCCGTCCTGGGTCCAGCCAGCGCCATTTTGATGCAAAACGCATATTTGTCGTAACCAAGGCTTGTTGGTGACTTCCAACATGAAATCACATCTGCATCCATCTTCACATCGTGGGACATCTTTTGCATTGTGCAGGAACCTGCTGGCACCTTCCTAGGGTGCATTCCTGCAGTCTTCGACTAACTGGGACTCTTCTTTTGCATCCTCTTCTAGGTTGGCAGGGGCTCCTGTCTTTCCTGGAACTTCTTTCGACTTCTGGACTCGGTTCCCTTCTTTTGCAGGTCTTGAGGTCCAGGAATCCAGCAGTTGTTGTTTGCAGACTTGGTTAGGTACTGCAATAATCCATATCATGAGGTGTAGTGTGTCCTAAGGAAACTTGCAGTACTTTACTCCTGCTTTTCTGGGCTCTCGGGTGGGGTAATTTACCTAGCTTTACTGTGTTCTTACTCTCCCAGCGATTCTGCACACACTACACTTGTCTAGGGGGGAATTCGTGATTCGCATTCCACTTTCTTAGTATATGGTTTGTGTTGCCCCTAGACCCATTTTCTCCCTTTGCATTCTATAGCATTTCCTATTGTTTGCACTGTTCTATGACTAATTACTTGTCTAATGTTGGTGTCTAGTGTATATATTGTGTATAATACTTACCTCCAGAAGGTGTATTGTCTCTAAGATATTTTTGGTACTGTGTCACCCAAATAAATACCTTTATTTTTGGTAACACTGAGTATTGTCTTTACTTGTGTAAAAGTACTGTGTAACTATAAGTGGTATTGCATGAGCTTTGCATGTCTCCTAGTTCAGCCTAAGCTGCTCTGCTATAGCTACCTCTATCAACCTAAGCTGCTAGAACACTACTACATTTCACTAGTAAGGGCTAACTGGACCTGGTATAAGGTGTAAGTACCCAAGGTACCCACTACAAACCAGGCCAGCCTCCTACAAGTAGGGATACTGGAATTGAATCACAGACTACGAATTTGTGCAATCCCTGGAAGTTGCCAATTTTAACCTGAACTGGTTCTGTAATTCGGTTAGTCAAATACTAATTCGCTACCCCTACAGTCTGAACTGTTTTACCTGAAAGGGGGAAGTTTGGAACCTAAACTGATCTTACTGTAGAACGTGTAGCTCCCGTGTCAACCAAGAATGAAACTCTGTGACCCATAACTACTACTTCTAAGGAGGCTGCAAGCACACATGACTCCTCATCTAAACGTTTGTTCATCCAATCATTGTTTATTCCATTCTCACTGTGTAACGGTAATTGGTGTACTGTGTTATTACTTTGGTTGAGCTTCTGACCTGTGACCTGCTGAGAATGCATCATTTGCTGCTGTTCCTTTGGGGCTTGTGGTATTTGAATTTGCTTTGTAGGTACCATGGGGACCTGCTGTTGCATCGACTGCAACTGTGTCATTTGTACATGTGGCATTTGTACCTGCTGCATGGGTTGAAAATTCTGCACTTGATTTACATTATTTTGAAAATTTGAATTAAAACCTCTTGTCCTCTGTACTCTCATGTTCTGGAATGAATTGATGTAATTAGTCTGCTGAACGCACCTTCTTGCACCAACATCGGACACTCCCATTTCCAATTTCCAACAGCTCCACAAAAGTGACAAGGCAACAATTTCTTCATCCCCTGCACATCATTCTGAGCCTCTACAGTAACCAAGACAGGACTACGATCCATGTTACCTCTGCAACCTCTACCCCTCATCTGAGGCTGAAACACCATGTTTCCCTGCTACTGCTGTGGTAACTGTTGTGGAAAATTCCATTGCATGCCTGTCCGAGCAGCTTTAATCTGCATCACCATCGCCTTTTCTTTCTGCTTTCTCTGCTTCAACTCAGTTTCATCACTACAGTAGATTGCATACTCCAATACCTCATCAATCGGCTTTGCTTGCCAGCAAAACATATGACTCTTATTCATCTGGCTAATTCCAGGTCTTAATCCTGCCACAAATCTGAACAAAAAATTAATCATGTCCTTCACCTCAATGGTCTCTTTTCCACTGTAATGCTTGAACGCCTGTAACAACCTCTCATAATATGCAGGTATCAACTCTTTTGCTTCCTGAGCTGTCCTGTCGATTCTCTGCCAATCAATGTTTTGGAGCGAAATTCTCATTTTTAAAAATTCAATCACCTTATAGTAATATTTCATTACCTCAGGAGATGGTGCCCTCATAATATTATCTCTCTCTGGTTCTCTTGTTGGCCAGCCTGCACTCCTCTTACACTCTGTCCACAGATCAGCAGTGACCGCTATCTCTAATAAGGTGTTCAGATCCTCCCACAGACACTTTGCAAGTTTTACAAACCTATCTGTCTGCTGGTACCATTCTACTGGCTTTTCTCTCAATTTTGGATAATTATTTGTAAATGATAGAATATTACTTCTGCTCCAAGGGACATGAACACAATTCCCTCCTAGAATCTCTCTCATTGGTAAAATCTTCACTGGATCTTGACCTTGCTGCACATTTGCAATCAGCTCCACATAATCTCTTTTCCTTTTGTCTTTTTTCTTTACCCATCTGCCTTCCCATTTGTCTAATGCTCCCCAAGTCTGGGCACTTTGAGGTAATTCCCTAAGGTGTGCCTTCATTCTGGCAGATCTCATGTGTTCAAAATCTAATCGGTAACTCCTTTTCAAATGCTTTGTTTTCTCTATTTCTATGCCGCACTTCTCTGCCAGGTCTGCTAGCTTCTGATGCACATTGCTCACTTCCCTTGTGATCTTTGGGCACAAATATCTCAACTCTGCTTCTGTGTAGGATTCTAACCTGTTCAGACCCATTGTTCCCTCAATGAGTTCACCCGCTTCCATGCTAAGCCTAGCATAATTCAAATACTCCTCTCCCTTAGGAGCACTCTGTGTGGTATTCAGCTTGCCTAACCATTCAGTCAACTGCTGAGCAATTAAATCTTGCAACAGGATGTTGCCGGCTTGGACAGGTGGTACCTGCTGTGCAACTGCTTTCGGGGTCTGCGGTGTCAACAATTTCAAGCTCTGGCTACTGTTGGACTCTATCATAGTATCTGGAAGTACTCCGAATGGACTAAGGTCCAGCAATGATCTTGATTTGTCAAAAGTCTGTCACACAGGAGAAACTACTTGCATGTTTTTGTTATGTCCTCCCCCCATTATCTTCTCTGTCCTAACACCCTGTTCACATACACTGGGTTTCTTCTGTGCAAATAAGGGTACGGCCGGACCAACAGTAATAGGTAAAGATACAGCATCTGGGGTTGGTCTGGAACGTAAGTTCTGTGGGAGAGTAACTCTCATGTTCTGATTCATCACTGAAGACATCTCTGACTGTGTCCCTGTTACTCGAGTGAAGCTAGGCATGCCTTGTGGCTGCACTTAGGGCAGTAAAAGTGGAGTTGGTTCTGTCTGAACCAACATCGGTCTCAAGAAAACCTGTTCCGTAGGCACCATTAAGTTTGTAGCCGTTTCCATAATGGGCACATAAGGGTAAATTCTATGGACCTGTGGCGGTTGCACGTGATTCTGTACCACTGAAGTAGTAGGCGCGTTAAGAGTACCCTGCATCATACTCTGTATCAGGCTAGTATTAACCTGCACCAAACTCACTGTCTCGTTAACCTGTGTCGGAGCTTAAGGATCAGCACTGGTGCTCGGACCATTCTCATGTGCTGCATATGGTGGTGGACGATTTCTCAATAGCTGTAAAATAAATTAATCATCATCTGATTCTTTCTCCACCATTGATGACTTTCTAGCGTCCCTACTTTTGGAAGGGCTTCTGTTAATCTTTCTTGTAGCTTTCTTTCCTTCCTTCTCATTGTCCTGTGTAATCACCGGAAACACCTTAATTCCGTGCAAGGTCTAATTTCTCCAAATTCTCGGAACACTGTCCCACCTAGCCTCTGTTAATGTCTTTTCTGCCTTTCTCATTCTCCTCTCAAAATTCTGTTGTTGTTGCTGCCTGGCTACTAGCTCCCAGATCGCTAATGCCTCAAACTGTGCTGGTCTCGGAAGGGGCTTCGATGCATATAGCACCATCCTTAACTGCTCTAAAACCCTCAAGTTGAATGTTCCATTTGTAGGGAATGCTAAGTTCCCATCCTTCACTGTCTCTTTGCACCATTGCTTTAACGAAAGACATGGCGCGACACCCTTCTCTTCCATTACAATGTAAACTGGTGTACCTTCTGGCAGTGTAGCCTCGCCTATACTCATTGTAATATATGTGTGGCACAATGGTTAGAGCAGCAGACCCTGATGCAGAGATCTGGCCCAGGATCATGGTTCAAGTCCCTCGTTGGCAGGGCTTGGGCTCAATTCCCTTGGACCAGATAATTCTCGCCTCAATGCCTAATCTAATTAATGGGTCCCACTTTGTAACTCTGGGCAATAGCTTGCTTAATCTCCACAACGGCCCGACAGCACTTGGATGCTTGGCTTCACCCTGGGGGTGCCCAGTAGTGGGCACCTCACAGGGAAAAGCCAGGTGGGGTTCTATAGTAGTATGCATACAGCGCCTTGAGACCCTAACAGGTGAGTAGTGCGCTATACAAGTGCAAAGTTTACAGTTTATATGTATCTCCCCTTAAAGCACTGTTTAAAGCCTTGAAATATTTAATCTTTTCGACCTTTTTGTCATTCAAAATCAAATCAGGAAGTGACTTTTAATCCCAGAATTCTCTTCACCCACCTTCACAACTAATTGCGCCTCACGGACGGTTGCCAATCTGTGCGTGACCCTTCTTATTAACCAACCTATCCCAGCATGGCTCTAATGACGTCACACTCACACATACAGCGGCTGACAAATTCTTGCGGCTTGTCCTCCCAAACTTCGATTCACACAAAACGAATGCAAAAATTGCGAGCACTAACCCCAAAATCAAAAATCAAATCTGCTGTTTTACTACAGGACCTGTACGAATCTTTATGGATTTTTCACTGACGGCTCTTCCCGCACTTACTCCTTCTTTCTTGGTTTTCCTGATTCGCAAGCAAAATTTGACCTGCAAATTTTACTCTCAACTGATCATTGGACCTGTCCTGGTGCACATAGGAGTCGCCAGATTTTAGTTGAAATTCTCTTTCACTCACTTTGACTTACACACTGTCTTGTCGACCACGCCCGATCGACCTATTAAACAAGACAAATTACAACATAAAACCAAGTGTCTCATACACTTTTCAATATACTCCTGAGACTTAGACCATGCAGGGCTCATACATCAACAACCAAGTGGACAATTTTTGAGCACAAAGCACCACACACATGTGAAGTTCGACGACTTCCCAACTCTCACACTGTGGAGTATGCACACTCCTTCTACAATTTCATTTGGAGTACGCAAACTCGCTAAACCCTCACAAACATCACAATTCACCTGCGATTTGCATAATCTGTGCAAGCGCAAAACCTACTTCATTCGCACTGTCACTAGAACGCCAAGAACATCCTCAGCCAACCAATGGCAGGCTCCAAGATTCTGGGAAAGTCATTTCAGGACTTAGGGAAACATTTTTCTCCAATTTGTATCATTGAAAAATAAATCTAAATCTCAGTAATAATGGACTCTCAAAAGACAAGCCATGAATCTTACTACTATCTCTGTCAATACCACCTATATTGAACATACTGACCATCTATGATGTGCTCTTAAGGAGACAAACCTGTACCATCAGTCTGCTACCATCTCTGTTAGCGCGTCTGACCTTAATAAGTAAACTTACAAGGGGACGCAAATAGGTCGATGAAACTTTTGACTCACAATTAAGATATTCCCACCATAACTTCAGTACATGCAGATCAATAATCAATAATTAATCAATATTAATTAATGAATAAATCAATGATAATAGCATCAGTAATCAATTGGAGTCAGTAACTATCATACACCATGACGTTTCAGTCACAAATAACCACATCTTTAGTAAAAGTTAGAATATTTATTTCCCTATTTTAACAATGCTAATGTCATGTAAGATAATCTCAATTCAAAGGATAAGCACGGGAACATCACTGGCTCTCGAAAGAAGCATAATCTAATCAAGGCTTGATCCACTTCACATTCTAAAGTTACAGTGCAATTTGGTTAACAAGAACTTTTGCACAAACAATATCAAATACATTTATATTTCAGCAAAGAAAAGACATCAAACGTTACTCCATATAGTGAACTTCATTAGTGAGGAATCTTTATCTAACACCAGAGTAGCATACACATATTGGGCTTCATTTAAAACAATTTAGTAAATACAAATTTGGAAAACATCAAACTATGGCTCTATCAAAATAGTGCGTTGGTACCTAGAAAGAAAAAGCAAATAGTTTTAAGAAACACATCAGTAGTAGTATACCTCTCTACAAATGGATCGGCGAGCTAAGATAGTATTTGTCAGGACATCAGTTCAGTCAGCAAGGCCTCAGGATTCAGCATCAAAGTTCTGAAAACGCAAAGTCTTTAAGCAGTAAAGTTAAGCACGTCTCTCTCAAGACGATCAAGAAAATAACAACCTTTCAGCCAGCAAGAAAAGGGGCAAATGGGCAGTCTTCCATCAGTGCAGTCCGGCTAAGTTGGATTTCCTAAAACTACTTCCCAAGTCCCTATTGGTCAAGGGATCGCATGTCCACACTTTGTCCAATAAAACTAAAATATCAAATCTATAATTTCTACCTATACTCAGTTCACATGTCGCTGATTGACTCCTATTGTAATGCCCTCATCATGCGGCTTGTCAGATAACAATATTGTTGCAGCTTATACTTCTGTCAGTGTCTCCATTGTTCTTCTCCTGAGAAAGTCAATCTTACACACATTAAACACATATTGTTACATTTAGCAAGAACAGCATCTTCTAGCTATCGATTCTCATTAGAAAAGACTTTTAGCTACAAGCACATTTGGTCAGCACAGTGGAAAACTACAGTTTAATTCTCTAAGCAAACATTTCAATAATCGGTTTGGAAATACAGCTTGACATGAGGCCATGCAACTAGGCCAAGAGCTCTGCTAAGTTAAGGCCTACAATTAATAAAGCTAAGACATAATGCATAACCCTTAATATGATGTACTATACATAAATCAAACAAAAGCTCCATATTTCACATTAATAGGCCATTAGTAAGTATACTTTGTGAACATTGGCGGCCACTCATGTGGACACAATTTAAAATGCCTACATTATTTTTCTCTATATTATTACATTTTCTATGCAAATCCATTACTCAGAATACATGAATGGTCATTAATAATTTTTATTAAAACACCTGCTTTAGCAGGGTTTGGTAGTTGTTGCGCCTGACTCTGTGGGACTGATTCACAAAGGTAACTAACACTTGTAGGTAATTTACCCTTTTGAGTAAGTCTACTACTTTTTCCCCATTCACAAAATCTGAGTGTAAATTTACTTCAAAAATGTAACTTACACTATGATTTTGTGCGTCACAAAAAAAGTAGTAAATTTACTTAAAAGTGTAAATTACTCAAGAATGACTCAAAAGTTTATAACCCCTTCCCTTCAATTTGGTGTGTCACAATCCAAGCCACCCGAGCCAGAGGGACTGGATTTCTAACCCTGTGGTGCAAGGACTTAGTTCAGTGCACCAACACAAATTAGAAATCCAGTTGTACCGTGGCCCATACTCAACCCAGAGAACATTACTGTGTAGGTGGTGTTTTCTGGCTGCAATTAGCCCCACTAGATGACTTCAGGGACACAATGGAACTCCAAAACTTCTTTCATAAATGAATAACACACTCAAAATAGCACTAAAATATACAGGATAGTGCATTAGGTATAAACAGTAACCACACAGAATGAGATAATAAATGCAGCAATGCATGACATGCCCAGTATAAACAATATGATGATCTCTAACATGGTTAGCAAATACCAAGCATCCTAACACGCTATTGCTACTTCTAAGTGCTATAATGAAATTTAACAGAAGGATAAAATAGCAAGCCTATACATCGAATTTCTTAGGCTGGATCTTAAGTTTCTCCCGGTAAAAATAAGCTGTTTAGCTATTCTCCATGATAGCCCTTGTCTGGGTATGATAAGCAGTGCCAGGCTAAAGGACACTTCTCTCCACCACTCTCTGATACCCGGAGCAAACTCTGATTGGGGCTGGCTTAATGCAGCAAACTGGTGTGAAATTTTGCTGGTAGCTCCTTCATGAACCCTCTCCAATTATAGGTCAGATGCCTGAGTGTTACAGTATCTGAAGGCTGATTTTATCTCATGTTAATAAGTTTGGTAACACTAAAGTCCCAGCGAGGCAAAATAAGTATGGAGATAAATGTGTCATCTCAATTCAAATGTAGGTATTTAGCCTTCCCTGTAAGCACCCATATTTACATGGAAGCAACCATAACAAAAACAACAAAAACATGTCAGACCACACAGGAGGCAGCCATGATACTAACACTTTTACACATGTCTAAAACTTTGCACTTTGTAAAAGAACTAGATAAAACAGTCTGTAGCAAGCACATGATAAAAACAGCTGAAGATTAAACAGGGACTGCCACTGTGTTCACCACATCCCTGGGTTGTTAATCAAGATAGTTGTATTAAAAGTACATCAATAATATCATTAAAACCCATGTAATACATATGTATAAGCTAATGTTTGACACAGTGCCATTTGCGGCCCTCCTGCCCTTTACATGTGGCCCCCTAGACAGCAGCAGCACTGGTCTGCTGTTCACTAAACTCACACTAACATCAAAAAGATGTTTTTTTCAAATGAGCAAGCATTTATTTAAAGGCTGTTAGAAAAGGAGTCTCTGGTTGGCAGTCAGTTTGCACTCTGTCCAAGCAGAGACCCTCACTTTAGTCAGGGTAAAGGAAATACACACCTGGGTAACCCCTGCTCACTCCCTTAGTAGCTTGGCATGAGCAGAAAGGCTTAATCCCAGAAGCAAGGTGTAAAGTATTTGTACCAACACACATAGTAACATAGTGAAACATTGCAAAATTGACACCACACCAATTTACAAAAATAGGTAATATTATCTAAATCAAACAAGACCAAACCAACAAAAATCCAACATACACAGTCAAGATATGAATTTTAAAAAGAATGAGTCTTAATCCTTAGAAAACAGTGAGAACACTATTGTTACACAAAGTACCTGGTTTGCGTATAAAATAAAGCTGCACGGGCGAGCATGCGTCAGAAAAGTCAGTGATGCGTCGATTCCTTACTCGCAAGTGAGGCTGTGAGTCATTTCCTTCTCTGGTCAGGTCACCAATGCATCATTTTTCTTCCCTCACAAGAGAGCGATGCGTCGATTTCCGGACGGGCACCTCGGGTTCATGCAGGCTTTGTGTCAATTTTTCATTCCGAGCGATGTTGCGTTGAAATCCAGCCACATGGTGTCAGGTAACCGGGCTGCGTGGGGTTTGCATCGCTATCAGCAGCTGCTAGCGGGTGTTGCGCGCCATTTCTCCAGCTGCAATGCGTCAATCTTTCAGCCGCAATGCAGGCAGAGCGTCGATTTCAGCTGCAAGGCTGGTGGTGCGTTGTTTATCAGCTGCGTTACAGATGGTGCATCGAAATTTCCCTGCATGGCGGTCTTTGCGTGGATTTCAGTCCTTTTCCACCAGCTTCTCCTTTCACGGGCCCAGGGACTTGATGGGGCACCACTTGGCAGGGCAGGAGTCTCACCAGAGAGTCCAGGTGCTGGCAGAGGAAGTCTTTGATGGCCCTGAGACTTCAAGAACAGAAGGCAAGCTCAACTCAAGTCCTTGGAGATTCTTCTCAAGCAGGAATGCACAATAACGTTCAGTCTTTGTCCCCTTTCACAGGCAGAAGCAGCAACTGCAAGGTAACCCAACAAAGCACAGTCACAGCCAGGTGCAGCACTTCTCCTCAGCTCTTCAGCTCTTCTCCTTGGCAGAGGTTCCTCTTGAATCCTTGAAGAAATCTGATTTTCAGGGACTTTGGGTCCAATACTTATACCCCTTTCTGCCTTTGAAGTAGGAAAACTTTAAAGGAAAGTCTCTTGTTCACAAGATCCTGCCTTGCCCTGGTCAGTCTCCAGGCTCACACCAGGGGTTTGGAAACTGCATTGGGAGAGGGCAGGCACAGCCCATTCAGGTGTAAGTAACCACTCCTCCCTCCACTCTAGCACAGATGGCCCATCAGGATATGCAGGCTACTCCCCAGCTCCCTTTGTTTCACTGTCGAGAGGGAATTCACACCAGCCCAACTGTCAGTCTGACCCAGACAGGGAATCCACAAACAGTCAGAGTCACAGAATGGTTTAAGCAAGAAAATGCTTCTTTCTAAAAGCAACATTTTCAGACTAACAATCTAAAAACCATCTTCACTAAAAGATGTATTTTTAAATTGTGAGTTCAGAGACCCCAACCTCCAAATTTATTTCTGCTCCCAAAGGGAATCTGCACTTTAATTATATTTAAAGGCAGACCCCCATGTTAACCTATGAGATAGATAGGCCTTTCAACAGTGAAAGCTGAGTTTAACAGCCTTTCACTATTAGGACATGCAAAACACATCAGTACATGTCCCGCTTTTAACATACACTGCATCCTGCCCTTGGGGCTACCTAGGGCCTAGCTTAGGGGTGCCCTACATGTAGAAAAAGGGGAGGTTAAGGCCTGGCAAGTGGCTACACTTGCCGAGTTGAATTATCAGTTTAAAACTGCACACACAGACACTGCAGTGGCAGGTGTGAGCCATGTTTCCAGAGCTACTGAGGTGGGTGGCACAATCAGTGCTGCAGGCCCACTAGTAGCATTTGATTTACAGGCCCTGGGCACCTCTAGTGCACTTTACTAAGGACTTACTAGTAAATCAAATTTGCTAATCAGGAACAAGCCAATTACACATAAAATTTATACAGGAGCACTTGCACTTTAGTACTGGTCAGCAGTGGTAAAGCTCCCAGAGTATCAAGAACAGCAAAAACACAGTCAAAACATGGGAAGCAGAGGCAAAAAAGACAGGGAGGACCACGCCAAGGATGCCAGGTTTAACATGTGTCCCCTCCAGCTGAAAGTGGGGAGAAACTACCCAACCTCATGGGAGTTCTCATCACTAAGGGAGAAGAATCTGAACAGACCATCAGCAGTGGCGTGTTCTGTGCCAGGGCGGTGTTCCACCAAAAAGTCCATTCCCTGTAGGGAGATAGACCACCTCAACAGTTTTGGGCTCTCACCCCTCATCTGCATTAACCGTCTGGGGGGCCTGTGGTCTGTCTGAACCCGGAAGTGAATCCCAAACAAGTAGGTTCTTAGCTTCTTCAGAGCCCAGACCACAGCAAAAGCCTCAGGTTCAATTGCACTCCACCTACATTCCTGGGGAAGTATCCTCCTACTAATGAAGGCTTCAGGCTGGTGTAGGCCCTCTTCATTTAACTGTGACAGTACACCATGCTCCAAAGCATCCAACTGCACAACAAAGTCCTTAGAGAAGTCATGTGCCTTCAGCACTTGTGCCCTGCACATGGGGGCCCTCAGTGCATCAAAAGCTGTCTGGCAAGTTTCAGTCCAGATTACTTTTCGGGGCTGCTTCTTGGAGGTTAACTCAGTCAAGCGAAGAACAATAGTGCAATACCCCTTGACAAACGTCCTGTAATATCCTGTGAGACTTAAGAAGGCTCTCACCTCAGTCTGGGTCTTGGGAGACTCCGAAGCCAGGGTAGTATCAATCTTTACCTGTAGGGGTGCCACCTGGCCACTCCCCACCTGGTGGCCCAAGTACGCCACAGACACCTGCCCTATTTGGCACTTACTTGGCTTAATAGTGAGACCTGCCTTCTGCAGGGCCTCCAACACTTTACAGAGGTACTGTAAGTGCTCCTCCTAAGTGAAGGTGAATACAGCAATGTCATCCAGGTAGGCCGCAGTGAAGTCATCCAGCCCAGCCAACACCTGGTTGACCAACCTCTGAAAGGTGGAAGGGGCATTATTCATCCCATAGGGCATCACCCTAAACAGGTAGTGCCCATCTGGTGTGGAGAATGAAGACCTCTCCTTTGTCCCCTCAGTTAGAGCAATCTGCCAATACCCAGCGGTCAAATCGAAGGTACCTAGATACTTGGCAGCCCCTAACCGGTCAATGAGCTCATCAGCTCAGGGGATGGGGTACGCCTCCGTCTTAGTGACCGCATTGAATCCCCGCTAACCCACATAGAACATGAGTTCTGGGGCGGCACCAGGAGTAGCAGCCTTTGGGACCAAGACAACAAGGTTGGCCCAAGGGCGACTGGAAAACTCAATAACCCCTAATGCTTGCATCTTAGATACTTGGGGGCATATTTATACTCTGTCTGCGGCAAATGTGGGTAAAACATTTTGACGCACATTCGGCGCAAACCTTGCCCCATATTTAAACTTTGATGCCCGCGGACGTCAAAATCCCGCCGTGTGCATCATTTTCTGGATGTGGGAAATCATATGCAAGGTAGGCGTTCCAGTCCAAAAAAATGACTTAAACGCCTGTGCGTCATATTTATGCTTCCGGGCAAAAATCCCACACGGCCGGGAGGTGGAGTCGGAAAATGACACTCAGCCCGATTTGTGTCAAAAATTAACGCCTGGGTCAGGGCAGGGGTTAAAATGGGGCAAACACACCTGTATTTAATCAGAACACAGAAGGAACAGCAGAGTAGCAAAAGGGAGACATGGAGGTGCTTCTCATCCAGCGTGCACGCAGACGCAGAACACAGCAACAACAACAGCAGCTACCACAACACCAGCAGGGACCCCAAAGGCAAGCAGAAGGCAGGAGAGGATATTCCGCACCAGGAAAACCCTTCATGGCCTCAGGGAACATGACATCATCCAGAGGTACATGTTGAACTGGCAAGCCATTCAGCAGCTGCTGCGCAACATTGAGCCACAGTTGGCACCCAGCTTGCTGACACCCCGCACCATCCCAACAGAAACCAAGCTGCTAGCTGTACTACACATGTTGGCAAGTGGCTCCTTTCAAAGCACTGGCGCCATGGTTGCTGGGATATCACAGCCATCATTCTCCGCCTTCTTGGCCAAAGTACTGGATGCCATCATCGGACTCACACCCCGCCACATCTGCTTCCCAAACACACAGCAGAAGCAGCAGGAGACAAAACAGGGGTTTTACCTCATTAATGGATTCCCACAAGTCCTTGGTGCCATTGACTGCACACATGTACGCCTTGTGCCACCTGCTGCAACTGAACACCTATACCGCAACAGGAAGCACACACACTCCATCAATGTCCAAAGGCCATTGTGGATCACCAAGGATTGATCACCAATATCGTGGCAAAGTATCCTGGGAGTGTCCATGACTCATTCATCTTCTGTCACTGTACCATCAATCAACACTTCCAGGATGGATGATATGGCAATGGACTACTTGTTGGTAAGTACAGAAACCTACTTATATACACACTGGACAGCAACCCTCTAGGACAGACAACACATACACCACGACATCGACATGTGGACAGGACCACACTGAGGTTGTGACACCGCTAGACATGTTTGATAGGTCTGCAGTGAACGTGTCACACATCTGAAATTAGTGTACAGTCTAATGTCAAGACGTCAATGATCACAACGTATGGAGAGGTTTGGCTAATTGTCACCTTGCAAAATGTAAGCATCTCACTGATATTAAAATTAATCCATTGCATATGTCTAAAGGTATGGAATGTCCAGGGTACATAGATGCCAACGTGTTACCACCACTGTCAAATTGAATCTGTGTATGGAACTATCATCTCACCCCCAGTGAAGACACAGGAACACCTGTATCACAAGTCACAATGCTAGGGAGTACACACTGTACTGCAAATCCCAAAACATATTGCTGACAACCGGTCAGCAGGCAAACACTTGTTCAGCCAAGGAAACAACCCAATGCAGATGGTACATCCTAGAAGCCTAGGAATCAACACAATAACACAAAAGAGCCACAGACAACACAAGACAACTACTGCCATGCAAGGTGATATGAATGGGGAAAGCTACGTCAACATGATCCCAATCATTTTCTCTTTCAGCTGAACAGAGGTATGGGATCCAGCCATGGATTATGACACCATTTGGCAACCCAAGCACTGCAGCAGAGCGTGCCAACAATGAGGCACGTAGGAGGACACGCACCATAGTCGAGAGGACCTTTGGCATCCTCAAGTCGAGATTCAGGTGCCTTGACATCACTGGTGGCAGCCTCCTATATTCACCAGAAATGGTCTGCAAGATCATTTTAACAAGTGCCATCCTGCACAACATTTGTGTACGAAGGAACATTCCCCTATTAGAACCAGAGCCACAAATGCCTGAAGAGGAGGAAGAGGAGGATGCTGGCCTGCAATATGAGGGGGAACAACAAAACACAGCTGCTGGATTGCGTAGGCACCAACATATTGTGAACAATCTCTTTCGAAACAACTCACCATCACCACTGTAGCAACATATGTAAATAAACACTGATAATAATCACCATATCATGGTCTGGCTATTCATTTTTGCTCACCTTTATCTCTAACTATCAGAATGAGAGTGTAGCCTCATGGAGCATTGCTGACATATCGATCAGGACACAGAAAATTCCAAAGCAATTGTTATGCGTATTATACAACAGTCACATACACACATACTGTAAATGACATATGTCCTGTACATTTCACCTTTGAAGGACAATAGCAGAGGACCACACCTATTTCACACATACATGTTGGCAACATGGTTCATCGCAGCAAATGGCACACAACTAAGACACCATCACCATCACATGAGGCAGTGGATGTGCTATTGCATTGGTAACAGGAATGTATGACCAGACCCTTGACAGCAGTAAGTCGTACAGCACCTATCTTTGCAAGGACTATCTGCGACTAGAGTTCCATATAAGCATAGACAGCACAAGTGCCATACCTATGACAAGCATTGCGCACATGACATTCCATGTACATGTCAGCCCATGTCCTAACTCCTGACGCACCCATGCTCCTGGTCTCACCCCACCTGTCTTAAGAGGTCCTTGGAATGGTAATATGTGTACCCAGATATTCCCTCCTCTACACACACACAGACTAACAATAGTAATCCAGTGTGCTTCACCTTTTCGTATATTATGCCATAGTCATAGTACATCTGTCTGCATGGACGTCAGGTCAAATAATGCACTGGCTTGCAGTTTCTAAGCCCTGTTATCACCTGTAGATTGCTTCCCATGTGAAAGGTACTGTTGGCCATTTGAACTCAAATCTCACCCACAGGACTTGTGAGAAACTGATGCAGCACACACCTGTGAGCACCTCCATGCAGACCACCCATTTGAACATGCACTGCCCTTGCAGATGCTTGGAACAGCATAGAAGCTGCCATTTTGTCGATTACACTGTTATGCATTGCTAGAAAAATAAGCCGTGTAACACAGCCCTTGGGTTTATGTGTCACCTTCCAAACCCAGGACAAACACAGTTTTCCATGTCAACTGCCTTGTTCTTCCTCCGACCAGTCTTAGTCAGACCACTGAGTATGTACTGTGTGAAATTGCGAGATCCTGATTGACCCTGCATCCTGTCAGCCTGACTGGCACCTGTCTGTGCGTTACCCTAAAGGTTCCTTGTGGCTACATATGTAGCATACTTGCTTTCCCAACCCTCACATTCCTCTGGGGTTATTTTGTCAGGTGCTTCCTCAATGCATACTCAAATACATTGTATAGCATAATCTGCTTTTTTATTGTACCATAATTGTGAACTTGTCTCCAAATACCCAAATCATGGCCTATCCCTTGTCTGGGTCTCATGTATGCATGAGTGACAAAGTGTGACAGTGTACCAGGGCTGTATGCAGGGATTGGGTATGGTGCCTCCAGCAGAACCAGCAACCTCTGATAATGTGCATGAAAATTCCACACATGTTAGGACCCTAACAGTTCACACGCTGAATCAGATTGCTCACAACATATTGATGGCCTGTGCGTGCTGAATAGCTGCAAGATTAATCAACACAGAGGCTATGATGTTCCCAGAAGCAGTGGGAACTTTACAGGCCAACCTGTGTACAAATGTTGTAATGACACCTGCCGGAACATGACTCCTGAGATATGATCTCACTCAGCACACCAAGGTTGCCCTGTTGACAGTCTCATAACACGTCTGCAGTGACAGGGTGGGACCATCCCCATGTAGGTTCTCATGTCCTCATTGGCTTTACTTCCATTGATCTCAGTGGATACAGGAATTGTCGCCACTGACTCATGATGAGACCTGGACGTAACTGTGACAACATAGACCCTTAAAAATATACAGGATCAACATTGGACCACACACATGAACCAGACACCTCTGTGCAATTGATCACTGGAAATATGGGGCCACATGCTGCCTCATCTGCTGGTCCACCACTGCCACAGGAGAGTTGTGGCTCAGTCATATGACCACAACTGTGGGGTGATATTATATTTGTGGTTCACCTTTGGCTTTCCGTGTCAATAACATGGTGCCCACTTAGGGCCTGATTCTAATGTTGGCGGGCGGCGGGAGCCGCCCGCCAAGCTACCGCCGCTGAATGACCGCACCGCGGTCAAAAGACTTTAGACATTTCCTCTGGGCCGGCGGGCGCTCTTTTGGAGAGCGCCCGCCGGCCCAGAGGAAATGCCCCTGCAACGAGGACGCCGGCTCAGAATTGAGCCGGCGGAGTTGCAGGGGTGCGACGGGTGCAGTTTGCACCCGTCGCGTATTTCAGTGTCTGCTTAGCAGACACTGAAATACTTTGCGGGGCCCTCTTACGGGGGCCCCTGCCGTGCCCATGCCATTGGCATGGGCACGGCAGGGGCCCCCAGGGGCCCCGCGGCACCCCCTACCGCCATCCTGTTCCTGGCGGGCGAACCGCCAGGAACAGGATGGCGGTAGGGGTAGTCAGAATCCCCCATGGCGGCGCAGCAAGCTGCGCCGCCATGGGGGATTCAAAGGGCAGCGGTAAACCGGCGGGAGACCGCCGGTTTGCCTCTTCTGACCGCGGCCGAAGCACCGGGGTCAGAATGCCCTGCGGGGCACCGCCGGCCTGTCGTCGGTGCTCCCGCCGACCCTGGCCCCGGCGGTCTTAGACCGCCGGGGTCAGAATGACCCCCTTAGTCTTTACATGTGCCTGACTCACGGTGGGTTCACCAACAAGTGCCTAGGAAGCAGTATCCAAATTTCCAGGACATGTGATGGGCAAGTTTTGGACCATTGACATGAGCAAGCATCTGCCATCTATCCGGTGCATGCTTTGTCATTTGTGGTGTCTACGTTACCCAAAAACTTGGAAGTGCACACAACAGATGTTGCTACATGTATGACTAACACATGTCCTCTCTCGTTTCCACACTGACTTGCATCTGAGGTTTGGACACATTGACTTCACATTCATACAAGCATATTTGCAATAATGCATCTTGTGATGCACACACACTGGGTCAACAACTACATTAGTAGCCAATGCACACACATTGAGCCATAGGCATTGAGGTATTGTTCTTTTGTCCGTCACATTGCTATCCTCTCCTGGCGCCAAACCTGCCCAATTTGTGCAATACATGTATGTAGGCCACACATATGGCCATCTAGTGTGTCAGCCAAGAGTGAAAATCCTGTTAATGAAGTAGCGGATCATGGTCCGCAGTAGTATGATGTCTCACATGTGCCCACACACCGTCAAGACCAAAGTGGGTGCAATCAGCCTATCTCAATTGTGTCACAAATGTAACATAACATTAAAATGGTAAAATGACCCAAACCCAGTTAATGCCCTGAAATTTTGACGCATACACGTCAAAAAATGACACACAAGCGTCAAAAAATGACGCTTATACCCGAAAAACAACCCATAATGACCTGAAAACACCATTGACTCTTCCACACTGTACCTCAGAAAATTGGTTAAGTGTTAGACTATTTCTAAATATATGGATGCGGGCTCATTTCTACTCCTGTGCGTCGAAAAAAATGACGCACAGACTGTATGCGTTTTTTTTTTTTTACGTATAACGATAAAAACGACCGCCATTTTAGGCAGGAAGTGATGTGATAGGATATCCTGTTTACAGATTATGTACAGTGGGTTGACTTTCACTTTCACTTTGCAGTCTGTGATACTTCCTAACTGTGTGGCTGTGTTGAGAGTTTTGTCTGGTTAAATTGTGCTTTTGTCTCCTGTGTGGTCCATTTCCTGTCATTTTGTGAATAAAATATTGTTGTTGTATCCTGTCTGAGTGTTTTTTGTGTAGAATTGTGTTGTATAGTATTGTCTTTGTTGTTTTTGGGAGTCTGTTGTGGGTAGTGTTAGTTTGGGTCTAGTTGGGCTGTTTTAGTTGTTTAGTTTAAGTTTTTCATGTTCTACTTTCCCCCTATTCTCCTTTGTTCCCCTTTATTCCCTATTTATCTTTTGCTGCTAAGATGTTGAGTAGGCCTCATCTTGGCAAGATGGGTGAGGAGGAGCTGGGTGGTTTTATATGGCTGGTGTGCCATTTCCTCCCCCTTATGATTGAGGCAGGTGGGCGGGTGATACAGGGGTATCACACTAAGACACAGAGGCTCCGGTGGGCAAAGATCTTGCATCACCTGCAACGCATTTATTGGACACCAAGGAATGACCACCAGCTGAAGCACCGCTGGGCTGACCTCATCTCCAGGGAGCAAGATCTGCTGGACTACTTGGGGATTGTGATTGGTGGTCCTGTTGGTGAGTACAAATCATGTAAATGTGCACGATTAAATGCTCTGTAGTGACATCAGATGATTTGTACAATATCTGCTGGCAATGTTGTTGAGTGTGTGGAATGCTTTGGAAACATACAGGGTCATTTATGTACTATGTTAAGGACCACAATTGCTAGCTGTTAGGAAGCAAGTGATCTGCAAACTTACTGAATACTTTTGCTTAATGTAAGTGGGTGCCGCATTTGTGTCAAACAGCAACACAAATCAGGAGCCAATTATGTATAGATATAGGTCACATTTGCATGTGAGGTATATACATTTCCAATTCATTACCAACATTTGTTGACGCAACAGCTAGACTGACATTTGAAACACTACATGAGGCTGACAATGAGTGCAGGCTTCACGTCAATTGATGATAGCAATGTGGCCCAAACATATGTCTCATGTGTGTCTGGTGAGTGTGTAAGGAAAGCGATCACAGAAATTCCCAAAATCTTAGGGATTATTGTGGCCCTTCGTCATTTTGGATACATGTCAGATCTGGATTTGGAGACATAGGGAACAAGTTCAAGCTGCCCTCAGCTAACATCTTAGACTGGTATTTGGTATTTGTTGTTCCACCTTTTGTTTAGGGATGGCTGGCCAAAGGTACGCACATGGGTTCATATCTCTATGGTTGTTAACAACATGAGGGCTTACAACTGTCCCTGCCCCTCTGTACATTGTACCTGTGTGTCATAAATTTGTCATGGGCACAATGGTTGGTTGACTGGTAATGCACTCCTCAAGGAAAGTGGCTTTGGCTGTCTCTCTTGGATACACATGATGAGACGAATACACTCCATTATTATGTCTGCTCACTAATGAAGGAGCATGTTTGCCACCACATGATAGTTAGGGCCACTGCATGTGTGCAGATATGTGTGTAACACTCACAGGAGACCCATGGTATGTACATGTTAGCCGTGCTATATCGGATGCAGTATCATCATGTCTGAGTGGCTTTACTTACTTATGTAATCTTACACATAGTATTTGTCTTTGGAATTGTGGGACCGTGCACAGAATTTGAGCACATTTCTCCCTTCCTTGGCTTACAGGTGGACTGGCACCCTACACTGTTGGCGAGGTGGCTACATTCGAGGACCCAGACAACTTCAGTAAGTGTTGATATGTCTGTTATGTGTTGTGTTTGCTGGTGATGTGTGATGGACTCCTGTGTGTTTAACACATAGCAAGGCGTGATGCGCTGGCCAATCATTTGTTTTGTTCCATGAGTGGGATTTCATTTTATCACCATCTTTGAGTTGGCCAATCCTTATCCTATTGTCTTATTTAGGGATTCTAGGTCAGTCCTGTAGGCCCCGCAATGTGTATGGGGATGAGTCATGTGGATAACACTTGTATCAGCAAGAGTCGCACTGGACCTAATCTATGATTTAGTCAGCCTGTCAGATCCACATTCTCCCAGAATGGGGCTGCTAAATGCTTACCCACAGACTTCTGCTTCCCAATTCACTAATGTACTTATTAAACTGTAGGTTGAACTTCCTAGCAGCATGTAGCTCCACATGTAGTGCTACGAGTATGTGGCACTTGAGTGCAATGGCCTAGGTGGGCATGCAACCCATGGCCAGGGGTGTTCTTACATCTCTGTGTTTGTTGTAAGTCATGGCTTACTGGAAGTATATGATGTGGACAAAGGTCTGCATTTCCAGACATGTGTGGCGCTGGGATTGGTCAAGGGTTTGCTGTCTCCTATTTTTAGATACACCTTACCTGTGGTGTGTGTGTAGGGCCAAACACATGTCCAGCTTTCCTAAGTTTCCTGGGTATCCATGTTGTTTGAAATTGCTAGTTGCTAGTCCACCCCCCCCCACCCTCAAACACAGGCATGGGTTTGTGAATAGTGTACCTAGGACTGATGATACACATTTGGTACACAGACATGAAAATCAGTGAATCTTTTTTCTGAACCTAGTATACACACTCATTTTTCCCACATGAGTACTATACTAGCAAGTCCATTTACAACTTGCAGATCATGTGGCCCTAGATTTCCATCCCGTACAATGACATTTGTAGCCCTGACATTGGCGGATTTACGTACTGCACTGGACTTCTCACCTCTGGATACCGGGTTGGCGAATACACCAAGTCTTCTACAGGTTCTGGATACTCCCAGATAAGGGCGACCCCTTCTATTAGCCACGGTGCCACTTGACAGGCTACGCCAAAGCAGACCGTACCCTCCAGAAGGAGTCCCAGAGGGAAAAAAAACCAACACTGGGGTGAAAACCTCAAACAGGAACTCCTGAAGAAAAACAAGGAAAAAACAGGACTAAACAACAGGAAACAAAAATAGGCAAAAATCTCCCAAGGCAAAAAGCAGGAACAAAGAACAGGCAAAAATCTCCCAAGGCAAAAAGCAGGAACAAAGAACAGGCAAAAATCTCCCAAGGCAAAAAGCAGGAACAAAGAACAGGAGCGAACAGCACAACCAGAAGGAAGTGTTTGCAACGCAAGGTGGAACAAGACTGACTGACTTATATACTGAGAAAAGGGAAGTGACATCACAGGAAAAGGAAAGAACACCATCTTGAATTGAGAAGAGCCCATACACCAGTATAGGAAAAAAAAATTGTATAAAAGAAAAACAGAGCATGCTGGGACAAAAACACGAAGAAGACAAGATGGACACAACATGGACAGAGACAGGTAAAAAGACCAGACAAACCCACCAACAACAAAAAAGAAGAAAAAAGGGCTACAGGTAAGTGTAGCACGACCGGGAGCGAAATATATGCTTCCCAGATTGTGTAGTCAAAAAACGGGGAGAACAGCGCTCCGAGTATCGGTAGCGCGTTCCATCCGCGAGGACAGAAAGAGACGCCGCGTCTGTGCGCGGCGTTACAGGCGGAGGATGTGCTGCATGATTGTTAGCTGACAACTGGCAGAACTATGATGCCAAAACATGCCAGTTGTTACCCATCTTGTAGGGTTTGGATGTGCTATGTGTGATAGAACCTTTGTAGGCTGGCCTGCCATGTACTTCCTCAGGGACAATCAATGATCTGTATGATGACATGAGCTGTTACAAGTACAGTAGATGTATTGTCTGATTTACTTCTTGTGCCATTTCACACAATGCAGTTCCTAATGTTAGTTTTTCATTTGTCTTCACAGCTGCAAATATGACACCCATCCAGGTCCGGGAGTTTCAACGGCAGGCAATGAGGTATCAGCACATACTTCAGTTAGAGTCTGGGTACCGAAGAATGGCCCGCAGATACCGACATGAACAGGCCTCTGGAGCCTGGAGGGCATTCCCACAAGGCGGCCCTTCTTTGCTCACCACAGCCACCATCAGCACCACTACCACTACCACCCAGGTGGCACCACCAACAGCTTGGACCGTTGCGGCAACCACCTCAGCAAGAGCTCCAGGCCCTAGCACAGCACCACCTGCAGGGCAGCCCACAGCCATGGACACTACACGGCCCCACACTTCCTCAGCTGGCACTCAGACCAACCCAGCTGCAGCTATTGACCCTGCTGCTTTTGTATAGATGCAGCGTAAATTGGACCGTGTCCTGCGTAAAATGAGTCGACTGCAGCAGGAGGTGCGACATGTAAACCGGTGGGTGCGGTCAATCAATAGAACCCTCCGGAGGGCCAACCTGTAGCCGTGTTGACGGACATGATTCCCTCCCCTCCCTCCTCTTTCCTGATTCTTATACTTTGTGGGTTTAGGGGGCTTAGTGTTAGGTTAGTATAGGATGTTAGTTTAGTTAGTGTTAGTGGGTGGGCGGGTCCTGGTTATTTCTACGTTTCTTTTTGTGTGTGTGTGCGGGCAATGTTGGAGTTCTTGTGTGTTTAAAAACTTTTTTTTTACAATTAAATTTTAAACAAATTACAAAAAAAATATATTTGTTTAGTATAGGATAGCATGTGTTTAGGTTAGTATCTGTTGTCCTCCATGTGTCCCGTCTCATAAGGGGGGTGGGGGGCTGATGTTTAGAACGTTTCGTTAAATGTGATAAGTAAGTTTAGCTTAGGTTACTTAGGGACAGTTGTGGGTAATGAGTAGTTAGAGTAGATTAGGGTAGGTAAGGCTTTTCCCCGAGTTTTCACTTCTGTTTTTACAGTTTAATAAATATGTAGTAAACCCTTTACAGTATGTTTGACATGCTTGTAGATCAGGGCCTTGGCATGAGTGTACATGATTTCTTTTGTATTACAATTTGTGTCCTATGCTACAAACAAATCCCAAATGAGCTGTAACATTGGCAGCTACCCCAAAGCTACCTTGCAAACATTAGACCATTCATTGCAACCACCAATCACAGTTACTATGGATCCCAACGTGATTTTTTCAAGAGTTATGTTTTCAATGTCACATACAGTGCTTCCAGATTTAGTATTGGGGACACTGTGTTATGTCTGACTGCAGTCTGATGTCCAAGGAAACCCTTATAAGGTGAGTGGTAGTAAGCACCCTTGTAGTATAGTGTTCATGACTCACATAGATCATTTGTTATACTGTTCAGCATGATTACTTATTTGGATGTAAACTCAGACACCTCCATTCATGCAGTTTGATGACTGTTCGCTTAGATTTGTGGGCAATGTTATATGTGTTAGTTTTGCATGGAGGCAACATTTTGAAGGCACTATTTTATGGTTTAGATATCCCTTGAGGAAGCATTATTCTGTCCAACACAGCATTATGGTGTATAGTTTCTCTATTCATCAGATATTACCCTCAGGAAGGGCAGAGTATGGTAGAATCCAGGCCACTGTGCATAGTTATCAGACTATATTATTTCAGGACAGTTGTATTGACAAGCTATGTAATTTGACAGGAGGCAGAATTCAGTGGTCTACTGCACGGTTGATCTGTCACATTACACAGAGACAAAGTGGTTGTGTAAGTGCTATTTATTGAAAAGTGCTGTACTGCTATATGTACATTGTCCATGATTGTGAGTCCATTATAGTGACATCTTCCATTGTGATCCTACGCAAGTGCTAAAGGACAATTCATTGGACATGCTGGGGTGATGTTTCAGACAGTGCAGAGGGACAGGATTTGCCAATGAGTTAGTGAGAGACAATCACAAGGCAGGCTGACAAGATAGACAGTGGTTTGCAGAACAGTGCTTGTGTACAGTTGTTGCAAGACTGGCATGTTACGAAGCGCAGGACCTTGGTAATAGGTGGCCATGTGGCAGGGACTAGTGCTTCCGGGTACTTTTACGTGTGAAGGTGATCTGTTCCATGTCTTCATCTTCTGATGTGTGTGTTGCCTCCTCTATCCTTGGTGGTGGTGGTTGTGAAGGGGCAACACACACCTTAGTGTATGTAGACGTGGAGTCAGACATCCCAGTAGCTGCTACCTGTGGGGGTCTTTAGGGCAGTACTGCTGCAAGGAGGATCTGCTGGTTCTTAAGAATAGCAGCCACATCACTATGGTAGGCAGCCAGGTCGACCCTGAGGGGGTCATGATTGCATTCGTGCATGTAGTAGAAGGTTTGGGGTGCGAGGTGTTGTGGCAACTCCCTTACTGCAGTGGTGAATTCCTTTACAGCTTGTTGTAGTCCTTGCAGGATGGATGTTAGCGCTTGCATGGCTGCTGCCTGATCTGCAGATGACATCATGCACGAACGCATCCCCTCAAGGCTGGCTGCCATATTTTGCATCCCCATCCGCACCTCCTTGGCCAGCTCCCACTGTACTCCGACTGCAGTTCTCTCAAAGCTGGTGCCTGTGTCGTCTGAGTCCTCAGCTGTATTGGAGCTGGAAGGTCTTACAATTGGGGTGATGGGTGGGTCCTCTGTGATGGCTGCTTGTTCTGTGCTCCTCCTTGTGACTGAAGGTGGGGTCTGGAGGGTTCCAAGGACTTCTTGGAGGGTCTGGTGGCTGATGTTTGTCAGCTCATCATCCATGTCATCAGGGTAGTCCTGGACAGGCATATCCGCAGGAGATCCATCGTCCTCTGCAATGAAATAGGGTACAATTATTGTGTCTGTGTTGTGGCATTAGTGATGTGACATGCCTACCTTGTGATGATTTCACATTGTGATCTTGGTTCCTGTTCACTGATCCAGTCTTTCAGATGAGCATTCTCCCAGGCCTATGCCCCACCTGCATGTCACATGTATTGTGGTAAGTTATTAGACTTGTCGGCATCATCTCCTCTAGGTGTTGGTTTTGCCCAAATAGTGAATTGCCACCTTCTTGTCCTACTCAACCCTCCGTCTACTTCCATTCTCATGGTGAGACCTTTCACTGGCTGTGGCTGCTCTGATGGCACTAGCAGCACACTTAACAATCTGGACCTGCCCCAGTCTCTGATCTTCCACATCCACTTATATGTAGTTGAAATGTAGCGTATACTATGCATAGCATTGTTATGGCACGACATGGATGTCAGCATTGGTAATGTGTACAGCTGATGTAAGAGAATGTGTGGTACATTGGATTGCCCTGATAGTCGTAGCAGTGTCCTATTTCCTCCTCTGACTGTGCAGGTGTATTTCAGTGACCAGTTACATGTGTCCTCCCCTCAATGCTGTTGTCTGAGCAGTATGACATTTGGGATGTTGCATTGTGACCCAGGCACAGGATGGACCCTGACATATGCAGCATGGGTGTGACCTTAGTGCTGTCTACCTCCTAATGTTGATGACATTGGCTGATGTTTGCGGCAACTATGGGCATTCACATTTGACAGGACTGGAAAATTTGTCTTGTTTCAGGGGATTGTTAACGTTGTCATCCTAAACCCTCTAATGTAGGTGTGTATGATCCATGGGGACGTTACTGCCATTGGCTACTTGAGCTGCACACACAGCGGAGGTGGTAGTGGCAACTGTTGTCAATGTTACATTCCAGTTGTCTGTATGGCTAGAGGTTGTTAATTAGGCCCTAGTTAATGTAGGGAATATAGTGGCTGACGTGTGACAGGATGTCAGTTTGACGTTGTGCTCTTCCCTCCTGGCGTGACTTTACCTTTGCTACATGGTTGGCATGGCAGCATACCCCCATGGAACTGTTGTTGGTGTTGTGTTATGGTGTGCCCCAGCTTTTCTTTGTACAGGCCATGCCCCGTGCCGTACCCCTTTACCCATGCCACTCCATGTATATGATGACTTTCATGCATTTTGTACTCGGTATTCCCCCCCCCCCCAGTTGCAGATGACATTAGTGCATTTTAATTCCCCATGCGACTTACCCTGCATGTGCGTTGTCTCCTGGTAGTCTGCGCTGTCCTGTCCTTGAATCCCTGTGACAATCTCCTCAGGGATGAATGCTGCCACCATCTCCTCCATCTGGTCCAGGGCCTCCTGGTGTGCTGGACTCCCCCCTCCAGTCTGCAGTGCTGCCTTCCTAATCCTGGCCATCTTTTCCTTGGTCCTGCGCTTGCAGTCATGCCAGCGTTTCCTGCACTCGATGACTGTTCTGCGTACTTCTGCCACACTGTTAATCTTGTCAACAATTTGTTGCCATATAGCCTCTCTCCTACTGATTGGCAACTTTGAGGTGACAAACAGTTGGTGCTGGTGTTCCATCACCTCTTTTACCAGTATTTCCTGCTCCTCTGCACTGAAGCGACACATTCTTTTCTTCTTCTCCCTGTCCTGGTTCTTGTGTGGGTCCTCTTGGCTAGTTCCTGGTCTGTTGTCATCTTCCTGGGATCTGTACAGGCATTCGGAATCCATTTTGACTCTCCTATGCGGAAATGGCTGTGTTTGCGGGGGATTTTGACGCTATTGCGTCAAAAAACGCCGCACATCCGGTTTGCGGTGTCGTAAATCGGCCCACAGTCATTTCCGCCGCGTTAACGTCATTTTCCTTTACGACGTGACGCTGCGGTGTGCGTCAAAGAAAATGACTTACACCTGTGGTTTGCGCCGGCGTGCGTCAAAGTATAAATTTGACACCCAGTATGGTGCACTGTAATGTCGTTAGCCGGCGGTAATATTTTTGACGCAAAACTGCGTCGGTGCAGTTTTGCGTCAAAAAGTATAAATATGGGCCTTGACTTTGATGCTATCCCTAACCTTGTCAGTCACTCTGTAAACTTTGTTTCACAGGAGGACTGTCCCCAGTGTCCACAACATGTGTATACAAATGAGTGACCCCAGGGGTCAAGGAAACAAGGAGGCAAACTGTCCCAACACCTGGCGACAGTCCCTCTGTTGCTATGAGCTCAGTGAGCGGGAGAGGTTCACACCCTCCACAGACCCATCCTTCTCCTTAGCAGACAGGAGGTCAGGAAGAGGCTCACTCTCTCCCTCCACCACATCATCTGTTGCCAGGTTCATGGTTACCTCAAACCTTTCAAAGTGAGCCTTGAGGCAGTTCACAAGCAGGACCCTCAAAGGGTTCCTGGGAGTCCGCAAGTTCACCACGTGGGTGACATCGCTCTTGCACTTCACCACCTCAAAAGGCCCTGTCCACTTATCTTGGAGTAGCATAGGCTACACTAGGCCCATCAACCAAACCTTTTGCCCCGGCTGGAACTGAACCAGAGTGGCATTCTGGTCATACCAGCACTTCATGTCTTCCTGGCTTGCCTCCAGGTTCTCCTGAGCAATGTCAATACCCAGGCTCTCAAAGGGGGTGTTGACAACTGGAAAAGGTTGGAGGGGAGACTTACATTTCCCCCCACTCAGGTCACTTTCCTGACAGGTTTGGCAAGACCTTCAGTAAGCATCTGAGTGCCTGCACATTTGGGGCCAGTAAAAGTGGGTGATAAGCCTTTTAAATCCTGCCCCAAATGTCCTGCCAAAGGCACATCATAAGCCAGACCCAGTAGGAAGGCTCTGAAACACTGGGGCACCACCAGAACTTGGGATGACCCAGGCTCAGCAACTTTAGGCTCACTATACAGGAGGCCGTCCTGCCAGTAAATCAAATATGATCCAGGCTCCTTGCCAGATGCCTGGTCTAAAGCCTGCTGCTGCAAACCCTCCAGAGTAGGGCACGTCTTCTGTGCCTCACAGAATGCTTCCCTGGTGGGTCCCCCTTCCTTCTGCCAATGAGTCAGCTCAGTAGCCTCCCCCAGTTCAGCCACCTGTTCCCCTGTAGGCTCCAGGGCCTCCCCCTCAGGTTCGGCCTCCTCCTGGACCGTGGGAACTTTTAGAGTAGGTTTCTTGTGCGCCTTACCCTTTCTCCTTCTGGCAAACTCATAGGCCACTCTTTCAGGCTCCAGGGTCTCCTGATCACCCTGATGGGCTTCCGTTGACCGATTGGTGATGCACACTACCCAGGCAGACCCAACATCTCCAAGTGAGACCTGCGTTTCACCTTCTTCCAAGGGGAATCCTCCAGGTAATTGCCAAGCAGACAATCTGCAGGGATGGTTGGACTCACAGCTACCCACAAGGAACCTGAGACCCCCCCCCCATTCAAAGGGAACCTGCACCACTCTGTACAGGCACTCTGAGTTGTCCACTACAACTACTTGGTGAAGTGCATGGGGAACTACCTGCTCTTCAGGCACCAGGTGACTTCTCACCATAGTCACACTGGCTCCTGTGTCTCTCAGAGCCTCCATCCTTTGTCCATTGATGGTCACCCACTGCCTGTACCTCTTAGTGTTCTCAGGCAGGAGGGTGCTCTGGATCATCTCACTGTCCCCTAGTGAGACAAGGGTCATCTCAGCTGGCTCCCACCCACCTGGAACCAACTCCTCCCCAAGAGCCACTCTAGCCATCCCCTGTGACTGTGCGCCGGTGGGTGCCTGTGTCCCCTTGGGACACTTGGGACCCCTCTCATGTGACCCTTCTGATCACATGCATAACATGCATAACACCTGTGGGGACCCTTCTCTGCAGGTTCAAGGTTTCTTCTCACCTGGGGGATTGGAGCCCTTACCCTGGAAAATAGGTTGCGGCCCTTTAGAGAACTCCCCCTGTTTACCCTTGCCCCCCATTTCTTTTGATGGGGACCCTGCCCACCCTTGACTGAGTCTACCCCACACCTCTTTCGGACCCTGGTACTCTCCCACTGGTCTGCCTCCTGGGCAAGCTTCCTGGGGTCAGTCAGCTTGCTCTCAATCAGGTGCTGGTGCAGCTCTGGAAAAAAAGACTATACAAATGTTCCCATGCAATCAAATTGTACAGCCCACCATAAGTTGTTACCTTGCTGACCTTCACCCACCCATCCAGTGCTCTGCAAAAAGAATCAACACATACCAACCAAGTTTGGGAATCCCCCTTCTTATAAGACCTAAACCTTTCCTTGTACCGCTCTGGAGTGAGATCAAAACTAGTGAGTAGGGTGTCCTTCATGGTAGAGTGGGTGAGCCCCTGAGGATCTGCTAGGGCTGTCAAGGTGTCTCTCCCTTCTGCCTCAAAGTACTTCTATAGACCTGCCCCCCCAGTGCACCTCAGAGACCATGTTCATATGAAGAGCTGACTCATACCCCTTGAGGGACAAGTATATCTCATCCTCCCTCTTAAAAGCCATCACTAGATCTATAAGAATGTGCACCGTCCTTTCAGGCGGCACTGTGGAACTGCTGCCACTATCAGTGCTGGACCTGCCCTTCAGATCCATTTCCTTCCAGCTCAGCTCAGGAACTAACAACATTTTTCTCTTTTCCATGGCCAGTGCCATTTTCTTTGCTTCAGCTTCTCTTTCTGTTTTAGCCAATTCCAACGTGAGCTTCTCAAGTTCCAAATGATGACTTCTCTCTGCCTGTCTGTCCTTCAGCTCATCTGTGGTCAGACCCTTAGCAGAAACACTGCTGCCTGCCCTGGAGGCCCTCCCTCCAGGCAAGTCCTGGTTATCCATCACATCATTGTGCATGCTCTGCACCTCCTAATCCACAGCAACATTCTCCTCTGCTGTGTGCTTCTCAGCCTCTTTTGCTGCCAACCAGGCCCTCAGCGCCTTTTGTAACTCATTCTTCTTGGTGGAGCTTTTGATTGGATATTTGAACTCCTTACAAAACTGCTTGAGCTGGACTGGGTAACTCTCCAACTTCTCCAGCTCAAACACCACATATGTAGCAACTGCTGGTGTCTCCCCAGACTGAGACATGTTTGTGGATAAGGATCAACAAAGGTGCAAAGTTTCGAAAGGCAGAGAGATCTCAAAAAGGACAAAAAAAAAGGAAAAGAAAAAAACCAAGAGAAAAACAGTATGTGGTTGTGTAATGGTATGCAATAAAACACTTAGGGGGTCATTCCGACCCCGGCGGGCGGCGGGCACCCGTTCCCACCATCCTGTTCCTGGCGGTTTTTACCGCCAGGACCAGGATGGCGGGAAGGGGGTCGGAATCCCCTTGGCGGCGCTGCTTGCAGCGCCGCCGTGGAGGATTCTCTGGGGCAGGGGAAAACCGTCGGGAAACCGCCGGTTCCCCTTTTCTGACCGCGGCTTTACCACCGCGGTCAGAATTGCCCCTGAAGCACCGCCAGCCTGTTGGCGGTGCTTCCTCCGTCCCCGGCCCTGGCGGTCCATGACCGCCAGGGTCGGAATGACCCCCTTAGTTACAAATATCCTGAGAAGTGTTGTTAAAAGTAATATACCCTCCTCATGGAAACTGGCTACTATTATTCCTATATTTAAAAAGGGCAATAGACAAGATCCTTCCTGTTATAGACCAATATCTCTTATTGATTCTACGGACAAGATTCTCAGCAGTGTGATCTTATCTCGCCTGGAGGACTGGGTGACAGAGGCTCAGATCTTATCTCCAATCCAATTTGGTTTTAGACCCGGTTTAGGCACAGTTGAGCAAGTTTTAAACTTGCACCTTATTCTCAGTAAATATGTAACTTCCAAAAAGGAGTCTATTCATATGGCATTTATTGATTTAACTAGCGCCTTTGATTTGGTAAATAGGGGGAAGTTATGGCAAATTATGGGAACTCTGCGGTGTGATGTGACTTTACTGGAGCTTATAAAGCGCCTACACACGGATTTAAAGGTGTCAGTTCAGTTTGGCCCATCTGGTCAGAGAACCTCTCCCATTTCCTCAACCAGGGGTGTAAGACAGGGATGTATTTTAGCGCCTTTTCTTTTTTTGATACATATAAATGGGCTTTATGATTTTTTGATAAAATATGGGAAGGATGTACCAAAGATGGGCAAGAGATTGCTTCCAGTCTTATTATATGCAGACGATGCTGTATTAATTGCTCGTACTGCAAATGGTGTACAAGGCATGTTGGACCTCTTTTGAAATTTTATGTTGGATCTTGATTTGAAAGTTAACTATTCTAAGACATTTGTTATGACATGTGGCCCTCGAAATACTAAGTCTAAACAATTTACCATGGGGGGCAATATTCCTAATACGGTGAAGAATTTTTGTTATCTAGGTATGCATGTGAGCTCTTCCATGTCTTGGAATACTCACCTTAATTTTAAAACCCAGCAAATGGCAAGGAATATTGAAGCGATTTTTCATTTCACTCGTAAATTGGGTCATAGACCTCCTTTTCAGACTAAAACGCTCTATAACTCCAAGTGTGTTTCAGCAGCCCTATGTGGGGCAGGTGTTTGGGGCTATAACAAAGTATCCACTCTCCAATGTGTTGAAAATAAATGTATGCGTAGGATATTGATGGTACCTAAGTGTATACAAACTTTATTAGCCACAAGGAGGTGGGTCAATGTTTTTTAGAGGATACGGGGGCTCATTCTGAGTCCGGCGGGCGGCGGGCGCCGCCCGCCGGGCAGAAACCGCTGAAAGACCGCACCGCGGTCAATAGACCGCAGGGGTCATTTTGACTTTCCCGCTGGGCCGGCGGGCGATCGCCAGAAGATCGGCCGCCGGCCCAGCGGGAAAGCCCCTGCAACGAGGAAGCCGGCTCCGAATGGAGCCGGCGGAGTTGCCGGGGTGTGACGGGTGCAGTAGCACCCGTCGCGATTTTCACTGTCTGCATAGCAGACAGTGAAAATCTTTGTGGGGCCCTGTTAGGGGGCCCCACGACACCCGTTCCCACCATCCTGTTCCTGGTGGGTTTTACCGCCAGGAATAGGATGGCGGGAAGGGGGTCGGAATCCCCATGGCGGCGCTGCAAGGGGCCCAGGGATTGGATGTGGCACCACTTGGAGAGCCCAGATGCTGACACGTGAAGTTGTTGATGTCCCTAAGATTTCTTAACAAGAGGCAAGCTCAGTCCAAGCCTTTGCAGAATCTTCACAAGCAGCATACACAGCAAAGTCCAGTCTTTGTTGTATCCAAGGCAGAAGCAGCAACTGCATGCCAACCCAGCAAAGCACATACAGAAAAGGGGCACTACTCCTACTCACAGCTCTTCAGCTCTTGTCTCTAGGCAGAGGTTCCTCTTGAACCAGAAGTGTTCTAAAGTCTGGGCTTTTGGGTCCACTACTTATACTCATTTCTGCCTTTGAAGTAGGCAAACTTCAAAGGAAAGCCTTTGTAGTGCACAAGACCCTGCCTCTTCCCCGCCTTGCCCCAGACACACCCTAAGGGGCTGGAGTCTGTGTTGTGTGAGGGCAGGCACAGCCCTTTCAAGTTCAGGCATTAGCTCCTCCCTCCCACTCTGGTCCAGGAAGACTTATCATGATCTGCAGAACACACCCCAGCTCCCTTTGTGTTACCGTCTAGAGTGAATTCACAAATGGCCCAACTATTCAGCAGCCAAGCAGAGGCACACAATGGTTAAGCAAGAAAATGCCCCCTTTCTAAAAGTGGGGCATTTTCAAACAAACAATCTAAGAAACAACTCTACCAAAAGATGTACTTTTAAACTGTGAGTACAGAGGCCCCAAACTCCATATCTCTATCAGCTCCCAGAGGGAAACTGCACTTAAAAGACAGGTTGAGGCAATCCCCATGTAAACCTATGGGAGAGATAGGCCTTGCCATAGTGAAAACCAAATTCAGCCATATTTCACTATCAGGACATTTAAAACACACCAGTGCATGTCCTACCCTTTAATTACACTGCACCGTGCCAAAGGGGCTATCTAGGGCCTACCACCGTGGTGACTTACATTTAGTAGAAGGCAAGGTTTGGGCCTGGCAAGTTGGTAGACTTGCCAGTTCAGAATGTCAGTGCAAAACGGCACACACAGACACTGCAGTGGCAGGTCTGAGACATGTTCATAGGACTACTCATGTGGGTGGCACAATCAGTGTGCAGGCCCACTAGTAGCATTTGATTTACAGGCCTGGACACCTCAAGTGCACTTTACTAGGGACATACTAGTAAATCAAATATGCCAATCAGGGATAACCAATCATAATTACAATTTACACACGGAGCACTTGCACTTTAGCACTGGTCAGTAGTGATAAAGTGTCCAGAGTACCAAAAACCAGCAAAAACGAAGTCCAACACACAGGGAGCAGAGGAAGAAAGACAGGGGAAACTACACCAAGGATGCCATGTCTAACACCTGGCTTGACAGATCTAGAGTAAAGCAATGCAGCACAAATTGCTGCAATGCGTTACTCTTCCCTGGGAAGGCATTCCATGGGTGGAGTGTGGGCGCATTCCCAGATTTACCATTACTTGTAGACATGGGAATGCATCAAAAAACCTATACTTCCCCAGGTGAGGAATGACAAGAAGAAATATCTTTATTTCTCCTAGTTACTTCCTGTAGGAAGCTGGCTCTGTATATACTATATTGCTTGAGCGCCTGGTCCTTAGTAAGTAAACTTACAAGGGGATGCGTATAGGCCGATTAACCTTTTGGGTCACATGGCTTTACCGCCGCGGTCAGAATTGCCCCGGAAGCACCGCCAGCCTGTTGGCGGTGCTTCCTCTGCCCTCTGCCCAGGCGGTTACAAACCGCCAGGGTCAGAATGAGGGCCATAAACTCATGTTGCCATTCGATGGTAGCTGCATATGCCCACTCAGGACCTGCGTAAAATCGACTTGCTATTCTGTTTATTTTCAACCTTCGTTCACCACCTAATTCTCCTTCACTTAATTCTTCCTTTCTCGTAGTATCCACTTCTTCTTCTATTGTTTCATTTATGACCAGTTCTTTCTTTTTCCCAATCTGTGATTCAGGCCAATTAACTCCTTTTCTTGTTCCTTCTTTCAATATTCTCCTCAAAATTGGGCTCTTTTCTTTCTCTTTCTCTATTGTGTTTTCTCTTGATGGACCTGCAACGGGTTCGGGAGGAGTCGGATCACTTTGACTTTGATCCGTCTCAACTCTTTCACCCTCTCGGTCTGGCACTTGCTCTGTCTGCTTTTCAGCACAGTCTGCTTCTGGGAGAACCTCTGCTGAACTAAGCTCTCCTGCTGTATCTGTTGAAATAGATTCTTGCACACCCTCCTGTATTCCTTCACTTTCGTCTCTTACAGGGGTGATAGACCCATCTTCCACAAGCTCTGGTTCAATTTCGGGCATCGTTGGCTCCTGTTCTGTCTCAGGTGCGGCAACCTGTTTTCCTTTTGTTGGTGCTCTCAACAACACATCTTCATGCTCCGGTGGACATACCACTCTTTTTATATGGCTGGCTCGTATCCAGTTCTGGAGTCCTGCACACTTCACAGCTGTTGTAGTTGTTAGTACCACCTGGTAAGGACCTCTCCAATGTGGTTCCAAACAGGTCTTGCAAACGTGCTTTTTGACAACGATCCAGTCTCCAGCTCTCAGATTGTGACCTGGATCGTGGATGGGTGGCAGGGTGGTGGCCTACACCGGCTGAGAGAAAGAGCGAATCACATCAGCCAGACCCTTGCAGTAGTCCAACACCATATAATCTGTAATATTGACAAGTGCATTGTTTGGAACTGCTGGTAATCTCATTGCGCTTCCCATGAGGATTTCATGGGGCGACAGCCCTGTCTTTCTGTCAGGTGTGTTTCTCATTGACATCAACACCAAAGGTAATGAATCTGGCCATTTCAGATTTTTAGCTGCACACATCTTGGCAATTCTTAATTTCAAGACATTATTCATCTGTTCCACTAGTCCTGATGCTTCAGGGCGATAGCTACAATGCAACTTATGCTCAATGTTTAGTGCTGCACATAAGAGTTTAATCACCTTGGTATTGAAGTGAGTTCCCCTATCTGATTCCAAAGAGATCAGAAACCCAAAACGTGGTATCAACTCCCTAAGCAACAATTTTGCTACTGTGAGACTGTCATTTCTTCTTGTGGGGTATGCTTCAATCCAGTGACTAAAGACACAAACAACCACCAACATGTACTTCAAACCTCCAGACGCAGGCATTTCAATGAAATCCAGTTGCATTCTGCTGAATGGACCTCCTGCTCTTCCAATGTGGCTCAAATTCACCACTGTCCCTTTCCCACGTTTACTTACTGACAAACTATGCAGCGATGGCATACTGCTTCAGCAGCTTGCCTGAATTTAGGGTTAAACCAGTCAATCTTGAACAGTCTAACCATGGCATCCCTTCCAATATGTGCCTGCCCATGATAATAACAGGTCATTTGCGACAATAAGCTATTGGGTAGGACCATCTGACCCTCCTCAGTAATCCAAATTTCATCAGGTCTTTGGACACATTTTAACTTAACCTAGAGTCGTTTCTCTTCTTTGTCAGCATTATCCTGCAATGTTTTCAACTCTTCCAAAGTATCAATCACCTTTAATGCAAAACTTGTGCAAGCACTGTCTTCTTCGGGCATTCATTCCCACTTGTCTTTAAACGATATACAGTTCAATGCGCAAAATCTTGCAACTTGATCTGCATATCCATTTCCCAATGAGATGTAATCCTGTGCTTTGTGATGTGCACTGCATTTTACCACAACAATTTCTTCAGGTAACTGTATTGCATGCAACAGCTCTTTTATCTTGTCGCCATTTCTCACTGGTGTACCAGTAGAGGTCAAGAAACCTGTTTGCAGCCACAATTGATGAAAATCGTGAACAATTCTGAATCCATATTGACTGTCAGCACAGATTGTGCCTCTCAGTCTCGCAGAAACATGGCATGCCCTAGTAAGTGCTACCAATTCTACCACTTGTGCAGAATATACACCTCGAAGCCAGGAAGCTTCTAATGTGCCTGTGATCGTGCATACAGCATATCCTGCTCTCAATGTCCCTCTACCATCTCTGAGACATGAACCATCGACAAAGACAATTTGGTTGTTTTCTTCAAATCGAGTATCTCTGATATCAGGCCTTGGTTTTGTACACGGTTCAGTCACCTCAAGACAATCATGCTCAATGTCTTCCTCATTTTCAGTTTCAACAGTATTACTTGGAAGTAATGTTGCTGGATTCAACGCTGTACATCTTTTCAATGTTACATTTGGAGCATCTAATATGCTCGTCTCATACCTCAGCAGTTTTGCACCAGTCAAATACTGTGTTTTTGTCCTTGTCAGTAAAATCTCAACAGAGTGTGGTACCATTACCGTCAAAGGGTATCCCATCACTACTCCCTCACATTGTTAAAGGCTTTGACCAACTGCGGCTACTGCACGCAGACAACCTGGTAAAGCTGCTGCGACTGGGTCCAAGGTAGCTGAAAAATAAGCTACTGTGCGAAAAGCACCCCCATGGACCTGTGTCAAAACAGACAAAGAACAAGCATCACGTTCATGACAAAACAATGTGAATGGCTTTGTGTAATCAGGCATTCCCAACGCTGGAGGTCTGCACAAACTCTCTCGCAATTCAGTAAACGCTTTCATCTGATCCTCGTCTAATGTAATGGGGTCTGTAACTTCTCTGTGTGTCAGCTTCTACAATGGTTTGGCAATCCCAGCACAATTTGGAACCCACTGTCGACAATACCCTACCATCCCCAGAAACATTCTGACATCTCTGTGTGAAGTCGGAGGACTTCTCTGCAAAATCATTGTAATCCTTTCTCTGGAGATTCTCCTTGACTCTTTCTCAATCTGGTGTCCCAGGTATTTCACTGACTTCTGATAATTTCAAAGGTGACACCTTATGTCCGAATTTTCCCAAATGATTCAACAGGGCAATCGAGTCGTACTTACACTCATCCCTTGTCCTGGATACAATCAGCAAATCATCAATGTACTGCACTAGAGTCGATTGGTACAGTAGTTCCAATGACTACAAATTATTTTTCAGGATCTGATTAAACAGAGACGGTGACTCCATATACCCTTGTGGAAGCCTGCACCAGTTGTAGACTCTGTCTAGGAATTTGAAACTAAAAAGAAACTGACTATCCTCATGAAGAGGCACAGAAAAAAAAGCTTGTGACAAGTCAACCACTGTAAACCACTCTGCATCGCAAGGAATCTGAAACAGTATCACTGCTGGATTTGGCACTACCGGCCAACACTTGACCACCATGTTGTTCACTTTTTGCAGATCGTTCACAATGCGTACTTTCCCGCATGGCTTCTTTAAGCCCATTATTGGTGAATTACATGGACTGCTCAACACTTCTTTCAAAACTCCTTGTTTCAGAAAATCTCCAATTATCTGCGCCACTTTCATCAGGACATCCTGTGCCATGTAATACTGTGGAAGCTGTGGAAATGCTACATTTGGCTTCAAACTGATCTTAATTGGTTCTACTCCCTTAATCAAACTCACTTCTTTACCTGTCAGGTCCCACACATTTTCCTGTACTGTTCCCTATAAATCGGCATGCAATTCCTTCACAGTGAACATCGGGAAAAACTTGACCAATGGGTATTCCTCATTAACATTGTTATTTATGGTCTCAGATGTCTGTTCTTCTTCATCATCACTATTAGTTTGAACCTCTATCCCAGTAGTCGAACAACTAATGGAACATTTTGTCTTACACAGTAAGTCCCTTCCCAGTAGGGATACTGGACTTGAGTCACAGACTACAAATCTATGCAATCCCTGGAAGTTACCAGTTTCAACCTGTACCGGGTCTGTGATTGGATTTGTCAATTGTCTGTTCTCTACTCCCACAACCTGAACTGTTCTGCCTGAAAGAGGTGAGTTCGGAACTTCTGCACTTCTCACTGTAGAGCGTATAGCTCCTCTGTCCACTAAAACTGAGACCTTGTAACCTATCACCTTTCCCTTCACAAAAGGTCCTCTCTGATCTACTTCTAAGGATGCTGCAAGCATACACAGTCCTTCATCTGAACTGTCGCTCATCCATTCTTTGTTTATTTCATCCTCACTATGAAATGGGAATTGGTGTACTGTGTCATTACTTCTGTCTTGTTTCTGACCTTGACCTGCTGAGTAAGCATCATCTGTTGCCTTTCCATCGGGGCTTGAGGTATCTGCATTTGCTTTCGAGGTACCATGGGAACCTGCTACTGTACTGGTTGCAACTGTGTCAGTTGTGCATGCGGCATTTGCACCTGCTGCATGGGTTGGGAATTCTGCACTTGATTCTGAACATTCTGATTAATTCCTCTCATTCTTGGGACTTTCACAGTTTGAAATGTATTGGCATCACCACTTTGCTGAACAATACCATACTGCACCATCAACGGACACTCCTGCTTCCAGTGTCCCACGTTTCAGCACAGATGACACAGTAACATTCTGAACTACTACAGTACTCAAATCCGACCACGTGCCATGTTGACTCCACGACCCCTACCTCTGATCTGAGGCTGGAACATGACAGTTCTCTGCTGTTGCAGCATCTGTTGCACTAAGGCTCCTTGCACTCCTGTCTGAGCTGCCTTAATTTGCATCACCATCACTTTCTCCTTCAACTTTTTCTGCTTCAATTCAATCTCATCACTACAGTATTTCACATATTGCAACACCTCATCAAACGGCTTTGTTTGCTAACAAATCAAATGACTCTTAATCATCTGCCCTATTTCTGGTCTCAATCCTTCGACAAACCTAAGCACAAAGTGCAACATGTCTTTCGGCTCAATTGCTTCCTTGCCACTGTACTCCTTGAATGCTTTCAGCAATCTCTCATATTAGGTGTGTATTGACTCTTTTGTTTCTTGCACTGTCCTGTCAATTCTCTGCCAATCAATATTTTTAGGAGAAATTCTCGTCTTCAGGAACTCAATCACCTTAAAATAATGTTTCATTACTTCAGGTGATGGGTCACCTGTAACTCTATCCCTTTCCGGTTCACTCGTCGGCCAATCCACTGCCCTCTTGCATTCAACCCATAAATCAGCTGGAACCACTATTTCCAACAATGTATTCAAGTCTTCCCACATACATTTAGAAAGCTTCACAAATCTATCTGTCTGCTGATACCACTCAACCGGATTCTCTCTCAGTTTTGGGTAATCATTTGTGAATTACAGTATATCACTCCTGTGCCATGGAACATGAACGAACTGTCCTCCTGGAATTTCTCTCATTTGTAATATCTTTACTGGATCCTTTTCTTTCTGAACACCTTCAGATCCTGTGAATCTCATTTTCACTTGTCCTTCTTCTTTGCCCTTCTACCTTCCCACTTTTCTAATGCTCTCCAAATCTGAGCACTCTGCAACAAATCTTTTAAGTGAGTCTTAATTCCTGCTGACCTCATGTGCTCGAAATCCTTTGCCTCAAAATCTAACCTGTAACTTCGTTTAAAATGTTTTGTTCTCACAATCTCTATATCATGTTTGACTGCCAGCTCTGCCAATTTCTGATGTATCTTACTCACTTCCCTTGTAATCCTTGGGCACAAATACCTCAGCTCTTCTTCTGTGTAGAATTCTAACCTGTTTACTCCCATCGTTCCCTCAACAAACTCAGTTACTTCTGTAGCTAGTATTACACAATTTATGTGCTCTTCACCCTTGGATATATTTCGAGGAGTATTCAAACTATCCAACCATTCACTCAATTGCTGTGCTGTCAATCCCTGTAACGAGATTTTACTTGCATTTGGTAATGGCACCAGTTGTATCACTGCACCTGGAGTTTGCGGCATCAAAAGTTTCAAACTTTGACTTGCACTCGGGCCATTTACTGCATCTGGAAGCGCAACAAGTGGACTAAGATCCATTAATGGTCTAGATCCATCAAAGGTCTGACCCATAGATGATACCACCCGCACATGATCACTCATACCCCTCCTCACGAGGCTTTGTGACATTTCACCCTGCTCCCCTGCAACTGTTTTCTTTTGTGCAAATAATGGTACCGCTGGACCAACAGTATCAGTAGTGATATTGCATCTGGAGCTGCCCTGACACTCGCATTTTGTGGAAAGGCTACTCCCATAGTCTGATTCATCACTGGTGTCACATCTGACTGTGTAACTGTTATTGGTGTAAACTTTGGCACACCCTGTGGCTGTGCCTAAGGCAACAACATTGCAGTCAGCTCAGTCTGAACTAGCATTGGCCTCCGGAGCGCTTGCTCCGATGGCACCACTAAGTTCGAAGTCGTCTCAAGGACTGGTACATCTGGATAGATTATTTTTTTCAATGATGGCTGCATCTGCGCTTGGACCACCGAAGTAGTCACGGCATTAGGGGTGCTCTGCACTACCCCTTGTACCTGTCCATTATCTGTCTGCACTGGTCCCTCTGTCCCCGATGCTTGTGCTGGAGCAGTTGGGGCAGAACTAGTACTTGGACCCCCTTCATGCGTCGTGTATGGCGGAGGTCGATCCCTCAACAACTGTGTAATAAGATCCTCAACATCTGAATCTTTTTCTTCTACATAGGTCTTTTTCTTCTTCTTAGTCCCTGAACTCTTATCACTCTTAGCAGCATCTTACTTTTCTGACTCATCTTCTTCTGCGATTGCAGGAAATAATTTAATACCCTGTAATGTCTCTGTTCTCCACCTTTTCTGTTCCCAATCCCACCTTGCTTCTGCCAAAGGCTTTTCTACCTTCTTTATTCTCCTCTGAAATGTCATCTCTTGTTGCTGTCTGGCAACTAGCTCCCAAACCGCGAAAGCCTCAAACTGTGCTGGCCTTGGTAACGGCTTTGTCTCATATAATGTCATTCGCAATTCATCCAAAATTCTCAAATTAAACGTTCCATGCTCTGGAAACGCTAGAGCTCCCAATTTCTTTGTCATCTTGCACCACTGCTTTAACCAAAGACATGGCGTGACACCTCGCTCCTCCATTACAATATCTGCTGGAGAATTTTCCAGTAGGGTTGGATCCCCCACTGTCACCTTAATGTAAGAATCACCATTCATGGCACTTCTAAACGCTTTGAAAAACGTCATTTTCCCGGTTGTATTTATTTTGAATCAATACTGAAATGACGTTTACTCCCATGACTCCTTTCACCCGCGTACTCAACGAATTGCCTCTTACGCACAGCTGCCAATCCGCTCGCGACTCTTCTTACTAACCAACCTAACCCAGCGCGGCTCACTCTGACGTCACACTCACACACTGAGGCTGACAAAGTCTTGCGGCTTGTCTCCCCAAACTTCAACTCACACAGAACTAATGCAAAATATATTGAAAGCACTTAACCAAAAACCAATAACCAAAAAACAACCTGCTGATTTACTACAAGAAGGTACACAATCGCTTCAGAGACATTACGGATTTTCACTAATGGCCCTTTCGCTCATATAGCTATTCCTTGTTCTTAGTCTCCCACATTCGCAAGCAAAATTCAACCCGCAAATTTCACTCTCAACTCTTCAATGGGTGTGTCCTGGTGCACATAGGACTCGCCAAATCTCAGTCGAAAATTTCTCTTACTCCCTTCAACTCACACACCGATTTTGTTGACCACGCCCGATCAACCTACTAAACCAGACAGATTACAACATATAACCAAGTGTCTCCTACACTTGTCAATATACTCCGGAGTCTTAGACCACGCAGGGTCCGTACATCACCAACAACCACATGGATTATTTTTGAGCACACACATATGAAGTTCAACGACTTCCCTACTATCCTTAACTGGAGTATACAAACTCCCTACTTTACCTCTCATACATCACAATTCACCTGCGATTTTGCTTAAGCCTTTGCAAGCGCAACCTACCGCTTCACACCATCACAAAACACACCAAGAATCTGGGGCAGTCATTTCTGGCTTAAGGGGACATCATCTTTGCAACAATTGCCATTTCAGAAGAAACAAAATTCAAACCTCATAAAAATACGAACAACTAACCCTAACTTAAACCACTACCATAACCAGTAATCACCATATAACTAGCCTACCATGGATACTAACCGTCAAGCTGCTACCAAAAACTGCTTGTGCGCCTGGTCCTTAGTAAGTAAACTTACAAGGGGACGCGTATAGGCCGATTAACCTTTTGGATCGCATGGAATATCCTAATTATGTAGTGACCAATGGCATCAATAATCAGCATAACCAATTCATAACATTAAAATCAAAACAACTATAACCATCAATTCATGGGTAACCACAACTCCATAAAGCGTTTTAGAAATTTTTATTTCCCTTTTAGTTACAATACTAAGTCATCAAGTTAGCTTGAACTTTATTATCCACAAAGAATTAGTTCATTATTCGCCATCAATACCATAAACTAATTGGAACTGAGAAAACACATGCTAGAATACTTCAGCATAAACCAATAAAGATTAATATGATGACATTAATAGCAGAGCTCAGCAAGCAGTTTGTCAGTCATTTGTCACTGTCAAACGTCACCCTAGAGAGTCTACCTAACCCAGATTAGCATCTGCATGTTGGACTTCATGCAAAATAATTTAGAAAACATGAATTTGGAAAAACATCTTGCTATGAGAAAAACTATAAAACAGCGCAGTTGGTACCTAGAAGAAAAGGCACAAGTTAATCAGTCACATTGTCATAGCTACCTATCCACGGAGTGGATCAACAACAAAGTCAGTCTTCGTCTTCAGGTCATCAATAGATCAGCAATGCATCAGGCTTTCACAGTGTGAGCCCAATGACAGAATCTCGAACGGCGTCTCCTGACGTCATCAATTCTCCCCTTGCAGCTAAGTTTTAGCCCCTTATCATGACCTTTTATTAGGGTCTCACAGTCCACCCCCCTAATTCCCAATTGGTCAGTCAGTCACCAGATATGACTCTAACCTATAATATTAATTTTCCAAATCTCTAAATTTTAATATTAGTCCTTTCACAGCCCACGGATTGGTCCACTATACGATGTTCTCATCATCCGTCTCTTCAGGTATCGAAAATGTTGCATGTTCCTCTTCAGTCAGTGCATCATCGTTCAAGTATGGGAAAGTACATTTAGCCTACTCTACACATAATTTTATCAAATTATCTTCCTTATCTCCTGTCCGCCGGTACATTGCAGAAAATTCTAGCTAAGCAACTTTAACATCGGGTGGCTCAAGGACAGGTCATGCATCAGCTTCTCTGCAGCGCATTAGTATTTCAGCTCCTCGTGTGTGAAGCCTGGAAAGGACTAGGCCTTAATCACAGCTAAGATAACTTCTACAAATTAATGCAAACATAGGTTACACATCTCAATGTGACATATTACTACATTATTCTTTCACATTTTCATTATTTCACACATCTTTTAGTCATTTTAGCATAACTTTGTATAAATGGCTGCCACTCCCCGTGATCACAATTTCGAACATGTACTTTATTTTCTCTACAATTAATTTCTCGACGAACTTTTCATCAATCATACACATAAACATTTATTAATAATTTCTAATTAGCATATTTGCGCCAACAAAATCAAAATGAGGTATACTGTGCACAGAGTTCAGGGGTTCCCCAGAGGCTTGACAGAGGCAAAAATAAATAATACTAATGCTCTATTTGTGGTAGTGTGGTCGAGCAGTTAGGCTTTTCAGAGGGTACTGTTAAGCATTTATTGTACACACACAAGCAATAGAAGAAACACACACTCAGGCCCTCATTACAACCTTGACAGTAAATACCGCTTACCGCTGTGCTGACGGCCGCCAACATACCGTGACCGCGGTGGAAATCTGCTACAGGTATTATGACCCACACAGAGAAATCTGCCATTATACAGACACCCACACAAGTCCACCACACCAAAGGTCAGTGATAAACTGGCGATAGCAAAACCCACACCGTCACACCAACAGGAAACCCACAGTATCATGATCCAAGAATCAAAGCGTATACACCACCGCACTCAAAATACACACACACTTACAAAACACAACCACATTGGACAATTCAAAATACACACACCTGACACACAGACACCACACCCACACACTCACACCACTATAAAACACACACCTACATTACCCACAACCCCTTACAGTGAACAATTCTGAAGAAGCAGAGAGAGAGAAAAGCAAAGACCACAACATCATCCAGAGGCACAGAACACCATCACACATACATCATCCACGCACCTCAAAGCACACACCCCAACACATCACCCCACAACACATCACATCACACATTACCTCACACATCGCTCACACCACATCATGGCACCTCAAAGACACCCCAGGTTTTCTGAGGAGGAGCTATGGGTCATGGTGGAGGAAATCATCCGGGTAGAGCCACAGCTATTCGGATCACAGGTGCAGCAGACCTCCATTGCAAGGAAGATGGAGCTATGGTGGAGAATAGTGGACAGGTTCAACGCAGTGGGACAGCATCCAAGAACAAGGGATGACATCAGGAAGAGGTGGAACGACCTACGGGGGAAGGTATGTTCCGTGGTATCAAGACACCAGGTAGCCGTACAGAGGACTGGCGGTGGACCCCCACCTCCTCCCCCACAACTAACAACATGGGAGGAGCAAGTCTTGGCGATCATGCATCTTGAGGGCCTCGCAAGAGTAGCAAGAGGACTGGACTCTGGTAAGGCAAATCTTTACTACTTTTACCCCCCAACTGCATGCCATCACATACATCCCCCTGACCCTCACCCTCACTCCCATCACTCCACCACCTCCCACACACCCCACCATCACAACCCACCACTCTCACAACCAAGCCCTGCATGCAACAACAATGCATGGAGACCATGGGCACAGTACTGGCCAAGTTTCAGGAGACCCAGCGGCTGCAGGAGGGACACTACATGGGGATCAGGGAGGACCTCACCAACATATACACCATCCTGGTCACCATAGCAAGGGTGCTGGCTGACATAGGCAAGACCATGAGGGAGGCAGTGGCACAACAAATGGCACCTGACACTAGCCAAACCGAGGAACAGCCTTCCACCTCCGCCGGTGCTAGTGGACAGGAGGCCCCGCCACAGGACCAACAGGCCACCAGCATCCCACCCCCTGCAGAAGGAGAACCAACCTGCAAACGGTCCCAGCGATCCAGGCAGAAGCCAGAGAACATTCCCAAGACCCCCGTCAGGAAATAAGACTCTCCTCATTGTCACCCTTCTGTCCCACTATGTCAACCTGTCCAAATTGAACTGCCATTACTCCCCTTCCCCTGCCCTATTGGACAATGCACCTGTGATACCAAGAGACTGAACTCTACTATGGACCTTCCTCCACCATCACCCCAGCCCCTTGCACATACCCCTATACTCATTAGCCCCTAAATAAACAATCTTATAGCACAAGCCCATCTGGAGTCAGTCTGATCTTTCACAAATGTATAATTACAACATTAGTAACAAATAGCAATGAAAATGTTAATTTACTCATACCAATGTATGACAGTTGTTGGGCAGCAGTACATACAGCAGAAGGCAGAATGGGGTACCCAGATCTGAAAAATGGAAATCCAAAGTGAACAGTCAGTGTCCATAGACAGAGGTTAAGAGGCTGACTTGTACAGTGTCCTACAGTATTCTGAAATCTGAGGAGGAGTTACAGTCTCTTACCTGTGTGTCACTGGAAGTACTGCATGATGATGTTCATTCTGTTGTCAATATCTTCTTCCTCTGCCTCCTCTTCCTCACTGTCTACAGGCTCCACCGCTGCCACAAGCCCATCACCAGGCTCATCCTCCTGCAGAAAAGGCACCTGGCGTCTCAATGCCAGGTTGTGCAACATGCAGCATGCCACGATTATCTGGCACACCTTCTTCGGTGAGTAGTACAGGGAGCCACCTGTTAGATGGAGGCACCGGAATCTGGCCTTCAGGAGACCATGGGCACAGTACTGGCCAAGTTTCAGGAGACCCAGCGGCTGCAGGAGGGACACTACATGGGGATCAGGGAGGACCTCACCAACATATACACCATCCTGGTCACCATAGCAAGGGTGCTGGCTGACATAGGCAAGACCATGAGGGAGGCAGTGGCACAACAAATGGCACCTGACACTAGCCAAACCGAGGAACAGCCTTCCACCTCCGCCGGCGCTAGTGGACAGGAGGCCCCGCCACAGGACCAACAGGCCACCAGCATCCCACCCCCTGCAGAAGGAGAACCAACCTGCAAACGGTCCCAGCTATCCAGGCAGAAGCCAGAGAACATTCCCAAGACCCCCGTCAGGAAATAAGACTCTCCTCATTGTCACCCTTCTGTCCCACTATGTCAACCTGTCCAAATTGAACTGCCATTACTCCCCTTCCCCTGCCCTATTGGACAATGCACCTGTGATACCAAGAGACTGAACTCTACTATGGACCTTCCTCCACCATCACCCCAGCCCCTTGCACATACCCCTATACTCATTAGCCCCTAAATAAACAATCTTATAGCACAAGCCCATCTGGAGTCAGTCTGATCTTTCACAAATGTATAATTACAACATTAGTAACAAATAGCAATGAAAATGTTAATTTACTCATACCAATGTATGACAGTTGTTGGGCAGCAGTACATACAGCAGAAGGCAGAATGGGGTACCCAGATCTGAAAAATGGAAATCCAAAATGAACAGTCAGTGTCCATAGACAGAGGTTAAGAGGCTGACTTGTACAGTGTCCTACAGTATTCTGAAATCTGAGGAGGAGTTACAGGGGGTCATTCTGACCCTGGCGGTAAATACCGCCAGGGCGGAGGTTGGCGGTAGCACCGCCAACAGGCTGGCGGTGCTCCGCCGGGCATTCTGACCGCGGCGGTACAGCCGCGGCCAGAAGCGGAAAGCCGGTGGTGTACCGCCGACTTTCCGCTGCCCATGGGAATCCGCCATGGCGGCGCAGCTTGCTGCGCCGCCATGGGGATTCTGACACCCCATACCGCCATCCTGTTCCTGGCGGTTCGCCCGCCAGGAACAGGATGGCGGTATGGGGTGCCGTGGGGCCCCTGGGGGCCCCTGCAGTGCCCATGCCAATAGCATGGGCACTGCAGGGGCCCCCGTAAGAGGGCACCACAAAGAATTTCAGTGTCTGCTTTGCAGACACTGAAATTCGCGACGGGTGCAACTGCACCCGTCGCACCTTCCCGCTCCGCCGGCTCCATTCTGAGCCGGCGTCCTCGTGGGAAGGGTGTTTCCCGCTGGGCTGGCGGGCGAACTTTCGGCGGTCGCCCGCCAGCCCAGTGAGAAACCCAGAATGACCGCCGCGGTCTTTTGACCGCGGTATGGTCTTTTGACCGCGGTACGGTCAGGGCCACAGTCTCTTACCTGTGTGTCACTGGAAGTACTGCATGATGATGTTCATTCTGTTGTCAATATCTTCTTCCTCTGACTCCTCTTCCTCACTGTCTACAGGCTCCACCGCTGCCACAAGCCCATCACCAGGCTCATCCTCCTGCAGAAAAGGCACCTGGCGTCTCAATGCCAGGTTGTGCAACATGCAGCATGCCACGATTATCTGGCACACCTTCTTCAGTGAGTAGTACAGGGAGCCACCTGTTAGATGGAGGCACCGGAATCTGGCCTTCAGGAGGCCGAACGTCCTCTCAATAATACGCCTAGTTCGCCCATGTCCTTCATTGTAGTGGTCCTCTGCCCTTGTCCTGGCATTCCTCACTGGGGTCAGTAGCCATGAGAGGTTGGGGTAACCAGAGTCACCTGCAAATGTCGATGGATACCTGTTAGACACACACTAACCCTTAGGGACAACCTCATACCCAGACACCTACTCATACTGTGTGGTGACCTTGGGCTCACCTATTAGCCACACCCGGTGCCTCTGGAGTTGGCCCATCACATATGGGATACTGCTATTCCGCAAAATGTAAGCGTCATGCACAGAGCCAGGATACTTGGCATTCACATAGGAGATGTACTGGTCCGCCAAACACACCATTTGCACATTCATCGAACTGTAGCTTTTTCTATTTCTGTACACTTGTTCATTTCTGCGGGGGGGACAAATGCCACATGTGTACCATTAATGGCACCAATGATGTTGGGGATGTGTCCCAGGGCATAAAAGTCAGCCTTCACTGTGGGCAAATCCTCCACCTGGGGGAACACGATGTAAATGCACATGTGTTTCAGCAAGGCAGACAACACTCTGGTCAACACGTTAGAAAACATTGGCTGAGACATCCCTGATGCTATGGCCACTGTTGTTTGAAAGGAGCCACTTGCCAGGAAATGTAGCACTGACAGGACCTCCACTAGAGGCGGGATTCCTGTGGGATGGCGATAGATGACATCAGGTCTGGCTCCAATTGGGCACACAGGTCTTGGATTGTGGCACGATCAAGTCTGTAGGTAATTATGATGTGCCTGTATTCCATTGTCAACAGGTCCACCAGGGGTCTATACACCGGAGGATGCCACCACCTGATCATCTGCCCCAGCGGTTGTAGCCTATGGAGGAGAACGTGACCAGAGGGTCATTTACCACATAGGTTGCACAAGTGTGTCTGTAGTAATTTTAGTAAATCCGTGTGTGACGTAGTTAGTCCGTATATGTGCCAAAATGTGCTGTGACGCAGTTAGGTACCATGCCATGTGCCCCCCTGAAATGGCGTATGCCTGATTTTTTGAGGAGGAACAAGGGGAAAAGAGGTAACTGCGCTGGCATTGTGCTGCATCGCGGTAGGCGGTCGAAGACCGCCGCTTAACTCAGCATTGGTTATCATTGGGCCCTATGGGTTCAGGAGCCAATGGCCATGTACGCCGGTGGTGACGGTACGCACCGCTGCGGACGTGACCGCCATTTTCTATCTGTTCACTCACTTGATACCTGACCTTCACCAGGAGAGGACCTACACTGCAAGTGCTGCTGTGACCTGAGTCTGGAAGCGACAATGGCTCGAGTGTCAGGGAAAGGGCCCAAGCCTTCACCGCGGAGCAGCTGGACAAACTGGTGGATGGGGTCCTCCCCCAGTACACGCTACTCTACGGTCCTCCAGACAAACAGGTAAGTACACTGTGAGCATGATGTGTGGGCAATGCCTGTTTGAAGTGGTGTGGATGTAAGCCACATGTTGGGGGGCTGAGGGCTGCATGTGAGGATGATCAGTGTATGTGCATCAGGGCATGGTTGGGAACTGGTGGGCAATGAGTCGGCAATGAGTGGGAGTAATTTCCTTTCCTCCTGTACCTTTCCTCTAGGTCAGTACCCAGCAGAAGAAGGGTATTTGGCATGCCATCACCAAGGAAGTGCAGACCCTGGGGGTCTATCATAGACGGAGCACCCACTGCCGCAAGAGATGGGAGGATCTGCGCCGCTGGAGCAAGACGGCGGAGGCCCAGCTGGGGCTGGCCTCCCAACGTGGAAGGGGTGCCCCTCGCACCATGAACCGCCTGATGTTCTGCATCCTGGCGGTGGCCTATCCGGAGTTGGATGGGTGCTTGAGGGCATCACAGCAGCCTCAAGGGGGTGAGTACTGTGTCATAAAGCTGACTCTGCGCAGTTTAGGAAGTATCTGGGTGGGTGATGTGGGGTGTGGGTGCCCCTAGGCCAGGGCGAACTTGGCATTGTAGGTCCCTTGTTGGGCAGGCTCTGAAGCATTCCAACCCCAATAGTGGTAGGGGGCATCTACTACTGGGCAGGGTCCTGTGGGTTTCAGGTCTGCAGCTAATGGCATTTGGCATTGTACCCCATGGGCTGGTGACTTTCTTAGTAACTGGTAGAGGATGGCCTAGTGCATAGGGCTGCTCCCTGTGTGTTGTGTCCACCAACAGTAGTGGTGTTGCTGGCATTGACCATGTGTGTCCTCTGTCTTTCCGCCCCTTCTTGTTTTGTCACCCTGTCCTTGTGTGTATTAGCATCATCTGGCAGAGGAGCAGATGCACCGGCGACGGAGGGAGCTACATCCCACATGGCCCAGGAGGGTGAATCCACGGAGGATGAAGGCACCAGTGAGATGGAGGGCGGGGGGAGCTCCTCGATGGGGACAGGAGGGGATACCAGCGACAGCGACTCCTCCTCTGATGGAAGCTTCCTGGAAATGGCAGACACGTCTGTGCCCACCCCAACAACAGGTACAGCCGCCACCCCCCCTACCAGCACCACCCTCCCAGCAGCCCCTCAGCGTGTTTCCCGAGCCCGCTCACCCAGGAGGGTGGGCATCTCCTTTGCCCCATGCACCACAGGCCCTGCCCCGGTCAGCCCTGCTGCCCTCAGTGAGGAGGCTATTGGCCTCCTGAGATCCCTCACTGTTGGGCAGTCAACCATTCTGAATGCCATCCAGGGTGTCAAGAGGCATTTGCAGCAAACAAATGCATACCTGGAGGGCATTCATTCTGGCGTGGCTGCCCAACAGAGAGCATTTCAGGCTCTGGCCTTAGCACTGATGGCAGCCATTGTTCCTGTGTCTAGCCTCCCCCTCCAACTTCCACTACCCAGACCCAATCCCCTCTACTTCAGCCTATCCCAAGCACACCATCAGACCAGCATGCACACATCAACACACAAAAGTGGCTAAGGAAAACATAAGCACCACACATCCCACAGTCCCTCACACAAGCACCATACCCATGCACACATACCAACATCCACTTCCTCTACAGTGTCTCCCTCCTCCACGTCCTCCACCTCCTTCCCTGTCTCATCTCCACTCACACCTGCATGCACTACATCATCAGCCACTGCCTCCATCACCAGCACTCCCATCATAACACACCGCTCACGTGCAATCACCACCCCGACTACCATTCACACCTCCCCTGTGTCCTCTCCCAGTGTGTCTGTGAGCCCTCCTCCCATAGTACACAAACGCAGGCACACACCCACTCAACAGCCATCCACCTCACAACAGCCTCCAGCCCATGCACCTTCATCCAAACTCAGCAGATGCACACCTCCGACAACCACTACCTCTTCCTCCACTCCCACACCCTCTCCATCTTCCCGTCCCAGTGTGTCTAAAAAACGTTTCCTAGCTAACATTAACCTCTTCCCTACACCTCCCCCCGTCCTTCCCCTAGGGCCAGGATGTCTAGACCCCAGCCCCTCAGCCACCAAATCTGCATCCGCTGTGGTCCCTGCAAGTCTGGGAGGCTCAAAGGGGGCACCCATCAGAGCTGCCAGTGTGCCACCTACAGATATGAAGGACCACCCTATTCCACCACCTGCAACGTTGAAAAAGGTCCTGGCTTCCAGCAGGGGAAAGTCACACCACCCACCCAGCAAGGCCTGGCCCAAGCACAGAGAGAACAGTGCCAAGGTCCCTGCAGCGACTGCGAAGGTGGGGAAGGGCCACAAGCCAAAGGGCAAGTCAACTCAGGGCACGATGCCTCCTGGTGAGGGGCTGGTGACCACCATATCATCAGGGCTGGCAGCGACCTGCACCACAGTCCCCACAGCCGCTCCGACCACCACCTGCACTGCTACCTGCACCGCCACTTGCACCGCTCCTGCCACAATGTCAGGCTGCAGCATCCTCCCCAAGAATCAGCCATCCGAGCCTGCCGGAGATGGTATGGTGTCTCCCTCCACCACAACAGACACTTGCACCACGGCCAGCACCGGCAGCATCTCCGCCCCAGCCACCGCCACATGCACCACCATCTGCACCGCCACATGCCCAGCCGATACACCTCTGTCGGACGTCAGCAGCATTACCAGTGGGCAGGCGTCCGAGTCTGCAGGTGACGTCCTGGACCCTGGACACGCCACTTGAGGCACCACCTCCAGCTCTGGCACGACTGGCCTAAGTCGCCGCAGGATGGAGTGTGGCTCTGCCTCCATGGAGTATTGTCGCGTGGGCTCTCATTATCCTAAATGAGACTACTGGATTTCTAGGCAGCAGGATCGATAACGGTGTGGGGGACTGAGTCTGACCCACGTGTAAAGAACTCTGTCACCCTAAATCCGGTTTCTGCTCCGGCTAACTAGCAGTGCCTCATTTCTCCCACGGGGAAGAAATGATTGGGCAGCCGAGCGCATGACATCTTTGGAACTTCTCAGGGAAGTCGTGGTCACTCAGATCCAAACCAACTCTCTCATTTACAATATGATCTCATATACAAATGACAAAGACAGTATAAGTGTTATATAATGTTTTAATAAAACGACTGTATTTTAGATAGTAAGGCGTGAGCCGCAATAACCAGAACAATACAACACAGTAGGATTGAAATAGTCACCAGGAGAGTAAAACATAAGAACAAAGCTGTCATAGTGCCTAACAGTTTCTACTCTCCCTCTGCTTGTTCTATTTAGAGCACAGCATGTTAAGCTTCTAGCTTGCCTTTCCGAATCACTGGGGAGACATCAGCCCTCATACCTGAGCAAAGGCCTGTGATCTGGTTCAGCATCTGCAACGAGGCAGTCAGCGTCTTGTTGTGGTTCCCTGGTCAGAATCTCCCTCTCTCGTGTATTGGGACAGGGAAGTGATTTTATAACTACCATGTCATCGTGATCACAAAATGTCCCTACGCAGGAATGCCAAAGCTAAACTCCTACCACGTCTATCGGCAATGTACCAGACTGTATCCTTGACTGAAGCACAGAGTGAATATGTTATGGAGAACTCCAGTGCTGAAGTAGGCAAAACAGTGTGATATGAATAAAAAACAACACCGTAGAACTGGCTATTTGAAAAATAACAGTACGAAGCCTAATAAAAAGCATTTAGAGCAAAGTGCACAGAGGCTCTAAGCTGTCAGCAAATGAATAAAATACATTCAGGGCAAAGTGCACAAAGGCCTAAAGCCTGAAGCTAATGCGCAAAGGATACGTAAAACTAACCACACTACACCCTCCCCTTGTCGGTAGCAAGTGGTTCCAATAATATAAAAGTATGCCCCAAATATAAACAATACATAAAACTACATATTTCGACAAGGTCAGAAGACAACAAAGTCATAAATTTAGGAAACATGTGACGATAAAGCCAAATTCAATATAGTGTCAATTTTGCAGGAGAGAGAAAAAAAATCCAATCGTCAGACAGAAACAATAGAACGTAGGAGCTCCTCCACTTCGATATATGTTAATATCGGAAGATCCACGCCACAAAGTACCATGGAGCAGGTGTATTCCAAAGCCCCAAAACCATTCAGGGCGGCACCCCGTGCAGGGCCTATGAAAGAGACAATACCATCTTCCTCCAGGAAGGGAATCTCATAAACCGCCTCACGAAGCAAACGCAACCGTAGTGCACAAGTCTGGGAATGAGCCCTAATCGGGAACATCAACAGATCAGGATCGACCACTGGAGGGCGCTGCAGTGAGAGACAGAAAGCCAGTGCATGTTCAAACGAGCACCAAAGGCACCGAAACACGGGTTGCACACAATCCAAAACCGGTCTGAATGACAGAGACCAGTCACACTCCTAATGGCCCAGGAGTGTAGCTCCAAAATGCTGCATCGTGCGTTCACGACACAGCTGCGCTGAAGGGAGCAGCAATATAGGATCTCGTCGTGGCGGGACAGCCATTGCGAAAAAATAGCAACAATAGCAAGACTCCAGCCGCCAAAGTAATCGGGAAACCCCCAAAAATGCTTCTGAAAATAGAGTGTATAGCCGAAGGTATCAAACCGAATATGGAAGAGAAGGTGTGAGCAAAACCAACAAAAACGGCTTTGAAAAATGAGCAATACCAGCAGTGCTGGATGCATTAAATATACGTCCCACAAGTTCCCCGAAGTGACTTGGAAAGTTAGTATTCAAAAGGGACTGTATCTCCGCCGATGACCTTGCCACCTGAAGTGCGTAGGTCTCGCTAGCAGATGTAAGGGCCACATGCTTTTGAAACAAAGCTTTCAGCCGACTCAACTTGTCGAAATCAACCTTGGAAGTAGCAATATGAGGCCAGATGTCCGCTACCTCCCTAATTTGAGTGGGGGGAAACAACACATTCCCGCAGCACGTAACGGCCTTGTTGACAACGACAACGTAAACTATTCCGGCACGCATGCCACAGCAGCGTTCGCTGTTAAGAACAATGTAACTGCCGTTAGAAAGCACCTGGAAAGTGTTTTTAATAACCGGGACCGGAACTCCCTTCAGATAACAAGCTAAGTTAGCAATCGAAGCGTTACACGCTCCGTGCAAGGACAGCTGTTTACAAACCATGGAATGGCTGACAGAAGCTTCGCATTCGCTACCGCTAAGAAAAACCTCCCTCAAACCATTAACACATCTGTATTGAAAGGGAAGCTCCCACACCTCGTGTATGTAACTGTCTCCCAATAGTTCATATCTACCCACCGGAATGTGCTTCAAACAAGAAGTAAATTGCAGAGTGGAGATAGGCAAATTAATAACCCCATGAATCAACCACTCAGCTGACGGAATCTCAGCCACCGTGAAAGGCAGTTTCTCCAATTTCTCAATATTCAACATAACATATGTCGCTTCCTTTTTAGCCATCAGCTGTTGTTGACGAGTCAAATTAAAGGAGATAAAGATCTCTCTGGCACGAATGTGCTGCCATGGAACGCGACCCACCTTCAAGGTCTGAAGAGTCCAACCCAGCTGCATGATGGACCGCGTCTGACTCTGCCCATGATATAAAGAAGACATGTCCGATTTAAGAATGTCAATAGCAGAGGAAACAATGCTGTCAATCGTGTAAACACGGTCAGAAAGGGTATGCATGCCATTATCAACAACAGACAAAGTCTGCAGCAGATTTTCCTGATCAATCTGCCTCAACCGGGCTGCAGCTTCCTGTTGTGAAAGCTTCCAAATCTCATTATAAACTTCGTATAAAAATCTTTTCTTCCATGGTACCTTGGGACCTGACAAAAAATCTTGTAAATCAGTATCATTAGACAGTAACGTGAGATGTGACTTAACTGCATCCAGCGTGGATGACTTCAACCATTGCTGACAAAGCTTCCCCACGCTGTATGTAGTTATAATATCAGCATGTTCTGGTGAAATGTAACGAGGGTCTGCCCTACTAGTTCTGAACCCCCCTGAAGAGGTGACAAAACGTTGATGACACTTATTAGTGTCTACAGGCCATAACAACCACCCGTCCGGATGTAACGATGAAGTGTTAAGCTTACCATTCTGGACCCAATGTGTAAATTCACTAAAAGTAGCATTCACATAGTGCTGCCAGTTGTTTAATTTGGAAGGGACAGGTATACTAGGCAAATTCAACTCTCTAATTGTCGCCAAGCCCAAACAGCTAGTCTGTTGTACTGTGTCATTGAGGAAAATCATCTGCACAGGGATAATACATGCTCTAAATAATGTATCCCTGCCTTGCATCTGCCAATTTTTCGTACCCCAAACACTTTTCAAGTCAACAGTCTTAAACCAGTATTCATACCCCTCGACCGAAAGTTTAGATACAAACAAATTGGAATACAGCAATTTAGTATCGGTCAATAACATTTGCTTATTAGAATACGGGGTAACCTTAAAATAGTAAGACCTAGCATTTCGTTGATTATGCCCAGAAAAATATGCAAATTTATCAAAATACGTTTTCGAACTCCCTTGTGGAGGAGTCGAGCAATGTTCCCATTGCACATAATTAAATATGGACTTAGGGCTACTAGCTTTATGAATAACGTGGTGTCCATAATAGTTATAGCAAAACATGTCACCATGATTATCTCTAAATTGGTAAGCATCTTCATCGTCATAGACAGTATAATATTGCAAATCTGTTAGCATAGAATCTACTGTCTTCACATCCCAATCATCAGAAACAACGCCTGGTATAACAATATCATTCATTGATAACTTAAGGACATACAGTATTTGAATCAATTCAGTGGGACCATATATATCAAACATTACTTTATCCCACACAATCCCATCCGGAATCGGTATTGCAAAAATGTTTACATTGGACAAGTCTCTTCGAACCATGTGTGATGAAAAATGTGGTTTCAACACCATCTCCACGTGCTCAATGTCAGATCGATCAGGAAGAAAATGACCATGTATTACTAGAAAAAAAGTAACCACAAATCCCAACCACAAAAAAAGAGTCATTACAGCCATTAAAAGCCACAAATAGTTCCAAGGAAAAACAAAATACGTGTGTTTAAGCCAACACAGCAGCTTACGTGGACCTCGGACAGAAGACATCGAGGACGAGGAGTTGGACACTGCATCATTAGTGTCGTTGAAGCAGCCAGAGGCAGTTCTTGCAAAAGGTGCAACTGTGAACAAAGAAGCAGATGGAGGCTCTTGCCTCGGCACACTATAAACCACATGTTCAGAAACCTCTGTAGAACGTACAGCAACTTGATCAAAAGATTCCAAATTAATCGTCGTCTGTGAAACAATCGCAAGATCATCATCCACCCTCCCCAAGCTCGGAGAGGAAACAGTGTCGGTGTAAATCACCTGCAGCGGGACTTCTTCCCCAGTAGCGAGAGGGATTCCGGAACTACTGGGTGTCCCTCTTGGTCTGCTGTGCAGAATCGGCCACATGTTGTAACTTGACATTATCAATGGAAACAAAGTGATTTCCTTTGGCTCCTTGCAGCGGCGGTAAAATCACAGTTCTCGTGCCGCTTACCCCTAACACAGGGACAGGTGCTCGATAAGAAGGACCAAATTCTTTCTTTACTGCGACCTTTTCACGCACTAGATCCCCAATCCTGGGTATCCAACCAGTAGGTGTTACTGGCTCATCCTTAATTCCTGAGGAGGCAGCACTTGCAGAAGAGTTATCTTCACGGAATTGTTGTAAATCCTGCAAAACAGTGACACGATCATTTATGTCAAAGGGCGTAACTGCCGCCTCCACACCAGGACCATCTAGATCAGGAACATACATTCGTGTTCCAAACAGGCACTCATATGAAGTACGACCCCCCAGTGACCTTCTAGGCAAGTTATTAAGTGCTCTCTGTACTCCATACAGGTGGGCTAGCCAACTACGACCCGTACCTATAACTCTGGCCGTTAAGGATTGCTTTAAATCACGATTTAAACGCTCCACGACAGAATTTCCCTTGGGATGAAATGGAGACGAGAATTGGAGTTGGACCCCCAACGAAGCCATGGCGTCCCTGAATGCCTTAGAGGCAAAAGCAGGGCCCTGGTCCGAATGAAAAGCCGCAACTGCAAATGTATCGACAAAGATGCGCAAATCTTTAATAACAGTTTGAGCGTCAGCCGAGCGTTGTGGCCATACCCACACAAATCTGGAGCACGAATCTACAGCAACCAATATATATTTGTATGCACTATCTGGTGTCAGCGGACCACAATGATCCAAGTACACACACTGTAAAGGTTTATTTGAAATAAGAAGGGGCGTCTGCTGTGGGCGTCTAGCCGACGAAGCTTTAATTTGTTGACAAATGTCACAACAAAGGACATACTGCTTTGTCTCTTTATAGAGACCAGGCCACCAGTAACGAGCCTGTAAAAGTGAAATCGTGGCAGCCACACCAGCATGTGCAGATGCCGCCCCCTCATGTGCTGCATAAATTAATCGAGGTCTCTCAATTTTATTGGGTAGTTCACGTACACCAATGCCTGGAATATTAACAACAGCATTTAGCGCCCTACTCAAGCAGTAACTATATTTAGAAGGAAATCCTTTAGGGAATGGCACGCCATCAGCCGTAGCTTTTATGGCAGCCGAAATCTCTGTGTCTGGTTTGGAACTCGAACGAGTCACTGCGGCCACAGTGGCTACAGCCACTGCCAACTTTGCCGCTTCATCAGCCAAAGTATTCCCAGCAACATGTATTCCAACGCGCTGGTGTCCAAGTGTATGCACAACATGGACCTTAGGAAGCGTCTCTTTCAGATCCGCAACCTTACCCCACAACAATTTGTGTTTAATGGTGTTGCCTTTAGAATCTTTGAACCCATTCAACTTCCAATAGTGTAGATATTCATTGAAAGACTGTACACAGTAGTAGGAGTCACAGACCAGCAAGGTTAAAATCGCCGGATCCGCGTGCTCCAACGCTAACAATAGAGCTTTGAGCTCAGCCAGCTGTGCCGTGCAATCTCCCAAGGTTTTAGTATAAGTATGTCGGGGGCAGAACACTTCCCCCTCCAAAGATTGGGCTCTTTTCTTTCTCTTTCTCTATTGTGTTTTCTCTTGATGGACCTGCAACGGGTTCGGGAGGAGTCGGATCACTTTGACTTTGATCCGTCTCAACTCTTTCACCCTCTCGGTCTGGCACTTGCTCTCTCTGCTTTTCAGCACAGTCTGCTTCTGGGAGAACCTCTGCTGAACTAAGCTCTCCTGCTGTATCTGTTGAAATAGATTCTTGCACACCCTCCTGTAATCCTTCACTTTCGTCTCTTACAGGGGTGATAGACCCATCTTCCACAAGCTCTGGTCCAATTTCGGGCATCGTTGGCTCCTGTTCTGTCTCAGGTGCGGCAACCTGTTTTCCTGTTGTTGGTGCTCTCAACAACACATCTTCATGCTCCGGTGGACATACCACTCTTTTTGTATGGCTGGCGCGTATCCAGTTCGGGAGTCCTGCACACTTCACAGCTGTTGTAGTTGTTAGTACCACCTGATAAGGACCTCTCCAATGTGGCTCCAAACAGGTCTTGCAAACGTGCTTTTTGACAACGATCCAGTCTCCAGCTCTCAGATTGTGACCTGGATCGTGGATGGGTGGCAGGGTGGTGGCCTACACCTGCTGAGAGAAAGAGCGAATCACATCAGCCAGACCCTTGCAGTAGTCCAACGCCATATCATCTGTAATATTGACAAGTGCATTGTTTGGAACTGCTGGTTATCTCATTGCTCTTCCCATGAGGATTTCATGGGGCAACAGCCCTGTCTTTCTGTCAGGTGTGTTTCTCATTGACATCAACACCAAAGGTAATGCATCTGGCCATTTCAGATTTTTAGCTGCACACATCTTGGCAATTCTTAATTTCAAGACATTATTCATCTGTTCCACTAGTCCTGATGCTTCAGGGCGATAGCTACAATGCAACTTATGCTCAATGTTTAGTGCTGCACATAAGAGTTTAATCACCTTGGTATTGAAGTGAGTTCCCCTATCTGATTCCAAAGAGATCAGAAACCCAAAACGTGGTATCAACTCCCTAAGCAACAATTTTGCTACTGTGAGACTGTCATTTCTTCTTGTGGGGTATGCTTCAATCCAGTGACTAAAGACACAAACAATCACCAACATGTACTTCAAACCTTCAGACGCAGGCATTTCAATGAAATCCAGTTGCATTCTGCTGAATGGACCTCCTGCTCTTCCAATGTGGCTCAAATTCACCACTGTCCCTTTCCCACGTTTACTTACTGACAAACTATGCAGCGATGGCATACTGCTTCAGCAGCTTGCCTGAATTTAGGGTTAAACCAGTCAATCTTGAACAGTCTAACCATGGCATCCCTTCCAATATGTGCCTGCCCATGATAATAACGGGTCATTTGCGACAATAAGCTATTGGGTAGGACCATCTGACCCTCCTCAGTAATCCAAATTTCATCAGGTCTTTGGACACATTTTAACTTAACCTAGAGTCGTTTCTCTTCTTTGTCAGCATTATCCTGCAATGTTTTCAACTCTTCCAAAGTATCAATCACCTTTAATGCAAAACTTGTGCAAGCACTGTCTTCTTCGGGCATTCATTCCCACTTGTCTTTAAACGATATACAGTTCAATGCGCAAAATCTTGCAACTTGATCTGCATATCCATTTCCCAATGAGATGTAATCCTGTGCTTTGTGATGTGCACTGCATTTTACCACAACAATTTCTTCAGGTAACTGTATTGCATGCAACAGCTCTTTTATCTTGTCGCCATTTCTCACTGGTGTACCAGTAGAGGTCAAGAAACCTGTTTGCAGCCACAATTGACGAAAATTGTGAACAATTCTGAATCCATATTGACTGTCAGCACAGATTGTGCCTCTCAGTCTCGCAGAAACATGGCATGCCCTAGTAAGTGCTACCAATTCTACCACTTGTGCAGAATATACACCTCGAAGCCAGGAAGCTTCTAATGTGCCTGTGATCGTGCATATAGCATATCCTGCTCTCAATGTCCCTCTACCATCTCTGAGACATGAACCATCGACAAAGACAATTTGGTTGTTTTCTTCAAATCGAGTATCTCTGATATCAAGCCTTGGTTTTGTACACGGTTCAGTCACCTCAAGACAATCATGCTCAATGTCTTCCTCATTTTCAGTTTCAACAGTATTACTTGGAAGTAATGTTGCTGGATTCAACGCTGTACATCTTTTCAATGTTACATTTGGAGCATCTAATATGCTCGTCTCATACCTCAGCAGTTTTGCACCAGTCAAATACTGTGTTTTTGTCCTTGTCAGTAAAATCTCAACAGAGTGTGGTACCATTACCGTCAAAGGGTATCCCATCACTACTCCCTCACATTGTGAAAGGCTTTGACCAACTGCGGCTACTGCACGCAGACAACCTGGTAAAGCTGCTGCGACTGGGTCCAAGGTAGCTGAAAAATAAGCTACTGTGCGAAAAGCACCCCCATGGACCTGTGTCAAAACAGACAAAGAACAAGCATCACGTTCATGACAAAACAATGTGAATGGCTTTGTGTAATCAGGCATTCCCAACGCTGGAGGTCTGCACAAACTCTCTCGCAATTCAGTAAACGCTTTCATCTGATCCTCGTCTAATGTAATGGGGTCTGTAACTTCTCTGTGTGTCAGCTTCTACAATGGTTTGGCAATCCCAGCACAATTTGGAACCCACTGTCGACAATACCCTACCATCCCCAGAAACATTCTGACATCTCTGTGTGAAGTCGGAGGACTTCTCTGCAAAATCATTGTAATCCTTTCTCTGGAGATTCTCATTGACTCTTTCTCAATCTGGTGTCCCAGGTATTTCACTGACTTCTGACAATTTCAAAGGTGACACCTTATGTCCGAATTTTCCCAAATGATTCAACAGGGCAATCGAGTCGTACTTACACTCATCCCTTGTCCTGGATGCAATCAGCAAATCATCAATGTACTGCACTAGAATCGATTGGTACAGTAGTTCCAATGACTACAAATTATTTTTCAGGATCTGATTAAACAGAGACGGTGACTCCATATACCCTTGTGGAAGCCTGCACCAGTTGTAGACTCTGTCTAGGAATTTGAAACTAAAAAGAAACTGACTATCCTCATGAAGAGGCACAGAAAAAAAAGCTTGTGACAAGTCAACCACTGTAAACCACTCTGCATCGCAAGGAATCTGAAACAGTATCACTGCTGGATTTGGCACTACCGGACAACACTTGACCACCATGTTGTTCACTTTTTGCAGATCATTCACAATGCGTACTTTCCCGCATGGCTTCTTTAAGCCCATTATTGGTGAATTACATGGACTGCTCAACACTTCTTTCAAAACTCCTTGTTTCAGAAAATCTCCAATTATCTGTGCCACTTTCATCAGGACATCCTGTGCCATGTAATACTGTGGAAGCTGTGGAAATGCTACATTTGGCTTCAAACTGATCTTAATTGGTTCTACTCCCTTAATCAAACCCACTTCTTTACCTGTCAGGTCCCACACATTTTCCTGTACTGTTCCCTATAAATCGGCATGCAATTCCTTCACAGTGAACATCGGGAAAAACTTGACCAATGGGTATTCCTCATTAACATTGTTATTTATGGTCTCAGATGTCTGTTCTTCTTCATCATCACTATTAGTTTGAGCCTCTATCCCAGTAGTCGAACAACTAATGGAACATTTTGTCTTACACAGTAAGTCCCTTCCCAGTAGGGATACTGGACTTGAATCACAGACTACAAATCTATGCAATCCCTGGAAGTTACCAGTTTCAACCTGTACCGGGTCTGTGATTGGATTTGTCAATTGTCTGTTCTCTACTCCCACAACCTGAACTGTTCTGCCTGAAAGAGGTGAGTTCGGAACTTCTGCACTTCTCACTGTAGAGCGTATAGCTCCTCTGTCCACTAAAACTGAGACCTTGTAACCTATCACCTTTCCCTTCACAAAAGGTCCTCTCTGATCTACTTCTAAGGATGCTGCAAGCATACACAGTCCTTCATCTGAACTGTCGCTCATCCATTCTTCGTTTATTTCATCCTCACTATGAAATGGGAATTGGTGTACTGTGTCATTACTTCTGTCTTGTTTCTGACCTTGACCTGCTGAGTAAGCATCATCTGTTGCCTTTCCATCGGGGCTTGAGGTATCTGCATTTGCTTTCGAGGTACCATGGGAACCTGCTACTGTACTGGTTGCAACTGTGTCAGTTGTGCATGCAGCATTTGCACCTGCTGCATGGGTTGGGAATTCTGCACTTGATTCTGAACATTCTGATTAATTCCTCTCATTCTTGGGACTTTCACAGTTTGAAATGTATTGACATCACCACTTTGCTGAACAATACCATACTGCACCATCAACGGACACTCCTGCTTCCAGTGTCCCACGTTTCAGCACAGATGACACAGTAACATTCTGAACTACTACAGTACTCAAATCCGACCACGTGCCATGTTGACTCCACGACCCCTACCTCTGATCTGAGGCTGGAACATGACAGTTCTCTGCTGTTGCAGCATCTGTTGCACTAAGGCTCCTTGCACTCCTGTCTGAGCTGCCTTAATTTGCATCACCATCACTTTCTCCTTCAACTTTTTCTGCTTCAATTCAATCTCATCACTACAGTATTTCACATATTGCAACACCTCATCAAACGGCTTTGTTTGCTAACAAATCAAATGACTCTTAATCATCTGCCCTATTTCTGGTCTCAATCCTTCGACAAACCTAAGCACAAAGTGCAACATGTCTTTCGGCTCAATTGCTTCCTTGCCACTGTACTCCTTGAATGCTTTCAGCAATCTCTCATATTAGGTGTGTATTGACTCTTTTGTTTCTTGCACTGTCCTGTCAATTCTCTGCCAATCAATATTTTTAGGAGACATTCTCGTCTTCAGGAACTCAATCACCTTAAAATAATGTTTCATTACTTCAGGTGATGGGTCACCTGTAACTCTATCCCTTTCCGGTTCACTCGTCGGCCAATCCACTGCCCTCTTGCATTCAACCCATAAATCAGCTGGAACCACTATTTCCAACAATGTATTCAAGTCTTCCCACATACATTTAGAAAGCTTCACAAATCTATCTGTCTGCTGATACCACTCAACCGGATTCTCTCTCAGTTTTGGGTAATCATTTGTGAATTACAGTATATCACTCCTGTGCCATGGAACATGAACGAACTGTCCTCCTGGAATTTCTCTCATTTGTAATATCTTTAATGGATCCTTTTCTTTCTGAACACCTTCAGATCCTGTGAATCTCATTTTCACTTGTCCTTCTTCTTTGCCCTTCTACCTTCCCACTTTTCTAATGCTCTCCAAATCTGAGCACTCTGCAACAAATCTTTTAAGTGAGTCTTCATTCCTGCTGACCTCATGTGCTCGAAATCCTTTGCCTCAAAATCTAACCTGTAACTTCGTTTAAAATGTTTTGTTCTCACAATCTCTATATCATGTTTGTCTGCCAGCTCTGCCAATTTCTGATGTATCTTACTCACTTCCCTTGTAATCCTTGGGCACAAATACCTCAGCTCTTCTTCTGTGTAGAATTCTAACCTGTTTACTCCCATCGTTCCCTCAACAAACTCAGTTACTTCTGTAGCTAGTATTACACAATTTATGTGCTCTTCACCCTTGGATATATTTCGAGGAGTATTCAAACTATCCAACCATTCACTCAATTGCAGTGGTGTCAATCCCTGTAACGAGATTTTACTTGCATTTGGTAATGGCACCAGTTGTATCACTGCACCTGGAGTTTGCGGCATCAAAAGTTTCAAACTTTGACTTGCACTCGGGCCATTTACTGCATCTGGAAGCGCAACAAGTGGACTAAGATCCATTAATGGTCTAGATCCATCAAAGGTCTGACCCATAGATGATACCACCCGCACATGATCACTCATACCCCTCCTCACGAGGCTTTGTGACATTTCACCCTGCTCCCCTGCAACTGTTTTCTTTTGTGCAAATAATGGTACCGCTGGACCAACAGTATCAGTAGTGATATTGCATCTGGAGCTGCCCTGACACTCGCATTTTGTGGAAAGGCTACTCCCATAGTCTGATTCATCACTGGTGTCACATCTGACTGTGTAACTGTTATTGGTGTAAACTTTGGCACACCCTGTGGCTGTGCCTAAGGCAACAACATTGCAGTCAGCTCAGTCTGAACTAGCATTGGCCTCCGGAGCGCTTGCTCCGATGGCACCACTAAGTTCGAAGTCGTCTCAAGGACTGGTACATCTGGATAGATTATTTTTTTCAATGATGGCTGCATCTGCGCTTGGACCACCGAAGTAGTCATGGCATTAGGGGTGCTCTGCACTACCCCTTGTACCTGTCCATTATCTGTCTGCACTGGTCCCTCTGTCCCCGATGCTTGTGCTGGAGCAGTTGGGGCAGAACTAGTACTTGGACCCCCTTCATGCGTCGTGTATGGCGGAGGTCGATCCCTCAACAACTGTGTAATAAGTTCCTCAACATCTGAATCTTTTTCTTCTACATAGGTCTTTTTCTTCTTCTTAGTCCCTGAACTCTTATCACTCTTAGCAGCATCTTACTTTTCTGACTCATCTTCTTCTGCGATTGCAGGAAATAATTTAATACCCTGTAATGTCTCTGTTCTCCACCTTTTCTGTTCCCAATCCCACCTTGCTTCTGCCAAAGGCTTTTCTACCTTCTTTATTCTGCTCTGAAATGTCATCTCTTGTTGCTGTCTGGCAACTAGCTCCCAAACCGCGAAAGCCTCAAACTGTGCTGGCCTTGGTAACGGCTTTGTCTCATATAATGTCATTCGCAATTCATCCAAAATTCTCAAATTAAACGTTCCATGCTCTGGAAACGCTAGAGCTCCCAATTTCTTTGTCATCTTGCACCACTGCTTTAACCAAAGACATGGCGTGACACCTCGCTCCTCCATTACAATATCTGCTGGAGAATTTTCCAGTAGGGTTGGATCCCCCACTGTCACCTTAATGTAAGAATCACCCTTCATGGCACTTCTAAACGCTTTGAAAAACGTAATTTTCCCGGTTGTATTTATTTTGAATCAATACTGAAATGACGTTTACTCCCATGACTCCTTTCAACCGCGTACTCAACCAATTGCCTCTTACGCACAGCTGCCAATCCGCTCGCGACTCTTCTTACTAACCAACCTAACCCAGCGCGGCTCACTCTGACGTCACACTCACACACTGAGGCTGACAAAGTCTTGCGGCTTGTCTCCCCAAACTTCAACTCACACAGAACTAATGCAAAATATATTGAAAGCACTTAACCAAAAACCAATAACCAAAAAACAACCTGCTGATTTACTACAAGAAGGTACACAATCGCTTCAGAGACATTACGGATTTTCACTAATGGCCCTTTCGCTCATATAGCTATTCCTTGTTCTTAGTCTCCCACATTCGCAAGCAAAATTCAACCCGCAAATTTCACTCTCAACTCTTCAATGGGTCTGTCCTGGTGTACATAGGACTCGCCAAATCTCAGTCGAAAATTTCTCTTACTCCCTTCAACTCACACACCGATTTTGTTGACCACGCCCGATCAACCTACTAAACCAGACAGATTACAACATATAACCAAGTGTCTCCTACACTTGTCAATATACTCCGGAGTCTTAGACCACGCAGGGTCCGTACATCACCAACAACCACATGGATTATTTTTGAGCACACACATATGAAGTTCAACGACTTCCCTACTATCCTTAACTGGAGTATACAAACTCCCTACTTTACCTCTCATACATCACAATTCACCTGCGATTTTGCTTAAGCCTTTGCAAGCGCAACCTACCGCTTCACACCATCACAAAACACACCAAGAATCTGGGGCAGTCATTTCTGGCTTAAGGGGACATCATCTTTGCAACAATTGCCATTTCAGAAGAAACAAAATTCAAACCTCATAAAAATACGAACAACTAACCCTAACTTAAACCACTACCATAACCAGTAATCACCATATAACTAGCCTACCATGGATACTAACCGTCAAGCTGCTACCAAAAACTGCTTGTGCGCCTGGTCCTTAGTAAGTAAACTTACAAGGGGACGCGTATAGGCCGATTAACCTTTTGGATCGCATGGAATATCCTAATTATGTAGTGACCAATGGCATCAATAATCAGCATAACCAATTCATAACATTAAAATCAAAACAACTATAACCATCAATTCATGAGTAACCACAACTCCATAAAGCGTTTTAGAAATTTTTATTTCCCTTTTAGTTACAATACTAAGTCATCAAGTTAGCTTGAACTTTATTATCCACAAAGAATTAGTTCATTATTCGCCATCAATACCATAAACTAATTGGAACTGAGAAAACACATGCTAGAATACTTCAGCATAAACCAATAAAGATTAATATGATGACATTAATAGCAGAGCTCAGCAAGCAGTTTGTCAGTCATTTGTCACTGTCAAACGTCACCCTCGAGAGTCTACCTAACCCAGATTAGCATCTGCATGTTGGACTTCATGCAAAATAATTTAGAAAACATGAATTTGGAAAAACATCTTGCTATGAGAAAAACTATAAAACAGCGCAGTTGGTACCTAGAAGAAAAGGCACAAGTTAATCAGTCACATTGTCATAGCTACCTATCCACGGAGTGGATCAACAACAAAGTCAGTCTTCGTCTTCAGGTCATCAATAGATCAGCAATGCATCAGGCTTTCAGAGTGTGAGCCCAATGACAGAATCTCGAACGGCGTCTCCTGACGTCATCAATTCTCCCCTTGCAGCTAAGTTTTAGCCCCTTATCATGACCTTTTATTAGGGTCTCACAGTCCACCCCCCTAATTCCCAATTGGTCAGTCAGTCACCAGATATGACTCTAACCTATAATATTAATTTTCCAAATCTCTAAATTTTAATATTAGTCCTTTCACAGCCCACGGATTGGTCCACTATACGATGTTCTCATCATCCGTCTCTTCAGGTATCGAAAATGTTGCATGTTCCTCTTCAGTCAGTGCATCATCGTTCAAGTATGGGAAAGTACATTTAGCCTACTCTACACATAATTTTATCAAATTATCTTCCTTATCTCCTGTCCGCCGGTACATTGCAGAAAATTCTAGCTAAGCAACTTTAACATCGGGTGGCTCAAGGACAGGTCATGCATCAGCTTCTCTGCAGCGCATTAGTATTTCAGCTCCTCGTGTGTGAAGCCTGGAAAGGACTAGGCCTTAATCACAGCTAAGATAACTTCTACAAATTAATGCAAACATAGGTTACACATCTCAATGTGACATATTACTACATTATTCTTTCACATTTTCATTATTTCACACATCTTTTAGTCATTTTAGCATAACTTTGTATAAATGGCTGCCACTCCCCGTGATCACAATTTCGAACATGTACTTTATTTTCTCTACAATTAATTTCTCGACGAACTTTTCATCAATCACACACATAAACATTTATTAATAATTTCTAATTAGCATATTTGCGTCAACAAAATCAAAATGAGGTATACTGTGCACAGAGTTCAGGGGTTCCCCAGAGGCTTGACAGAGGCAAAAATAAATAATACTAATGCTCTATTTGTGGTAGTGTGGTCGAGCAGTTAGGCTTTTCAGAGGGTACTGTTAAGCATTTATTGTACACACACAAGCAATAGAAGAAACACACACTCAGGCCCTCATTACAACCTTGACAGTAAATACCGCTTACCGCTGTGCTGACGGCCGCCAACATACCGTGACCGCGGTGGAAATCTGCTACAGGTATTATGACCCACACAGAGAAATCTGCCATTATACAGACACCCACACAAGTCCACCACACCAAAGGTCAGTGATAAACTGGCGATAGCAAAACCCACACCGTCACACCAACAGGAAACCCACAGTATCATGATCCAAGAATCAAAGCGTATACACCACCGCACTCAAAATACACACACACTTACAAAACACAACCACATTGGACAATTCAAAATACACATACCTGACACACAGACACCACACCCACACACTCACACCACTATGAAAAACACACACCTACATTACCCACAACCCCTTACAGTGAACAATTCTGAAGAAGCAGAGAGAGAGAAAAGCAAAGACCACAACATCATCCAGAGGCACAGAACACCATCACACATACATCATCCACGCACCTCAAAGCACACACCCCAACACATCACCCCACAACACATCACATCACACATTACCTCACACATCGCTCACACCACATCATGGCACCTCAAAGACACCCCAGGTTTTCTGAGGAGGAGCTATGGGTCATGGTGGAGGAAATCATCCGGGTAGAGCCACAGCTATTCGGATCACAGGTGCAGCAGACCTCCATTGCAAGGAAGATGGAGCTATGGTGGAGAATAGTGGACAGGTTCAACGCAGTGGGACAGCATCCAAGAACAAGGGATGACATCAGGAAGAGGTGGAACGACCTACGGGGGAAGGTATGTTCCGTGGTATCAAGACACCAGGTAGCCGTACAGAGGACTGGCGGTGGACCCCCACCTCCTCCCCCACAACTAACAACATGGGAGGAGCAAGTCTTGGCGATCATGCATCTTGAGGGCCTCGCAAGAGTAGCAAGAGGACTGGACTCTGGTAAGGCAAATCTTTACTACTTTTACCCCCCAACTGCATGCCATCACATACATCCCCCTGACCCTCACCCTCACTCCCATCACTCCACCACCTCCCACACACCCCACCATCACAACCCACCACTCTCACAACCAAGCCCTGCATGCAACAACAATGCATGGAGACCATGGGCACAGTACTGGCCAAGTTTCAGGAGACCCAGCGGCTGCAGGAGGGACACTACATGGGGATCAGGGAGGACCTCACCAACATATACACCATCCTGGTCACCATAGCAAGGGTGCTGGCTGACATAGGCAAGACCATGAGGGAGGCAGTGGCACAACAAATGGCAATTGACACTAGCCAAACCGAGGAACAGCCTTCCACCTCCGCCGGCGCTAGTGGACAGGAGGCCCCGCCACAGGACCAACAGGCCACCAGCATCCCACCCCCTGCAGAAGGAGAACCAACCTGCAAACGGTCCCAGCGATCCAGGCAGAAGCCAGAGAACATTCCCAAGACCCCCGTCAGGAAATAAGACTCTCCTCATTGTCACCCTTCTGTCCCACTATGTCAACCTGTCCAAATTGAACTGCCATTACTCCCCTTCCCCTGCCCTATTGGACAATGCACCTGTGATACCAAGAGACTGAACTCTACTATGGACCTTCCTCCACCATCACCCCAGCCCCTTGCACATACCCCTATACTCATTAGCCCCTAAATAAACAATCTTATAGCACAAGCCCATCTGGAGTCAGTCTGATCTTTCACAAATGTATAATTACAACATTAGTAACAAATAGCAATGAAAATGTTAATTTACTCATACCAATGTATGACAGTTGTTGGGCAGCAGTACATACAGCAGAAGGCAGAATGGGGTACCCAGATCTGAAAAATGGAAATCCAAAGTGAACAGTCAGTGTCCATAGACAGAGGTTAAGAGGCTGACTTGTACAGTGTCCTACAGTATTCTGAAATCTGAGGAGGAGTTACAGTCTCTTATCTGTGTGTCACTGGAAGTACTGCATGATGATGTTCATTCTGTTGTCAATATCTTCTTCCTCTGCCTCCTCTTCCTCACTGTCTACAGGCTCCACCGCTGCCACAAGCCCATCACCAGGCTCATCCTCCTGCAGAAAAGGCACCTGGCGTCTCAATGACAGGTTGTGCAACATGCAGCATGCCACGATTATCTGGCACACCTTCTTCGGTGAGTAGTACAGGGAGCCACCTGTTAGATGGAGGCACCAGAATCTGGCCTTCAGGAGACCATGGGCACAGTACTGGCCAAGTTTCAGGAGACCCAGCGGCTGCAGGAGGGACACTACATGGGGATCAGGGAGGACCTCACCAACATATACACCATCCTGGTCACCATAGCAAGGGTGCTGGCTGACATAGGCAAGACCATGAGGGAGGCAGTGGCACAACAAATGGCACCTGACACTAGCCAAACCGAGGAACAGCCTTCCACCTCCGCCGGCGCTAGTGGACAGGAGGCCCCGCCACAGGACCAACAGGCCACCAGCATCCCACCCCCTGCAGAAGGAGAACCAACCTGCAAACGGTCCCAGCGATCCAGGCAGAAGCCAGAGAACATTCCCAAGACCCCCGTCAGGAAATAAGACTCTCCTCATTGTCACCCTTCTGTCCCACTATGTCAACCTGTCCAAATTGAACTGCCATTACTCCCCTTCCCCTGCCCTATTGGACAATGCACCTGTGATACCAAGAGACTGAACTCTACTATGGACCTTCCTCCACCATCACCCCAGCCCCTTGCACATACCCCTATACTCATTAGCCCCTAAATAAACAATCTTATAGCACAAACCCATCTGGAGTCAGTCTGATCTTTCACAAATGTATAATTACAACATTAGTAACAAATAGCAATGAAAATGTTAATTTACTCATACCAATGTATGACAGTTGTTGGGCAACAGTACATACAGCAGAAGGCAGAATGGGGTACCCAGATCTGAAAAATGGAAATCCAAAGTGAACAATCAGTGTCCATAGACAGAGGTTAAGAGGCTGACTTGTACAGTGTCCTACAGTATTCTGAAATCTGAGGAGGAGTTACAGGGGGTCATTCTGACCCTGGCGGTAAATACCGCCAGGGCGGAGGTTGGCGGTAGCACCGCCAACAGGCTGGCGGTGCTCCGCCGGGCCCGTCGCGGCCAGAAGCGGAAAGCCGGCGGTGTACCGCCGACTTTCCGCTGCCCATGGGAATCCGCCATGGCGGCGCAGCTTGCTGCGCCGCCATGGGGATTCTGACACCCCATACCGCCATCCTGTTCCTGGCGGTTCGCCCGGCAGGAACAGGATGGCAGTATGGGGTGCTGTGGGGCCCCTGGGGGCCCCTGCAGTGCCCATGCCAATGGCATGGGCACTGCAGGGGCCCCCGTAAGAGGGCCCCACAAAGAATTTCAGTGTCTGCTTTCAGTGTCTGCACCCGTCGCACCTTCCCACTCCGCCGGCTCCATTCTGAGCCGGCGTCCTCGTGGGAAGGGTGTTTCCCGCTGGGCTGGCGGGCGAACTTTCGTCAGTCGCCCGCCAGCCCAGTGGGAAACCCAGAATGACCGCCGCGGTCTTTTGACCGCGGTACGGTCTTCTGGTGGTTCCCGCTTGGCGGGCGGCTACCGCCGCCCGCCAAGCTTAGAATCAGGGCCACAGTCTCTTACCTGTGTGTCACTGGAAGTACTGCATGATGATGTTCATTCTGTTGTCAATATCTTCTTCCTCTGACTCCTCTTCCTCACTGTCTACAGGCTCCACCGCTGCCACAAGCCCATCACCAGGCTCATCCTCCTGCAGAAAAGGCACCTGGCGTCTCAATGCCAGGTTGTGCAACATGCAGCATGCCACGATTATCTGGTACACCTTCTTCGGTGAGTAGTACAGGGAGCCACCTGTTAGATGGAGGCACCGGAATCTGGCCTTCAGGAGGCCGAACGTCCTCTCAATAATACGCCTAGTTCGCCCATGTCCTTCATTGTAGTGGTCCTCTGCCCTTGTCCTGGCATTCCTCACTGGGGTCAGTAGCCATGAGAGGTTGGGGTAACCAGAGTCACCTGCAAATGTCGATGGATACCTGTTAGACACACACTAACCCTTAGGGACAACCTCATACCCAGACACCTACTCATACTGTGTGGTGACCTTGGGCTCACCTATTAGCCACACCCGGTGCCTCTGGAGTTGGCCGATCACATATGGGATACTGCTATTCCGCAAAATGTAAGCGTCATGCACAGAGCCAGGATACTTGGCATTCACATAGGAGATGTACTGGTCCGCCAAACACACCATTTGCACATTCATCGAACTGTAGCTTTTTCTATTTCTGTACACTTGTTCATTTCTGCGGGGGGACAAATGCCACATGAGTACCATTAATGGCACCAATGATGTTGGGGATGTGTCCCAGGGCATAAAAGTCAGCCTTCACTGTGGGCAAATCCTCCACCTGGGGGAACACGATGTAAATGCACATGTGTTTCAGCAAGGCAGACAACACTCTGGTCAACACGTTAGAAAACATTGGCTGAGACATCCCTGATGCTATGGCCACTGTTGTTTGAAAGGAGCCACTTGCCAGGAAATGTAGCACTGACAGGACCTCCACTAGAGGCGGGATTCCTGTGGGATGGCGATAGATGACATCAGGTCTGGCTCCAATTGGGCACACAGGTCTTGGATTGTGGCACGATCAAGTCTGTAGGTAATTATGATGTGCCTGTATTCCATTGTCAACAGGTCCACCAGGGGTCTATACACCGGAGGATGCCACCACCTGATCATCTGCCCCAGCGGTTGTAGCCTATGGAGGAGAACGTGACCAGAGGGTCATTTACCACATAGGTTGCACAAGTGTGTCTGTAGTAATTTTAGTAAATCCGTGTGTGACGTAGTTAGTCCGTATATGAGCCAAAATGTGCTGTGACGCAGTTAGGTACCATGCCATGTGCCCCCCTGAAATGGCGTATGCCTGACTTTTTGAGGAGGAACAAGGGGAAAAGAGGTAACTGCGCTGGCATTGTGCTGCATCGCGGTAGGCGGTCGAAGACCGCCGCTTAACTCAGCATTGGTTATCATTGGGCCCTATGGGTTCAGGAGCCAATGGCCATGTACGCCGGTGGTGACGGTACGCACCGCTGCGGACGTGACCGCCATTTTCTATCTGTTCACTCACTTGATACCTGACCTTCACCAGGAGAGGACCTACACTGCAAGTGCTGCTGTGACCTGAGTCTGGAAGCGACAATGGCTCGAGTGTCAGGGAAAGGGCCCAAGCCTTCACAGCGGAGCAGCTGGACAAACTGGTGGATGGGGTCCTCCCCCAGTACACGCTACTCTACGGTCCTCCAGACAAACAGGTAAGTACACTGTGAGCATGATGTGTGGGCAATGCCTGTTTGAAGTGGTGTGGATGTAAGCCACATGTTGGGGGGCTGAGGGCTGCATGTGAGGATGATCAGTGTATGTGCATCAGGGCATGGTTGGGAACTGGTGGGCAATGAGTCGGACGGTCCGGACGGGTGAGTAATTTCCTTTCCTCCTGTACCTTTCCTCTAGGTCAGTACCCAGCAGAAGAAGGGTATTTGGCATGCCATCACCAAGGAAGTGCAGACCCTGGGGGTCTATCATAGATGGAGCACCCACTGCCGCAAGAGATGGGAGGATCTGCGCCGCTGGAGCAAGACGGCGGAGGCCCAGCTGGTGCTGGCCTCCCAACGTGGAAGGGGTGCCACTCGCACCATGAACCGCCTGATGTTCTGCATCCTGGCGGTGGCCTATCCGGAGTTGGATGGGTGCTTGAGGGCATCACAGCAGCCTCAAGGGGGTGAGTACTGTGTCATAAAGCTGACTCTGCGCAGTTTAGGAAGTATCTGGGTGGGTGATGTGGGGTGTGGGTGCCCCTAGGCCAGGGCGAACTTGGCACTGTAGGTCCCTTGTTGGGCAGGCTCTGAAGCATTCCAACCCCAATAGTGGTAGGGGGCATCTACTACTGGGCAGGGTCCTGTGGGTTTCAGGTCTGCAGCTAATGGCATTTGGCATTGTACCCCATGGGCTGGTGACTTTCTTAGTAACTGGTAGAGGATGGCCTAGTGCATAGGGCTGCTCCCTGTGTGTTGTGTCCACCAACAGTAGTGGTGTTGCTGGCATTGACCATGTGTGTCCTCTGTCTTTCCGCCCCTTCTTGTTTTGTCACCCTGTCCTTGTGTGCATTAGCATCATCTGGCAGAGGAGCAGATGCACCGGCGACGGAGGGAGCTACATCCCACATGGCCCAGGAGGGTGAATCCACGGAGGGTGAAGGCACCAGTGAGATGGAGGGCGGGGGGAGCTCCTCGATGGGGACAGGAGGGGATACCAGCGACAGCGACTCCTCCTCTGATGGAAGCTTCCTGGAAATGGCAGACACGTCTGTGCCCACCCCAACAACAGGTACAGCTGCCACCCCCCCTACCAGCACCACCCTCCCAGCAGCCCCTCAGCGTGTTTCCCGAGCCCGCTCACCCAGGAGGGTGGGCATCTCCTTTGCCCCATGCACCACAGGCCCTGCCCCGGTCAGCTCTGCTGCCCTCAGTGAGGAGGCTATTGGCCTCCTGAGATCCCTCACTGTTGGGCAGTCAACCATTCTGAATGCCATCCAGGGTGTCAAGAGGCATTTGCAGCAAACAAATGCATACCTGGAGGGCATTCATTCTGGCGTGGCTGCCCAACAGAGAGCATTTCAGGCTCTGGCCTTAGCACTGATGGCAGCCATTGTTCCTGTGTCTAGCCTCCCCCTCCAACTTCCACTACCCAGACCCAATCCCCTCTACTTCAGCCTATCCCAAGCACACCATCAGACCAGCATGCACACATCAACACACAAAAGTGGCTAAGGAAAACATAAGCACCACACATCCCACAGTCCCTCACACAAGCACCATACCCATGCACACATACCAACATCCACTTCCTCTACAGTGTCTCCCTCCTCCACGTCCTCCACCTCCCTCCCTGTCTCATCTCCACTCACACCTGCATGCACTACATCATCAGCCACTGCCTCCATCACCAGCACGCCCATCATAACACACCGCTCACGTGCAATCACCACCCCGACTACCATTCACACCTCCCCTGTGTCCTCTCCCAGTGTGTCTGTGAGCCCTCCTCCCATAGTACACAAACGCAGGCACCCACCCACTCAACAGCCATCCACCTCACAACAGCCTCCAGCCCATGCACCTTCATCCAAACTCAGCAGATGCACACCTCCGACAACCACTACCTCTTCCTCCACTCCCACACCCTCTCCATCTTCCCGTCCCAGTGTGTCTAAAAAACGTTTCCTAGCTAACATTAACCTCTTCCCTACACCTCCCCCCGTCCTTCCCCTAGGGCCAGGATGTCTAGACCCCAGCCCCTCAGCCACCAAATCTGCATCCGCTGTGGTCCCTGCAAGTCTGGGAGGCTCAAAGGGGGCACCCATCAGAGCTGCCAGTGTGCCACCTACAGATATGAAGGACCACCCTATTCCACCACCTGCAAAGTTGAAAAAGGTCCTGGCTTCCAGCAGGGGAAAGTCACACCACCCACCCAGCAAGGCCTGGCCCAAGCACAGAGAGAACAGTGCCAAGGTCCCTGCAGCGACTGCGAAGGTGGGGAAGGGCCACAAGCCAAAGGGCAAGTCAACTCAGGGCACGATGCCTCCTGGTGAGGGGCTGGTGACCACCATATCATCAGGCCTGGCAGCGACCTGCACCACAGTCCCCACAGCCGCTCCGACCACCACCTGCACTGCTACCTGCACCGCCACCTGCACCGCTCCTGCCACAATGTCAGGCTGCAGCATCCTCCCCAAGAATCAGCCATCCGAGCCTGCCGGAGATGGTATGGTGTCTCCCTCCACCACAACAGACACTTGCACCACGGCCAGCACCGGCAGCATCTCCGCCGCAGCCACCGCCACATGCACCACCATCTGCACCGCCACATGCCCAGCCGACACACCTCTGTCGGACGTCAGCAGCATTACCAGTGGGCAGGCATCCGAGTCTGCAGGTGACGTCCTGGACCCTGGACACGCCACTTGAGGCACCACCTCCAGCTCTGGCACGACCGGCCTAAGTCGCCGCAGGATGGAGTGTGGCTCTGCCTCCATGGAGTATTGTCACGTGGGCTCTCATTATCCTAAATGAGACTACTGGATTTCTAGGCAGCAGGATCAATAACGGTGTGGGGGACTGAGTCTGACCCACGTGTAAAGAACTCTGTCACCCTAAATCCGGTTTCTGCTCCGGCTAACTAGCAGTGCCTCATTTCTCCCACGGGGAAGAAATGATTGGGCAGCCGAGCGCATGACATCTTTGGAACTTCTCAGGGAAGTCGTGGTCACTCAGATCCAAACCAACTCTCTCATTTACAATATGATCTCATATACAAATGACAAAGACAGTATAAGTGTTATATAATGTTTTAATAAAACGACTGTATTTTAGATAGTAAGGCGTGAGCCGCAATAACCAGAACAATACAACACAGTAGGATTGAAATAGTCACCAGGAGAGTAAAACATAAGAACAAAGCTGTCATAGTGCCTAACAGTTTCTACTCTCCCTCTGCTTGTTCTATTTAGAGCACAGCATGTTAAGCTTCTAGCTTGCCTTTCCGAATCACTGGGGAGACATCAGCCCTCATACCTGAGCAAAGGCCTGTGATCTGGTTCAGCATCTGCAACGAGGCAGTCAGCGTCTTGTTGTGGTTCCCTGGTCAGAATCTCCCTCTCTCGTGTATTGGGACAGGGAAGTGATTTTATAACTACCATGTCATCGTGATCACAAAATGTCCCTACGCAGGAATGCCAAAGCTAAACTCCTACCACGTCTATCGGCAATGTACCAGACTGTATCCTTGACTGAAGCACAGAGTGAATATGTTATGGAGAACTCCAGTGCTGAAGTAGGCAAAACAGTGTGATATGAATAAAAAACAACACCGTAGAACTGGCTATTTGAAAAATAACAGTACGAAGCCTAATAAAAAGCATTTAGAGCAAAGTGCACAGAGGCTCTAAGCTGTCAGCAAATGAATAAAATACATTCAGGGCAAAGGGCACAAAGGCCAAAAGCCTGAAGCTAATGCGCAAAGGATACGTAAAACTAACCACACTACACCCTCCCCTTGTCGGTAGCAAGTGGTTCCAATAATATAAAAGTATGCCCCAAATATAAACAATACATAAAACTACATATTTCGACAAGGTCAGAAGACAACAAAGTCATAAATTTAGGAAACATGTGACGATAAAGCCAAATTCAATATAGTGTCAATTTTGCAGGAGAGAGAAAAAAAATCCAATCGTCAGACAGAAACAATAGAACGTAGGAGCTCCTCCACTTCGATATATGTTAATATCGGAAGATCCACGCCACAAAGTACCATGGAGCAGGTGTGTTCCAAAGCCCCAAAACCATTCAGGGCGGCACCCCGTGCAGGGCCTATCAAAGAGACAATACCATCTTCCTCCAGGAAGGGAATCTCATAAACCGCCTCACGAAGCAAACGCAACCGTAGTGCACAAGTCTGGGAATGAGCCCTAATCGGGAACATCAACAGATCAGGATCGACCACTGGAGGGCGCTGCAGTGAGAGACAGAAAGCCAGTGCATGTTCAAACGAGCACCAAAGGCACCGAAACACGGGTTGCACACAATCCAAAACCGGTCTGAATGACAGAGACCAGTCACACTCCAAATGGCCCAGGAGTGTAGCTCCAAAATGCTGCTTCGTGCGTTCACGACACAGCTGCGCTGACGGGAGCAGCAATATAGGATCTCGTCGTGGCGGGACAGCCATTGCGAAAAAATAGCAACAATAGCAAGACTCCAGTCGCAAAAGTAATCGGGAAACCCCCAAAAATGCTTCTGAAAATAGAGTGTATAGCCGAAGGTATCAAACCGAATATGGAAGAGAAGGTGTGAGCAAAACCAACAAAAACGGCTTTGAAAAAATGAGCAATACCAGCAGTGCTGGATGCATTAAATATACGTCCCACAAGTTCCCCGAAGTGACTTGGAAAGTTAGTATTCAAAAGGGACTGTATCTCCGCCGATTACCTTGCCACCTGAAGTGCGTAGGTCTCGCTAGCAGATGTAAGGGCCACATGCTTTTGAAACAATAAAGCTTTCAGCCGACTCAACTTGTCGAAATCAACCTTGGAAGTAGCAATATGAGGCCAGATGTCCGCTACCTCCCTAATTTGAGTGGGGGGAAACAACACATTCCCGCAGCACGTAACGGCCTTGTTGACAACGACAACGTAAACTATTCCGGCACGCATGCCACAGCAGCGTTCGCTGTTAAGAACAATGTAACTGCCGTTAGAAAGCACCTGGAAAGTGTTTTTAATAACCGGGACCGGAACTCCCTTCAGATAACAAGCTAAGTTAGCAATCGAAGCGTTACACGCTCCGTGCAAGGACAGCTGTTTACAAACCATGGAATGGCTGACAGAAGCTTCGCATTCGCTACCGCTAAGAAAAACCTCCCTCAAACCATTAACACATCTGTATTGAAAGGGAAGCTCCCACACCTCGTGTATGTAACTGTCTCCCAATAGTTCATATCTACCCACCGGAATGTGCTTCAAACAAGAAGTAAATTGCAGAGTGGAGATAGGCAAATTAATAACCCCATGAATCAACCACTCAGCTGACGGACTCTCAGCCACCGTGAAAGGCAGTTTCTCCAATTTCTCAATATTCAACATAACATATGTTGCTTCCTTTTTAGCCATCAGCTGTTGTTGACGAGTCAAATTAAAGGAGATAAAGATCTCTCTGGCACGAATGTGCTGCCATGGAACGCGACCCGCCTTCAAGGTCTGAAGAGTCCAACCCAGCTGCATGATGGACCGCGTCTGACTCTGCCCATGATATAAAGAAGAGATGTCCGATTTAAGAATGTCAATAGCAGAGGAAACAATGCTGTCAATCGTGTAAACACGGTCAGAAAGGGTATGCATGCCATTATCAACAACAGACAAAGTCTGCAGCAGATTTTCCTGATCAATCTGCCTCAACCGGGCTGCAGCTTCCTGTTGTGAAAGCTTCCAAATCTCATTATAAACTTCGTATAAAAATCTTTTCTTCCATGGTACCTTGGGACCTGACAAAAAATCTTGTAAATCAGTATCATTAGACAGTAACGTGAGATGTGACTTAACTGCATCCAGCGTGGATGACTTCAACCATTGCTGACAAAGCTTCCCCACGCTGTATGTAGTTATAATATCAGCATGTTCTGGTGAAATGTAACGAGGGTCTGCCCTACTAGTCCTGAACCCCCCTGAAGAGGTGACAAAGCGTTGATGACACTTATTAGTGTCTACAGGCCATAACAACCACCCGCCCGGATGTAACGATGAAATGTTAAGCGTACCATTCTGGACCCAATGTGTAAATTCACTAAAAGTAGCATTCACATAGTGCTGCCAGTTGTTTAATTTGGAAGGGACAGGTATACTAGGCAAATTCAACTCTCTAATTGTCGCCAAGCCCAAACAGCTAGTCTGTTGTACTGTGTCATTGAGGAAAATCATCTGCACAGGGATAATACATGCTCTAAATAATGTATCCCTGCCTTGCATCTGCCAATTTTTCGTATCCCAAACACTTTTCAAGTCAACAGTCTTAAACCAGTATTCATACCCCTCGACCGAAAGTTTAGATACAAACAAATTGGAATACAGCAATTTAGTATCGGTCAATAACATTTGCTTATTAGAATACGGTGTAACCTTAAAATAGTAAGACCTAGCATTTCGTTGATTATGCCCAGAAAAATATGCAAATTTATCAAAATACGTTTTCAAACTCCCTTGTGGAGGAGTCGAGCAATGTTCCCATTGCACATAATTAAATATGGACTTAGGGCTACTAGCTTTATGAATAAAGTGGTGTCCATAATAGTTATAGCAAAACATGTCACCACGATTATCTCTAAATTGGTAAGCATCTTCATCGTCATAGACAGTATAATATTGCAAATCTGTTAGCATAGAATCTACTGTCTTCACATCCCAATCATCAGAAACAACGCCTGGTATAACAATATCATTCATTGATAACTTAAGGACATACGGTATTTGAATCAATTCAGTGGGACCATATATATCAAACATTACTTTATCCCACACAATCCCATCCGGAATCGGTATTGCAGAAATGTTTACATTGGACAAGTCTCTTCGAACCATGTGTGATGAAAAATGTGGTTTCAACACCATCTCCACGTGCTCAATGTCAGATCGATCAGGAAGAAAATGACCATGTATTACTAGAAAAAAAGTAACCACAAATCCCAACCACAAAAAAAGAGTCATTACAGCCATTAAATGTCACGACTCACGTGCTGCTTGCGCCTGGAGTTTGCAGATCTTGAGGCGTGGATCTTGAGGGTTCGACTTTGGCCCAAAAAGGGGCGACTCTTTCTGGTAGCCACGGTGCTGTAGGCGAGGAAACGCCAAGGACAGACCGTGACCGTGAGAAAGTAGCGCCAGAGGGAAAAAAAACCCTTCAGAAGAAGAGGAAAAAAACCTCCCAGATGATTCGCAGGGGATTCCTGGAGCAAGAACAGAGGAACAGGAATCAAAGGAACTGACGTAACACAGAAATGGCGAAATCCAGAGCCAAGGGCTAGGAAATCAGGAGCGAGGACACTAACTGAAACAGAGAGTGTTGCAGCGCAAAGAGGAAAAGAAAAACCACCCTTAAATACCATAAAACAGGAAGTGACCCACAGGAAGAAAAAGGACACCATCTTGAATAGGGAAAAGTAGATAGAATAGACTGGAGCAGAAACCATAGAGAATAGGGAAAGGAGGAATGCTGGGAAGACAGAGGTAACCTGGGAAGGGGAAAAGACATAAAGGACAGAGGAGAAAACAGACCCAAAAAGGAAGAAAGACAGAAAAGAAGAAAAAGGAGCCCCAAACAGGTAAGAGGGGTCAGGAGACCCCAACAAGACGGAGGGAGAGCGCAGCGCGAGGCCCCCAGTAAGTCCTGGGGCCTCGCAGGGTGCAAGAAAGGCTCGGGGCGCGCCGTGTCTTAGAGACGCGGAGCGCGGCCCGAGCCGAACGCGCGGCTTGTGCCGAACGCTCGGCTCGCGCCGCGCGGTGCGGCGCAACAGTAGGCCCCCCTCCCGAAGGCCCTGGTTTGAAAGGAAATAAACGGTGAAAGCGCTGAGTCAGAAGAGGAGCATGAACCGAAGATGCATCTTCCCAAGAACACTCACTGAGAGGATAACCCTTCCAATGAATCAGATACTGCAGACGGGTGTGAAAAAGACGAGAGTCACAAATCTCCTGAACCTCATATTCAGGAACATCATCCACTAAGACAGGAGGAGGACAGGAAAACTGACGGGAGTACGGATCTGGTACATAAGGTTTGAGTTGGGAGACATGGAAGACTGGATGAATCTTCCATGTGTGAGGCAAGTGAAGACGGACAGTGACAGGATTAAGCAACTGGAGAATACGGAAAGGCCCGTAATAGCGAGGTGTGAATTTGTTCTGAGAAAGACGTGAGGGTAGGAATTTAGAAGAAAGCCAAACTTTATCCTGTGGATGGTAGTCCGGAGTGGCCCTACGTTTCTTGTCTGCTACTTTCTTCATATATCTCTTGGTGTGTAAGAGATTAGAACGAATCAGTCTATGGATTTGTAGAAGACGTTTGGAAAAATGAGTAATAGCGGGTAAGGGAGTGGGAGACAGAGAAGAAGTAGGAAAAGAGGTAGGATGAAAACCATAAGAACAGAAAAAAGGAGTGGTCTTGGAGGCACTATGGACTGAGTTATTATAAGAGAATTCAGCGATAGGGAGATAAGTGTTCCAGTTGCTTTGAGTTGAGTTGCAAAAACAACGAAGGTATTGTTCTAAGCCTTGGTTCAGACGCTCGGTCTGTCCATTGGTCTGAGGATGGAAGCCCGATGACAGAGCTCTATCGATGTTTAGTGTCTTACAAAAATACCTCCAAAACCGGGAAATGTACTGAGGTCCTCTATCAGATATAAGAGTATGAGGAAGTCCATGAAGACGGAAGATATGTTCAATGAATATCTGGCTTAATTCTTGGGATGTAGGTAGCTTTTTCAAGGCAGTGAAGTGAGCCATCTTAGTAAAAGAGTCCACAGTGACCATGATTACCCGGTTTCCTGCTGAGAGTGGTAACGAACACATGAAATCGGTGGAGATGGTGTGCCATGGAGTTGGCGGAACCGGCAAGGGCTGGAGTAAACCCGCAGGTCTGGTTCGGGCAATCTTGACTTGAGCGCATGTGGGACAAGCCTGAACGTATGTTTCAATATCCTTTTTCCAAGTAGGCCACCAGAAAAATCGTGATAACAGTTCTTGTGTGGCCTTGATGCCTCTATGACCAGCAACCGGTGAATCATGACACATTTGTAATGCCTTTTCTCTCACTCTGTTAGTGGGGATGAATAACAGATCGTGATAATAATAGTATCCTTGTCTCTTATGTAAAAGAGGCCTTAAGTTCTCTATTTCATCATCAGATAGATTGGGGTACTCCAGTTGTACCTCCTCCAGAAAAGACTGGGCTACCCCAATGATCTTACTGGGTTCCAGTAGGGGTTGAGCTGGGACAGGAGTACAATCTGGATAACGACGCGATAGAGCATCAGCCAGAATGTTTTGGGAGCCAGGAATATATGTAATGTAGAAATCATACTGGCTGAAGAAGAAGGCCCAACGAGCTTGACGACTATTTTGGCATACGAAATTTCGTAAACATTGTAAGTTTCGATGGTCTGTTCTCACTTCAAAAGGTTCCTTGGAACCCATCAGAAACTGCCTCCATTCAATACAAGCTGTTTTCAGAGCCAACAATTCTCTTTCCAATACTGAGTAATGTTGTTCTGCAATAGAGAGTATATGAGACAAATAGAAAACAGGATGTTCAAGACCATCGTCCTCTTGTTGTTGGAGTAGAACGGCACCAATGGCCTTTTCAGAAGCATCGGTGACGACAATAAATCGTTTGTTGGTCTCTGGATGTCTTAAGATGGGAGCTTGTGTAAATGCCTTCTTTAATTCCTGAAAAGCTGTTTCAGCAGTTTTAGTCCAGACAAACCCTTTAATAAGATTTTCCTTCTTTAAAGTGTGAGTTATATGGCTAGTTTGTTTAGCAAAGTCTGCGATGAATTGTCGATAGAAGTTCGCCAATCCTAGAAAGCATTGTGTTTCTTTAATGGAAGATGGAGAAGGCCAATCTAGGATAGCTTGTACCTTTTCTTGATCCATGGCTACTCCGGTGGTACTTAAATGATATCCTAGATATTTGACTTCCGTCTGGTCAAACTCACACTTTTCGGGTTTGCAAAATAGTTGATGTGCCCGGAGTCGTTGAAGGACTTGTTTAACATGGGAAGAATGGAGTTCGGGATTTCTGGAATAAATAAGAATATCATCAAGGTAGATTACAACTGTCTGATTCAGGAGATCCGAGAATACTGAGTCCATAAATCTCTGAAAAATTGCCGGGGCATTAGTAAGACCGAAAGGCATTACCCTGTATTCAAAGTGACCAAATGGAGTCCTAAAGGCCGTTTTCCACTCATCTCCTTCTTTAATGCGTAAGAGGTGATAGGCTCCCCGTAGATCTAGTTTGGTAAACCGTTGGGCCCCTCTGACTGCCTCTAAAATGTCCCTTATGAGAGGCAAAGGATAACGATCTTTAATAGTTATTTTATTCAGGCCTCGAAAATCCAGGCAAGGGCGAAGGTCCTTTGTCTTCTTGGGTACGAAAAAGAGAGGAGCCCCGGCCGGAGAAGACGATGGAACAATAAGACCACTTTGAATATTTTCATCCAAATACTCCTTTAGTACTTCCTTTTCAGTTTCCGTGAGGGAATACATCCTGCCAAAAGGAACGATAGTGCCAGGTTCCAAGGGAATAGCACAATCGTAATCTCGATGTGGAGGTAACACAGGTTTGGAAGGTTTTTGGAAGACGTCTTGAAAATCCAAATAGTGTTCAGGAACTCCTTGGACTGTATTTATGGTCGAACCGGTGGTACCCTCCGTGATTATTGACCTCTTAGGCGACCAATACTTGTCTGAAGCAAAACAGTGCTCGTGACAGAACTGTGAAGACAAGGAAACCGTCCGGGTAGCCCAGTTCACATATGGATTATGTCTGATGAACCACGGGATTCCAAGAATGATGGTATGGTTGGGGGAAGTTATAAGATCAAAGGAAATGTGTTCCTGATGGTTACTGATCTGTAGATTCAGCATCAGGGTAGTTGTATCTACTGGACCCGATGATATCAAAGATCCATCCACTGTGTGAACTTGTTCTGGAACCTCCTTAGGTTGTATAGGAACTTGTTGAGTGGTGGCCCACTTCTTATCCATATAAATGCCACTAGCTCCACAATCTAGTAGTGCCATAGTCTTCTCTTGACGGCCATCAGGTAATTGTAACATTACTGGTAAAATGAACAAGGATGTGGTATTGTCGTTGAAAGAACTGATGGAAGGTATAGCTGCTAATCCCGTCCCCTCCCTTCTTACAGAGGACGGGAAGCGGCGTTTCCCGATGGCCTTGATGGACGTACTGGACAGGTACGCAGTATGTGGCCGGCAGATCCGCAGTATAAACACAAACCCTTCTTTCGTCTATCTTCTCGTTCGCTAGGGGAGAGAGGGCCTCGAGTTGTATCCACCTGCATGGGTTCTCCTTCGGTGTCTCTGACAGGAGGGCGAGGTTCCTCAGAACGATGCGGAAAAACTCGTGAGGTGCTTGGTTGAAAAGACCCTCTGCTCTTTCTCTTCTCTGCTCACCGTTCCTGAAGGCGATACTCGATGGAGAGGGCTTGATCCATCAGGCCACGAAGATCTTCCACTCTGGTGGAATGTACTAGTTCGTCTTTGATTTCTTCTTTGAGTCCTCTACGAAACAAAGTCACCAAAGTACGTTCCACCCAGGTGGTCTCTGCCGCTAGTTGACGAAAGCGTGTAATGTATTGAAGGACATCTTGTGAACCTTGATGAATATCGCATAAGGCCTCTTCTGCTGAAGCCTCCAATCCCGGACGACTAAACATCAGCTTGAAGCGGTTCACAAAGGCGGAATAATCCGACAATACCGGATCGTTAGATGATACCATCGGGGTTGCCCAGGCCAAGGCAGGACCAGATAAGGCACTGATGAGATAACCCACCTTTGTTCTGTCATGGGAGAATTGGGTGGGTCGGAAGGCAAAGTACACTGTCAAGGAGTCAAGGAACTCTCGCAGCTTGGTTGGTTCACCCGAAAAACGATGGGTAGAGGTGGAGAGCGTCGGGACATCACCACTGCGGAAAGCCAAGGCCTGTCGCAACGCAGCATTCTCACTGCGTAGTTGCTGTAATTCTTGAGCTTGATGCTGAATTGTAGTTAGCAGAGCTTGATCCGGATCCGCCGCAGCTACCACAGTGTCTTCCATGGTGTTAGAAGACGTCGGGATGGTTGGGCGCTGCAATCTGTCACGACTCACGTGCTGCTTGCGCCTGGAGTTTGCAGATCTTGAGGCGTGGATCTTGAGGGTTCGACTTTGGCCCAAAAAGGGGCGACTCTTTCTGGTAGCCACGGTGCTGTAGGCGAGGAAACGCCAAGGACAGACCGTGACCGTGAGAAAGTAGCGCCAGAGGGAAAAAAAACCCCTCAGAAGAAGAGGAAAAAAACCTCCCAGATGATTCGCAGGGGATTCCTGGAACAAGAACAGAGGAACAGGAATCAAAGGAACTGACGTAACACAGAAATGGCGAAATCCAGAGCCAAGGGCTAGGAAATCAGGAGCGAGGACACTAACTGAAACAGAGAGTGTTGCAGCGCAAAGAGGAAAAGAAAAACCACCCTTAAATACCATAAAACAGGAAGTGACCCACAGGAAGAAAAAGGACACCATCTTGAATAGGGAAAAGTAGATAGAATAGACTGGAGCAGAAACCATAGAGAATAGGGAAAGGAGGAATGCTGGGAAGACAGAGGTAACCTGGGAAGGGGAAAAGACATAAAGGACAGAGGAGAAAACAGACCCAAAAAGGAAGAAAGACAGAAAAGAAGAAAAAGGAGCCCCAAACAGGTAAGAGGGGTCAGGAGACCCCAACAAGACGGAGGGAGAGCGCAGCACGAGGCCCCCAGTAAGTCCTGGGGCCTCGCAGGGTGCAAGAAAGGCTCGGGGCGCTCCGCGTCTTAGAGACGCGGAGCGCGGCCCGAGCCGAACGCGCGGCTTGTGCCGAACGCTCGGCTCGCGCCGCGCGGTGCGGCGCGACATTAAAAGCCACAAATAGTTCCAAGGAAAAACAAAATACGTGTGTTTAAGCCAACACAGCAGCTTACGTGGACCTCGGACAGAAGAAATCGAGGACGAGTAGTTGGACACTGCATCATTAGTGTCGTTGAAGCAGCCAGAGGCAGTTCTTGCAAAAGGTGCAACTGTGAACAAAGAAGCAGATGGAGGCTCTCGCCTCGGCACACTATAAACCACATGTTCAGAAACCTCTGTAGAACGTACAACAACTTGATCAAAAGATTCCAAATTAATCGTCGTCTGTGAAACAATCGCAAGATCATCATCCACCCTCCCCAAGCTCGGAGAGGAAACAGTGTCGGTGTAAATCACCTGCAGCGGGACTTCTTCCCCAGTAGCGAGAGGGATTCCGGAACTACTGGGTGTCCCTCTTGGTCTGCTGTGCAGAATCAGCCACATGTTGTAACTTGACATTATCAATGGAAACAAAGCGATTTCCTTTGGCCCCTTGCAGCGGCGGTAAAATCACAGTTCTCGTGCCGCTTACCCCTAACACAGGGACAGGTGCTCGATAAGAAGGACCAAATTCTTTCTTTACTGCGACCTTTTCACGCACTAGATCCCCAATCCTGGGTATCCAACCAGTAGGTGTTACTGGCTCATCCTTAATTCCTGAGGAGGCAGCACTTGCAGAAGAGTTATCTTCACGGAATTGTTGTAAATCCTGCAAAACAGTGACACAATCATTTATGTCAAAGGGCGTAACTGCCGCCTCCACACCAGGACCATCTAGATCAGGAACATACATTCGTGTTCCAAACAGGCACTCATATGAAGTACGACCCCCCAGTGACCTTCTAGACAAGTTATTAAGTGCTCTCTGTACTCCATACAGGTGGGCTAGCCAACTACGACCCGTACCTATAACTCTGGCCGTTAAGGATTGCTTTAAATCACGATTTAAACGCTCCACGACAGAATTTCCCTTGGGATGAAATGGAGACGAGAATTGGAGTTGGACCCCCAACGAAACCATGGCGTCCCTGAATGCCTTAGAGGCAAAAGCAGGGCCCTGGTCCGAATGAAAAGCCGCAACTGCAAATGTATCGACAAAGATGCGCAAATCTTTAATAACAGTTTGAGCGTCAGCCGAGCGTTGTGGCCATACCCACACAAATCTGGAGCACGAATCTACAGCAACCAATATATATTTGTATGCACTATCTGGTGTCAGCAGACCACAATGATCCAAGTACACACACTGTAAAGGTTTATTTGAAATCAGAAGGGGCGTCTGCTGTGGGCGTCTAGCCGACGAAGCTTTAATTTGTTGACAAATGTCACAACAAAGGACATACTGCTTTGTCTCTTTATAGAGACCAGGCCACCAGTAACAAGCCTGTAAAAGTGAAATCGTGGCAGCCACACCAGCATGTGCAGATGCCGCCCCCTCATGTGCCCGCATAAATTAATCGAGGTCTCTCAATTTTATTGGGTAGTTCACGTACACCAATGCCTGGAATATTAACAACAGCATTTAGCGCCCTACTCAACCAGTAACTATATTTAGAAGGAAATCCTTTAGGAAATGGCACGCAATCAGCCGTAGCTTTTATGGCAGCCGAAATCTCTGTGTCTGGTTTGGAACTCGAACGAGTCACTGCGGCCACAGTGGCTACAGCCACTGCCGACTTTGCGGCTTCATCAGCCAAAGTATTCCCAGCAACATGTATTCCAACGCGCTGGTGTCCAAGTGTATGCACAACATGGACCATAGGAAGCGTCTCTTTCAGATCCGCAACCTTACCCCACAACAATTTGTGTTTAATGGTGTTGCCTTTAGAATCTTTGAACCCATTCAACTTCCAATAGTGTAGATATTCATTGAAAGACTGTACACAGTAGTAGGAGTCACAGACCAGCAAGGTTAAAATCGCCGGATCCGCGTGCTCCAACGCTAACAATAGAGCTTTGAGCTCAGCCAGCTGTGCCGTGCAATCTCCCAAGGTTTTAGTATAAGTATGTCGGGGGCAGAACACTTCCCCCTCCAAAGATTGGGCTCTTTTCTTTCTCTTTCTCTATTGTGTTTTCTCTTGATGGACCTGCAACGGGTTCGGGAGGAGTCAGATCACTTTGACTTTGATCCGTCTCAACTCTTTCACCCTCTCGGTCTGGCACTTGCTCTCTCTGCTTTTCAGCACAGTCTGCTTCTGGGAGAACCTCTGCTGAACTAAGCTCTCCTGCTGTATCTGTTGAAATAGATTCTTGCACACCCTCCTGTAATCCTTCACTTTCGTCTCTTACAGGGGTGATAGACCCATCTTCCACAAGCTCTGGTCCAATTTCGGGCATCGTTGGCTCCTGTTCTGTCTCAGGTGCGGCAACCTGTTTTCCTGTTGTTGGTGCTCTCAACAACACATCTTCATGCTCCGGTGGACATACCACTCTTTTTGTATGGCTGGCGCGTATCCAGTTCGGGAGTCCTGCACACTTCACAGCTGTTGTAGTTGTTAGTACCACCTGGTAAGGACCTCTCCAATGTGGTTCCAAACAGGTCTTGCAAACGTGCTTTTTGACAACGATCCAGTCTCCAGCTCTCAGATTGTGACCTGGATCGTGGATGGGTGGCAGGGTGGTGGCCTACACCTGCTGAGAGAAAGAGCGAATCACATCAGCCAGACCCTTGCAGTAGTCCAACACCATATCATCTGTAATATTGACAAGTGCATTGTTTGGAACTGCTGGTTATCTCATTGCTCTTCCCATGAGGATTTCATGGGGCGACAGCCCTGTCTTTCTGTCAGGTGTGTTTCTCATTGACATCAACACCAAAGGTAATGCATCTGGCCATTTCAGATTTTTAGCTGCACACATCTTGGCAATTCTTAATTTCAAGACATTATTCATCTGTTCCACTAGGATGCTTCAGGGCGATAGCTACAATGCAACTTATGCTCAATGTTTAGTGCGGCACATAAGAGTTTAATCACCTTGGTATTGAAGTGAGTTCCCCTATTTGATTCCAAAGAGATCAGAAACCCAAAACGTGGTATCAACTCCCTAAGCAACAATTTTGCTACTTTGAGACTGTCATTTCTTCTTGTGGGGTATGCTTCAATCCAGTGACTAAAGACACAAACAATCACCAACATGTACTTCAAACCTTCAGACGCAGGCATTTCAATGAAATCCAGTTGCATTCTGCTGAATGGACCTCCTGCTCTTCCAATGTGGCTCAAATTCACCACTGTCCCTTTCCCACGTTTACTTACTGACAAACTATGCAGCGATGGCATACTGCTTCAGCAGCTTGCCTGAATTTAGGGTTAAACCAGTCAATCTTGAACAGTCTAACCATGGCATCCCTTCCAATATGTGCCTGCCCATGATAATAATGGGTCATTTGCGACAATAAGCTATTGGGTAGGACCATCTGACCCTCCTCAGTAATCCAAATTTCATCAGGTCTTTGGACACATTTTAACTTAACCTAGAATCGTTTCTCTTCTTTGTCAGCATTATCCTGCAATGTTTTCAACTCTTCCAAAGTATCAATCACCTTTAATGCAAAACTTGTGCAAGCACTGTCTTCTTCGGGCATTCATTCCCACTTGTCTTTAAACGATATACAGTTCAATGCGCAAAATCTTGCAACTTGATCTGCATATCCATTTCCCAATGAGATGTAATCCTGTGCTTTGTGATGTGCACTGCATTTTACCACAACAATTTCTTCAGGTAACTGTATTGCATGCAACAGCTCTTTTATCTTGTCGCCATTTCTCACTGGTGTACCAGTAGAGGTCAAGAAACCTGTTTGCAGCCACAATTGACGAAAATCGTGAACAATTCTGAATCCATATTGACTGTCAGCACAGATTGTGCCTCTCAGTCTCGCAGAAACATGGCATGCCCTAGTAAGTGCTACCAATTCTACCACTTGTGCAGAATATACACCTCGAAGCCAGGAATCTTCTAATGTGCCTGTGATCGTGCATACAGCATATCCTGCTCTCAATGTCCCTCTACCATCTCTGAGACATGAACCATCGACAAAGACAATTTGGTTGTTTTCTTCAAATCGAGTATCTCTGATATCAAGCCTTGGTTTTGTACACGGTTCAGTCACCTCAAGACAATCATGCTCAATGTCTTCCTCATTTTCAGTTTCAACAGTATTACTTGGAAGTAATGTTGCTGGATTCAACGCTGTACATCTTTTCAATGTTACATTTGGAGCATCTAATATGCTCGTCTCATACCTCAGCAGTTTTGCACCAGTCAAATACTGTGTTTTTGTCCTTGTCAGTAAAATCTCAACAGAGTGTGGTACCATTACCGTCAAAGGGTATCCCATCACTACTCCCTCACATTGTGAAAGGCTTTGACCAACTGCGGCTACTGCACGCAGACAACCTGGTAAAGCTGCTGCGACTGGGTCCAAGGTAGCTGAAAAATAAGCTACTGTGCGAAAAGCACCCCCATGGACCTGTGTCAAAACAGACAAAGAACAAGCATCACGTTCATGACAAAACAATGTGAATGGCTTTGTGTAATCAGGCATTCCCAACGCTGGAGGTCTGCACAAACTCTCTCGCAATTCAGTAAACGCTTTCATCTGATCATCGTCTAATGTAATGGGGTCTGTAACTTCTCTGTGTGTCAGCTTCTACAATGGTTTGGCAATCCCAGCACAATTTGGAACCCACTGTCGACAATACCCTACCATCCCCAGAAACATTCTGACATCTCTGTGTGAAGTCGGAGGACTTCTCTGCAAAATCATTGTAATCCTTTCTCTGGAGATTCTCCTTGACTCTTTCTCAATCTGGTGTCCCAGGTATTTCACTGACTTCTGACAATTTCAAAGGTGACACCTTATGTCCGAATTTTCCCAAATGATTCAACAGGGCAATCGAGTCGTACTTACACTCATCCCTTGTCCTGGATGCAATCAGCAAATCATCAATGTACTGCACTAGAATCGATTGGTACAGTAGTTCCAATGACTACAAATTATTTTTCAGGATCTGATTAAACAGAGACGGTGACTCCATATACCCTTGTGGAAGCCTGCACCAGTTGTAGACTCTGTCTAGGAATTTGAAACTAAAAAGAAACTGACTATCCTCATGAAGAGGCACAGAAAAAAAAGCTTGTGACAAGTCAACCACTGTAAACCACTCTGCATCGCAAGGAATCTGAAACAGTATCACTGCTGGATTTGGCACTACCGGACAACACTTGACCACCATGTTGTTCACTTTTTGCAGATCGTTCACAATGCGTACTTTCCCGCATGGCTTCTTTAAGCCCATTATTGGTGAATTACATGGACTGCTCAACACTTCTTTCAAAACTCCTTGTTTCAGAAAATCTCCAATTATCTGCGCCACTTTCATCAGGACATCCTGTGCCATGTAATACTGTGGAAGCTGTGGAAATGCTACATTTGGCTTCAAACTGATCTTAATTGGTTCTACTCCCTTAATCAAACCCACTTCTTTACCTGTCAGGTCCCACACATTTTCCTGTACTGTTCCCTATAAATCGGCATGCAATTCCTTCACAGTGAACATCGGGAAAAACTTGACCAATGGGTATTCCTCATTAACATTGTTATTTATGGTCTCAGATGTCTGTTCTTCTTCATCATCACTATTAGTTTGAACCTCTATCCCAGTAGTCGAACAACTAATGGAACATTTTGTCTTACACAGTAAGGGCCAGATGTAGGTAAGTATGGTTTTGCGAGTTGCAATTTGCGAGTCATAGAGACTCGCAAATTGCAACTCGCAAAACCACATGCAGAAAGGTGTCTCAGACACCTTCTGCGAGTCGGTATGGGGTCGCAATGACCCACCTCATTAATATTAATGAGGTGGGTCGCAAATTGCGGCCCCATACCGACTATGGGCACTCGCAAACATGGAGGCCTGCTGTCGTCAGCAGACCTCCATGTTTGCGACTGCTTTTCAATAAAGCAGGTTTTTTTTTTCAAAGTGCAACCCGTTTTCCTTAAAGGAAAACGAGCTGCACTTTGAAAAATAAACCGAAACCTTTTGTTTCGGTATTTTTCAGGGCAGGTAGTGGTCCATTGGACCACTGCCTGCTCTGAAAAATTATTTTTGTGATCATTCACAAAGGGGAAGGGGTCCCATGGGGACCCCTTCCCGTTTGCGAATGAGTTACCATCCACTTCAAGTGGATGGTAACTGCGAGTTGATTTGTGACCGCTTTTGCGGTCACAAATCAACTTACATCGCGGTGCGAGTTGCAAATAGGAAGGGAACACCCCTTCCTATTTGCAAGTCGGAAACACATTTTGCGAGTCGGTTCCGACTCGCAAAATGTGTTTCTGCATCGCGCACAGGCATTAGCGCCTCGCAAACGGCGTTTTTTGCCGTTTGCGAGGCGCTAATGCCTTGCTACATCTGGCCCTAAGTCCCTTCCCAGTAGGGATACTGGACTTGAGTCACAGACTACAAATCTATGCAATCCCTGGAAGTTACCAGTTTCAACCTGTACCGGGTCTGTGATTGGATTTGTCAATTGTCTGTTCTCTACTCCCACAACCTGAACTGTTCTGCCTGAAAGAGGTGAGTTCGGAACTTCTGCACTTCTCACTGTAGAGCGTATAGCTCCTCTGTCCACTAAAACTGAGACCTTGTAACCTATCACCTTTCCCTTCACAAAAGGTCCTCTCTGATCTACTTCTAAGGATGCTGCAAGCATACACAGTCCTTCATCTGAACTGTCGCTCATCCATTCTTCGTTTATTTCATCCTCACTATGAAATGGGAATTGGTGTACTGTGTCATTACTTCTGTCTTGTTTCTGACCTTGACCTGCTGAGTAAGCATCATCTGTTGCCTTTCCATCGGGGCTTGAGGTATCTGCATTTGCTTTCGAGGTACCATGGGAACCTGCTACTGTACTGGTTGCAACTGTGTCAGTTGTGCATGCGGCATTTGCACCTGCTGCATGGGTTGGGAATTCTGCACTTGATTCTGAACATTCTGATTAATTCCTCTCATTCTTGGGACTTTCACAGTTTGAAATGTATTGACATCACCACTTTGCTGAACAATACCATACTGCACCATCAACGAACACTCCTGCTTCCAGTGTCCCACGTTTCAGCACAGATGACACGGTAACATTCTGAACTACTACAGTACTCAAATCCGACCACGTGCCATGTTGACTCCACGACCCCTACCTCTGATCTGAGGCTGGAACATGACAGTTCTCTGCTGTTGCAGCATCTGTTGCACTAAGGCTCCTTGTACTCCTGTCTGAGCTGCCTTAATTTGCATCACCATAACTTTCTCCTTCAACTTTTTCTGCTTCAATTCAATCTCATCACTACAGTATTTCACATATTGCAACACCTCATCAAACGGCTTTGTTTGCTAACAAATCAAATGACTCTTAATCATCTGCCCTACTTCTGGTCTCAATCCTTCGACAAACCTAAGCACAAAGTGCAACATGTCTTTCGGCTCAATTGCTTCCTTGCCACTGTACTCCTTGAATGCTTTCAGCAATCTCTCATATTAGGTGTGTATTGACTCTTTTGTTTCTTGCACTGCCCTGTCAATTCTCTGCCAATCAATATTTTTAGGAGAAATTCTCGTCTTCAGGAACTCAATCACCTTAAAATAATGTTTCATTACTTCAGGTGATGGGTCACCTGTAACTCTATCCCTTTCCGGTTCACTCGTCGGCCAATCCACTGCCCTCTTGCATTCAACCCATAAATCAGCTGGAACCACTATTTCCAACAATGTATTCAAGTCTTCCCACATACATTTAGAAAGCTTCACAAATCTATCTGTCTGCTGATACCACTCAACCGGATTCTCTCTCAGTTTTGGGTAATCATTTGTGAATTACAGTATATCACTCCTGTGCCATGGAACATGAACAAACTGTCCTCCTGGAATTTCTCTCATTTGTAATATCTTTAATGGATCCTTTTCTTTCTGAACACCTTCAGATCCTGTGAATCTCATTTTCACTTGTCCTTCTTCTTTGCCCTTCTACCTTCCCACTTTTCTAATTCTCTCCAAATCTGAGCACTCTGCAACAAATCTTTTAAGTGAGTCTTCATTCCTGCTGACCTCATGTGCTCGAAATCCTTTGCCTCAAAATCTAACCTGTAACTTCGTTTAAAATGTTTTGTTCTCACAATCTCTATATCATGTTTGTCTGCCAGCTCTGCCAATTTCTGATGTATCTTACTCACTTCCCTTGTAATCCTTGGGCACAAATACCTCAGCTCTTCTTCTGTGTAGAATTCTAACCTGTTTACTCCCATCGTTCCCTCAACAAACTCAGTTACTTCTGTAGCTAGTATTACACAATTTATGTGCTCTTCACCCTTGGATATATTTCGAGGAGTATTCAAACTATCCAACCATTCACTCAATTGCGGTGCTGTCAATCCCTGTAACAAGATTTTACTTGCATTTGGTAATGGCACCAGTTGTATCACTGCACCTGGAGTTTGCGGCATCAAAAGTTTCAAACTTTGACTTGCACTCGGGCCATTTACTGCATCTGGAAGCGCAACAAGTGGACTAAGATCCATTAATGGTCTAGATCCATCAAAGGTCTGACCCATAGATGATACCACCCGCACATGATCACTCATACCCCTCCTCACGAGGCTTTGTGACATTTCACCCTGCTCCCCTGCAACTGTTTTCTTTTGCGCAAATAATGGTACCGCTGGACCAACAGTATCAGTAGTGATATTGCATCTGGAGCTGCCCTGACACTCGCATTTTGTGGAAAGGCTACTCCCATAGTCTGATTCATCACTGGTGTCACATCTGACTGTGTAACTGTTATTGGTGTAAACTTTGGCACACCCTGTGGCTGTGCCTAAGGCAACAACATTGCAGTCAGCTCAGTCTGAACTAGCATTGGCCTCCGGAGCGCTTGCTCCGATGGCACCACTAAGTTCGAAGTCGTCTCAAGGACTGGTACATCTGGATAGATTATTTTTTTCAATGATGGCTGCATCTGCGCTTGGACCACCGAAGTAGTCACGGCATTAGGGGTGCTCTGCACTACCCCTTGTACCTGTCCATTATCTGTCTGCACTGGTCCCTCTGTCCCCGATGCTTGTGCTGGAGCAGTTGGGGCAGAACTAGTACTTGGACCCCCTTCATGCGTCGTGTATGGCGGAGGTCGATCCCTCAACAACTGTGTAATAAGATCCTCAACATCTGAATCTTTTTCTTCTACATAGGTCTTTTTCTTCTTCTTAGTCCCTGAACTCTTATCACTCTTAGCAGCATCTTACTTTTCTGACTCATCTTCTTCTGCGATTGCAGGAAATAATTTAATACCCTGAAATGTCTCTGTTCTCCACCTTTTCTGTTCCCAATCCCACCTTGCTTCTGCCAAAGGCTTTTCTACCTTCTTTATTCTCCTCTGAAATGTCATCTCTTGATGCTGTCTGGCAACTAGCTCCCAAACCGCGAAAGCCTCAAACTGTGCTGGCCTTGGTAACGGCTTTGTCTCATATAATGTCATTCGCAATTCATCCAAAATTCTCAAATTAAACGTTCCATGCTCTGGAAACGCTAGAGCTCCCAATTTCTTTGTCATCTTGCACCACTGCTTTAACCAAAGACATGGCGTGACACCTCGCTCCTCCATTACAATATCTGCTGGAGAATTTTCCAGTAGGGTCGGATCCCCCACTGTCACCTTAATGTAAGAATCACCCTTCATGGCACTTCTAAACGCTTTGAAAAACTTCATTTTCTCTGTTGTATTTATTTTGATTCAATACTGAAATGACGTTTACTCCCATGATTCCTTTCACCCGCGTACTCAACCAATTGCCTCTTACGCACAGCTGCCAATCCGCTCGCGACTCTTCTTACTAACCAACCTATCCCAGCGCGGCTCACTCTGACGTCACACTCACACACTGAGGCTGACAAAGTCTTGCGGTTTGTCTCCCCAAACTTCAACTCACACAGAACTAATGCAAAATATATTGAAAGCACTTAACCAAAAACCAATAATTAAAAAACAACCTCCTGGTTTACTACAAGAAGGTACACAATCGCTTCAGAGACATTACGGATTTTCACTAATGGCCCTTTCGCTCATATAGCTATTCCTTGTTCTTAGTCTCCCACATTTGCAAGCAAAATTCAACCCGCAAATTTCACTCTCAACTGTTCAATGGGTCTGTCCTGGTGCACATAGGACTCGCCAAATCTCAGTCGAAAATTTCTCTTACTCCCTTCAACTCACACACCGATTTTGTTGACCACGCCCGATCAACCTACTAAACCAGACAGATTACAACATATAACCAAGTGTCTCCTACACTTGTCAATATACTCCGGAGTCTTAGACCACGCAGGGTCCGTACATCACCAACAACCACATGGATTATTTTTGAGCACACACATATGAAGTTCAACGACTTCCCTACTATCATACTGTGGAGTACGCACACTCCTACTAAACCTTAACTGGAGTATACAAACTCCCTACTTTACCTCTCATACATCACAATTCACCTGCGATTTTGCTTAAGCCTTTGCAAGCGCAACCTACCGCTTCACACCATCACAAAACACACCAAGAACATACCCAACTTTACTAGCAGGATCCAGGATCTGGGGCAGTCATTTCTGGCTTAAGGGGACATCATCTTTGCAACAATTGCCATTTCAGAAGAAACAAAATTCAAACCTCATAAAAATACGAACAACTAACCCTAACTTAAACCACTACCATAACCAGTAATCACCATATAACTAGCCTACCATGGAAACTAACCATCAAGCTGCTACCAAAAACTGCTTGTGCGCCTGGTCCTTAGTAAGTAAACTTACAAGGGGACACGTATAGGCCGATTAACCTTTTGGATCGCATGGAATATCCTAATTATGTAGTGACCAATGGCATCAATAATCAGCATAACCAATTCATAACATTAAATTCAAAACAACTATAACCATCAATTCATGAGTAACCACAACTCCATAAAGCGTTTTAGAATTTTTTATTTCCCTTTTAGTTACAATACTAAGGCCCTCATTCTGACCTTGGGGGGCGGCGGAGGCCGCCCGCCAAAGTCCCGCCGGCAGAATACCGCTGCGCGGTCAAAAGACCGCAGCGGTTATTCTGAGTTTCCCGCTGGGCTGGCGGGCGGCCGCCAGAAGGCCGCCCGCCAGCCCAGCAGGAAACACCCTTTCATGAGGATGCCGGCTCCGAATGGAGCCGGCGGAGTGGAAGGGGTGCGACGGGTGCAGTTGCACCCGTCGCGATTTTCAGTGTCTGCATGGCAGACACTGAAAATCTTTGTGGGGCCCTGTTATGGGGGCCCCTGCAGTGCCCATGCCACTGGCATGGGCACTGCAGGGGCCCCCAGGGGCCCCACGACACCCCATACCGCCATCCTCTTCCTGGCGGCCAAAACCGCCAGGAACAGGATGGCGGTATGGGGCTCGGAATCCCCATGGGAGGATTCCCCAGGGCAGCGGAGAACCGGCGGTACACAGAATGTACAGAATGCCCAAGGGAGCACCGCCAGCCTGTTGGCGGTGCTCCCGCGGTCGTTGGCCCTGGCGGTTTTTACCGCCAGGGTCAGAATGACCCCCTAAGTCATCAAGTTAGCTTGAACTTTATTATCCACAAAGAATTAGTTCATTATTCGCCATCAATACCATAAACTAATTGGAACTGAGAAAACACATGCTAGAATACTTCAGCATAAACCAATAAAGATTAATATGATGACATTAATAGCAGAGTTCAGCAAGCAGTTTGTCAGTCATTTGTCACTGTCAAACGTCACCCTAGAGAGTCTACCTAACCCAGAATAGCATCTGCATGTTGGAATTCATGCAAAATAATTTAGAAAACATGAATTTGGAAAAACATCTTGCTATGAGAAAAACTATAAAACAGCGCAGTTGGTACCTAGAAGAAAAGGCACAAGTTAATCAGTCACATTGTCATAGCTACCTATCCACGGAGTGGATCAACAACAAAGTCAGTCTTCGTCTTCAGGTCATCAATAGATCAGCAATGCATCAGACTTTCAGAGTGTGAGCCCAATGACAGAATCTCGAACGGCGTCTCCTGACGTCATCAATTCTCCCCTTGCAGCTAAGTTTTAGCCCCTTATCATAACCTTTTATTAGGGTCTCACAGTCCACCCCCCTAATTCCCAATTGGTCAGTCAGTCACCAGATATGACTCTAACCTATAATATTCATTTTCCAAATCTCTAAATTTTAATATTAGTCCTTTCACAGCCCACGGATTGGTCCACTATACAATGTTCTCATCATCCGTCTCTTCAGGTATCGAAAATGTTGCATGTTCCTCTTCAGTCAGTGCATCACTGTTCAAGTCCTGGGAAAGTACATTTAGCCTACTCTACACATAATTTTATCAAATTATCTTCCTTATCTCCTGTCCGCCGGTACATTGCAGAAAATTCTAGCTAAGCAACTTTAACATCGGGTGGCTCAAGGACAGGTCATGCATCAGCTTCTCTGCAGCGCATTAGTATTTCAGCTCCTCGTGTGTGAAGCCTGGAAAGGACTAGGCCTTAATCACAGCTAAGATAACTTCTACAAATTAATGCAAACATAGGTTACACATCTCAATATGACATATTACTACATTATTCTTTCACATTTTCATTATTTCACACATCTTTTAGTCATTTTAGCATAACTTTGTATAAATGGCTGCCACTCCCCGTGATCACAATTTCGAACATGTACTTTATTTTCTCTACAATTAATTTCTCGACGAACTTTTCATCAATCATACACATAAACATTTATTAATAATTTCTAATTAGCATATTTGCGTCAACAAAATCAAAATGAGGTATACTGTGCACAGAGTTCAGAGGTTCCCCAGAGGCTTGAAAGAGGCAAAAATAAATAATACTAATGCTCTATTTGTGGTAGTGTGGTCGAGCAGTTAGGCTTATCAGAGGGTACTGTTAAGCATTTATTGTACACACACAAGCAATAGAAGAAACACACACTCAGGCCCTCATTACAACCCTGTCAGTAAATACCGCTTACCGCTGTGCTGACGGCCGCCAACATACCGTGACCGCGGTGGAAATCTGCTACAGGTATTATGACCCACACAGAGAAATCTGCCATTATACAGACACCCACACAAGTCCACCACACCAAAGGTCAGTGATAAACTGGCGATAGCAAAACCCACACTGTCACACCAACAGGAAACCCACAGTATCATGATCCAAGAATCAACGCGTATACACCACCGCACTCAAAATACACACACACTTACAAAACACAACCACATTGGACAATTCAAAATACACACACCTGACACACAGACACCACACCCACACACTCACACCACTATAAAACACACACCTACATTACCCACAACCCCTTACAGTGAACAATTCTGAAGAAGCAGAGAGAGAGAAAAGCAAAGACCACAACATCATCCAGAGGCACAGAACACCATCACACATACATCATCCACGCACCTCAAAGCACACACCCCAACACATCACCCCACAACACATCACATCACACATCACCTCACACATCGCTTACACCACATCACAGCACCTCAAAGACACCCCAGGTTTTCTGAGGAGGAGCTATGGGTCATGGTGGAGGAAATCATCCGGGTAGAGCCACAGCTATTCGGATCACAGGTGCAGCAGACCTCCATTGCAAGGAAGATGGAGCTATGGTGGAGAATAGTGGTCAGGGTCAACGCAGTGGGACAGCATCCAAGAACAAGGGATGACATCAGGAAGAGGTGGAACGACCTACGGGGTAAGGTATGTTCCGTGGTATCAAGACACCAGGTAGCCGTACAGAGGACTGGCGGTGGACCCCCACCTCCTCCCCCACAACTAACAACATGGGAGGAGCAAGTCTTGGTGATCATGCATCTTGAGGGCCTCGCAAGAGTAGCAAGAGGACTGGACTCTGGTAAGGCAAATCTTTACTACTTTTACCCCCCAACTGCATGCCATCACATACATCCCCCTGACCCTCACCCTCACTCCCATCACTCCACCACCTCCCACACACCCCACCATCACAACCCACCACTCTCACAACCAAGCCCTGCATGCAACAACAATGCATGGACACCCATCACAGACCTGCATGGACACCCATCACCCCAGCATGCCCAATAGAAACTCACCCAGGCCACAAAATCACCACTCACACAAGGCCCAAGACGATAGTGCAAGCACATTAATACAGGGAAACACACCAATTGCACAAGCTGGCACACAAAGATACCATAACAATGCATTTACATCCCAACAGGACCCCTACCCAACGTCACCGGACAGGAGATGCCAGCCATATCCAGTCCCCCCACAGAAGAGGCCCACAGTGATGACAGCAGCTCTGCACGCCTGGATCACGATGACCAGCTTGGCCAATCTGGGACCTCTGGGCAGTCGGTTACCTTGCCACAGTATCAAACCACCACAGAACCTCTCCCCTCAGAAAACACCAGCACAGCACCCACCCAGCGGACCCGCGGTCATTGGCCCTGGCGGTTTTTACCGCCAGGGTCAGAATGACCCCCTAAGTCATCAAGTTAGCTTGAACTTTATTATCCACAAAGAATTAGTTCATTATTCGCCATCAATACCATAAACTAATTGGAACTGAGAAAACACATGCTAGAATACTTCAGCATAAACCAATAAAGATTAATATGATGACATTAATAGCAGAGTTCAGCAAGCAGTTTGTCAGTCATTTGTCACTGTCAAACGTCACCCTAGAGAGTCTACCTAACCCAGAATAGCATCTGCATGTTGGAATTCATGCAAAATAATTTAGAAAACATGAATTTGGAAAAACATCTTGCTATGAGAAAAACTATAAAACAGCGCAGTTGGTACCTAGAAGAAAAGGCACAAGTTAATCAGTCACATTGTCATAGCTACCTATCCACGGAGTGGATCAACAACAAAGTCAGTCTTCGTCTTCAGGTCATCAATAGATCAGCAATGCATCAGACTTTCAGAGTGTGAGCCCAATGACAGAATCTCGAACGGCGTCTCCTGACGTCATCAATTCTCCCCTTGCAGCTAAGTTTTAGCCCCTTATCATGACCTTTTATTAGGGTCTCACAGTCCACCCCCCTAATTCCCAATTGGTCAGTCAGTCACCAGATATGACTCTAACCTATAATATTCATTTTCCAAATCTCTAAATTTTAATATTAGTCCTTTCACAGCCCACGGATTGGTCCACTATACGATGTTCTCATCATCCGTCTCTTCAGGTATCGAAAATGTTGCATGTTCCTCTTCAGCCAGTGCATCACTGTTCAAGTCCTGGGAAAGTACATTTAGCCTACTCTACACATAATTTTATCAAATTATCTTCCTTATCTCCTGTCCGCCGGTATATTGCAGAAAATTCTAGCTAAGCAACTTTAACATCGGGTGGCTCAAGGACAGGTCATGCATCAGCTTCTCTGCAGCGCATTAGTATTTCAGCTCCTCGTGTGTGAAGCCTGGAAAGGACTAGGCCTTAATCACAGCTAAGATAACTTCTACAAATTAATGCAAACATAGGTTACACATCTCAATATGACATATTACTACATTATTCTTTCACATTTTCATTATTTCACACATCTTTTAGTCATTTTAGCATAACTTTGTATAAATGGCTGCCACTCCCCGTGATCACAATTTCGAACATGTACTTTATTTTCTCTACAATTAATTTCTCGACGAACTTTTCATCAATCATACACATAAACATTTATTAATAATTTCTAATTAGCATATTTGCGTCAACAAAATCAAAATGAGGTATACTGTGCACAGAGTTCAGAGGTTCCCCAGAGGCTTGAAAGAGGCAAAAATAAATAATACTAATGCTCTATTTGTGGTAGTGTGGTCGAGCAGTTAGGCTTATCAGAGGGTACTGTTAAGCATTTATTGTACACACACAAGCAATAGAAGAAACACACACTCAGGCCCTCATTACAACCCTGTCAGTAAATACCGCTTACCGCTGTGCTGACGGCCGCCAACATACCGTGACCGCGGTGGAAATCTGCTACAGGTATTATGACCCACACAGAGAAATCTGCCATTATACAGACACCCACACAAGTCCACCACACCAAAGGTCAGTGATAAACTGGCGATAGCAAAACCCACACTGTCACACCAACAGGAAACCCACAGTATCATGATCCAAGAATCAACGCGTATACACCACCGCACTCAAAATACACACACACTTACAAAACACAACCACATTGGACAATTCAAAATACACACACCTGACACACAGACACCACACCCACACACTCACACCACTATAAAACACACACCTACATTACCCACAACCCCTTACAGTGAACAATTCTGAAGAAGCAGAGAGAGAGAAAAGCAAAGACCACAACATCATCCAGAGGCACAGAACACCATCACACATACATCATCCACGCACCTCAAAGCACACACCCCAACACATCACCCCACAACACATCACATCACACATCACCTCACACATCGCTTACACCACATCACAGCACCTCAAAGACACCCCAGGTTTTCTGAGGAGGAGCTATGGGTCATGGTGGAGGAAATCATCCGGGTAGAGCCACAGCTATTCGGATCACAGGTGCAGCAGACCTCCATTGCAAGGAAGATGGAGCTATGGTGGAGAATAGTGGTCAGGGTCAACGCAGTGGGACAGCATCCAAGAACAAGGGATGACATCAGGAAGAGGTGGAACGACCTACGGGGTAAGGTATGTTCCGTGGTATCAAGACACCAGGTAGCCGTACAGAGGACTGGCGGTGGACCCCCACCTCCTCCCCCACAACTAACAACATGGGAGGAGCAAGTCTTGGTGATCATGCATCTTGAGGGCCTCGCAAGAGTAGCAAGAGGACTGGACTCTGGTAAGGCAAATCTTTACTACTTTTACCCCCCAACTGCATGCCATCACATACATCCCCCTGACCCTCACCCTCACTCCCATCACTCCACCACCTCCCACACACCCCACCATCACAACCCACCACTCTCACAACCAAGCCCTGCATGCAACAACAATGCATGGACACCCATCACAGACCTGCATGGACACCCATCACCCCAGCATGCCCAATAGAAACTCACCCAGGCCACAAAATCACCACTCACACAAGGCCCAAGACGATAGTGCAAGCACATTAATACAGGGAAACACACCAATTGCACAAGCTGGCACACAAAGATACCATAACAATGCATTTACATCCCAACAGGACCCCTACCCAACGTCACCGGACAGGAGATGCCAGCCATATCCAGTCCCCCCACAGAAGAGGCCCACAGTGATGACAGCAGCTCTGCACGCCTGGATCACGATGACCAGCTTGGCCAATCTGGGACCTCTGGGCAGTCGGTTACCTTGCCACAGTATCAAACCACCACAGAACCTCTCCCCTCAGAAAACACCAGCACAGCACCCACCCAGCGGACCCGCGGTCATTGGCCCTGGCGGTTTTTACCGCCAGGGTCAGAATGACCCCCTAAGTCATCAAGTTAGCTTGAACTTTATTATCCACAAAGAATTAGTTCATTATTCGCCATCAATACCATAAACTAATTGGAACTGAGAAAACACATGCTAGAATACTTCAGCATAAACCAATAAAGATTAATATGATGACATTAATAGCAGAGTTCAGCAAGCAGTTTGTCAGTCATTTGTCACTGTCAAACGTCACCCTAGAGAGTCTACCTAACCCAGAATAGCATCTGCATGTTGGAATTCATGCAAAATAATTTAGAAAACATGAATTTGGAAAAACATCTTGCTATGAGAAAAACTATAAAACAGCGCAGTTGGTACCTAGAAGAAAAGGCACAAGTTAATCAGTCACATTGTCATAGCTACCTATCCACGGAGTGGATCAACAACAAAGTCAGTCTTCGTCTTCAGGTCATCAATAGATCAGCAATGCATCAGACTTTCAGAGTGTGAGCCCAATGACAGAATCTCGAACGGCGTCTCCTGACGTCATCAATTCTCCCCTTGCAGCTAAGTTTTAGCCCCTTATCATGACCTTTTATTAGGGTCTCACAGTCCACCCCCCTAATTCCCAATTGGTCAGTCAGTCACCAGATATGACTCTAACCTATAATATTCATTTTCCAAATCTCTAAATTTTAATATTAGTCCTTTCACAGCCCACGGATTGGTCCACTATACGATGTTCTCATCATCCGTCTCTTCAGGTATCGAAAATGTTGCATGTTCCTCTTCAGCCAGTGCATCACTGTTCAAGTCCTGGGAAAGTACATTTAGCCTACTCTACACATAATTTTATCAAATTATCTTCCTTATCTCCTGTCCGCCGGTATATTGCAGAAAATTCTAGCTAAGCAACTTTAACATCGGGTGGCTCAAGGACAGGTCATGCATCAGCTTCTCTGCAGCGCATTAGTATTTCAGCTCCTCGTGTGTGAAGCCTGGAAAGGACTAGGCCTTAATCACAGCTAAGATAACTTCTACAAATTAATGCAAACATAGGTTACACATCTCAATATGACATATTACTACATTATTCTTTCACATTTTCATTATTTCACACATCTTTTAGTCATTTTAGCATAACTTTGTATAAATGGCTGCCACTCCCCGTGATCACAATTTCGAACATGTACTTTATTTTCTCTACAATTAATTTCTCGACGAACTTTTCATCAATCATACACATAAACATTTATTAATAATTTCTAATTAGCATATTTGCGTCAACAAAATCAAAATGAGGTATACTGTGCACAGAGTTCAGAGGTTCCCCAGAGGCTTGAAAGAGGCAAAAATAAATAATACTAATGCTCTATTTGTGGTAGTGTGGTCGAGCAGTTAGGCTTATCAGAGGGTACTGTTAAGCATTTATTGTACACACACAAGCAATAGAAGAAACACACACTCAGGCCCTCATTACAACCCTGTCAGTAAATACCGCTTACCGCTGTGCTGACGGCCGCCAACATACCGTGACCGCGGTGGAAATCTGCTACAGGTATTATGACCCACACAGAGAAATCTGCCATTATACAGACACCCACACAAGTCCACCACACCAAAGGTCAGTGATAAACTGGCGATAGCAAAACCCACACTGTCACACCAACAGGAAACCCACAGTATCATGATCCAAGAATCAACGCGTATACACCACCGCACTCAAAATACACACACACTTACAAAACACAACCACATTGGACAATTCAAAATACACACACCTGACACACAGACACCACACCCACACACTCACACCACTATAAAACACACACCTACATTACCCACAACCCCTTACAGTGAACAATTCTGAAGAAGCAGAGAGAGAGAAAAGCAAAGACCACAACATCATCCAGAGGCACAGAACACCATCACACATACATCATCCACGCACCTCAAAGCACACACCCCAACACATCACCCCACAACACATCACATCACACATCACCTCACACATCGCTTACACCACATCACAGCACCTCAAAGACACCCCAGGTTTTCTGAGGAGGAGCTATGGGTCATGGTGGAGGAAATCATCCGGGTAGAGCCACAGCTATTCGGATCACAGGTGCAGCAGACCTCCATTGCAAGGAAGATGGAGCTATGGTGGAGAATAGTGGTCAGGGTCAACGCAGTGGGACAGCATCCAAGAACAAGGGATGACATCAGGAAGAGGTGGAACGACCTACGGGGTAAGGTATGTTCCGTGGTATCAAGACACCAGGTAGCCGTACAGAGGACTGGCGGTGGACCCCCACCTCCTCCCCCACAACTAACAACATGGGAGGAGCAAGTCTTGGTGATCATGCATCTTGAGGGCCTCGCAAGAGTAGCAAGAGGACTGGACTCTGGTAAGGCAAATCTTTACTACTTTTACCCCCCAACTGCATGCCATCACATACATCCCCCTGACCCTCACCCTCACTCCCATCACTCCACCACCTCCCACACACCCCACCATCACAACCCACCACTCTCACAACCAAGCCCTGCATGCAACAACAATGCATGGACACCCATCACAGACCTGCATGGACACCCATCACCCCAGCATGCCCAATAGAAACTCACCCAGGCCACAAAATCACCACTCACACAAGGCCCAAGACGATAGTGCAAGCACATTAATACAGGGAAACACACCAATTGCACAAGCTGGCACACAAAGATACCATAACAATGCATTTACATCCCAACAGGACCCCTACCCAACGTCACCGGACAGGAGATGCCAGCCATATCCAGTCCCCCCACAGAAGAGGCCCACAGTGATGACAGCAGCTCTGCACGCCTGGATCACGATGACCAGCTTGGCCAATCTGGGACCTCTGGGCAGTCGGTTACCTTGCCACAGTATCAAACCACCACAGAACCTCTCCCCTCAGAAAACACCAGCACAGCACCCACCCAGCGGACCCGCGGTCATTGGCCCTGGCGGTTTTTACCGCCAGGGTCAGAATGACCCCCTAAGTCATCAAGTTAGCTTGAACTTTATTATCCACAAAGAATTAGTTCATTATTCGCCATCAATACCATAAACTAATTGGAACTGAGAAAACACATGCTAGAATACTTCAGCATAAACCAATAAAGATTAATATGATGACATTAATAGCAGAGTTCAGCAAGCAGTTTGTCAGTCATTTGTCACTGTCAAACGTCACCCTAGAGAGTCTACCTAACCCAGAATAGCATCTGCATGTTGGAATTCATGCAAAATAATTTAGAAAACATGAATTTGGAAAAACATCTTGCTATGAGAAAAACTATAAAACAGCGCAGTTGGTACCTAGAAGAAAAGGCACAAGTTAATCAGTCACATTGTCATAGCTACCTATCCACGGAGTGGATCAACAACAAAGTCAGTCTTCGTCTTCAGGTCATCAATAGATCAGCAATGCATCAGACTTTCAGAGTGTGAGCCCAATGACAGAATCTCGAACGGCGTCTCCTGACGTCATCAATTCTCCCCTTGCAGCTAAGTTTTAGCCCCTTATCATGACCTTTTATTAGAGTCTCACAGTCCACCCCCCTAATTCCCAATTGGTCAGTCAGTCACCAGATATGACTCTAACCTATAATATTCATTTTCCAAATCTCTAAATTTTAATATTAGTCCTTTCACAGCCCACGGATTGGTCCACTATACCGGACAGGAGATGCCAGCCATATCCAGTCCCCCCACAGAAGAGGCCCACAGTGATGACAGCAGCTCTGCACGCCTGGATCACGATGACCAGCTTGGCCAATCTGGGACCTCTGGGCAGTCGGTTACCCTGCCACAGTATCAAACCACCACAGAACCTCTCCCCTCAGAAAACACCAGCACAGCACCCACCCAGCGGACCCATGCCACTGTCCCCAGGACACGTCAATCAGCTGTGTGTCCACCACTACATGGACCCCAGGCAAACCCACTAACCCAGGACGATCGGGGACCTGGGGTTAGTGGCAGTGGGCACATGGTTCAGGGGACAGAGGCACAGGACAACAGGGAAGCTGGGAGGACTGCTGTGCGACGGGGGAGGACAGGCCCAGGGAACGGACCCTCCATGAGGCACTGACCAACATCATGGGAGTATACCACCATTCCCAGGAGACCATGGGCACAGTACTGGCGAAGTTTCAGGAGACCCAGCGGCTGCAGGAGGGACACTACATGGGAATCAGGGAGGACCTCACCAACATATACACCATCCTGGTCACCATAGCAAGGGTGCTGGCTGACATAGGCAAGACCATGAGGGAGGCAGTGGCACAACAAATGGCACCTGACACTAGCCAAACCGAGGAACAGCCTTCCACCTCCGCCGGCGCTAGTGGACAGGAGGCCCGCCACAGGACCAACAGGCCACCAGCATCCCACCCCCTGCAGGAGGAGAACCAACCTGCAAACGGTCCCGGCGATCCAGGCAGAGGCCAGAGAACATTCCCAAGACCCCCGTCAGGAAATAAGACTCTCCTCATTGTCACCCTTCTGTCCCACTATGTCAACCTGTCCAAATTGAACTGCCATTACTCCCCTTCCCATGCCCTATTGGACAATGCACCTGTGATACCAAGAGACTGAACTCTACTATGGACCTTCCTCCACCATCACCCCAGCCCCTTGCACATACCCCTATACTCATTAGCCCCTAAATAAACAATCTTATAGCACAAGCCCATCGGGAGTCAGTCTGATCTTTCACAAATGTATAATTACAACATTAGTAACAAATAGCAATGAAAATGTTAATTTACTCATACCAATGTATGACAGTTGTTGGGCAGCAGTACATACAGCAGAAGGCAGAATTGGGTACCCAGATCTGAAAAATGGAAATCCAAAGTGAACAGTCAGTGTCCATAGACAGAGGTTAAGAGGCTGACTTGTACAGTGTCCTACAGTATTCTGAAATCTGAGGAGGAGTTACAGTCTCTTACCTGTGTGTCACTGGAAGTACTGCATGATGATGTTCATTCTGTTGTCAATATCTTCTTCCTCTGCCTCCTCTTCCTCATTGTCTACAGGCTCCACCGCTGCCACAAGCCCATCACCAGGCTCATCCTCCTGAAGAAAAGGCACCTGGCGTCTCAATGCGAGGTTGTGCAACATGCAGCATGCCACGATTATCTGGCACACTTTCTTCGGTGAGTAGTACAGGGAGCCACCTGTTAGATGGAGGCACCGGAATCTGGCCTTCATGAGGCCGAACGTCCTCTCAATAATACGCCTAGTTCGCCCATGTGCTTCATTGTAGTGGTCCTCTGCCCTTGTCCTGGCATTCCTCACTGGGGTCAGTAGCCATGAGAGGTTGGGGTAACCAGAGTCACCTGCAAATGTCGATGGATACCTGTTAGACACACACTAACCCTTAGGGACAACCTCATACCCAGACACCTACTCATACTGTGTGGTAACCTTGGGCTCACCTATTAGCCACACCCGGTGCCTCTGGAGTTGGCCCATCACATATGGGATACTGCTATTCCTCAAAATGTAAGCGTCATGCACAGAGCCAGGATACTTGGCATTCACATAGGAGATGTACTGGTCCGCCAAACACACCATTTGCACATTCATCGAACTGTAGCTTTTTCTATTTCTGTACACTTGTTCATTTCTGCGGGGGGGACAAATGCCACATGTGTACCATTAATGGCACTAATGATGTTGGGGATGTGTCCCAGGGCATAAAAGTCAGCCTTCACTGTGGGCAAATCCTCCACCTGGGGGAGCACGATGTAAATGCACATGTGTTTCAGCAAGGCAGACAACACTCTGGTCAACACGTTAGAAAACATTGGCTGAGACATCCCTGATGCTATGGCCACTGTTGTTTGAAAGGAGCCACTTGCCAGGAAATGGAGCACTGACAGGACCTGCACTAGAGGGGGGATTCCTGTGGGATGGCGATAGATGACATCAGGTCTGGCTCCAATTGGGCACACAGGTCTTGGATTGTGGCACGATCAAGTCTGTAGGTAATTATGATGTGCCTGTCTTCCATTGTCGACAGGTCCACCAGGGGTCTATACACCGGAGGATGCCACCACCTGATCATCTGCCCCAGCGGTTGTAGCCTATGGAGGAGAACGTGAGCAGAGGGTCATTTACCACATAGGTTGCACAAGTGTGTCTGCAGTAATTTTAGTAAATCCGTGTGTGACGTAGTTAGTCCGTATATGTGCCAAAATGTGCTGTGACGCAGTTAGGTACCATGCCATGTGCCCCCCTGAAATGGCGTATGCCTGACTTTTTGAGGAGGAACAAGGGGAAAAGAGGTAACTGCGCTGGCATTGTGCTGCATCGTGGTAGGCGGTCGAAGACCGCCGCTTAACTCAGCATTGGTTATCATTGGGCCCTATGGGTTCCAGGAGCCAATGGCCATGTACGCCGGTGGTGACGGTACGCACCGCCGCGGACGTGACCGCCATTTTCTATCTGTTCACTCACTTGATACCTGACCTTTGCCAGGAGAGGACCTACACTGCAAGTGCTGCTGTGACCTGAGTCTGGAAGCGACAATGGCTCGAGTGTCAGGGAAAGGGCCCAAGCCTTCACCGCGGAGCAGCTGGACAAACTGGTGGATGGGGTCCTCCCCCAGTACACCCTACTCTACGGTCCTCCAGACAAACAGGTAAGTACACTGTGAGCATGATGTGTGGGCAATGCCTGTTTGAAGTGGTGTGGATGTAAGCCACATGTTGGGGGGGTGAGGGCTGCATGTGAGGATGATCAGTGTATGTGCATCAGGGCATGGTTGGGAACTGGTGGGCAATGAGTCGGACGGTCCGGACGGGTGAGTAATTTCCTTTCCTCCTGTACCTTTCCTCTAGGTCAGTACCCAGCAGAAGAAGGGTATTTGACATGCCATCACCAAGGAAGTGCAGACCCTGGGGGTCTATCATAGACGGAGCACCCACTGCCGCAAGAGATGGGAGGATCTGCGCCGCTGGAGCAAGACGGCGGAGGCCCAGCTGGGGCTGGCCTCCCAACGTGGAAGGGGTGCCCCTCGCACCATGACCCGCCTGATGTTCTGCATCCTGGCGGTGGCCTATCCGGAGTTGGATGGGTGCTTGAGGGCATCACAGCAGCCTCAAGGGGGTGAGTACCGTGTCATAAAGTTGACTCTGTGCAGTTTAGGAAGTATCTGGGTGGGTGATGTGGGGTGTGGGTGCCCCTAGGCCAGGGCGAACTTGGCATTGTAGGTCCCTTGTTGGGCAGGCTCTGAAGCATTCCAACCCCAATAGTGGTAGGGGGCATCTACTACTGGGCAGGGTCCTGTGGGTTTCAGGTGTGCAGCTAATGGCATTTGGCATTGTACCCCATGGGCTGGTGACTTTCTTAGTAACTGGTAGTGGATGGCCTAGTGCATAGGGCTGCTCCCTGTGTGTTGTGTCCACCAACAGTAGTGGTGTTGCTGGCATTGACCATGTGTGTCCTCTGTCTTTCCGCCCCTTCTTGTTTTGTCACCCTGTCCTTGTGTGCATTAGCATCATCTGGCGGAGGAGCAGATGCACCGGCGACGGAGGGAGCTACATCCCACATGGCCCAGGAGGGTGAATCCACGGAGCGTGAAGGCACCAGTGAGATGGAGGGCGGGGGGAGCTCCTCGATGGGGACAGGAGGGGGTACCAGCGACAGCGACTCCTCCTCTGATGGAAGCTTCCTGGCAGTGGCAGACACCTCTGTGCCCACCCCAACAACAGGCACAGCCGCCACCCCCCCTACCAGCACCACCCTCCCAGCAGCCCCTCAGCGTGTTTCCCGAGCCCGCTCACCCAGGAGGGTGGGCATCTCCTTTGACCCATGCACCACAGGCCCTGCCCTGGTCAGCCCTGCTGCCCTCAGTGTGGAGGCTATTGGCCTCCTGAGATCCCTCACTGTTGGGCAGTCAACCATTCTGAATGCCATCCAGGGTGTCAAGAGGCATTTGCAGCAAACAAATGCATACCTGGAGGGCATTCATTCTGGCGTGGCTGCCCAACAGAGAGCATTTCAGGCTCTGGCCTTAGCACTGATGGCAGCCATTGTTCCTGTGTCCAGCCTCCCTCTCCAACTTCCACTACCCAGACCCAATCCCCTCTACTTCAACCTATCCCAAGCACACCATCAGACCAGCATGCACACATCAACACACAAAAGTGGCTTAGGAAAACATAAGCACCACACATCCCACAGGCCCTCACACAAGCACCATACCCATGCACACATACCAACATCCACTTCCTCTACTGTGTCTCCCTCCTCCACGTCCTCCACCTCCCTCCCTGTCTCATCTCCACTCACACCTGCATGCACTACATCATCAGCCACTGCCTCCATCACCAGCACGCCCATCATAACACACCGCTCACGTGCAATCACCACCCCCACTACCATTCACACCTCCCCTGTGTCCTCTCCCAGTGTGTCTGTGAGCCCTCCTCCCATAGTACACAAACGCAGGCACACAAACACTCAACAGCCATCCACCTCACAACAGCCTCCAGCCCATGCACCTTCATCCAAACTCAGCAGATGCACACCTCCGACAATCACTACCTCTTCCTCCACCCCCACACCCTCTCCATCTTCCCGTCCCAGTGTGTCTAAAAAACTTTTCCTAGCTAACATTAACCTCTTCCTTACACCTCCCCCGTCCTTCCCCTAGGGCCAGGATGTCTAGACCCCAGCCCCTCAGCCACCAAATCTGCATCCGCTGTGGTCCCTGCAAGTCTGGGAGGCTCAAAGGGGGCACCCATCAGAGCTGCCAGTGTGCCACCTACAGATATGAAGGACCACCCTATTCCACCACCTGCAAAGTTGAAAAAGGTCCTGGCTTCCAGCAGGGGAAAGTCACACCACCCACCCAGCAAGGCCTGGCCCAAGCAAAGAGAGAACAGTGCCAAGGTCCCTGCAGCGACTGCGAAGGTGGGGAAGGGCCACAAGCCAAAGGGCAAGTCAACTCAGGGCACGATGCCTCCTGGTGAGGGGCTGGTGACCACCATATCATCAGGGCTGGCAGCGACCTGCACCACAGTCCCCACAGCCGCTCCGACCACCACCTGCACTGCGACCTGCACCGCCACCTGCACCGCTGCTGCCACAATGTCAGGCTGCAGCATCCTCCCCAAGAATCAGCCATCCGAGCCTGCCGGCGATGGTATGGTGTCTCCCTCCACCACAACAGACACTTGCACCACGCCCAGCACCGGCAGCATCTCCGCCGCAGCCACGGCCACATGCACCACCATCTGCACCGCCACATGCCCAGCCGATACACCTCTGTCGGACGTCAGCAGCATTACCAGTGGGCAGGCGTCCGAGTCTGCAGGTGATGTCCTGGACCCTGGACACGCCACTTGAGGCACCACCTCCAGGTCTGGCACGACCGGCCTAAGTCGCCGCAGGATGGAGTGTGGCTCTGCCTCCATGGAGTATTGTCGCGTGGGCTCTCATTATCCTAAATGAGACTACTGGATTTCTAGGCAGCAGGATCGATAACGGTGTGGGGGACTGAGTCTGACCCACGTGTAAAGAACTCTGTCACCCTAAATCCGGTTTCTGCTCCGGCTAACTAGCAGTGCCTCATTTCTCCCACGGGGAAGAAATGATTGGGCAGCCGAGCGCATGACATCTTTGGAACTTCTCAGGGAAGTCGTTGTCACTCAGATCCAAACCAACTCTCTCATTTACAATATGATCTCATATACAAACGACGAAGACAGTATAAGTTTTATATAATGTTTTAATAAAACGACTGTATTTTAGATAGTAAGGCGTGAGCCGCAATAACCAGAACAATACAACACAGTAGGATTGAAATAGTCACCAGGAGAGTAAAACATAAGAACAAAGCTATCATAGTGCCTAACAGTTTCTACTCTCCCTCTGCTTGTTCTATTTAGAGCACAGCATGTTAAGCTTCTAGCTTGCCTTTCCGAATCACTGGGGAGACATCAGCCCTCATACCTGAGCAAAGGCCTGTGATCTGGTTCAGCATCTGCAACGAAGCAGTCAGCGTCTTGTTGTGGTTCCCTGGTCGGAATCTCTCTCTCTCGTGTATTGGGACAAGGAAGTGATTTTATAACTAACATGTCATCGTGATCACAAAATGTCCCTACGCAGGAATGCCAAAGCTAAACTCCTACCACGTCTATCGGCAATGTACCAGACTGTATCCTTGACTGAAGCACAGAGTGAATATGTTATGGAGAACTCCAGTGCTGAAGTAGGCAAAACAGTGTGATATGAATAAAAAACAACACCGTAGAACTGGCTATTTGAAAAATAACAGTACGAAGCCTAATAAAAAGCATTTAGAGCAAAGTGCACAGAGGCTCTAAGCTGTCAGCAAATGAATAAAATACATTCAGGGCAAAGTGCACAAAGGCCTAACGCCGGAAGGTAATGCGCAAAGGATACGTAAAACTAACCACACTACACCCTCCCCTTGTCGGTAGCAAGGGGTTCCAATAATATAAAAGTATGCCCCAAATATAAGCAATACATAAAACTACATATTTCGACAAGGTCAGAAGACAACAAAGTCATAAATTTAGGAAACGTGACGATAAACCCAAATTCAATATAGTGTCAATTTTGCAGGAGAGAGAAAAAAAATCCAATCGTCAGACAGAAGCAATAGAACGTAGGAGCTCCTCCACTTCGATATATGTTAATATCGGAAGATCCACGCCACAAAGTACCATGGAGCAGGTGTGTTCCAAAGCATCAAAACCATTCAGGGAGGCACCCCGTGCAGGGCCTATGAAAGAGACAATACCATCTTCCTCCAGGAAGGGAATCTCATAAACCGCCTCACGAAGCAAACGCAACCGTAGTGCACAAGTCTGGGAATGAGCCCTAATCGGGAACATCAACAGATCAGGATCGACCACTGGAGGGCGCTGCAGTGAGAGACAGAAAGCCAGTGCATGTTCAAACGAGCACCAAAGGCACCGAAACACGGGTTGCACACAATCCAAAACCGGTCTGAATGACAGAGACCAGTCACACTCCAAATGGCCCAGGAGTGTAGCTCCAAAATGCTGCATCGTGCGTTCACGACACAGCTGCGCTGACGGGAGCAGCAATATAGGATCTCGTCGTGGCGGGACAGCCATTGCGAAAAAATAGCAACAATAGCAAGACTCCAGCCAACAAAGCCAAAGTAATCGGGAAACCCCCAAAAATGCTTCCGAAAATAGAGTGTATAGCCGAAGGTATCAAACCGAATATGGAAGAGAAGGTGTGAGCAAAACCAACACCAACGGCTTTGAAAAAATGAGCAATACCAGCAGCGCTGGATGCATTAAATATACGTCCCACAAGTTCACCGAAGTGACTTGGAAAGTTAGTATTCAAAAGGGACTGTATCTCCGCCGATGACCTTGCCACCTGAAGTGCGTAGGTCTCGCTAGCAGATGTAAGGGCCACATGCTTTTGAAACAATAAAGGTTTCAGCCGACTCAACTTGTCGAAATCAACCTTGGAAGTAGCAATATGAGGCCAGATGTCCGCTACCTCCCTAATTTGAGTGGGGGGAAACAACACATTCCCGCAGCACGTAACAGCCTTGTTGACAACGACAACGTAAACTATTCCGGCACGCATGCCACAGCAGCATTCGCTGTTAAGAACAATGTAACTGCCGTTAGAAAGCACCTGGAAAGTGTTTTTAATAACCGGGACTGGAACTCCCTTCAGATAACAAGCTAAGTTAGCAATCAAAGCGTTACACGCTCCGTGCAAGGACAGCTGTTTACAAACCATGGAATGGCTGACAGAAGCTTCGCATTCGCTACCGCTAAGAAAAACCTCCCTCAAACCATTAACACATCTGTATTGAAAGGGAAGCTCCCACACCTCGTGTATGTAACTGTCTCCCAATAGTTCATATCTACCCACCGGAATGTGCTTCAAACAAGAAGTAAATTGCAGAGTGGAGATAGGCAAATTAATAACCCCATGAATCAACCACTCAGCTGACGGAATCTCAGCCACCGTGAAAGGCAGTTTCTCCAATTTCTCAATATTCAACATAACATATGTCGCTTCCTTTTTAGCCATCAGCTGTTGTTGATGAGTCAAATTAAAGGAGATAAAGATCTCTCTGGCACGAATGTGCTGCCATGGAACGCGACCCGCCTTCAAGGTCTGAAGAGTCCAACCCAGCTGCATGATGGACCGCGTCTGACTCTGCCCATGATATAAAGAAGACATGTCCGATTTAAGAATGTCAATAGCAGAGGAAACAATGCTGTCAATCGTGTAAACACGGTCAGAAAGGGTATGCATGCCATTATCAACAACAGACAAAGGGGGTCATTCCGACCCTGGCGGTCTGTGATAAAGCGGCGGCCAACCCGCCAACAGGCTGGCGGTCAAAAAAAAGGTATTCTGACCCTGGCGGGAACCGCCAACCCAGGCCGCCACTTTAACACTCCGACCGCCACGGCGGGACAGACAAACAGCGCGGCGGTCACCGCCAACAGGCAGGCGGCAGACAATGTACCGCCCACCCTATCACAACTCACCAATCCGCCACCTTTTCCGGGGCGGGAGCCCCGCCGATAAAAACACGGCGGAAACAGACTACGAACGGGAAAACGCTCACCTCTACACACTCCACGAGGAAGGAGGACAGCATGGAACCCGAATTAAACATCCTACCAGCTTTTGTCTACCTGCTCATCTACCAGGAGTACGAACGCCGGCGCAGACGACAACGGTGAGTACTGCACCTACGACACAGGGGAGGGGGGAGGAGGAAAGCTTACGGGCACACACATGCACCATACACCCACCCCCCAACCCAAATACCTACACCCCAATGCAGAGCAACAAGTCAGAGTGACACCCCCCAAACCCACCGGAATAATGCAGACACAATTAAAATGATCTATAAAATATATGTATAAATAGCTGCACTGAAGGTATGGGAAATATGCTATATGAATGATACAAAATAAGGAATGAACATAGTCAAAAATATATACATAGGCAATAAGTCCTGCACATTCTGTCAAAGTTCCATAGTCCGTGGGCCAATGTGCACTAACACATGGGCAAAGCCCACACAGGAGACCAGATACCATTGGAGAGAACACTGCAGGGGCATCAGATGATAAAACTACAGGCACCTCAGGGGGAAGGGAAGGGGGGGCACCTCAGCCACATGAGTCCACGACGCCAGATCCACGAGGGGCCTCCATGCCCACTGTCCCATCCTGGGGAGTGCAAAGCCAAGTCTCACAAGTCTCTACAGTGGGTGGTTTGCCCACTGTGCCATCCTGGGGAGTGCAAAGCCACAGTCTCACAAGTCTCTACAGTGGGTGGCTTGCCCACTGTGCCATCCTGGGGAGTGCAAAGCCACAGTCTCTCAAGTCTCTACAGTGGGTGGCTTGCCCACTGTTCCATCCTGGGAAGTGCCAAGCCACAGTCCATCAGATGGATTACCGACTCCACTGTTAATGGAGGAGGCATGGTGCCCACAGTGCTTCGTGAAGCCCTGCTCGACCCAGAACCGGCACTGTCAATGGGCCAGCGGTGCTTGAGACAGCGTTGCCCAGCGGAGCGGTGCTTGAAAGGAAGGGCCCAGCGGAGTGGTGCTTGAGATGAAGGGCCCAGCGGAGCGGGGCAGAGACGGCGGGGCCCAGCGGAGCGGTGCTTGAGATGAAGGGCCCAGCGGAGCAGTGCTTGAGATGAAGGGCCCAGCGGAGCGGTGCTTGAGATGAAGGGCCCAGCGGAGTGGTGCTTGAGATGAAGGGCCCAGCGGAGCGGTGCTTGAGATGAATGGCCCAGTGGAGCGGGGCAGAGACGGCGGGGCCCAGCGGAGCGGTGCTTGAGATGAAGGGCCCAGCGGAGCGGGGCAGAGATGGCGGGGCCCAGCAGAGCGGTGCTTGAGATGAAGGGCCCAGCGGAGCAGGGCAGAGACGGCGGGGCCCAGCGGAGCGGTGCTTGAGATGAAGGGCCCAGCGGAGCGGTGCTTGAGATGAAGGGCCAAGCGGAGCGGGGCAGAGACGGCGGGGCCCAGCGGAGCGGTGCTTGAGATGAAGGGCCCAGCGGAGCGGTGCTTGAGATGAAGGGCCCAGCAGAGCGGGGCAGAGACGGCGGGGCCCAGCGGAGCGGTGCTTGAGATGAATGGCCCAGCGGAGCGGTGCTGGAGATGAATGGCCCAGCGGAGCGGGGCAGAGACGGCGGGGCCCAGTGGAGCGGTGCTTGAGATGAAGGGCCCAGCGGAGCGGGGCAGAGACGGCGGGGCCCAGCGGAGCGGTGCTTGAGATGAAGGGCCCAGCGGAGCGGGCAGAGACGGAGGGGCCCAGGGGAGCGGTGCTTGAGATGAAGGGCCCAGCGGAGCGGGGCAGAGACGGCGGGGCCCAGCGGAGCGGTGCTTGAGATGAAGGGCCCAGCGGAGCGGTGCTTGAGATGAAGGGCCCAGCGGAGCGGGGCAGAGACGGCGGGGCCCAGCGGAGCGGTGCTTGAGATGAAGGGCCCAGCGGAGCGGTGCTTGAGATGAAGGGCCCAGCAGAGCGGGGCAGAGACGGCGGGGCCCAGCGGAGCGGTGCTTGAGATGAATGGCCCAGCGGAGCGGTGCTGGAGATGAATGGCCCAGCGGAGCGGGGCAGAGACGGCGGGGCCCAGTGGAGCGGTGCTTGAGATGAAGGGCCCAGCGGAGCGGGGCAGAGACGGCGGGGCCCAGCGGAGCGGTGCTTGAGATGAAGGGCCCAGCGGAGCGGGCAGAGACGGAGGGGCCCAGGGGAGCGGTGCTTGAGATGAAGGGCCCAGCGGAGCGGGGCAGAGACGGCGGGGCCCAGCGGAGCGGTGCTTGAGATGAAGGGCCCAGCGGAGCGGTGCTTGAGATGAAGGGCCCAGCGGAGCGGGGCAGAGACGGCGGGGCCCAGCGGAGCGGTGCTTGAGATGAAGGGCCCAGCGGAGCGGTGCTTGAGATGAAGGGCCCGCGGAGCGGGGCAGAGACGGCGGGGCCCAGCGGAGCGGTGCTTGAGATGAAGGGCGGAGCGGTGCTTGAGATGAAGGGCCCAGCGGAGCGGTGCTTGAGATGAAGGGCCCAGCGGAGCGGGGCAGAGACGGCGGGGCCCAGCGGAGCGGTGCTTGAGATGAATGGCCCAGCGGAGCGGTGCTTGAGATGAAGGGCCCAGCGGAGCGGGGCAGAGGCGGCGGGGCCCAGCGGAGCGGTGCTTGAGTTGAAGGGCCCAGCGGAGCGGTGCTTGAGATGAAGGGCCCAGCGGAGCGGTGCTTGAGATGAAGGGCCCAGCGGAGCGGGGCAGAGACGGCGGGGCCCAGCGGAGCGGTGCTTGAGATGAATGGCCCAGCGGAGCGGTGCTTGAGATGAAGGGCCCAGCGGAGCGGGTCAGAGACGGCGGGGCCCAGCGGAGCGGTACTTGAGATGAAGGGCCCAGCGGAGCGGTGCTTGAGATGAAGGGCCCAGCGGAGCGGGGCAGAGACGGCGGGGCCCAGCGGAGCGGTGCTTGAGATGAATGGCCCAGCGGAGCGGTGCTGGAGATGTAGGGCCCAGCGGAGCGGGGCAGAGACGGCGGGGCCCAGCGGAGCGGTGCTTGAGATGAAGGGCCCAGCGGAGCGGTGCTTGAGATGAAGGGCCCAGCGGAGCGGTTCTTGTCACGGCGGGCCCCTGTTCAGCGGTTCTTGTCACAGTGGGCCCCTGTTCAGCGGTTCACGGCGGGACCCTGTTCAGCGGTTCTTGTCACGGCTGGCCCCTGTTCAGCGGTGCTTCTCCCGGCGGGGCCCTGTTCAGCGGTTCTTGTCACGGCGGGCCCCTGTTCAGCAGTTCTTGTCACGGCGGGCCCCTGTTCAGCGGTTCTTGTCACGGCGGGCCCCTGTTCAGCGGTGCTTCTCCCGGCGGGGCCCTGTTCAGCGGTTCTTGTCACGGCGGGGCCCTGTTCAGCGGTGCTTCTCCCGGCGGGGCCCTGTTCAGCGGTGCTTCTCCCGGCGGGGCCCTGTTCAGCGGTTCTTGTCACGGCGGGCCCCTGTTCAGCGGTTCTTGTCACGGCGGGGCCCTGTTCAGCGGTGCTTCTCCCGGCGGGGCCCTGTTCAGCGGTGCTTCTCCCGGCGGGGCCCTGTTCAGCAGTGCTTCTCCCGGCGGGGCCCTGTTCAGCGGTGCTTCTCCCGGCGGGGCCCTGTTCAGCGGTGCTTGTCCTGTGTTTCTAGGGAGCCAGACCTGGCCAAGACTTCCCGCTCAGTCGCCATCCGACCTTGCGGTCGCGGGGCCCTCCTGTGATGGAGTCCTGGGCCCGTGGGTGTCGTCCGTCACAACCGGAATGGGGCTGGTGGGGCCCTCCTGGGCAGCTCGCCTGCTGCCTGACTTGTCCGCCGTGCTGCCCTTGCCCTCCTTCGCTGAAGCTCTGTGGCCCTTGCCTCCCTTTGATGATGTGGCAGGTGACGGGGCAAGGCTACTGTCCATGGTGGCAGCCGTCTCAGGCTTGTCGCGCCGGCCTTTTTTTTTTCTTGTCCTCTTCCCAGGGGGTGGGCTGGCTGTCCCCTTGCTGCTGGCCGATGTTCCTGCCCTAGGAGCTGGTGGACTCCAATAGCCCTCCACTATGGTCACAGTAGATGCAGGGCTGGTGGTGGCTGAGGTGCTTTTTTTACTCTTACCAGATGGAGGGGGTGGGTCAGTGATTGGAACGAGCTCAAGGTTGGAAAGGAAAAGGACTTGGGAAGGACAGGGACGGGTAGGTGGAGTGGGTATGGGAGTGGCTGAAGAGGATGTGGTTGTAGGAGAGTCAAGTGTGGTGTCTTTGGGTGCAGGTGCTTGTGACGGAGGCTGTCGTGAGGTGGATGGCTGTTGGGTGGGTGGCTGCCTGCGTTTGTGTGCTTTGGAAGAGGGGGTGACAGACACAGTGGGAGAGGACACAGGGGACGTGTAAATGGCAGTGGGGGTGGTGACTGCACGTGTGCGGACTGTAATGGAGGGTGTGCTGGTGATGGAAGTACTGGCTGATGGTGGTGTGCATGCAGGTGTGAGTGGAGACGTCACAGGTAGGGAGGAGGGAGATGAGGAGGTGGGGGACACAGAGATGGTAGTGACTGTTGGCATGTCTGCATCTGGATGTTGCTTGGGTGAATGCTTGTGGGATCTGTGGTGCTTATGTCTGGATGAGCTGCCCTTGGGTGTAGAGGTGTGTGCAGGCTGGTCTGATGGTGTGGATGGGATAGGCAGAGGAACAGGAGACTGGGACTGGGTGGAGGGAGTCAGAAGAGGGAGGCTGGAGACAGGGACAATGGCTGCCGTCAGTGCTGAGGCCAGAGCGTTGAACGATCGCTGATGGGCAGCCTGACCCGAATGAATGCCCTCCAGGTATGCATTGCTCCGATGCACCTCCCTTTCTACACCCTGGATGGCATTCAAAAGGGTAGACTGCCCAACAATGAGTGTCCTGAGGAGGTCAATGACCTCCTCACTGAGGGCAGCAGGGGTAACTGGGGCAGGGCCTGAGGTGCCTGGGGCGAAGGAGATGCCCGCCTTCCTGGGCGAGCGGGCACGGAGCAAAGGCTGAGGGGCTGCTGGGAGGGCGGGGCTGGTGCGCTGGGTGGCGGCTGTACCTGTTGTGGCGGTGGGCACGGATGTTGCCGCCACCACTAGGGAGCTCCCTTCCGAGGACGTGTCGGTGTCGCTGACGTCTCCACGGGTCCCCGTTGTGGAGCTCCACTTGCCCTCCGTCTCACTGGTGTACTCGGAGTCTGTTGTATGGCCCTCCGGGGCCATGTGAGAGGCAGCTCCCTCATGCGCCGATGCCACTTCTCCTCCGCCTGATGATGCTAATGCCCACATGAACAGGAAGACAAAGAAAATGGGGGGGGGGGAGAAATGAAGACAGGTTGAGTGCATGCATTGGCAACACCGTTGTCGGAGAGGACAGACACAGAAGCCCCCTGCACTAGGCCGCGCAATCGGGGTACAGTACTCAGTTATTGTGACTAGGCCTACAGGTCTATGGACGACAAATGCACACATGGGTGAGGCCAGACCATGGATAGCTGTACTTGGCACCCTACAGAGGTGGGGGGCAGGGGCACAGGGCCGTGTCTAACGGTGGGGCCTAGCCTACAGAATGCGCCCTGGCCTAGAGATAGCCACAGCCCTCCTCCCCCACCCAGACACCTTCACTGCGCACAAAGATAGCAGAATGTGCTGATACTCACCCCCTTGTGTCTGCTGTGATGTCCTCACGCGCCCATCCAAATCGGGGTAGGCCACCGCCAGGATCCGGGACATCAGGGGGGTCAATTGGCGGCTGGCACCCCTCCTACGTTGGGAGGCCATCCCCAGCAGAGACTCGGCGGTCTTTCTGGTCCCACGGCGGATGTCCTCCCACCTCTTTCGGCAGTGGGTGCCCCGCCTGTTGTGGACCCCCAGGGCCCGGACGTCCTTGGCGATGGCACGCCAAATGTAGATCTTCTGATGGGCGCTGACCTACATGACCTGTACAGGGTGGTAAAGGAAATCGCATCAGTTTTCTGCCTGGTCAATGTGAGTGGCCCACCCCTCCCCAACCTTGCATGTGGCACATGCTCTCATCTTTCGTGCGTTGCACTCCTCATTCGCTCCCCTCCCCACCATCTTACATACACCCCACTCAACACAGGGATAGCCCATTCAACGTGCACCCTGTGTACTAACCTGTTGGTCTGGAGGACCGTAGAGTAGCGCATACTGGGGGAGGACCCCATCAACAAGTTTCTCCAATTCTTCAGAAGTGAAGGCAGGGGCCCTTTCCCCAGTCGCAGCAGCCATTGTATCTCCCAGACCGAGGTCACAGCAGCACTTGCAGTATAGGTCCTCTCCTGTGGATGATCAGGTCTCGAGTGTCAGTCAGTCAGTCAGTCAAAATAACTTTATTCGGCGGTTAGCCACAAAAGTAAACATACATACATAAAGATCATCATAAAATACAGTACTTATGACATTCATTAAAAATAAGTCTATTAAATCTAAATTTACCACCCAAGCTTACTAAAACAGTAAAAAATAAGTACTTATAAAAAGATATATAACAATGAGACAATATAGTAAAAGGACAATGCCTAATTTCTCTTAATAAAGGATCACATTACCAATTAATATCGATTTCTAATAGTGATAGCGGATTTAATAAAACTAAGAATAGAAATACAAATTTGTTTGGTTGAGAGGCTTTGAATGCCAATCAATCCTTCTTTGTAGGAAGAAGTGTGCAAATTACGCAAAATGGGTAATAAAAAGGATTTCCTGGGAACCGAGTAAAGTTTACAAAATAAGATAAAGTGGCAAGTACTTTGTTTTGAAAAGTTATCACAAGGGCATGGAGGTAATGTTTTTTCCCACACACATTTTATCGGAAACGCCACTCTAAAATGGATCAGATTAAATCTAAAAGATACGAGTAAAGAATATAAAGAAGGGGTCGGGAACCAAACAAAATAAGGTTCTAACGAATCTGATGATAAAATTTGTGTATATGAATTAAAAGAGCTCAGTTTCTCTGCCATTTGGTATCTAAGATTCATGACATACTCAGGTCTCGAGTGATTAAGCAGTTAGAAAATGGCGGTCACGCCCGCGGCGGTGCGTACCGCGGCGGTGCGTACCGCGACCACCGGCGCACATCGTCATTGGCTCCTGAGACCAATAGAGACCAATAGAGACCAGCATAGGGTTCAATGTTAACCAATGCTGCTCTGCGCAGCGGTCTTCGACCGCCTACCGCCACGGTGTGCCACGCCAGCACAGTGACCTCACATCCCACTGTCACACTTCACAGGTCAGGCAGCTGCCATTTCAAGGGCCCACATGGCATAATTCCTACTGCGTCACACAGGCCTAGGCCTTGCATTGCCACTCATACAAGCCTTTCAATGCATAGCGATTCGTGTACTGTGCAAGTTGTGTGAACGAACCTGTGGGTTGCTTGACTCTGTGCTCCATGTTGTCCCTCCTAGGCACCGTCCGCTGGGACTTGCGAGGAGAAGGATGAATCCTCCCGTGTACCGACCGCTGGTGGACCTGTCGACAATGGAAGAACGACATATCATACTTACATACAGGCTTTACAGAGCAACTATACATGAACTATGTGCCCAGCTGGAGCCAGACCTGATGTCCCCCATCCGCCAACCCACAGGGATTCCCCCTCTGGTGCAGGTTCTGTCAGTACTGCATTTTTTGGCAAGTGGGTCTTTTCAGACAACAGTGGCCATATCATCTGGGATGTCTCAGCCTATGTTTTCTAAGGTTTTGTCCAGAGTGTTGTCTGCCCTGATGAAATACATGCGGAGCTACATTATTTTCCCTGAGGTGGGCGAATTGGCTACAGTGAAGGGTGATTTCTATGCCCTTGGACATATCCCCAACATCATTGGTGCCATTCATGGGACCCATGTGGCTTTGGTTCCCCCCAAAGAAAGTGAGCAGGTGTACAGAAACAGAAAAAGTTATCATTCGATGAATGTACAGGTGGTCTGTTTGGCTGACCAGTACATCTCCCATGTAAATGCCAAGTTCCCTGGGTCAGTGCATGACGCGTATGTCATGCGGAATAGCAGCATCCCTTATGTGATGGAACAGCTACAGAGACACCGTGTGTGGCTAATTGGTGACTCTGGTTACCCCAACCTGTCGTGGCTACTGACCCCAGTGAGGAATCCCCGGACCAGGGCAGAGGAACGGTACAATGAGGCCCATGGGCGAACTAGGAGGATCATAGAAAGGACCTTCGGGGTCCTGAAGGCCAGGTTCAGGTGCCTCCATATGACAGGTGGATCCCTAATGTACTCACCAAAGAAGGTGTGCCATATCATCGTAGCCTGCTGTATGCTTCAAAATCTAGCTTTGCGACGCCAGGTGCCTTTTCTGCAGGAGGATGGTCCAGATGGTGGTGTTGTAGCAGCTGTGGAGCCTGTGGAGAGTGAAGAGGAGGAAGACAACGGGGAAGACACGGACAACAGGGATGCAGTCATACAACAATATTTTCAGTAGCACACAGGTAAGAATCACCCAGGCCATTTTAGATTTACTTAAGGCCTCATGCGTCTCCACTGTCTGTGTTTCCCCCCAGTTCCTGTTAACTGATTTGTGACTTTCCCTTCCCTTTTCAGAGCTGTATGACCCACTGCCTGCCTTCAGCTTTGTTTGCCCATGGACTAAAGCTTATTGAAATTGGTATGTTGTCATCACAAAGTAACTGGACATTATTGCACCGTTATGTGTAATACATTTGTTAAGAATACAAGCAGACTCCTGTTATTTTACGTGCAATAAGTGATTTATTTTAAGTGCTACATATAGGTACATGATTGTAAAAGGGTGATGGGTGGGGGTGAAGTAATGTCCATGGCAGAGTCCAGTTCTCAGTCGCACAGGTGCATTGTCCATATGCCTGTGGAAGGATGGAGCAGGGGCAGTTAAAGGTTGGACGGGGTGACAATGTGGGACAGTGGGATGACATCAGGGGGTATCTTAGGCTGGCGGGGGTCTTGCAATCCTACTCTGTCTTCTTGTGAGATCTCAGGTTCCGCTTGCGGGGTGGTTCTTCTTCTGCAGGAGGTGGGGTTCTGGTGGCCTGTTGTTGTGTGGGGGCCTCCTGTCCACTAGCGCCGGCGGAGGTGGTAGGCTGTTCCTGGCCTGGGCTAGTGACAGGGGCCCTTTGGGGTGCCACATGGTCCCGCAATGTGGTGACTATCTGGGTAAGGGCCACGACGATGGTCCCCATTGCGGAACCGATGCTCCTCAGTTCCTCTCGGAACCCCATGTACCGTTCCTCCTGCAGTGCCTGGATCTCCTGGAACCGGGCCAGTACCGTCGCCATCGTCTCCTGGGAGTGGTGGTAAGCTCCCATGATGGAGGAGAGGGCCTCTTGGAGAGTCGGTTCCCTGGGCCTGTCCCCGCCCTGTCGCACAGCAGCCCTCCCAGTTCCCCTGTGTTCCTGGGCCTCTGTCCCCTGGACGGTGTGCCCACTACCACTGCCCCCAGGTCCCTGTTGTTGTTGGGGTGGTGGGTCAACCTGGGTGCCCTGTAGTGGTGGACACACCGCTGATTCACGTGTCCTGGAGACAGAGGCATGGGCCCGCTGGGTGGGAGCTGTGCTGGTGTTCCCAGAGGGGGTTGGGTCTGGTGTAGCCTGTGGCTGTCTGTGGGGAACCGACTGTCCAGAGGTCCCCGATGGGCCGGGCTGGTCATCTGGGTCCAGGGAGACAGAGCTGCTGTCATCGCTGGGGGGCCTCTTCTGGGGGTGGGATGGACATCTCTGGACCCTCCGTGGCGGTGTGGTGGCGTTCGGGTCCTGCAGGGGTATAAAGGTATGGTTATTGCTTCTGTGTGTGGCATTTCGTGTGATGGGTGGGTGTCCGTGTACCCAAGTGCAGGCATTCCCTTTTGGGGGCTTTTGTGAGGGTGGCTTGTGGGGGTGATGTGTGTGTGCAGTGGGCATGCTTTGGTGATGGGTGTCCATGCTTTGTGGTCGCATGCAGGGCTTGGTGTTGGGATGGGTGGGTTGTGATGGTGAGCCTTTTGCTAGGAGTTGGTGTGATGGGGGTGGAGGTGAGGGTGGGGGTATGATTTGGCATGCAGATGGGGTGGGAGTGGGAAGCAGTAGTGAAGATTTGACTTACCAGAGTCCATTCCTCCGCCTACTCCTGCGAGGCCCTCAGGATGCAGGATGTGCAAGACTTCCTCCTCCCATGCTGTAAATTCGGGGGGAGTAGGTGGGGGTCCGCCGCCAGTCTTCTGCACCGCAATGTTGTGCCTTGATACCATGGAACGCACCTTCCCCCGTAGGTCGTTCCAGCGCTTCCTGATGTCCTCCCGATTGCGTGGATGCTGTCCCACCGCGTTGACCCTGTCCACTATCCTTTGCCATAGCTCCATCTTCCTGGCAATTGTGGTGTGCTGCACCTGTGCCCCGAAAAGCTGGGGCTCTACACAGACAATTTCCTCCACCATGACCCTCAGTTCGGCGTCACTGAACCTGGGGTGTCTTTGGGGTGCAATGGGGTGGTGTGGATGAGGTGTGGGGTGCCGTTTGTGGTGATGAGTGTGGTGCGTGTGGTGGTGTGTGGCGTTTGGTGCGTGGTATCTGTGTGGGTGATGGTGTTGTGTGCCTCTGTGTCGTGGGATTGTCTATTCTGTGCTCTCTCTCTAGCCTTCGTCAATAATTTCGGGTCGTGGGGTTTGTGGGTGATGTGGGTGTGTGTTTTATATTGTGTTGGGTGTGTGGGAGTGGTGTTAGTATGTGTATCAGGTGTGCTTGTTTCAAACTGACCAATGTGGCTTAGTTTTCTATGTGTGTGTGTATTTTGACCGCGGCGGTGTGTACCGCCAATGGAATACCGCGTTTGAAAGACCGCCGCGTGGATTTGTGGGTCGGAATGGTATGGGCGTTTTTCTGTTGGCGTGACGGTGGAGGTTTGGTCATCGCCATTTTTTCGCTGACCTTTGGTGTGGCGGACTTTTGTGGTTGTCGGGATTTTGGCGGTTTGCAGGTTGCGGGTCAGATTGACCGTGGCGGTTTACCGCGGCCGTGGCGGTGTTATGGCGGCCTTCTGACTGGCGGTAAGCGCCTTTTACCGCCGAGGTCAGAATGAACCCCAAAGTCTGCAGCAGATTTTCCTGATCAATCCGCCTCAACCGGGCTGCAGCTTCCTGTTGTGAAAGCTTCCAAATCTCATTATAAACTTCGTATAAAAATATTTTCTTCCGTGGTACCTTGGGACCTGACAAAAAATCTTGTAAATCAGTATCATTAGACAGTAACGTGAGATGTGACTTAACTGCATCCAGCGTGGATGACTTCAACCATTGCTGACAAAGCTTCCCCACGCTGTATGTAGTTATAATATCAGCATGTTCTGGTGAAATGTAACGAGGGTCTGCCCTACTAGTCCTGAACCCCCCTGAAGAGGTGACAAAACGTTGATGACACTTATTAGTGTCTACAGGCCATAACAACCACCCGCCCGGATGTAACGATGAAGTGTTAAGCCTACCATTCTGGACCCAATGTGTAAATTCACTAAAAGTAGCATTCACATAGTGCTGCCAGTTGTTTAATTTGGAAGGGACAGGTATACTAGGCAAATTCAACTCTCTAATTGTCCCCAAGCCCAAACAGCTAGTCTGTTGTACTGTGTCATTGAGGAAAATCATCTGCACAGGGATAATACATGCTCTAAATAATGTATCCCTGCCTTGCATCTGCCAATTTTTCGTACCCCAAACACTTTTCAAGTCAACAGTCTTAAACCAGTATTCATACCCCTCGACCAAAAGTTTAGATACAAACAAATTGGAATACAGCAATTTAGTATCGGTCAATAACATTTGCTTATTAGAATACGGGGTAACCTTAAAATAGTAAGACCTAGCATTTCGTTGATTATGCCCAGAAAAATATGCAAATTTATCAAAATACGTTTTCGAACTCCCTTGTGGAGGAGTAGAGCAATGTTCCCATTGCACATAATTAAATATGGACCTAGGGCTACTAGCTTTATGAATAAAGTGGTGTCCATAATAGTTATAGCAAAACATGTCACCATGATTATCTCTAAATTGGTAAGCATCTTCATCGTCATAGACAGTATAATATTACAAATCTGTTAGCATAGAATCTACTGTCTTCACATCCCAATCATCAGAAACAACGCCTGGTATAACAATATCATTCATTGATAATTAAGGACATACGGTATTTGAATCAATTCAGTGGGACCATATATATCAAACATTACTTTATCCCACACAATCCCATCTGGAATCGGTATTGCAGAAATGTTTACATTGGACAAGTCTCTTTGAACCATGTGTGATGAAAAATGTGGTTTCAACACCATCTCCACGTGCTCAATGTCAGATCGATCAGGAAGAAAATGACCATGTATTACTAGAAAAAAAGTAACCACAAATCCCAACCACAAAAAAAGAGTCATTACAGCCATTAAAAGCCACAAATAGTTCCAAGGAAAAACAAAATATGTGCGTTTAAGCCAACACAGCAGCTTACGTGGACCTCGGACAGAAGACATCGAGGACAAGGAGTTGGACACTGCATCATTAGTGTCATTGAAGCAGCCAGAGGCAGTTCTTGCAAAAGGTGCAACTGTGAACAAAGAAGCAGATGGAGGCTCTCGCCTCGGCACACTATAAACCACATGTTCAGAAACCTCAGTAGAACGTACAGCAACTTGATCAAAAGATTCCAAATTAATCGTCGTCTGTGGAACAATCGCAAGATCATCATCCACCCTCCCCAAGCTCGGAGAGGAAACAGCGTCGGTGTAAATCACCTGCAGCTGGACTTCTTCCCCAGTAGCGAGAGGGATTCTGGAACTACTGGGTGTCCCTCTTGGTCTGCTGTGCAGAATCGGCCACATGTTGTAACTTGACATTATCAATGGAAACAAAGCGATTTCCTTTGGCCCCTTGCAGCGGCGGTAAAATCACAGTTCTCGTGCCGCTTACCCCTAACACAGGGACAGGTGCTCGATAAGAAGGACCAAATTCTTTCTTTACTGCGACCTTTTCACGCACTAGATCCCCAATCCTGGGTATCCATCCAGTAGGTGTTACTGGCTCATCCTTAATTCCTGAGGAGGCAGCACTTGCAGAAGAGTTATCTTCACGGAATTGTTGTAAATCCTGCAAAACAGTGACACGATCATTTATGTCAAAGGGCGTAACTGCCGCCTCCACACCAGGACCATCTAGATCAGGAACATACATTTGTGTTCCAAACAGGCACTCATATGAAGTATAACCCCCCAGTGACCTTCTAGGCAAGTTATTAAGTGCTCTTTGTACTCCATACAGGTGGGCTAGCCAACTACGACCCGTACCTATAACTCTGGCCGTTAAGGATTGCTTTAAATCACGATTTAAACGCTCCACGACAGAATTTCCCTTGGGATGAAATGGAGACGAGAATTGGAGTTGGACCTCCAATGAAGCCATGGCGTCCCTGAATGCCTTAGAGGCAAAAGCAGGGCCCTGGTCCGAATGAAAAGCCGCAACTGCAAATGTATCGACAAAGATGCGCAAATCTTTAATAACAGTTCGAGTGTCAGCCGAGCGTTGTGGCCATACCCACACAAATCTGGAGCACGAATCTACAGCAACCAATATATATTTGTATGCACTATCTGGTGTCAGCGGACCACAATGATCCAAGTACACACACTGTAAAGGTTTATTTGAAATCAGAAGGGGCGTCTGCTGCGGGCGTCTAGCCGACGAAGCTTTAATTTGTTGACAAATGTCACAGCAAAGGACATACTGCTTTGTCTCTTTATAGAGACCAGGACACCAGTAACGAGCCTGTAAAAGTGAAATCGTGGCAGCCACACCAGCATGTACAGATGCCGCCCCCTCATGTGCTGCAGAAATTAATCGAGGTCTCTCAATTTTATTGGGTAGTTCACGTACACCAATGCCTGGAATATTAACAACAGCATTTAGCGCCCTACTCAAGCAGTAACTATATTTAGAAGGAAATCCTTTAGGAAATGGCGCGCCATCAGCCGTAGCTTTTATGGCAGCCGAAATCTCTGTGTCTGGTTTGGAACTCGAACGAGTCACTGCGGCCACAGTGGCTACAGCCACTGCCGACTTTGCGGCTTCATCAGCCAAAGTATTCCCAGCAACATGTATTCCAACGCGCTGGTGTCCAAGTGTATGCACAACATGGACCTTAGGAAGCGTCTCTTTCAGATCCGCAACCTTACCCCACAACAATTTGTGTTTAATGGTGTTGCCTTTAGAATCTTTGAACCCATTCAACTTCCAATAGTGTAGATATTCATTGAAAGACTGTACACAGTAGTAGGAGTCACAGACCAGCAAGGTTAAAATCGCCGGATCCGCATGCTCCAACGCTAACAATAGAGCTTTGAGCTCAGCCAGCTGTACCGTGCAATCTCCCAAGGTTTTAGTATAAGTATGTCGGGGGCAGAACACTTCCCCCTCCATAGTGCCGCTCACTACCGCACATGCAGCAGAATACTGTTGTTTAGTCCCAACCGCTGGTTGCGCAGAGCCATCGGTATACATGACCACTTGATATTGGTCAATAGGCAATGTGCCAGCAGGGACTGGGTACTCCATTTCATATTGAAGAAATTCTTGAGTCTGCAGTTTAGGGTCAAATATGTAATCTACATCAGTGGCCGTCAAAGACGTAGCCCATTGTATCCATCGCGGGTGTAAAGCTTTCGAATTTGGAACACTCGCCTTTGTAACTGCCTCTAAGGCCGGAATCGGGGAAACGACAATGATGCGTTGGCCCTGGGCAAGCGGTCTTTCTTTAATCACAGCCATCTGTACTGCAGTGAGTATTTTCTCAGTCTGTGCAAATCTTTGTTCTGCAGCAGAATACAAGTGGGACTTGTACGCAATCGGGACTGTCTCACCCTCATTAAAGGTGACATACGTAAACTCAACAGCCCCAGGTATTACCCTGATGACTAAATGTGTCTTATTGGCCCGTGTGTGTAAGTGTTTAACTGCTAAGAGATCAGTCTGTAACTCACGTAGTATGTGTGTATGCTCAATCTTCCAAAATCTACTCGAAAAATTCGGGCGAATCAATTCGTATAAGGGTTTTATATGCGTAGCATAATCAGGAATGTAAGTTCTGCCAAAATTCAGAAACCCCAACAATGACTGGAGCTTCCGAACCGTATTAGGAGGCTGGAATAAAGCACATTTCTCCCAAAAATGTGGCGCTAAGCTCTTGCCCTCACTCGACAACTCATATCCCAGGAAAATGACGCTGAGGAAGGCAATCTTTGATTTCTTAAAATTAAACTTATAGCCAATATCAGCAAACCCCACAACAATGCGCGATACACGCCTTAGATGTTGCAGAATCTCATTGTCTGTCAGATATATGTCATCAACATATGATAACGCTTCAGGGTCCAACTCGTGTAGCATTTCAGTCACACGAGCCGAAAACAGTCCTGGGCTATTCTCATACCCCTGAGGCAAACGACAAAACTTTTTCTGAGAGCCAAACGCACTGAAACTGGTATAGTCCCGACTTTCGGGCGCTATATTTTGGCAGAAAAATCCATTTGAGATATCTAACGTTGTTTTGTATTTCTTACGTACTATATTATTCATAAGCGCTGCGCTATGTGAATTCTGTATTGCATATGTGCGTGTATGACTATTCAAATGTCTGTAATCCACCACTATACTATATGAATGGTCCGGTTTAGCAACCGGAAATAAGGGATTATTCATCGGCGAGACACAGGGCTCAATTACACCCTGGTACTCCAATTGTGTAAGAATTTTCCTAACCGATGCCCTTGCCTCAAATTTGATAGGATACTGCGGCTGTGGCTGAGGTTCGCCCTTTATTGGAATTACATGATAAGGTGATTGTCTATCCCACCCCAAGTTATTTCTATATAGGGCGGGAGCCTGTGCTAGAGCCCATGTTTTACTATAGGACTCCGCTAGTTCTCTCGGAATAAGTGGTGAGAAGGAAGGTACAACAACCTCCTCCCCAACCGGACAGTCGCGAACAAAGTCAGGTGGCCAATCCTGTTCGGCCAGCAGAACATCATATGATTTTACCACATGGTCCCAAAAGATGGCGTGTACAATGCGGTCAATGTCCCCTTCTAATCGCAGAGTCACTTTATATACTCTATCAGGATCAGAGACTCGCATATCCGCCGTTTCGACTTGTATGAAGTCATCAGTTGCTTTCACCTCCAGATGCTCTAGAAGACTCCGGCGAACTATTGTGACCTCTGCCGCGCTGTCTAACAGTGCCAACGCCCATGTCTTGTTCGTCAAGAGAACTCTCTTCTTGAGCGGCATGTCTAACTGAGACTGCTGCCACTTCCTTCTTTTTAAATTGCTGTTTTTGTTGCAGCGGTTTCTCTTCTTGTTTAACAGAAACCTCAGTTGAGCGTTGTGAATCCTGTCTCGGTCTCACGTACTCCGTCCTCCGCTCTGACCGCCCACCTCTCTCACTTCTCTTCTCTGAGGAGTCCTGAAAGGAACGAGATTGACGTGTATCAGTATATTGATATCTATCAGGCGTCTTCAAATTATCCCTATTCCTGAGATTATACCTATTCTGCGGGGTCTCCGGTTGCGGAGACTGTCCCCCATCTTTCTTAGGTGTTTGCTGTTTCTTTTCCCAGCGCTTTTTAGTCAGGTTGCTGTTGTTTAGCATTGTCTTTTATTATTTTTACCCTGTAATTGGGGTTTTTGCGGTCTAGCCCCTAGGCTATCGCGACCAATACTGGAATATGTCTCAGCTATTATTCTCGGAAGTTCCCGCTCCTGATTAATCTGAGGAACGTCCCAAAGACGCATTCGCACTGCTAGTGCTACTGCCTCTCCCTTGAGATTACTCAAAATAATAGAAGCAACTGCAGCAAAATTGCCCATTAACTGCATGCCCAAATCTAAGGTAGGGGCAACCCCATATTCATCTTGAATTTGTTTAAGCACTTCCGGTAAATTAGCTAATGTTGGTGTACCGTGTGCTGTAGTGTAGAGCGCGGCAAACACCGTGCCCCAAGTATTACAAAGGTCCACCGGAGGAACCATCCCATACGGCAAACACATCGTCAATATTCTATGTTTATCCTGAGGTCCGTATGGGGAAATACTGCTTCCAGCGTATTAATTTTCTGCGCCAGCCAAAATGGAGTCTCCTCACGTTTAGCCGGTACCTTACCCATAACTGAGTGTACAGTGGCTGGATTGATACCCGGAACCACTGCTTATGGGTGAGCCGGAGCAGCACGCGCTGCATTAGTATTTAATGCCTGCATTATAAACTGAACCAGTCTTCTGTATGTAGTTGCTAAGTCTATATATAAACGACGCACGTCAGCCACTGCCAAATTTGCAACCGCAGGATATGGTGTGTAAGTAGCCAATAAAGGCCAGGTCGGACCATCATTACTCAGTGGACCTAACCTTACTTGTGCTACTGTGTGTGGGAGGGCGCCATCAAGCCAATTATGGTGTTCTTGATAAGATAAAGGTATCTCTAAGTATGCGTAAGCCCTGTATTGTCCAGGGGCATTCGCAACAGTGTATTCGTGAAAAGTATTTGTTCCCCCATCAACTGCTGGAAATACGACCCAAGAATAAAAAAGTTCTGTCCTATAGGCTGCATGGGCGTCCACCACAAAAGTGACCGGACCCCCCTGGACCGTCAGTCCATGTGCTATCAGATGTCCTGTGAGCGGGTGTCACATATTGATTGCTATATTCACTACATTAGGATTCGCCATTTGTTAAAAAAAAAAGCTCTAGGTCAGAGAAGGCACACCAATATCGGGGTTTTTCCTTTCAAAGTTCAAGCTTGAACAACCAACCACTAAGCAATAGGATGTACCTATCCCGTGGTGGCGGAAACCCTCAGCCCCACGGACGTCTCCGCGTACGGAACCGAGGAGTCAAAATATATATGAGACCGAGAGAGTCAGTCGGACCTAAATATTAGAGCCAGACCAAACGTTGGCGGCGCCATGTCGCGTGGGCTCTCATTATCCTAAATGAGACTACTGGATTTCTAGGCAGCAGGATCGATAACGGTGTGGGGGACTGAGTCTGACCCACGTGTAAAGAACTCTATCACCCTAAATCCGGTTTCTGCTCCGGCTAACTAGCAGTGCCTCATTTCTCCCACGGGGAAGAAATGATTGGGCAGCCGAGCGCATGACATCTTTGGAACTTCTCAGGGAAGTCGTGGTCACTCAGATCCAAACCAACTCTCTCATTTACAATATGATCTCATATACAAATGACAAAGACAGTATAAGTTTTATATATTGTTTTAATAAAACAACTGTATTTTAGATAGTAAGGCGTGAGCCGCAATAACCAGAACAATACAACACAGTAGGATTGAAATAGTCACCAGGAGAGTAAAACATAAGAACTAAGCTATCATAGTGCCTAACAGTTTCTACTCTCCCTCTGCTTGTTCTATTTAGAGCACAGCATGTTAAGCTTCTAGCTTGCCTTTCTGAATCACTGGGGAGACATCAGCCCTCATACCTGAGCAAAGGCCTGTGATCTGGTTCAGCATCTGCAACGAGGCAGTCAGCGTCTTGTTGTGGTTCCCTGGTCGGAATCTCTCTCTCTCGTGTATTGGGACAAGGAAGTGATTTTATAACTAACATGTCATCGTGATCACAAAATGAACAACAGGCTGGCGGTGCTCCGCCGGGCATTCTGACCGCGGCGGTACAGCCGCGGCCAGAAGCGTAAAGCCGGCGGGCTACCGCCGACTTTCCGCTGCCCGTCTGAATCCTCCATGGGGATTCAGACACCCCCTACCGCCATCCTGTTCATGGCGGCTCTCCCGCCATGAACAGGATGGCGGTAGGGGGTGCCGCGGGGCCCCTGGGGGCCCCTGCCGTGCCGATGCCAATGGCATGGGCACGGCAGGGGCCCCCGTAAGAGGGCCCCAAAAAGTATTTCAGTGTCTCCCCAGCAGACACTGAAATACGCGACGGGTGCAACTGCACCCGTCGCACCTTCCCACTCCGCCGGCTCAATTCTGAGCCGGCATCCTAGTGGGAAGGTTGATTTGCCCTGGGCTGGCGGGCGGCCTTTTGGCGGCCGCCCGCCAGCCCAGGGCAAATGTCAGAATCACCACGATGTTCCGACGGCGGTACCTTGGCGGACGGCCTCCGCCGTCCGCCAAAGTCAGAATGACCGCCAAAGTCAGTATTTCACCAAAGAAGACAGATGCGGGTTCCTGGTTGGTGAAGAAGATGTCCCACGCCGGATGGATGAATGCAGTCTGGTTTGTGTCACTGGATTCCACCAACAAGCCTTGGTAAACACAAAGTTCGCGGTTAGCAAAAAATGGCGCTACCCAGGACCAGGAGGGACCTGGTGGCCTCTACCCAGGAGGGAGAGACAGAGGGGGCTCTCACCAACTCACAGAGCCCTCAGAAGACCAGGCAGCATGCACAGGAGTCCCACAGCACGGGGACAAAGAAGGTGCCAATGGAGGCCCACGCAGTACCACACAAAGCATTCCCATCCCGCCAGAGAACCACTCAGGAAGCTGTGCCTCACAGGATGAAGTGCTGGGGACCAAAGCTGTGCATGAAGAACTTGTGGGAAGGTCGCACAGAAGCCTTGGCAACTGCAAGTCATGCAGTGCATGAGGGTAAGTCTTGTGTGGGAAGGCAAGCTCTTACCTCCACCAAAATTGGACAGTTGGACATTGGGACTGCTGAAGTCACTTTAGTCTATCACCCGTGTTGCTAGATCCAAGCCTGTCATCTGGAGAGGGGACCCAAGCCACCGATCGTCGCTGTAGAGGGGTGCCTGCTGAAGCAGAGAAGTGACACCGTCAATCCAAGTGAGATTCCTTTAGTTATTCTGGTGCATGCTGAAGACAGGCAGTCCTCAGAGGATGCACGACCTGGAAACTGTTGCAATTGCTGGCAGGGGCTGAAGTTACAAGGTTGCAGAAGTCGCCTTAGCTTCTTTGTTGCAGTTTTGTAGAGTTCCTGGAGTAGTCAGCGATTGATCCTTCGGTAGAAGATAAAGTAAAGGATGCAGCGGATTCCTGCTAGAATCTTGCAATCCGAATCTGAAGAAACACCCAGAGGAAAGACCCTAAATCACCCTGAGAGGGGGATTTGTCACCTAACTAGGTAAGCACCTATCAGGAGGGGTCTCTGACATCACCTGCTGGCACTGGCCACTCAGATGCTCCCAGAGTTCCCTGACCATCCTGCAAACAAGATGGCAGAACCCTAGGACACTCTGGAGGAGCTCTGGGAACCACCGCTGGGGTGGTGAAGAACACAGAAGTGGTCTCTCCCCTTTCCTTTGTCCAGTTTCGTGCCAGAGCAGGGACTGGGGGTCCCTGAACCAGTGTAGACTGGATTATGCAAAGAGGGCACCATCTGTGCCCTTCAAAGCATTTCCAGAGGCTCTGGGAGGATACCCCTCCCATGCCTGTAACACCTATTTCCAAAGGGAGAGGGTGTAACACCCCTCTCCTAAAGGAAATGCATTGTTGTGCCTTCCTGGGATTGAGCTGGCTAAGCCCCAGGAGGACAGAAACCTGTCTGTGAGGTGGCAGCAGCTGGGGCTGCAGTGGAAACCTCAGAAGGCTGGTATGGCAGTACTGGGGGTCCATGGCGGAGCCGCCAAAGTGCATGGGATTGTGCAACCAATACTGGAATCAGTATTGGGGTACAATACCCAGTTGTTAGACACCTTACATGGCCATATTCGGAGTTACCACTGTGAAGCTATGTATAGGTATTGACCTATATATAGTGCACACTTACAATGTTGTCCCCGCACTCACGAAGTCCAGGAAAATGGGCCTGGATGACGTGGGGGCACCTCTGCTAGTGCAGGGGTGTCCTCACACACAGGTACTATGCACCTAGTGTTCAGGGTCTGAAGGTTAGATATATGGATGACTTATAAATGACCTGATGCAGTGAAAATGGCTGTGGAATAGTGCATGCACTATTTCACACAGGCTGCAATGGCAGTCCTGAAGAAGTCTTTGTATGGTTGCCTTATGTGTGGCAAAAGAAATACTGCAGCCCATAAGGATTCCCTGGAACCCCAATACCTTGGGTACTATGTACCATAGACTAGGGACTTATAAGGGGGGGTCCAGTATGTGAATTTGGAGTGAAATACTGAGTCGCTGGTATGTAGTGACAAATTTAGAAACAGAGAGAGCATGAGCATTGGAGCTCTGATTAGCAGGACTCCAGTGACACTTTAGAAAAATGTGAAACACACTGACAAGCAGGCCATAAATCATTAGCACTGAGGTCCTTGCTAGCAGGATCCCTGTGACACAGTCAAAAACACACTGACATCAGGCAGAAAATGGGGGTAACATGCCAAAAAGAGGGTACTTTCCTACAACAATGTATACCATTTTCTTTAAAATCTCAAAAAGCGATTTTAAAAGTGGACACTGCAATTTTCAACAGTTCCTGAGGGAGGAAAAGATAGGACAGTTTTACAGGTAAGTATTCAACTTCCATTTCCTATCTCTGGGTTTTAGCTAGTCCGTCATTGGGGGTTCAAGTTAACCCCAAACACTCACCACCAGCGACAAGGGGCCGGTCGGGTGCAGAGGTCAAAGAGGAATCAAGTTAACATGGGCTCCCATGGAGATAGGGGGTACTCGGAATCCGGTTAGCCGGTAGGTAAGTACCTGCGACTCGGAGGGCAGACCAGGGGGGTTCAAGAGAGCACTGGAAGGGCCCCAAGTAGGCACCAAACATGCACCCTTAGCGGCACTAGGGCGGCCGGGTGCAGGGTGCAAACAGGGCATCAGGTTTTCAATGCAACTCTATGTGGGGACCCTGGGGTCACTCTGAGGCTGCAGACGAGGTCCAAGAGGGCTTCTAGGGCAAACCACCGGCTGGACAGGGGAGAGGGCCACCTGCTGGTCGATGCTGCACCGGGGGTTAGGTTCTTCAAGGCCTGGGGGCATCGGGTGCAGTGTTTCCTTTGGGCGTCGGATATATTCGTCAGGAGCTCGCGGTCGGGGGCTCCTCTGGATTCCCTTTGCAGGCGCTGTGGAGATTTGGAGGGGTCAAACCCAGAGTGGGCTCTTGTACACAATCACCTGGGGACCCTTTCTTGCTGGGTGGACCACCTGGACACGGACCGTGGGCATCGGGTGCACGGGGGTCAGGACTCACGCATCTGAAGTGAGGTGAGAGTCCTTAGTTGTAGGTTTCTTTTAGACAGAGCTACTGTCCTCTGGAGTTCTTGATCCTTGTGGGTGCAGGGCAGTCCTCTGGAGCTGGCATAGGTCACTGGGCCCGCTGGATGCATCACTGGTCTTTTTGCAGGTTCTCTGAAGCAGGAGACAGGCCAGTATGGCTGGGGCCAAAGCAGTTGTCGTCTTCCTTCTTCTCTGCTGGGGTTTCAGCTTAGCAGTCCTTCTTCTTCTTGTAGGTCACCAGGAATCTAGTGAGCTGTGTTCAGGGAGGCCCTTAAAACCTAGATATAGGGGTGTTTTAGGGGTCAGAGGGCAGTAACCAATGGCTACTGTCCCTGAGAGTGGCTGCACCGTCTTTGTGCCCACTCCCTTTCTGGAAGGGAGCACATTCCTATCCCTATTGGTCCCTGTCCTCCAAACCAAGATGGAGGTTTCTGCAGGGAGGGGGTTACCTCAGCTCTAGACACTTTAGGGGTGGTCCAGGCTGAGGTGGTCACTCCTCCATGTATTCCCTAATTTTCCAACAGACTTGCTGCCAAAAGTGGGGCCTTGTCTGGGGGACGGGCATCTCCCCAAGCTGGAGTGCCCTGGGGCACTGTAACCCGAGGTTTGAGCCTTTGAGTCCCACCTCCACGTGTTATAGTTCCTGCAGGGGGAGGTGTGAAGCACCTCCACCCAGGACAGGCTTTGTTTCTGACCACAGAGTGCCCAAAGGCACTCACCCCATGTGGTCAGACACTCGTGTGAAAGTGGCAGGCTGGCACAGACTGGTCAGCCCTACACTAGCAGTTGGGCTAACATACAGGGGGCATCTCTAAGATGCCCTCTGTGTGCATTTTTAAATAAATCCCAACTGGCATCAGTGTGGGTTTATTGTGCTGAGAAGTTTGATACCAAACTTCCCAGTATTCAGTGAAGCCATTATGGTGCTGTGGAGTTCGTAATGACAAACTGCCATACTTAGTATGGCTACACTGCACTTCCAAGGTCTAAGAATGGACTTAGACACTGTAGGGGCATATTGCTCATGCAGCTATGCCCTCACCTGTGGTATAGTGCACTCTGCCTTAGGGCTGTAAGGCCTGCTAGAGGGGTGACTAACCTATGCCATAGGCAGTGGTTTGTGGGCATGGCACCCTGAGAGGGGTGCCATGTCGACTTTGCCTTTTTGTCCCCACCAGCACACACAAGCTGCCAGGCAGTGTGCAAGTGCTGAGTGAGGGGCCCCCTAGGGTGGCATAATATATGCTGCAGCTCTTAGAAACTTTCCCTGGCCACAGGACCCTTGGTACCATGGGTACCTTTTACAAGGGACTTAACTGTGTGCCAGGGCTGTGCCAATTGTGGAAGCAAAGGTACAGTTTTTGGGAAAGAACACTGGTGCTGGGGCCTGGTTAGCAGGGTCCCAGCACACTTTCAATCAAAGTTGGCATCAGCACTAGACAAAAAGTGGGGGGGTAACCATGCGAACAGTGGCACTTTCCTACACTTCCTCTTTGTATGAAAGAGGAAAATGCCTCACAGGATTGTTTTTGTGCAGAAGGCTGTCCCTTCCTACACAAAAATAATCCTGCTTACAATGCAGGCATCCCTGCACCATGGTGCAAGGGTAGCTTTGGCTCTAAGAAGCACATTGTGCACCAATGCAGGAAAAAGCCAAGAATGTGCTGTATAATGTTAAGTACTCTGCATTCCTGATCTTTCCCTATCACACAGAGCAGCGCAGCAAGATGACTTGCTGTGCTGCTTGATTTATTGATAAATATACCCCAAATTGTTCAAGAATTTAAGCCATTTTTGACTCGAAGGTTGGAAGAGCAACATGCCCATCAAATTATGCATGTTTCCCAATTGGCCAGTAGTTTGGCTTTGTGCAATTTTAGCGGTCATAGCAGTTGTTTCACACTGATCAACTCCATCATTGGGGGCAGTTCCAACAGAACTTCCAAAACAAGGCAATCAATCAGTCAAGTTTATTTTGCAGACACAACCGCTTACAAAACCTAAATATATCTCTCTGTATATATATATATACAATATCTCCCACTCCCAGGTGTTCCTGGAAAGGAAAGACTGCTCTCAAATTCTAGACAAGAAAATATCCTCCAAACTGCATCAAGAAAGCAATAGGGAAAGTTCATGACATTAACACTTGTGCACAAGTGCACAAGAAGAAGGATAATTTGGACACTAATAAAACAATTTGACTTATTACAACATACTCATGGGAATCTGGACAGATTCATAAAATACTGGCAAAACATTAGGTAGTATTGAAAATGGATCCAACAATTGGGAATTTGAGTTGTGATCAGCTGCAAATTACGTGCTTAAGAGACCGAGTAGTGAGGATTCACTACAGTAACCAATTTAAAACTTGGCACTGTATACCGGGCTTTTGGAACTGTGCAAGTTGTAAGGCCTGTAAAATAGGAATAAACAAACAGGAATACCAAGTAGCCAATGGTCAACTTAAAAAGATCAGACAACATATCACATGCTCGTGTTGCTTTAACATCTTTATAATTGAGTGGCCCTATGGCTTGAAATATGTTATAAGTACGGTGTGAGACAAAAAAAGGATATTGGAACACATCCGCGCCACTGCTAAGCGTGATAGGATCTATGCAGTGTCGAAACACATGGTAGTGGTACATAATAGTGATTGGTAGCAACTGAAGTACTATGCTACAGACATGTACCAAAACTGGAGAGAGGTGGCAATAGGAGAAAACATTTCTGTCACAGAGTCCAGATATATTATGAAGAAATGTTCTCTCGCCCCCAGAGGTTTGAACTTGGACGAAGAATGACATGTTTGCCTGTAATTTGTGAATTTGGGGGGGTCATGAATAATTGATGTATATAAATATTAGCAGACACATTATGACTACTTCAGTGCTCTCAAAAGGTCGGTAGGATATTGAAAATAATTTAGTACTGACGATTTAGGATAAAAATAATATGTTTACTTGACTCACCGCACGATGTTCAATACTGTTGTTTTGGAATTGTATGGCTACAGGTCCAGAAGACCACTTGAGAGTTTTTGCAGTTCCTATTATGTATTATGAATTTGCAAACCAGGTTTTCCTTTTTGTTTTATTTTCTCTTAATTTCACTCAGGTCAGGAGGAGTAGATCATTCTCTGCTGTTGAAACCCAACTTTTTGCCGGCATGTGAGAAAGGGGCTAGAACCTTGGTGAAAATCCTGGGGGAGGACTTGAGTCCAAAAGGGAGCTCCTGGAATTGCCAATGTAGGGAGCCCACTACAAACCTCAGAAACTTCTCAGAGGTGGGGGGCCATTGGAACATGTAGATAGGTGCAATGAAGATCGATCTTGCTCATGAAGTCCCCCAGAGAGACAAAGGGAATCACCTGAAGCAAAGTGGACATCCGAAACTGCAACTTTGGGACAAAGCGGTTCAGAAACTTCAGGTCGATGATCAGACAAAAATCCCCTGTGACTTTCCTGATAATGAAGACACAGGAATAGCATCTGTACCCCCTCTACCAAGGAGGAACCGGCAGAAGGGCACCTTTCTGGACCAGGGAGGTGATACTATCTGCGAGAGTCGACAGCTTCACCGGATCCCGAGGCCAAGCCATCTGATGATCCGGAAACGCTGGAGAAATGTCCAGACAAACACCCTAGGATCCCACCTGAAGAACCCAGGCATCCATGATGGAGGCAGCCCAAAGTAGAAAGAACCGAGCCAGGCGCCCCGACAGAAGAACCTGAGGGGCCAGCGCAGTCAGGAAGGAGGCTTCTGACCACCTTTACCGCTAGGCTGACGAGAGGCACCTCCCGAAGGAGGACCCCTACGCTGGAACCAAGAGTGGAGAGGCAGGAAATCGGGCTGACATTTCTGAAACTGATCCCCCCGCCGTCTACCACCATCCCAAACCTTAGGCCTCGGATGGAAAAGGCTGAATATGTTTCTGACACTTGAAGGATTTCCTGAGGACCTCCTCCAGTTCATCCCCAAAGAGTTTAGAACCACCAAAGGGCATGCACAATAAACAATTTTTCTGGGAGGAATCAACCCTGCAGCCCCTGAGATGGAGATGACGGCGAGCAAAAACAGAACCAGCAATGGCCATAGCAGAAGCTTTAAGAAAGACATAGGCAACATCTGAAAGGAATTTAACTTGAACTTCCATGCTTAACAGCAAATCAGATAAATCTGCACCTTCCTGAATGTGAGAGGAAAGCGACTGAAAATCCTTAACAAGGGACTGAGAAGAATAGACCCCATAGATCACAGAATGCAAAAAGAAACTAAGACCAGGTTGAGATCTTTTGAGAGCAGCCTTGGCATTTTTATCAACAGGATCAGACAAAGTCATTTCCTCAGAATGTAAAGAAGGCTTACCCAAAAGGTTAGAAATGAAAGGGTCCAAAGCGAGATCCTGAGGAACTGAAGTCTCCCCTTGGGACAAAGGATACAAGCAACCCATAAAACGTAGAAGGTTGAGCCGAATCCATAGGGAGCTGGAGATTGGAGGACAAGTAAAAGACTACCGGTTCCAAATCCTCTTTCAAAATATATTTTCCTCTAGGGGAGGAACCAGTCGGAAACCCAAGATCATCCTCATGATAATTCGGAGACATCCAGGAGGAGACCCAAGAAGGGGATGAACCAGACCAGGCAGAACCAGAAGGAGAAGCCTGAGAAACAGGGGAAGACGGCCCACATTGAGAATTAAAAGCATCCGACAGCTGACGAACCATGTCCTAGAGCTGAACATCAGGTACAGGAGGATGATGATGGCAAATCCCACCATCATGCACTCCTTTAGGAGGCAAAGGAGAAAGATGGTGGCTCTTCCCAGCGTGCTTCCCCATGGTGGCTGTGCATAGAACAAACAACAAATCGCTGAGCGAACACAAGAAAAAGCAACCAAGGACCCAACGGAGGACTACCAGAAAGAAAGAATAAAAACAGAAGAACCCCTGGGTGCAAAAAAAGACACCTGAGGGGAGGAGAAAAAGGGAAGGGGAGGTGAATACTGTAACCAGCCCGCAACCCAGGAACCAACATCCACAGAAAGGAGGCCAAGCAGGTCAGCACAAAAGCACCAGGTCGTGGGGGAGAACACCAAGCCCAGGGGACCCAGGCTAAAGGTAAGGTAGAGGGAAAAATCCCAGCCTGGGGGAGGGCAGCGCAAATAGGCAACATAGGACGCTATGCCCCTTCCCTACCGGGAAGAGGGTTCCCCCTCAACCTAGGAGGTGCCAAAATGCATTGAACAGGGCGCCCCCGTAACCCAGAAGCCGCCAAACGCAGCCCAAGGAAAGAAAAAGGCACCCTGGTAACCCGCACTAGGAGCACCAATAAACATGGGAATCGTCTGGCAAGGAAGCCAGTAAGCACAAAAGAGGTGCACAAAAAAAGAACAGGTAGTTCCGGGGGAGAGGAGGGGCTACATGCACATGAAAGGGAAGAAGTAACTTTCTAAAATGTGACTTGAGGAGGGAAGAGGGTACTTCACTCCATTAGTTCGGAAGGAGACGAGGAAGGGCGATGAGGAGGCTGGCGGTGCTCCCAAGGGCATTTTGACCGCGGCGGTTCAGCCGCGGCCAGAAAGGGTAAACCGGCGCTCTCCCGCCGGTTTACCACTGCCCTACAGAATCCTCCATGGCTGCGGAGCGCGCTCCGCAGCCATGGGGATTCTGACACCCCCTTCCGCCATGCTGTTCCTGGCGGGTCTCCCGCCAGGAACAGGATGGCGGTAGGGGGTGCCGCGGGGCCCCTGGGGGCCCCTGCAGTGCCCATGCCCATGGCATGGGCACTGCAGGGGCCCCCGTAAGAGGGCCCCGCAAAGTATTTCAGTGTCTGCAAAGCAGACACTGAAATACGCGACGGGTGCAACTGCACCCGTCGCACCTTCCCACTATTCGGAGCCGGCGTCCTCGTGGGAAGGTCGATTTGCCCTGGGCTGGCGGGCACCCTGGGCCTCCGCCACCCGCCAATGTTAGAATCACCCCCTGAGTGTTTATCGTCCTGGACTGTCCAGGGCCAGCACCACCGCAGATATATATATATACAGATATAAACACATTATAAATAAAAACAATAAAACATACAATAGATATTTTTAATGCATTTATTTTTCAAAGTTTTACAACTCCATGAACATAGCAAACAATGCAACTCATCAGTTACATGTGCTTCGTGCTCTGTCCCCATTGTCCCCTATAGTACGACATCCAAAGTAATCAATACAATGTACACAAAGTAAGTGAGCCCATCCAATACATGCACATGCTAACAAATTCTGGCACCCATATCTCAGTTGTACCCAATCTCATACAATGACTTCAGTCATTCAAAGCCTTTGAGACAGAGGCCCTCATTACAACATTGGCGGTAAAAGCCGCTTACCACCGTGCAGAAGACCGCCAACACACCGCCGCTACGCGGAATTCCGCCACAGCTATTATGACCCACATCTTGGAATCCGCCAAAATTCAGACACCCAATCAAGTCCGCCACACCAAAGGTCAGTGATAAACTGGCGAAAACAAAACCTCCACCGTCACGCCAACAGAAATACGGCCACACTATCACGACACACGAATCCATGCGGCGGTCTTTCAACCGCGGTATTCCATTGGCGGTACACACCGCCGCGCTCAAAATACACACACTCTTACAAAACATCCCCACATTGGACAATTCAAAATACACACACCTGACACACATACACACACCACTCCCACACACCCATTACAATATAAAACACACACCCACATCACCCACAAACCCCCACGACAAAAAATACAGAAAGAAGGCCAGAGAGAGACACCATCAGCAAGTACAACAGCATCCACAGGCACATAACACCATCACCTACACAACTTCCACGCACCTCACACAACACACCACTACATATCACCACACTTATCACCACACACTCCACCCCACACATCACCTACACCATCCCATGGCACGGCAAAGACACCCCAGGTTCTTGGAGGAGGAGCTTAGGGTCATGGTGGAGGAAATCGTCCGGGTAGAGCCACAGCTATTCGGAGCACAGGTGCAGCACACCTCAATTGCAAGGAAGATGGAGCTATGGCGAAGAATAGTGGACAGGGTCAACGCAGTGGGACAACACCCAAGAAATCGGGAGGACATCAGGAAAAGGTGGAACGACCTACGTTGGAAGGTGTGTTCTGTGGTCTCAAGACACCATCTGGTGGTTCAGCGGACTGGCGGCGGACCCCCACCTACTCCCCCACAACTAACAACATGGGAGGAGCAGGTCTTAACGATTCTGCATCCTGATGGCCTCGCAGGAGTAGCTGGAGGAATGGACTCTGGTAAGTCAAAGCTTTACTATTACATCCCCCAGCCTACCTGCATGCTTTCACATACCCCCACCCTCGCCCTCACCCCCATCACACCAACTCCTCACAAATGTACCAATATCACAAACCACCCATCCCAACACCAAGCCCTGCATGCAACACCAAAGCATGGACACCCATCACCAAAGCATGCACACTGCACATAGCCATACACCCCCCTAAACCATCATCACACAAGTTCCCACACAGGAATGCCAGCACTGGGGTACACGGTCCCCCACCCATTGCACAACATGGCACACACAGATGCAATAATCATGCCTTTCCACCCCTGCAGGACCCCTACCCAACGTCACCAGACAGGAGGGTCCAGACATGTCCACTCCACCCACAGAAGAGGCCCACAGTGATAACAGCAGCTCTGTCCAACTGGATCTAGATGACCAGCCCGGACCATCGGGGACCTCTGGACAGTCGGTTCCCCTCACACAGGCACAGGTCACCACAGACCTTCCCCCCTCTGGAAACACCAGCACAGCACCCACCCAGGGGGCCCATACCTCCGTCCCCAGGACACGTCGATCAGCTGTGTGTCCACCACTACAGGGAACCCAGGATAACCCACCACCCCAACAACAACAGGGACCTGGGGGCAGTGGCAGTGGGCACACGGTCCAGGGGACGGAGGCCCAGGAACACAGGGGCACTGGGAGGGCTGCCGTGCGACAGGGGGTGGACAGGCCAAGGGAACCCACTCTCCACGAGGCCCTCTCCTCCATCATGGGAGCATACCTTCACTCCCAGGAGACGATGGCAACGGTACTGGCCAAGTTTCAGGAGACCCAGCGCATGCAGGAGGAACAGTATTTGGGCTTCAGGGAGGAACTTAGAACCATCAGCTCCACCCTGGGCACCATCGTAGGAGTGCTGAAGGAAGTACTCAACACCAGGAGGGACACTGTGGCACTACAAGGGGCCCCTGACACTGGACGATTAACTGCCCACCACCTCCGCCGGCGCTAGTGGACCGGACGCACCGCCACAGGACAACCACACCAGCACCCCACCCCCTGCAGACGGAGAACCACCCCGCAAACGGTCCCTGAGATCCAGGAACAAGACAGAGAACGATGCCAAGACCCCCGCCAAGAAATGAGACCACCCTGATTGTCATCCTACTGTCCCACTTTGTCACCCTGTCCATAATTGAACTGCCCCAGCTCCACTTCCTATGCCCATTTGGGCAATGCACCTGTGAGACTAATAGACTGGACTCTGCCATGGACACTCCTCCGCCATCACCCCTCACCATTTAACTTCCCCCTCCAATATTTTGCATTTAAATAAACACACCTAAAGCACAAAATGATCTGGAGTCTGTCTGTGATTTCGAAATAGTGTATTTGCAATTACAGTGACAAAATGTTTTTGAAATAGTAATGTCAACATACCTATGTCACACAGCTCTAGTCCATGAGGAATTTAAGCAGATGACACACAGTGGGACCCACATCTGTGAAACCGTAAGGGAAAATGACAACTCAGTGACCATACACTGGGTGAAAACGACAGACAGGATAGAGGTAGTAGTGTAAAAGTACATGTAGTAGGCAGGATTGTATTCTCACCTGTGTTTCACTGGAAATATTGCTGGATCACTGAGTCCCTGTTCTGCATGTCTTCTTCCTCTGCTTCATCCTCATCACTGTCCACAGGCTCCACAGCTGCCACAACACCGCCATCTGGACCATCCTCCTGCAGAAAAGGCACCTGTCGTCGCAAAGCCAAGTTGTGAAGCATACAGCAGGCCACAATGATCTGGCCCACCTTCTTTGGTGAGTAGAATAGGGATCCACCTGTCATGTGGAGGCACCTGAACCTGGCCTTCAGGAGGCCGAAGGTCCGCTCGATAACCCTCGTAGTTCGCCCATGGGCCTCATTGTAGCGTTCCTCTGCCCTTGTCCTGGGATTCCTCACTGGGGTCAGTAGCCATGACAGGCTGGGGTAACCAGAGTCACCTGCAAATGGCAAGGGACAACTGTTAGACACACACTAACCTGTAGGGATAACCCCAGACAACCATTCCCACTGTCTTGCTTCCAGGGGCTCACCTAATAGCCACACACGGTGCCTCTGGAGTTGACCCATCACATAAGGGATGCTGCTATTATGTAGGATGTAGGCGTCATGCACTGAGCCAGGGAACATGGCATTCACATGGGAGATGTATTGGTCGGCCAAACATACCATCTGTACATTCATAGAATGATAACTCTTCCGGTTTCTGTACACCTGTTCACTCCTGTGGGGGGGACCAAAGCCACATGGGTCCCATCAATGGCACCTATGATGTTGGGGATATGTCCCAGGGCATAGAAATCACCTTTCACTGTAGGCAAATCCTCCACCTGAGGGAAAACGATGTAGCTCCTCATGTGTTTCAGAAGGGCAGACAACACTCTGGACAATACGTTGGAAAACATAGGCTGGGACATCCCTGATGCCATGGCCACATTTGTTTGAAAAGACCCACTTGCAAGGAAATGGAGCACTGACAGCACCTGCACTTGAGGGGGGATTCCTGTGGGATGGCGGATTGCTGACATCAGGTCTGGCTCCAACTGGGTACACAGTTCCTGGATTGTGGCACGGTCAAACCTGTAGGTGATTATCAAATGTCGCTCCTCCATTGTCGACAGGTCCACCAACGGTCGGTACACAGGAGGATGCCGCCATCTCCTCACATGTCCCAGCAGACGGTGCCTATGAAGGACAACAGAGACCACAGAGTCAAACAACTCAGAGGTACGTACCCACAGTTTACACAGAACACCAATCATACACAAAAGGTGGCCTGTATGTGTGTTGAGACTAAGCCTAGGTATGTGTGACGCAGTTGAAAATGAGGCCATGTGGGCCCCTGAAATGGCAGCTGCCTGACCTCTAAAGTGGGACAATGGGATGTGAGGTAACTGCGCTGGCGTTGTACACCGTCACGGTAGGCGGTCGGAGACCGCAGCACAATGCTGCATTGGTTAACATTGGACCCTATGGGTACCAGGAGCCAATGACGATGTACGCTGGCAGTGATGGTACGCACCGCCGCGGACGTGACCGCTGCGGACGTGACCGCCATTTTCTATCACTTCAATCACTCAATACCTGATCTTCGACAGGAGAGGACCTACACTGCAAGTGCTGCTGTGACCTCAGTCTGGAAGAGAAAATGGCTTGTGCGTCTGGGGAAAGGGCCCCTGCCTTCACATCGGAGGAGTTGGAGAAGCTCGTTGATGGGGTCCTACCCCAGTACACGCTACTCTACAGTCCTCCAGACAAACAGGTAAGTACACAGGGAGCATGTTGTATGGGCTATGCCTGTGTGGAGAGGGCTGGATGTAAGAAGGAAGGGGGCAGAGTGGTGCGTGCATGTAAGACGGTGAGTGCATGTGCCACATGGCAAGGGTAGGGATGGGGGCCACTCACTTTGACGGTGCAGTTGTTAATGACTTCTCTTCTTCCCCTGTACATTTCATGTAGGTCAGCGCCCACCAGAAGAAAGATATTTGGCGTGCCATCGCCAAGGACGTCCGGACCCTGGGGGTCTACCACAGACGGGGCACTCACTGCCGGAAAAGATGGGAGTGTATAGTGTATATATATATTGGAGTACTGGATTTTAATGGATTACAATCTTTACAATAATTTCCTTTTGTCTTTGCATTCTTCCGGGGGGCTTGGGGGGTGTAACTGTAATGTATCAACATGTATTAGTGTGTGTGTTGCAGTGGGTGAGGGTGGGGGTAGGGGTGTTGCGTGTGTGTGTCCCTGTTTTTTGCCTCCTCCCTCCCTTGTGTCGTAGGTGCAGTACTCACCGTGGTCTTTGCCGCCGGCGTTCATGCTCCTGGTAGAGGAGCAGGAAGACTATCGCAGGTAGAATTTGGAGTTCCGGTTCCATGGTGTCCTCGTTCCTCGTGGGGTGTGTAGAGGTGAGCGTTTTCCCTTCGTAATTCCTGTTTCCGCCGTGTTTTTATCCACGGTGAATCCGCCCCGGAAAAGGTGGCGGATTGGCCTGTCATAATAGTGTGGGCGGTACATTGTCTCCCGCCTGTCTGTTGGTGGTGACTGCCAAGCTGTTTGTTTGTACCGCCGTGGCGGTCGGAGTGTTAAAGTGGCTGTCTTTGTTGGCGGTTTCCGCCACGGTCGTAATTTCAATTTTTTTACCGCCGGCCTGTTGGCGGTCTTACCGCCGCTTTAACACCGTCCGCCAGGGTTGTAATGACCCCCAGAGTCTTTATCATACTCCCCACACTCATTAAATCTTTACAATAATAACCCACGAGTCTCCACATCCTCAGGTGGGTTCTCATCCAAGCAAGACAGTTTGATATGCTGCTCCTCTGCAAATGCCCATTCCAGTACATCCTTAACTTAGAGCGCTGTCTGTGGCGAATGGGCCCCCACCCACCCTATTGCTACCCACTGCCACACTAAAAGAAGTGCAAGGAGGGCTTTCTTTTAGTACTATTGATTATATTCTGGTGGACATTAGGCTATGGTCAAGTTCACTGGACATGGAAATCTTACCTCGCTTGGATAGCGATCATAATCCTCTGTGCCTTGTACTGACCAACTATGCATTTTTAAGAGTCCAGCACATAACGACCACTAACGTCCCACTCCCTTATCTGAATCTTAGACGTTCTCGGGTCTGCTGGCCAAAGGTGGAATCCAACCCGTATTTGATTGGGGAAATATATTCATCATTTTTAAAACTCTTTGCAGATTATGAGGAACAAGAAGCCTCGGATATTGCCATCATGGCTATCCACAATAAATTGGTGGATTCCCAACAGGGTATCTTCTATAGGGAAATCCCTTCCAAACCGAGACCCGCTGACACCTCTCGTAGGGATTGGTATAATCAGGATTGTGTGCGAGCAAGATCTAATTTAAACGAGGCTGTAAAAAACTCTACCCAAGTGGCTATTAAAGAGGCCCGACGTAGGTATGTTAATGCCCTGAAACAAGCAAAAAAAGACTGGGATAACGAGATATGGCAGAAGCTGCTTGCAGCAGTCAAATACAAAGATGATAGTTCCTTCTGGCGGCTGTTGACCTCCAGTTCGAAAAGGGGCAATGATGACATTGGTATGTACATACAGCCCGAAAGATGGGTGTCCTATTTTTCTGGAATTTATGCTCTGCCTGCACCACAATCTCTGGAGGACCCTGGATATGATGAGTGTTGGGCTGTTAACAAGACCTCAACTGAGAGCATTGTTTTTACCTTAGCCGAAACAACAGCTGCAATTAATTCTTTGAGGCCAGCCAAAGCCCCTGGTCCAGATAAGATCCCAGGGGACCTGTTTAAATCAGAACCAAAGATATGGGCATGGTACATCAATTTATTGTCTAATGCCATAGCAGCTGGTAGCCCCATTCCAGATTCCTGGCGTGGCACAGAAATAATACCGATTCACAAAAAGGGTGATGTAGGTTCACCTGTAAACTATCGACCAATCAGCCTAATTGATATTCTTCAGAAGACGTTTGCTAAGCAAGTCTTAGATAGGCTTACCGATTGGATCCAAGACAACCAAATTTTATCCCCCTTACAGGCCGGTTTTCGGCCTAAAACTAACACCATGGACCAAGTCTTTAGGCTGTCATTACTATTTTGGAAGTATGTCACCCTATCTAAGAAAAAACTTTATGTTGCTTTCGTAGATCTAAGATCTGCATTCGATTTAGTCCCAAGAGAGAAACTATGGGGAGTATTAAATAAAATCGGTATCCCAGGAAATTTAGTGCATTTAATTCAAAGATTACATGAAAAAACATTTGCACAAGTCAGATGGGGTAAGCAGGGGGAACTCACCGACAAAATAGATATTAGGAGAGGAGTACGCCAGGGTTGTGTTCTTGCCCCAACGTTATTTACATTGTTTATCAACGAGGTGGTGCAAGTCGTTACCAACTGCCAAAATGATGCTCCATCCTTGAACAACCATAAAATTCCAATTTTGCTATTTGCTGATGACTCCCTCCTGATCTCCAGAACTCCTATGGGTCTCCAGGTACTTGTGGATAAGTTTAGTTCGTTTTGTGGTGACTATGGACTTGAACTCAACCATAGCAAAACTAAATTTATGACCCTGGGTTGTGGCCCCACTAAGAGATACTCAATTTTTCATAATGGTACCCCCCTAGGTATGGTAAGCTCCATAGATTATTTGGGGGTGAGAATTTGCAACAATCTGCATTGGGGGGCCCAAATCGATAAAAGTTTAGCTATTCTGGCACAGAGATCTGGGGCCATCTTACGCTTTCACAAGTCTACCTCTGAGAGAGTGATTACTCCAACTATTAAAATTTATCGAGCAAAGGCACAGAGCGCTGCGGTCTATGGGTCTGAAATTTGGGGGTCCTCGAACACTGGCAAGCTTGCAGTGGGGGAAAACAACTTTGTAAGGTCAACTTTGGCCTGTCCTCGAAGTACCCCACTGCTGCCTATGTTCTGGGATCTTGGCCTTTCACGCATCTCTGATGTAATTGCCCTAAGACCATTGCTTTTCTGGGTCCGTGTATGGACCACCCCAGAGCTATCCACATACAAGGAGTCTATTCAAGACATTCTAGATAGACCAAATGTACTTACCATTCCCTGGTTTAACCACATCTCAAAATGGTTTCACAGATTGGGTCTTAGTGAGTTTTGGAGTCATCCAGAAAGCATAAGGAAGGATCAGAAGAATCATTTGAAAATTGTTTACTGGATATATGTCAGGGAAAACTACCTGCTGTGTTCAACACACAGCAGATTGACTTCACAATTTTTTGATTTCAAATGGTACCCGTATCTGGAACCATTTATGGATACAATTCTTGACCCATTAAGTAAGAGTCTATATATTCAGTTCAGATATGGTTATCTGCCTCTCAAATCCTATGGCAGTACACGGAGCGCGACCCCAAGTCCTGATACTTGTCCGAGTTGTAATCACATTTCAGAATCTATTGTACATTTTATGTTTTTATGCCCTGCTTATTTGATTGCGCGACGGAAGTGGTTACGACCGGTGTGCAGGAATATGGGGGTAAGACATTGTATTGTTGCCTTAAGGATCATGATGAGGGAAACTTCTCTCCCTCTATCTTGTGCGGTTAGCAAGTATATTGTAGCTGCTTGGCATATTCGTACTAATTTTCCGGGGAACAAATTATGATGAGGACCAAATTTTAAAAAAAATAATAATTAAAAAAAAAGTGTTTTAGTTGCTAAATTTTAACTATACACCTAGACTGAAATAAAACCCCATGTTTATTTTAAATGTTAGGTATTAGGGGGTTAGGTGCTTTTTCTAAGGAAAATAATTTTATGTGTTTTAAGGCTGAAATATATGTTTTTATTTTATTCTTATCCTTTTTTAACTTAATTCTTACTTCCTTTTTCATTCAATTGTTGGTTGTTTTGCTTTTATGGTTGAAAGTAACCGAATAAAGCGAAGTGCAAGCTACAAAAACTTATAGGGCATCTTCTTGCCTTTGGGCCTCACCACTGTCCCCAACATACAGGTCCCAAGTGTGAGGGGAACAATAACTCCCATACTGTCTCAACCCTAGTTATGACCCCCCTCCAATACTTTGGGATGTCAGCACATAGCCAAGCGATGTCCAAAAACGTTGGCCCCTCCTCACCACACCCAGCACATTTTGCTGCCCTGGTGGGATACATTTATTTCACTGTGCATGGTGACACATATGCCCAATGAAGGTCGTTAAAGTGCAACAGTTTCAACCTCCTTACAGGAGATCCTACAAACTAGGGCACACCCATGATTCCAATCTGTATCTGTAAAGGGTTCTCCCAGCTCTATTTTCCAGGCTAGCCGGGTTTTGATATGGGCCTTATTCACACACCCCTTAAAAGCCTTTTAGAATAGGGTAATCAAGTGCTTCCCCTCGCCCCATTTGAGCAACCCACCCAACACTTGAGAGGGTAATGGAGCTGTCAGGAAGCTACACCACACTTCTTTTGCTGTATTTTCCAGTTTTGCATTGTGCAGAAAGTTGCTAGCCTGACCTGGAATGCCTCCTGTGCATCCAGAAAAGTGATAAGGGGCTCCCCTGAGCATAAATCATCAGCTTGAAGACATCCACCATCCCTCCTGCGTTTCATGAACATATCTAAGTCAATATTGCAAAAGAGTGCTGGATCCCACAGACACAACTCTCCATCAAAAGGAGCCCTGTAAAATATTTTCATAACAACTGTTTCCCATATCCTAGCCGTACGTTGCGCCAGTTTGGGATCTGCTTCTCTGAGTGAACCTCTCTCATTAGCACGCATGTCAACACCAAATTTCATACAGTTTCTCCCAGGAGGCGCTTTTCCCTGTTATTGGACTCCCCCAGCCACCTAGCAGCTCGCTGTAGATGTGCCACATAATAATACAGCTGTATGTCTAGTAGTGCAATTCCTCCATATCTCATTCCAGCACTGGAAAGGCAACTCTGCTTCACCTCCCTGCCTATGCCAGAGAGATCAACAGGCTGGTCATCCTCTGAAACAACCCCAGACCAAGTGGATACATAGAGTTTTGAATCGTATATAGACATCTCGGGACGAACACTATCTTAGCAATGGCCGCCCGGCCCATGACTGATAGAGGTACTGTATTCCAGAATTCTACTGATCTGAAAAGGGCATCCAGCATTCTATCCACATTTAGGCTTTGATGAGAAGCCTCCGTGTGAGTAACTATAACTCCTAGGTAACACAAGCCCTCAACCTCCCACTGGAGACCAAGCTTGGGGAGCTTCTCCTGCGGGAGTGCAGTGAGTCCCCCCAGTGGGAACAAGAGTGTCTTTCTCACATTAATCTGCAACCCAGATACTCTGCCAAACTCAGCCATATGCCTCCTCACCTGCAGCACTGCCTTCCTGAGTGAGCGAACATAGGCCAAAGCACCATCTATATATAAGGAAACGACATGAATGGATTCCCCCACGTATATACCTCAAGGTGCCATCTCCTTGCACAACAGGATCACCAAAAGCTTCAGGGCCAGTGCAAATAGCAGAGGAGAGAGGGGACAGCCCTGTCAGGTGCCCCTCTCCACTGTACAGCTATCTGACAACATGCCACCCACCAAGATGTGGACCCTAGGATCTCTGTAGAGCAGCTTCACCCAGTCCCTGAAGACCTCTCCGAAACCCATTACCTGAAAGACTTCCATCATATAGTACCAGTTGATGGTATCAAATGCTTTCCCCAAATCAATCAAAACCAGTGCCATTTCTTGGTCAAACTCTTGCTGTTTCATGAAGTATATGGGTCAATCAACAAAGATTGAAGGCCGTACTGTGGGCTGGCATAAAGCCAAATTGGGCCTCATGAACCATTCCCTGTATCACCCCTCGCAGCCTAGTTGCCAGAAGTTTACAAAGTATCTTAACATTAAAACTAATCATAGTAACAGACCTATAAGTGGAGGGCTCATCTGTGTTCCCACCTGGTTATAAGATAAGACATACAGGCCCTCATTATGACAGTGGCGGTAAAAACCGCCCACCGCCACAGCGACGGCTGTCAAAAGACCTTTGCTGTGGCTATCAGCCGACCTCCATATTATGACCGTAGCCAGAATTCCGCCAGAAGGATGGCGGCCATGGCGGCGGATGGCAGGAAGGCGGTGAGGTGGCGCTTTAGACCGCCGCAGACCGTATCATGACCCACGACATGGCCTGGTGGTGTTCTGCTCAAGGACAATGCTGCTGGCAGCAGCGCCCCTTCTCATCTCCTGCTGGAGGACCCCCTGACAAAAGGTAAGTCGGGTGCTCCGACAGGGAATTGGGGTGGGGAGTGTTGTGTCTGTGTGTGGGGGTGTGTATGTGTATGTTTGTGCGTGTGTGAATGCGGGTGTGCGTTGCGTGTGGTATGTGTGTGCATGTGTGGATGTGTGAGTGCGTGTATGTGGTGCTGTGTGAATGCATGTGTGCTTGTTTGTATGTCATTGTGTTTGGATGTGTGTGTGAATGGATGAATACATGCATTGGTGCATGTGGGTATAAGTGTGTGTATGAGTGTGTGTGATAGTGCGTGAAGGTGGGTGTATGTTAGGGATTGGGTCTGGGAGGGTGGGGGGAGGGGGCAGGGAAGATCCCTATCAGTGACAGGGAAGGAATTCCCTGTCACTGATAGTGCCTACCGCCATGGTTTTCATGGTGGTACGGAGGCCACGAAAACCATGGCGGTATGCGGGGTCATAATTCCGCGGGTGCTAGGGACGGCAGCCGGGCTGGAGACTGAAGTCTCCAGCCCGGCGGCTGTTACTGCTGTGGTGGATGGAGTGGTACATTGGCATTTTGGCTAGAGCCAAACCGCCAATGTCATATTATGGGGAGAAGTACCGCCAGCCAGCCCACCGCCGTCCGCCAGGGTCGTAATGAGGGCCATAATGCCCTCATGCATAGTGAGGGGGAGGTCCTTCTCCCTCCCGGCTTCTTGATACACCTTCAAAAGTCTTTCTGTGAGCAGTTCAGAGTACATTTGGAAAAAATCCATAGGGAGCCCATCTCTGCCCGGGGCCTTTGATGCATTAATTTTAGTTCCTTCAGGTCAAACTCCACATCCAGATCATTAGCACTATCTAAGGACAGATGGAGCAACTCCACCCCATCAAGGAGCACTCTCGCCAGTTCCCTCTGGTCTGTCTCCAAAGCCTGGTAGACTTCCGGAAAATACACCCTGAGTGTATGCAAGATATCCCAAAGGCAAATCACTAACCTCTCCCCTGGGATCCTTATGTGAAGTATAGGTGGGACCTCCTGTCACGCTTGAATATCCGGGCCATTTTCTTTCCTGCTTTATCCCTCTTCCTATGCAGGCATTGCCTATAAGTCTGCAGAGTGTATTAAGTCTATGCCACAGTGCATTTAAGGTTCACTTTGACTTCACCTCCTCCCCACTCATGGCAGTGGAAAGTGCCTCAACCCTCTGGGTTTCAGCCAATCATTTTTTCTGGGCCTTGATGTTAGACTCCAGCTTCCTCCACCTCCTACAGGTAGTCCCTGTGCAGACCCACCTCAGCACTGCCTTCATGGCCTCCCACTCAGTGGCCTGGGCAGCTGTGAAATCCCAATTATTGTCTAAGTATTCAGCGAGTGCCTCCGTCAGTGTCTCTCTACATCGTATATCAGTCGGCACATCCAGAGGCAGAAGCCAGCTCCTCTCAGAGCACACCCCATCATTCCACTGCAGACAGAGCAGCATAGGTGCATGGTCAAATCTCCCTAAATGAACTACAGACTGCAGCATTTCAAACCTGACACCAGATACCAACAGGCAATCCAAGTGGCTATAAATGTTATGCATCAACAAAGTAATAGGTATACTCTTGGTACTGTGGGTGCAGCAATCTCCAGCTATCCAGGAAACCTAGGTTGTGCATGAACCGCAAGTAATCTAGTCATGTGTGGCTTTGTTCCCTGTCATGGAGGGTGCCTGTCCCTATCCCCATCTAAGACACAGTTGAAATCCCCTGCCCAAATTATAGGGGAGTCCAGATTATTCTCCAACAATGCTTGCATCATTCCAAAAAACCTCCCATCATCCACCTTGGGTGTATATGTATTCAACATAATGATGTGCCCTAGAGTGAAAGCTAGTGCCCCTCTCCATCTGCCTCATTGTAGGCATGATGAAATGGCAGACGAGCTGCAACTCAGATTGCAACCCAAGAGCATAAAAGGAATATGTTGCTGAGTAAAACTGCCCCCTCTACCTCTTCGCTAACTTCTGAACTTCACTGCCCAACAGATGCCGCTCCTGCAAGCAGGCCATTTGAACCTTATAGGGTTTCAGAAACAAATGTACTCTATATCTTTTGGTATATTCATGCAAGCTCCGGACATTCCAGATTATTTCAGTGCTGCGGTTAGCCATGTGAGGCAATTCCCACACCCCGGGCTCCAGATGTGTCAGCCCTTTAGGAGGTATCTCATTCCCTGCCCCCCTCACAAAATACCTAGCAACATAAAGGATAGCATGCACTGTGACGACAACCCACAACTCCTCAAAAACCCGAGGCATAAGCACAAAATCTTCCCAATCCCTCCCTCCCTCGACAAACAATCCAACAAATAACAGTCTTGTTCGTCCAATGTTTCAATGCTGTCACGACCAACAGCCTACTCACCACTCAACCAACTAAACCTACCACAAGATATGGGAGGACTTCCCAGAACCCCATTGCAACAGTTAAAGTCAGTACCGATAATATGTAATCAGGCATACCCAAGCATGCGCCGGAGCACATGCCACACACATCCTTAGCTACTTCCATACCCCGCTCCCCCAAAGAGTCCATGAACAGGAGACCAAATAGGTTGACGGGACCCCCGGTCAGGCAAAGTCCTTAACCTTCCTCTTGTCCATCACCAGATGGGATGCCCTCCTCCATCTTCTCCAGGCCAGCAACCAACGGTTCCAGTGCCATGGTTTCATCCTCCTAGATCACAATCCTAAAGGTCCTCTAAAATCCATAACTTTGGCCACCTTGCTGTTCATTGTCATTGCATGCCCTCCAGTAACAATCATACAGACCAGTTCTGCCATTTGACTGGCTCCTCCAGGACCCCACTTTGTCTCTTGGCACTTTATCCTACATCTTCAATCACCTCCACACATCTTCAGGGTGTCAAAGAAATGGAATTTCCAACTGAGATCACACACAGCCTGGCAGGGTACAAAAGCATGTATGTAAGACAAATTTTCTTTGATTTCCTCTAGACATCGAAAAACAAGTTCTGTGCTCCCTGCACCTTCTGCATGTAGTCTGGGTAGATGGAAATTTTGTCAATTTCTCAGGCCGCCCGTAGTATACAGTCACTGTCTCTGTAGTTCAGCAAACGTCCTATGATCGCTCATTGGGGCACCCCTGGTCGCCTAGGGGCCACCAATGTCCTGTGTGCCCTTTCAATGGTAAAGAAGGATGACAGAGTGCTTGGTTTCAGCGTGTCCCGGATCCACTTTTCAACAAACTATTCTGCTGAGCCCCTCTCAGCTCGCTCGGGAAAGCCAAGCAGCCGAACATTAGTGCATCCTCTTCCCAGGCTAACAGGACTCTAATTTTAGATGTAATGCTAGCCACTTGCTTTTTAAGTGAGGCCACCTCCACCTTGAGCTCATCTATGCTCTTCTCCACAGCTGTAACTTTATCAGAGACTTTCCGCAGATCGGCCCGAGGAAGATTAATCTCTATGGACACTGTTTCAGTCTTTCACTCACGTGCCACCCAAGAGCCTTGAATGGGTGCCAGTATATCTTCTCAAGACGGTTCCTCTGAGGGTGGCTCCTACACATTGTAAATGTGGGAGCTTCGCTAGCAGGTCTGCCTCTGCGAGACCTGTGCCTGGGTTCATATATTGCTCCTTTGTGTTCCCCTCTAGGGCAGGCATTTCTTCCTTCCCCATGAGGAGAGCATGGTGTGTAGTGTTGCTGGCCCATGCTGAGTCGCCCAGGAGGGAAAGCAGGCACCCCGTTTAGCGCTCACAGTGCTTATGGAACACCCCGTTCCTGACAGATGTTCACCTCTCCAGTCACCCCTCAATAGTGGCGTGCAGGACCCCCCTCCAGCAGCCCCATAAGTAATGCCATATCATACAAATGTGTCCAGTTCCCAGGAATCAGGCTGATAAGGCCGCTCCAAGCTCAGAGTCCGGTCTCCCCACCATCAGGGTGTCCTCCTGTTCAGAATGCAAGCAGCACCCCCATTCAGGCCAGAAACTCCTCACAACAGCCCTTGTGGGTGCTCCATTGTGCCTCCCTATCATCAAGTCTCTCCAAGGGAAAGCACACTTGAATCTGCCACTGCCTGAAAACCTGTCCATTAAGTGCCCACTGGACAGTGTCATCCCTCACCACCAGCCCCAACTGGGCTCACCTGTCATTTCTTTGCCAGCATATGTACCAACAGGACCCCACCAGACAGTGTCAGAAGACCCTTCACAGCCTGCGCTGTATACCAGTCGTTCCTGGAGCAGGGTATTATGGCGAGCCCTGCCTTCCTCTGAACTGCACTCCGCAGCAGGTACAGTCCTCCAGTCTCTTCTGGATGCCCCGACCTCCACCTCCAAGCTAACAGGCTCCTGGGGCCAGTCCCACCACGGCACCGCCGCAGCCTCGCCTCCCGCCCTCTGCGGGATACCTGCGCTGCCACCAGGTATCTCCACCCAATCGCCACTGCCCCTGCCCAGGTGTAGGCACGGCTTATGCCACACAAGTCAGTGACTCCACTGTAGGCCCTCCACAGGTGGCTCAGTAGGCAGGTTTGCCCCAGCGTTGGGTGACCCCCACTCCACAATCATGCAGAAGCTCACTTCAAGGAGTCGGGGGCAAAAAAGATCCCCATCATGATCCACGGCCACTGCTAGCCAAACCAGGTTGTACCAAGCAGGATGTTGCAGGATATGACTGGGATCCACGAGGAGCCACTCAAGGTTACATCTTGTCAGCCAGCTTGCATGCCTATGCCCCCATACAATAGATAAAATTAATTAAAATGCTGAGGTTATATATACAATTAACTGCAAATTAGTTTTAGGATACACCCATCTTTCAAATTCGCAGGCATATAAATATTATGGACACATCTCATAAAACAATGTATACCTTGATAGACCCTGCAACTGTGGGTAACATATTTAAAAGAAATAATTCAGGCTTTATTGCAGAAGGTATGAATGTTTCCAAATGAGCCACTCACTGTTTAAGTATTTGCTTAGTGTAAACACAATTAACCAAGAGGTATCAAATTGTAAGATCCTCATTCTTAACAAACACTGGCATGTACCCAAATAAAGACAAATAGAACGGATCCACCTCCTCCTTGCTGTGTAGTAAGCCGAGAAGAAGAATAGTACATGTTCTATGTTCTCAACTACTGAACAGTTACAAAGTGAACAATTTTGATTGGAGTATTTTAAATTGGACCAACTTGAAGTAAAATCTGTAATATGCAAAGTGCCATATCAAAATCTCATAGATAGCATCTTTGATGGGGGCAGATAGATCTCATTTAAAAATATCTCCAAAGAAGTTGAGGATTTCTGCTCCAAATACCTTGCAGTGAGGCTCCCTTCTGCAGTTTTCTGAAATATCTGGTCTATGACATATGATAGGTACACTTTTTTAACAACAGCCTTGGCCAAAGAAGTAAGAGACAAAGGAAAGGCTCTGCCCACCAAATTCCTAATCTTAATATGATTAACAAGGATTTTACTTGGTTGAGCAAAGTATATTATTAGATTTAAAAGATTTCACTATTTTGGAAAGACATACTTTATTGGAGGATACTTCATTCGTAGTTCATATACACACCCAATATAAAAGTGGTCTCAAAGCAGCTAAATGCTTTATTCTTTGCAGCCCTAAGTCAAAAAACAAGAGTGTCAAAGGAGTGGCTTGAGAAAGATTAAGAAGGGATCTAACACATTTTCAGATAATAGCAACCTTGATGTATTTATGTATCCCCAGATTTCAGCCCCTTAAAGAGCTGCTGTCTGAGCCTTGTCTTTGTAAATCTCCAAGGGTGGGGTCACAGGCCTAGTAACTAATGCATGTTGAAACCTTAAACATGTGCCTGTTCTATGCTGCAATTTAGCCCTCATTTTCTCTATTAGGGCCCCCCATGACAATCTACTGTCAATCTTTGTTCCCAGGTATTCAAAGCTCTCCATCTTTCAAGTTGTGTAGTGCCTATGTAGATGCTACCCTTAAAAGATCAATGGGGATTTAAGGCCATATATTAAGTTTTTGAGGTTTTAATTTCCAGGCCCTTATAATCACAACAGTCTTTAAATTTGACTAAAAGGTTTTGTAAGCCCTTAGGCGTTCTAGACATAAGAATGATATAATCTGCAAAGCATTATGCACTTATAGCGGAGTAATTTAATTTGTCGGAATCATGGATACATCCCATCAAATCTTTAAATACATCATTAATGAAAAGGGAAAAAAGAGTGGAGGTCAGAACACACCCTTACCACACAAATATGCTCTGTATGTTCGCCCTGTTTGATCCAAACCACTTGAGCACTGTTTTCCTAATGATGACCGTTAATAGAGGCAGGCAGATTAATTGTTTTCCAAAATATGTGCCTTTGAGACCAGATAAAAAACTGACCAGACGTTTACAAATGCAATATACAAACAATCCTTAAGACTGATGGCATATTTCCAGTGCTTGAAAAGGGGATAGGATGTCATTATCTGACATATACTGTTGAAGTCTGTTCAAAACCTGCCTGGCAATGATTTTCTGGACATTGGCCACTAGAGGATTGGCCTATAGTTCCCTGGCATTGTCCTGTTCCAGAACAGTTTCTTGCAAACTAGTTATGCACCAAAAGGCTGGTCTCATTTGCAGAGCATCCAATTTGCAGAATAATGAGTCCACTATTGGCTTAGAGCAGGCAGTCTTTCATACCAATAATGGAACGCTAGGGTCTCTTGGCATTGCTTCTCATGGATATTCCAGTTCAAAATTTACACTGGAGGTTGGACTGGTTTTATTTCTTTCTCGAGGGGAAGTTGAAAACTCCCCAACCGATGATCATAGGTCTGTTGGAAAATAACCAAATAGACTGGAGAAAAATTAATGAAACAATGATGCAATTAGTTAAAAAACAGTCTTAAAACTAATGAATAAACCAAATCAAATAGTTAAAAAACAGTATTAAAACTAGTTAATAAACTGGATCCAATGTTCATCAATAAATACTCTATGCTGGTTGTGATGGATAAATTAAAGATGCACAAAATCTGCAAAGTGAGTAGGATACTCGTTTATGTTATTTTATATCATGCTATGAAGATTTGTCGACTGCACTTGAATAGGTATCCTGGTGATGAGTAGCTGTGTGTCTAGTCAAACCAAAGGCCTAGTGGGACTAGTCAAAAAGGCAGATCTTCAGCTTCTTGTGGAATTTGAGAAGTGAGGAGGAGGCTCATATGTGTAGTGGCAGGCCGTTCCATAATTAAGGAACAATGTAGGAGAATTCTCGGCTGCCGAACCTAGTTTTCCGTATACGTGGGATGCCTGCAAGTAGAAGTCTGGACAAGCAGAGGTGCTTGGAAGCTTTGTGAACAGAGATGTGATTGTTGAGGTATGCTGGGCCAATGTTATGTAGTGTCTTGAAAATGAGGGTGATTAGTTTGAATTTTGCTTGTTTGTATATGGGGCGTCAGTGGAGGTCCTTCAGGTGTGGTGTGATGTGAGTGCAGCGTGGGGGGTTGAGAGTGATTCTCAGCATAGAGGGTGCTCCCATAGTCCCTCTTGCTTGTGACCAGGGCATGCATGATGATTTTCCGGGTGCTGATGTGAAGCCATTTGAAAATCTTCTTCAGCATCCTCAGGGTTTAGAGCTATGAGGGAGAGACAGCGTTGAGTTGGTTGGTTATGGCGAGTTTGCTGTCAATGACAATGACAAGCTTTTTGGCGTGGGTGTTGGGGTTGGATGTTGGTTCTAGCTCTGTTGTCTACCAGGTGGAGTCCCATGGTTATGTGCTCTTTCTGAAGATGGCAATTTTGGACTTGTTAGTGTTCGGCTTCAGACAGTTGGTCTTCATCCAGTGGGCGATTTCAGTAATACAGGCATTTAACTTTTTCTGGGTACTGGATATCTTGTTTGTGAGGGAGAGAATGAGTTGTGTGTCATCAGCATAGGAGAGGACATTGATATTATAGGAGCAGATGATGCTAGCAAGAGTGATCATGTATGTCTTGAGGATGATGGGGCTCATGGAGGATCCTTGCAGAGCTCCACAGATGACGCCACAGGCATCCAAGGGGTACTTTGCCAGGTTGACTGAGTTGGTCCTTCCAGTCAGGGAGGAGAAGTGTGTTGCTGGATTCCAATGTTATGGGGACGTTGGATGAGGATGAGGTGGGAGATTCTGTAAAACTCTGTGAAGAGCTCCAGGAAGATGAGGGCCACCATGTATCTTCTGTCCAGAATCATGTGGATGTTATCTTTGGCCGTGATGAGGGCAGTACAGTTTCCATGCTGCTGTTGGGTCTGAAACCAGACTGAGTGGTGTCGACGAGTTGATATTCATTGAGAGATTCTGTGAGGCATTTGTTGATGATTTTCTCCAAGACCTCGGCTTGGGATGGCAGCAAGGAGATCAGTCTGTAGTTGGTGAGAGTTGAAGAGTCTGCAGACGGTTTCTTTAGCAATGGGAAGACAGTTGTGAGTTTCCAAGCATTTGAGAAGGTGGCAGAAGAGATAGAGGCATTCATATTGGGTGTGAGCATGGTGCAGATGGGTTGCAGTTCTCTGGCGTGGGAGTGGTAGGAGGAGGTGCCCAACTGGGCCCCACAGTGGGTGGACTTCATAGTGGCTGCATTTTCTTCTGGAGTGATAACGGACCATCTGGTATGAATTTTGTTTTTTAGATAAGATCGGGAGGTATTTGCAGGTTAAAGTTGCTGTAACTATGAGAGATGTTGCTGCTGAAGATGCGGTTGGGCTCGTTGGTGCGTTTGGTGGTTTAAATCATTTGGTGGCAACATCTCAGGGCTGATTTCGAAGTGTTCCTATCTGTATTGTCCTGACTCACTCCCTATTTCCACTCCAAATATTTGCAGTGGCATTTCATCAGTTTGATTTCCTCCGTGTACCAACTGGCCTGGGTTCTAGATCTGCAGGAGTTTTTGAATCTCTGGTGCAGAATGAGTTATTTTTAAGTCAAAGGTTTCCGCTGCTGAGGTTACCGAGATATCTTTCTGCATTAATATGGTAATAAGCTTATTTAACTTGTCAAGGTGCATATTATTAAGATTATTTTAGGGCAAGGAACATTTTCAAACAGACTTCTGGTAGGAGGGTGCAAGGCTACACCTCAGAAATTTATGATTTTTGATACAGTTAAAAAATATATAGTTGGGCTTGAATCATTACCCAATATTTATCTTTTGTGATTGTTAAATAGGACATGTTAGACATAGCATCCTTGACAGAGTTTACCATGTCTTTTTGCCTCCACTGCCTTTATATTTGACGGTGTGCTGGACTTTGTTTTTGCAGGTTTTTTGTTACTCTGGGCACTTTACCATTGCGGACCAGTGCTAAACTGCAAGTACTCCCTATATAAATTATGATTATGATTGGTTATCCCTGATTGGAATATTTAATTTACTAGTAAGTCACTAGTAAAGTACACTAGAGGTGCCCCAGGCCTGTAAATCAAGTGGTACTAGTGAGCCTGCAATACTGATTGTGCCAACCACATGAGTAGCCCTGTAAACATGTCTCAGACCTGCCACTGCAGTGTCTGTGTGTGCAGTTTTGCACTGCCAGAACGATCTTGCAAGTGTACCCACTTGCCAGGCGCAAACCTTCTCTTTTACTACATGTAAGTCACCCCTATGGTAGGCCCTAGTTAGCCCCCTGGGCAGGCTGCAGTGTATTTGAAAGGTAGAGCATGTATTGTTGTGTTTTACATGCTCTGATAGTGAAACACTGCCAAATTTGGTTTTTCCTATTGCCAGGCCTGTCCCTCCCAGTAGTTGAGATGGGGACTGCCTTTAAATATCTCCTAAGTGCAGTTTCCCGTTGGGAGCGGCTAGAGATGTGGGGTTTGGGGTCTCTGAACTCACAATTTTAAAATACATCTCATGGTAGGGTTGTTTTTTAGATTCTCTGTTTGAAAATGCAACTTTTAGAAAGTGGGCATTTTCTTACTTAACCATTCTGTGCCTGTGTCTGCCTATGGACTCCACGTCCGGGCCAGTCTAACAATGGGGCTGTTTGTGGGTTCCCCCTAAACAGTGACACAAAGGGAGCTGAGGTGTGTCCTGCATATCCTGATGGGTCTCCTGGACTACAGGGGGAGGGAGGATCGGACACTTGCACCTGAACAGGCTGTGCCTGTCCTTCCACAATGCATTCTCCAACCCCCTGAAGTGTGTCTGGGGCCAGCACTGGGCAAGGCAGGATCTTGTGAACAACAGGGACTTTTCTTTGAAGTTTGCCTACTTCAAAGGCAGAAATAAGTATAAGTAGTGTCCCCAAAACCGCAGACTTTTAGAACACTTCTGGATAGAGAGGAACCTCTACTAAGGAGAAGAGCTGGAGAGCTGGAGGAGGAGTACTGCCCCTTTGCTGTGTGTGCTTTGCTGGGGTGGCCTGCAGTTGCTGCTTCTGCCTTAAAGAGGACAACGACTGGACTTTGCTATGTGTCCTGCTTGTGAAGTTTCTCCAAGGGCTTGGACTTAGCTTGCCTCATGTTAAGAAGTCTCAAGGACATCAAAGACTTACTCTTCCAGTGACTGGGCTCTCTTGTTGAGACCCCCTGACATGCCAAGTGGTACCACATCCAGTACCTGGGCCCCTAGAAGGAGAAGCTGGCAGAACCAGAGTAAAAATCCGTGCACCAGAGCTGAGTGGCAGACTGACATGAATGTGGTAGATTTTTTTCTATCTCTGAGAACATAATCCTGGGTGAGGTCGGGTACATGGCGGCTGGCTAGAGGCCAGTCGTAGCTGCTGCCCGGGGGGGTCTCAATCCGCAGACGAGGAACATGGGCGAGGAACAGTAAAAATGCCTAGCTAGTGAGTGAGTAGGGTAGAGGCCCCCTTCTCACGCTCCTATGTCGTCCGTGAGGCAGGTCGGCTGAATGGTGACTCCGGGGACTCCAGCCTGGGCTACGGAGGCAGGGGCACTTTGGGGAATCTGTGCAGCATTATGGTTTCGGCAGCAGCGAGGTTGAGCGGTAGGAAGCGTTGGAAGAGACAGAACAAGTCTCAACTCCTGGGGCTACGAGTTAATAATCGGAGATGAGGAGATGGAACCAAGGTTTGCTGCAGTTAGAGACAGCAGGCACCTATACATGTTAATGAAGGCGGATGGATGGCAGTCCAACTGTGAGTTTGGTTCTGGTGCTGGCACTGGTTTAGGCTCCCAACATAGTAAATGTATAGCCCACAAGAGGCGGGGGGGATAAAACCAGGTTCTTGCAGGACAGCGTATGTGGACACATGTTAAGGTCCCGCAATTCCCAGCAGGCAGGTTAAAAAGATGACACAGAACCCGAGCAGATGAAAGTGAAGGTGCCTGCAAGTCAGGTTTTATCTCGGGCTAGAATTCCCTCATTAAAAGCCCCCTGCTCCAGGAAATCCTCTTCGAAAATAGTGGCAGTGGCCCCCTCAAAGGAGAAACAGGCCCCCCTGGCTAAGAAATCCCAGAGAATTATGCCCTCATTAAATACCTATTTTAAAATAATGTCTGATTTAGGTGAGGCCCCCCCATGTGGGGAAGGAGAGACAGATGGAAACTAGCGAGTACAGTAAGGAATCTAGGAGCATGGGAGTATTGAACCTGAGGATCTACGCTCTCTTGCGGATCTCCCAGTGTTTGTGACTTATAAGAAATTTGCATGTTTGACAGCGGAAGAGATAGACCCAGTGGAAGGGGAGACTCCAACAGAGGAGAGTAGTATTCTGTGCAAGACTTTGGCGGTGAAGGGTTCAGGTACTTGGGTTGGAGACTTAAAGTATGGGAGGCTGTTCAGCATGTGCTTACCCAAGTAACCCAAGTGATTAAAGAGCGTTTTGCAATCTCAGAGACAAATCAAAAAGAGATACAGGTGATTTGCTCTAGCTTAACTCAGCGTATACAGGATTTGGAAGATGGTCTTCAGGATCTTCAGACTGTGGTCACATTATGACCCGCGAATCACCACGGCGGACATTCAACGGCGGTAAACAACACCCACATACAAAACAACCCTACATTGGCCAATACGAAAAACACACACCTGAAACCCATACACACACCACACCCACACACCCATACCACTATAAAACACACACCCACATTACCCACAACCCTTTACCAACAACAATTACTGCAAGGAGATTGGCACGAACAGCACAGAGACAACTAGACACACACACACACTCACACCCATACATCGAACATGCACTCCACATCACACACCCCACGCATTACTCAACACACTCTCACCAACGCACACCACACAACACCCATGGCACCACAAAGGCACCCCCATTTCACTGATGAGGAGCTAAGTGTCATGGTGGAGCATATTGTCAGGGTAGAGCCACAACTCTTTGGAGCACAGGTACAGCAAACATCCATTGCAACGAAGATGGAGGTAAGGCGGAGAATCGTAGACAGGGTGAATGCCGTAGTACAGCACCCAAGAACAAGGGACGACATCAGGAAGAGGTGGAACGACCTACGGGGGAAGGTACATTCCATAGCAGCAAGGCACCAGCTCGCCATACAGAGGACTGGCAGTGGACCCTCATCTCCTCCCCCACAGCTCACAGCATGGGAGGAGCAAGCCTTGGCAATACTGCATCCTGAGGGACTCGCTGGAGTAGCCGGAGGACTGGACACTGGTAAGTCAACATTTAACACTTATCACCCCATACCTGCATGCCATCACACCCCCTCACCCTCACTCCCATCACTCCACTCCATCCCACACACTGCACCTACACAAATGACTAACCACAATGCCAAGTCCTGCATGCCATACCAATGCATGGACACCCCTCCCAGCCCTGCATGGACACCCAGCACTAAAGCATGCACAGCATAGGGAAACTACATTCCCACAATACATCACCATACACAAGCAAAAGGTGGGAGGGCAAAACCAACGATAGAGGTGAAGCCACGGATGTACAATATGTCATACACATGAAGCATAATACATCATTTACATCCCCACAGGAACACCAGACAATGTAAGTGGAGAGGAGGTGCCACCACTATCCAGTCCCCCAACAGAAGATGCCCCCAGTGATAACAGTGACTCTGGTATTCAGGATCTAGAGGACCTACCTGGCCCATCAGGGACCACTGGACAGCCGGTCACCCAAGCATAATCACAGTCCACCACAGAACCTCCCCCATCAGGATCCAATACCACAGCACCCAACCAGCGTTCCCACGCCTCTGTCCCCACGACACGTCAATCAGAAGTGTGCCCACCTGTACAGGGACCCCAGGTCACACCTCACCCCCAAGACAATCAGGGACCTGGGGGACAGTGGCAGTGGGCACACCGATCAGGGGAAAGAGACACAGACCAGCAGGGAAACTGGGAGGACTGCTGTGTGCCAGGTGGAGGACAGGATCAGGGAACCGACTCTCCAGGAGACACTCTCCAAGATCTTGGGAGCCTACCAACATTCCCTGGATACGATGGGCCAGATCCTTGACCACGTGCAGGAGAACAGGCAGCTGCAGGAGGGACAGTATCAGGGGAACAGGGAGGACTTGCAGGCCATCAACACCACCCTGATCTTCATAGCAGGGGTGCTGGTAGACATGGCCAACACTAGCCAGTAAACTGAACAGCCCTCCACTTCTGCTGCCGCTAGTGGGCAGGAGGCCCAGCCACAGGACCCACAGGGCACCAGCATTCCTCCCCCTGCAGAAGGTGAACCACACTGAAAACGTTCCCTGCGACCAATACACAAGCCGGAGACACCTGCCAAGACCACTGCCAGGAAATGAGGCTCTCCTGATTGGCCCCCTTGTGTCCCACACTGTCACCTTGTCCACCTTGAACTGCCTTTGTTCCCCTTCCTATGGACACTTGGGCACTGCACCTGTGCTACAAAAACACTGGAACAAAAGCCTGGACTTTCCTCCATCATCACCCCATTCCATTGCACTTTCCCCTCAATTTCTTAGCACTACAATAAACACCCTTGAACACAACTCAAATACTTGTATCTCATATGTTGAAACAGTGTATTAATGGAAACAGTTATATCCGTTGCAAATGAACTGTACAGTGTGAGAGCTTAGAAATAATGACCTGTAGCTGCCTGTAGTCAGCACATCAGTACACAGATGTCATTGCACTAACATCTGTAAAATGAGAATCCATAGGCAACAGTAAGTAGAGGTAAAATGTGGGTAATGCCATCATGCCACAGCCAAACAGAATACACCAATAGTCATTGAAATGTGAAGATGCACTGACTCACCTGTGTGTCATTGGAAGTACTGACAGATAACTGTGGTTCTGCTGTCCTCATCCTCATCTTCAGTCTCTTCATCCTCACTGTCATCAGGGTCTACTGCTGCCACAGGGGCATCTCCAGTCTCTTCCTCCTGCAGAAAAGGTACATGGTGTCCGAGGGCCAGGTTGTGCAACATGCAGCATGCCAGGACTATCTGCAGACCTTCTCGGGTGAGTTGCACAGGGATCCACCTGTCAGATGGAGGCACCTGAACCTGCCCTTCAGGAGGCCGAAGGTTCTCTCAATGATCCTCCTGGTTCCCCCATGTACCTCATTATAACATTCTTTAGCCCTTGTCCTGGCATTCCTCACAGGTGTCAGCAGCCACGATAGGTTTGAGTAGCCAGAGTCACCTGCAGGTATTGAGGGACAACATTTAGCCACACACTATCCTATGAAGTTAACATCAGAGGCATACACTAATATACACTGGGTGGGGACCAAGGCTCACCTATAAACCACACCCTATGCCCCTGTAGTTGGGCCATCACATTTGGGAGGCTGCTATTCCTCAGGACAAAGACATCAAGCCCCGACCCAGGATACTTAGCATTGACGTGGGAGATGTACTGGTCCACCAGGCACACCATCTGCACATTCATGGAGTGGAAACTCTTACGATTCCTGTACACCTGTTCATTCTGGTGGGAAAACAAACACAATATGTGTCCCATTAATCGTCCCAATAATATTGGGGATATGTCCCATTGCATAGAATCCGGCCTTCACAGTGGCCAAATCTTCCACCTGGAGGAAAGCTATGTAGCTGCACATGTGTTTTACCAGGGCAGACAACACTCTTGCCAGCACGATTGAGAACATCGGCTGTGACATTGCTGCTGCCAAGCCCACTGTCACTTGGTAAGAACCTGTTGCCAGGAAATGGAGCACTGATAGCACTCGCACAAGATGGGGGATCCCAGTCGGATGACGGATAGATGAGATCAGGTCAGGCTCCAACTGGGCACACAGCACTGTGATTGTGGCCCTGTCCAGTCTATAGGTGAAGATAATGTGCCTCTCCTCCAGTGAAGCTAAGTCCACCAAGGGTCTGTACACAGGGTTTTGTCTCCACCTCCTATTCATCCGCAGCTGTAGGTATCTAAGGGACACAAGAGTGAGTAGGCTGTCACAATTTGAACAACTAAACCACAACATCAGTCCACATGGTGGACCTATGTATTGGGACAGCGTAAATGTTGAAGCATGTGCCTATTTAACCTGTGACGCAGTAACTGCCGATAGGCCTGTTTCCCCCCAGAAATGGAGATCACCTGTCCTGTATGGTGGGACAGGTGGAAGTGAGATAATTTCGCCGATGTTGGGTGTCATGGCGGTAGGGGGTCTTGCAGCGCTGTGCAATTCCTCATTGGATAATATTGGGCCCAATAGGAGTACAGTGGCCAATGGAGATGTACGCCAGCAGTGACGGTGTACACCGCCACGGACGTGAACGCCATTTTCTAGCTCAACCCTCACTTGTTTCCTGACCAGCAACAGGAGAAGACCTACACTGTGTGTGTTACTGTGACCTGTGTCTGGAAGCTACCATGGACCGTGTGAACGGGGAAAGGGCCCCAGCCTTCACTTCAGAGGAGTTGGAGCGACTGGTGGATGGGGTCCTACCCCAGTACAGACAGCTGTATGGGCCTCCAGATCAACAGGTGAGTACACTTTGGGCACGATACATGTGGCATGGATGTATGGAGATGTATGTGAAGGCATCGTCTAAGGGTGGGGGGGATTCTCTGTTGCCGGTGTACATGTTGTGAGATGGGCTATGTGTGTGCCAATGGTAATGGAATCGGGTATGGTGGGCCATGTGGGTGACAGGCTGGACTGTTAGTTTAATGGAGTTCTCCTGTATGTATTACCTCTTCAGGTCAGTGGCCATCAAAAGAAGGGATTATGGGGTAATGGTTGCATGGCAAATACAGGTAACCTAGCTTGTTAGTAGTCCCTTTCAGGAAGGGCATTGTGGGTCCCAGGTGTGCTGCAGTTGGCGGTGTGTGCCCCTCATCTTCTCTTGGTGACTAGCCATAACACTGATAGTGCAATGCATAGTGCTTAGGCCTGTTCCCTGTGTTTGACAGTGATGTGCGTGCCAATAGTGGTGTTGGTGCAGTCATTGACCAAGTGTATCCTTTGTCTCCCCCTTTCTTGTTTTGTCATCCTGTCCTTGGGTGCATTAGCATCATCTGGTGGAGGAGCAGGGGCACCGGCGACAGAGAGAGCTACATCCCACAGGACCCTGGAGGCAGAGTCAACCGATCCTGAGGGAACCAGTGGGACGGAGGGCATGGGGAGCACCAAGATGGTGACTGGAGGAGACAACATAGACTCTGATACCTCCTCTGACGGGAACTCCCTGGTGGTGGTGGACATCTCTGTGACCACCCCAGCTGCAGGTACAGCCACCACGCCCGTACTAGCACTGCCCTCCAAGTAGCCCTTCAGCAAGTTGCCTGTGCCCACTCACCCAGGAGGGTGGGCATCTCCTTTGCTCCAGGCACCTCAGGCCCGGCCCCAGTGAGCCCTGCTGCCCTGAGTAAGGAGGCTAGTGACCTCCTGAGATCCATCTCTGCATGGCAGTCAACAATTGTGAATGCCACCCAGGGGCTAGCATCCCAGATGCAGCAATGCAATGCATTACTAGAGGGCATTCACGGTGCATTGGTGACCCAACAGTGATCGAGTCAGGCTCTGGCCTCCTCTCTGATAGCACTCATTGTCCCTGTTTCTACCGTCTCCTCTCCAACTCTCACTTCCCAGTCCCATTCTCCTCAACCCCAACCCAACCTAGGCACACATACAGACAAGCATGCACACAAGACAAAATCCAAGAGGGGCACAAGCAAACACAAGCACCACACTTCATCCCACAAGCACTCACGCAAACACCATACAGTTGCAGAGACGACAAAATCCACTGCCTCCACTGTCTCCCCCTCCTCCTCCTCCACCACCTTCCTCCCAGTCACATCCACACTCACACCTGCATGCACTACATCAACATCCACTATCAGCATCACCACACCAAGCAGAACACACATCTCACTGGCAGACACCTCCACAACAGCCAGGCACGCGTCCCCTCTGTCCTCTCCCACTCTGTCTGTCCCCCCCTAAAGGACTTAAACGCAAGCACTCACACACCCAACAGCCATCCACCTCATATCAGCATACTGCCCATGCACCTGCACCCAAATCCAGCAGACATACACATCCAACAACCACTCCCTCCTCCTGTCCCACTGTCCCTAAAAAGCTTTTCCTTTCCTAATTTGACCTCTTCCCTACCTCTCCCCCCATTCTGCCCGTATGGGCAGGGTACTAAGGACACAGCCCATCAACTCAGCCAAACAGTCCATGGGGACAGTGGTAGCACCACCTACGTGTGGTGGTAAGGCTACCACACCTCCATCGCAGAAGGGGAAGGAGCCAGCACCATCAGGGAAGAAGGGAAAGGGGCCTGCACTGCCTGTAAAGAAGGGGAAGGAGCCTGCACTACCAGGCAGAGAGGAGAAGAGCCCATCCACCCCTGCCAGGAAGGGAAAGGGATCCACACCCCATGTACAGGAGGAGACAAAGCACTCTACGCTAGCAGAGGCTGCCAGGCTGACCCCTCCCCCACCACCAGCTGTCACGGGTCCCCACCGCCAGCTGAGGAAGTGCAGTCATCAGAGAGTTCAGAGGCTGGCCAGAAAGCTCCTCCATCCACCACCACAGTACAGCTATCAGAGAGTGCAGAGGCTGGCCAGGAAGCTACTCCATCCACCACCACAGTGCAGCCATCAGAGAGTGCAGAGGCTGGCCAGGAGGCTCCTCCATCCACCACCACAGTGCAGCCGTCACTGCCAGCGAATGCCATGTAGGCCAGGAGCTGCTGTGCAAGTTGCCCCCTCCTGAACCAGTGGGGAAGTCACCCACTCGTGAGACTGTGGCCTTGCACTCCCCAGGACAGAGCAATGGGCATGTTTCCCCCTCCAGAACCAGTGGGGAAGTCAACCACTCCAGAGACTGTAGCCTTGCACTCCCCAGGACAGACCAATTGTCATGTTGCCCACTCCAGAACCAGTGGGAAAGTCACCCACTCCAGAGACTGTGGCCTTGCACTTCCCAGGACAGAGCAATGGGCATGTTGCTCCCTCCAGAACCAATGGGGAAGTCACCCTCTCGAGAGACTGTGGCCTTGCACTCTCTAGGACAGAACAATGGGCATGTCCCCCCCTCTAGAACCAGTGGGGAAGTTCCCGTATTCGGCTGAGGTGCCCCCCATCCCCCTGAGATGCCTTCCCACTTGCAAAATGATGACCCTGCAGTTTTCTCTCCGGAAGTGTCAGGATACAGGTTTGGCCTTGGACTTTGCCCTGTGGCCTTGTGTGCCCTTATGACTTTGGACTGGGCATTGGCCCTTTATGTACATCTGTAAATATATTTGGTTCATGTGGTGGGTTTTGCTATGCTAATAAATTGTCAGTGCTCCAGCAATCTGGTCCGTGTTTTATTATGCAGTGTGTCCTGTGCCACTGGTTTACATGTGTAGCTGGTTGTATGTATGGTGTGTGTCGTGCGTATGTGTGTCACTCTCGTTTTCCTCCCATCCTCTCTTGTGTGCTAGGCAGCTGTACTCACTGTCGTCTTCTTCATCTGTGTTAGCGTTCCAATTGGAGCATAATGTAGATCATCGGAAAAACTTGCAGTTCGGGTTCCATCGCGGTGTGGTTCTTCTCTGTGTCTCCAATAGTGAGTCCTTTCACTTCTGAGCTCTGTTTTCATCAGGCTTTTGTTGGCATTGGTACAGCCTCAGAAAAGACAGAGGTTTCCAATGTCATATTATGATGGGCCATACTTTGTCTTCCATCTGGCTGTTGCTGGCTACCGCCGTGGTGAGTGTTGTTTCCGCACTAGCGGTTGGTTTGATACATTGGTTGTCTATGGGAGTTATCGCCACCATGGTCATAATTCAGCAGTACTTACCGCCAGCCTGTTGGCGGTATTACCACCACTTTATCACTCACCGCAAGGGTCATAATGAGGGCCAAAATCTTTTGTAGTTAACTAACTGAAGTGTACCTTTCCACAGGATGGGTTTGCGGACAATCTTGAGGCAGAAATTCAGAGAGTGCATAGAGACCCTTTTAAAGTGCACCCTGGGTAGAAATATTCACAAAAGATTCTGGTGAATTTTCCAATTTACTCTGTGAAGGAGAAAATATTGGGGCTAGCCCAGAGAGCGAGGTAGTTGCAAGTACTGGCGGCAACCTTTAGGATTACATCTGACATCTCTAAGGAGACAGCTGATCGGCAGTGGAAGTTGGGAAACAGACTGGAGGACCTAAAGAAGTTAGGTGCCACAGCACAGTTAAGGTTTTCAGCCATTTTGAAGATTATGTGGCAGAATAAGATCCACAATTTTTCAGACCCAGTAGACGTAGATAATTTTATTGCACAGATGAGGAGGGGGAGACAGTCAAGTGGAAACTAAAGTGAGGAGTATGATGGTGTCAGCATTCCCATATGGTGGGCCTGGAATGGGCACTAAGAAATGCCTAGCAACTTTTTGGGAGGCTTACCTTGGGGAGGCACTTGTGGTGGGGAGCATGGGGGAAAAAATAAAAAATGTTGATGTCCTCAATTCAGGTCAGATGGTTAACACAAAGGGTGCAACACCAACTAGAATTGTGGGTTTTTGGAGAAAAAGAGTATGGGAGGGATGAGTTTAGGCAAGTCAGCTAGGACGCAATTTTTGGCAATTCTTTGTTGGAATGTAAATGGGCTGTGTGTAACTAAAAGGCAGCAAATAATTTTGCAATATTTAAAAGAATGTAAAGCCCAAATAATCATGCTCCAAGAAACGCGTCTTTTGAGACAGGAATGTAGGGTACACTGTACTAAAGGGGCAGCCCTGTTATTTAAGGTATAGTCAGGAGTGAGCTTAGTTCGATATAAAGCAGATGAGGGGAGTCGTTGGATAGTTGCTGAAGTAAAGATTCATCATTTCCTGTATACCCTAATAAGTTACTATGGCCCAAACGTTGATGATATCACCCCTTTGTTACAGCATTTTTCAAACCTTCTTCAGTTTAAAGCTCCTATCATCTTAGGAGAAGATTTTAATGTCTTATTAGATAATACTCTACACAGATCCTCATGAAAGGTCTCAAGTCGATTCCCCAAGGATGAGTGCGTATTTGCTGAATATGGTGGAAAATTTTGAATTGTGTGACATTCAAAAGGGAATTGTAGGGAATATACTCTCCATAGTAAAAAGAATGGGCATTTTTCAAGATTAGATCATTTTTTTGTGGATAGAAAGGAAATGGAGAAAGTTATAGGAACAGAACATCTTCCAATCCATTTATCAGATCATGCAGCTCTGTTGTTAAAAATTGAATTGAAGAATGTGTGGGAAGAAAGGAGGTGGACGTTTGACAGGAGGTCTTTGTTACAGGCAGAACTAGTTAAGATACTTCAGCAGATAGAGGATTTTTTTTCTTGGAATCTGATATCCGGGGACATTATACATGGGGAATGCTGTGGAAAGCTGTTGGCCTGGAAATCAAGGTTGGAAATGCACCAGAATAGCATTAGGAAGATTATGGTTGGATATTCAGGGTTGGTCACTGAAGATAGTAGTGAGATTAAAGCTGATTTTAATACCTTTCTTCAGGATTTACATAGGGAAAATCTGGAGGTAGATATGGAGGCCATAGAACTGTGGCTCCAGAAGAAATGCCTTCCAAAGCTGTCTAGTGATCAGGAACAATTCCTGTGCTAGGAAATTACTGGCGGTGAGATTTTGGCGGTCATAACGAAGTCAAAAAAAGAAAAAGCTGCTGGGCCTGATGGGATTCCTAGTGAACTTTACTCTTCGATTGCGGAGGCATTCGTCCACGTCTGGGTGAAGTTGTTTCCTTCCATCTTGTTAGAGGAAAATCCAGTTTTGGAGTCATGGAATGAAACTGTTATTTCATTAATTTTGAAACCAGGCAAGAACCCCCTACAGTGTAAATCTTACCACCGAATATTGTTACTAAACTGCGATTACAAAGTTTTTACCAGCATTTGAGCAGCACATATAAATGAAGTGGTGGGGTATTTGGTACATTAGGATCAAAGAGGATTCTTGCCTGGGAGGAATATGAGAGAATATGAGAGAAGTTAATCATGCCCTGATTGGTTCAATCGATCGATCTACAACCTTGGGAATACCATTAGCAATTGCGACAGTCGATGCTGCTAAGGCGTTCAACCACGTGAATTGAATTGGCGATATCTTATGGTGGTTCTAGCCCATTTTGTAGTGGGCAAAACCCTGATAAATGTGCTGTTGAGGATTATTAGCACACCAACTGCACAGATTTTGGTGAATGGTAGTTTATCCTTGTTAGGGAAAATAGAAAGAGGCACAAGACAAGGTTGCCCCCTCTCTACTGTCCTTTTTGGTCTTTATATTGAACCTTTTGCGGAGAGTTTGAGATTATACGAACAGATAAAACCTTTTGTGGTAGGTACATTTTCCAGGAAGATTGCTCTGTGCCCTGAGGATCTGTGCCCTCGGATGTTAATTGTGCCCTCTCACAATTCATGAGAGAAGCTAGGTTTTTGCAAGGCTTGCAAGGCATGTAATAAATGAAGAAAAACCTGAAATAATGATGTGGAATCATAGTTGTGGGGAAGCTAGAAGTGCTGTTAAAATGAGATATTTGAGCAGAAAGAGATGCTAAGATTTAGGGAAAATGGCAGCTATAAATTTTGAGAAGGTGGTTTGTGAGGTCGAACCCTTGTTAAAAAAATGGGGCAATCTCCCACTCACTATATATGGGTGTATTAATTTAGTGAAGATGACTATTCTACCTAAAGTCACATTTCTGTTCGACAATATCCCGTTAAATTTCTATACAAAAGCAACATCAAAGCAACAAGGAAAGATAATTTCATTTATTTTGGCCAGTGAGGGTATACTATTGTCTTTGAAAAAATTAAGGAAGAGGGTTGGGTTAGGGAGATTGGGCCTTCCAGATCTTCAGCTCTACTGTTGGGCATTCCAGCTGAAGAATATTACGATGCTACTATTAGACCCAGATGACACCCTTTTAGGGGTCATGTATGAAGCAATGCTTTGAGGTCTGTCTGAGGGAGGATTCTCTTCCACATTTGGGGCACCGAAACTCTTCAAGAAGGTCAGGCTGAAATTTTTGAGGGCAGAAGCTACCACTTGGTACGAGATCAGATCAGATCCCTTCTGGGTATTGTGTATTATAGCAGATTATCTCCTGTTTGGGATTCACCTGGAACCCTGGAGTGTTTATTAGATAGCCTTGCTATGAAAATGTGGGATTACTAGCTGGGGGCAGACGGTGAATGACAGGAAGAGGTTAACCCGAGAGTACCGGAGCAGTAAGGCAGAGGGGGCTGTTTCCAGCTTCAAGATCTATCAGGTGAATGGGTGGTTCAAGAACCAGGGGGCTGTTGGCACTCAACCAGGAAAAATGGAATTGGATCTCCAGGTTCATGGGGCTTCGAAGAAAGAGGTGTCAGGGTGGTACCGACATCTTCTGATGGCAGTTGAGGATCGGATGAGATCGTTGTATGCTGTGTGGAGTGGATACTTGCCAGATGAGGAGCTGGAGGAGTTATGGCAAGTATCTTTTTCTACTTTGTATTCAGTGGTTAAGCCTGCTGCATTAAGAAGAAATCATTTCTTCACCCTTCACAGAGTGTACTGGACGCCTACAAAATTGGCAAAGATAAGTGGGAGTGTGTCCTCTAAATGTAAGCAGTGTGGTAGCAGTGAGGCAGACAACGTGCATATGTTTGCCTCTTGCCCAGAATTGGAGGACTTTTGGACAGTGGTTGATAAGACCATCTCTCACTCTTTGGGTGTCACTACGGAGGTAAGCCTTATTTGGGATACAGCGTCAGGGCGCGGATTGACTCTTCTCTAACCTGCATTACTGAGGCCTGATTTTTTACTTGGTATTGCTTGCAAGAAGGGAAATTTGTAAGTGTTGGGCCCAGTCCTCTCCCCCCACTTGGCATGCTTGAAAAAGATCTGTGCTCTTCTTCAAAGACATGAAATAGAGAGAGAAGTAAATGAGAGACGGGAAGGATTTTGGGAATAGCTGAAGATTTGATTTAATATTTTTTTTTTTTCGTCTGATGATTACTTGTTTTCGACTCAGTTAAGCTGGGAAACCTATTCCATCCCATGGCCCAGTGAGCTGACAACGGGTCTGACCATGAGTATATAAGGTGGCGGAATCTAGTTGGTGCTCAATGGTGGCATTATAAGGACAAAAAAGAAACAGAGCCGAGTGGCAGAAAAATCGATGCAGCATCTACACCGCAGCTGAAAAATCCATACAGCTCCCGTGAAATCAACACATTGCATCTCAATGCTGATTCATAGCTGCAGTCCATCCGGATTTTCTGCACATCGCCCCTGGGCGTCAAAATCTTCAACAAGACCGCAAGGACCTGAGCCTCCTTGTTCGGAAATCGATGCATCCTTTTCCTGCTAGGAAAAAATCGACACATCGCTTACCTGGGTGGAGAAAGAATTGAGGCACGGCATCTCTTTTGAGTAAGGAATCAATGCATTTCTTGCTTATCCCATGCACACTCGCCTGTGCAGCTTTATTTTTGACTCATACCAGGTACTTTGTCCTAAAACAACGCATCCATTGATTTGTATGGATTAAGACTCTTTTTACTTTAAAAAATTCATTTCTTTGCTCGTGTATGTTGGATTTTTGTCTTTTTCATCTTGTTTGATTTAGATAAATATTGGCTATTTTTCTAAACTGGTGTGGAGTCCTTTTGTGGTGTTTAAACTGTGTTACTCTATGTGTTTGTACAAATTCTTTACACATTGCCTTTGTGATAAGCCTGACTGCTTGTATCAAGCTACCAAGGTGGTGTTCAGGGGTTATAAGAGCTGTGCATCTCCCTTACCTTGACTAGAGTGAGGGTCCTTGCTTGGACAGAGTGCAAACTGACTGCCAACCAGAGACCCCATTTCTAACACTGGTGATCAGCGGTGAGGAAAGGACTAGTATTTGTACTTGTCATACATTGAAAACTACAGTTTTATTTAAGACCCTTACAAAACCACATACTCTTTTTCTCTTGGATTTTTTTTGCTTTTCTTTTTCTCCTTTTTAGAATCTCTCTGCCGTTTGAGACTTTGCACCTTTATTGAACCTTGTCCATGAACATGTCTCAGTCTGGGGAGCCACCAGCAGTTGTTGCAAAAGTGGTGTTTGAGCTGGAGAAATTGGAGGATTACACAGTGGCCCACGACAAGCAATTTTGTTCGGAGTTCCAATGCCCAATCAAAAGCTCCACCAAGAAGGATGAGCAGCAAAAAGCACTGAGGGCCTGGTTGGCAGCAAAGGAGGCTGAGGGGCACATAGCAGAGGAGAATATGGCTGTGGATGAGAAGGTGCAGACGGTGCCTGGTGATTTGGTGGATAGCCTGGACCTTCCTGGAGGGAGGGCCTCCGGGGCAGACAGCAGTGTTTCTTCTAAAGGTCTGACCACAGAGGAACTGAGGGACAGACAAGCAGAGAGAAAGCATCATTGGAGCTTGAGAAGCTCAAGCTGGAGTTGCCCAAACTGAATGGAGAGGCAGAGGCAAAGAAAATGGCACTTGCCATGAAGGAGAGAAAAATGTTGTTAGCTCATGAGCTGAGCTTAAAGGAGCTGGATCTGAAGGGCAAGTCCAGCACAGATGGTGGCAGCAGTACCCCAGCACAACCTGAATAAAAAGTGCACATTCCTAAAGATCTGGTAAAGGATTATAGGAGGGAGGATGACATACACTTGTGGTTTAAGGGGTATGAGTCAGCTCTTCACATGAACCTGGTCCCTGAGGTACCCTGGGGGGCGGGTCTGTAGAAGCACTTTGAGGTAGAAGGGAGGGACACCTTGACAGCCCTATGGGATGCTCAGTGGCTCACCTACTGTACCATGAAGAACACCTTACTCACTAGATATGGTCTCACTTCACAGCAGTACAAGGAAAGATTCAGGTCCTACAAGAATGGGGATTCTCAAACTTGATTGGAATGTGTTGATTCTTTTTGCAGGGCACTGGATGAATGGGTGAAGGGCAGCAAGGGAATAACTTATGAGATGCTGTACAATTTGATTGCATGGGAGCACTTTTATAGCCTTTGTTATCCAGAGCTGCGCCAGCACCTACTTGACAGCAAGCTGACTGACCCCAGGAAGCTTGTCCAGGAAGTGGACTGGTGGGAGAGCACCAGGGTCCAGAAGAGGTATGAGGGAGACTCCGTCAATGGTGGGCGGGGTCCCCATCAGAAGAAGTTGGGGATAAGAGTAAACAGGGGGAGTTCTCTAAAGGGCCCAAACCTAGTTTCCAGGGTAAGGATTACCATCCCCCAGGTGAGAAGTCATAGATCTCTACAGGGAATCCTGCAGAGAAAGGTCCCTGTAAGTGCTATGCATGTGACCAGGAGGGTGACATGAGGGGAGATCCCAAGTGTCCCTAGTGAGCACCAGCAACCACAGTGTTTGGCCAATGTAGTGCTTGGGGAGGAGTTGGTCCCAGGAGAAGGGAGGGAGCCAGCTGAGATGACCCTTGTCTCACTAGGGGACAGTGAGATGGTCCAGAGGTCCCTCGTGTGCCTGAGAACACTAAGAAGTATAGGCAGTGGGTGACCATCAATGGACAGAGGGTGGAGGTTCTGAGAGACACTAGAGCCAGTGTGACTACTGTCAGGTGTCACCTGGTATCTGAAGAACAGGTGTTCCCTAATGTGCTGCACCAAGTAATTGCTGTAGACAATTCAGAGCGCCTGTGTAAGGTGGCGCAGGTTCCCTTTTAATGGTGGGGGTCTCAGGTTCCTTGAGGGTAGCTGTGAGTCCAACCATGCCTGTTGATTGTCTGCTAGGTAACGACCTGGAGGATTCTCCTTGGAGTGAGGTGGAACGCCGGTCACACTTGGAGATGTTGGGTCTGTCTGGGTGGGAATGCATGACTACCTGGTCTACGGCAGCCAGTCAAGGTGATCAGGAGGCCCTGGAGCCTGAAAGAGTGGCCAGGTCCCTGCCAGGAAGAGGAAGGGCAAGGGGAGTGGGAAATCCACCCCAGAAGTTCCCACAGTCCGGGAGGAGGCTGAACCTGAGGGGATGCTCCAGTGCTCCAGGGGAACAAGTGGCTGAATTGGGGGAGGTTCCCGAGCTGACCCATTGGCAGCAGGAATGGGGTCTCACCAGGGAGGAGTTCTGCAAAGCGCAGAATTCATGCCCTTCCCTTGAGGGTCTGCGGCGGCAAGCTGCAGACCACGCATCTGGCAAGGGGTCTGGATCACACTGGATTTACTGGGAGGATGGCCTCCTGTATAGTGAGGCTAAGTCTGCTGAGCCTCTGGCAGCCATGTGCTGGTGGTACCCAAGCACCTCAGAACCTTCCGACTGAGGATGGCTCATGATGTGCCTTTGGCAGGACATTTGGAGTAGGACAAAACCTTTGAGAGGATTGTCACCCACTTTTACTGGTCCCAAATGTGCAAGCACTCTGACACCTATTGTAGGTCTTGCCAGACTTGAAAGACAAGTACCAGGAGTGGAGGGCGATGAAAGGCTCCCCTCCAACCATTCCCTGCTGTCAGCACACCTTTTGAAGGGGTGGGAATTGACATTGTGGGGCCTCTGGACCCCAGGACAGCCATGGGCAACAGGATCATCCTGGTCTTGGTGGACCATGTACCCAGTACCTGGAGGCCATCCCTCTGAGGTCAGTGACAGTCCCGTGGTAGGGCGGGCATTGATAGGGATTTTTACCCACATGGAGTTCCCCAAGGAAGTGGTATCTGACCAGGGTACCAACTTCATATGTAAATATATTAAGTCTCTGTGGAAGGAGTGTGGGGTAATCTACAAGTTTACCACTCCTTACCACCCCAAGGAAATGGGTTGGTTGAAAGGTTCAACCGCACCCTGAAAGGCATGATTATGGGTCTGTCAGAACCTGTGAGACATAAGTGGGATGTCTACTTGCCAAGCCTTCTCTTTGCATACAGGTACTGCAGAAGGGACTTGGTTTTTGCCCCTTTGAGCTGCTGTACAGCCACCCAGTGAGGGGACCTCTGAGACTGGTGACGGATAGCTGGGAGAAAGCTGCCAGTTGGCCCTCCCAGGATGTGTTTAGCCTCGTGCTGGCCTTTAGGAACCAGACTGCCTGCTTTAGGTAATTCGCTCAGTCGAATCTAGAAGCCAGCCAGGAGGACATGAATCAGTGGTACGACCAGAATGCCGCTCTGGTTGAATTTCAGCCTGGCCAGAAAGTGTGGGCATGGCCCCAGTGGACCCTTGTGCTCTCCGGGACAAGTGGACTGGGCCTTTTGAGGTGGTAGAGTGCAAGAGTAATGTCACCTATCTGGTCAACTTGCATGCTCTCAGAAACCTTTTGAGGGTCCTACATGTGAACCGCCTCAAACCACATTTTGAGAGGTCTGAACTGACCAAGCTCTTGGCAACAGATGACGGGATGGAGGAGGTTAAGTGTGAACCTCTTCATGACCTCCTGTCTGCCCAAAACAAAGATGGGCCTTTGGAGTGTGTGAACTCCCCCCCACCCTGACCCTGGAACAGGAGAGGGATTGTCACCAGTTGCTGGGACAATTTGCCTCTCTGTTTTCCTTGACCCCCGGGGACTCTCATTTGTATGCACATGATGTGAACACTGAGGACAGTCACCCTGTGAAGCATATGAGCTACAGGGTGACTGACAAGGTTAGAGCCAGTATCAAGGATGAGGTTTCCAAGATGCTAGCATTAGGGGTGATAGAGTCCAGCCCAGTGGTCTTGGTTCCAAAGGCTGCTGCCCCCAGTGCCACTCCTGAACTTGGGGTCTGCGTGGACAACCGTGGGCTCAATGTCATCACTAAGACAGGCTCACACAACATCCCTAGAGCAGATGAGCTCATAGATTGGCTAGGAGCCGCCAAAGTCCTCAGTACGTTTGACTTAACGTCTGGGTACCGGCAGATTGCCTTGACCAATGGGGCCAAAGAGAGGTCAGCTTTTTTTACATCAGAAAGGCACTACCAGGTCAGGATCATGCCCTTTGGGTTGAAAAATGCCCCTGCCACCTTTCAGAGGTTGGTCAATGAGGTTTTGGCTGGGCTGATAAATGTTAGTGCCGTCTACCTGGACGACAGTGCAGCGTTCAGCTTCAGCTGGGAAGAAAACCTGCAGCACCTCTGTGAAGTGTTGAAGGCCCTGCAGAAGGCAGGCCTCACTATTAAGGCTAGTAAATGCCAAATAGGGCAGGGATCTTTGGTTTACCTGGGACACCAAGTGGGGAGTGGCCAGATACCCCCCTTACAACCCAAAATGAATGCCTTTCTGGCTTGAGCACTCCCACGATCTAGACAGAGATGAGAGCCTCCTTAGGTCTCACTCGTTACTACAGAAGTTTTATTAAGGGGTATGGCACCATGGTTGCCCCCTTGACTGAGCTGACCTCCAAGAAGCAGCCCAGGAAAGTAATCTGGACTGAGCCTTGTCAGACCGCTTTTGATGCCCTGAAGACAGCCATGTGCACAGCACCCATGCTGAAGGTACCCAACTTCTCCTAGGAATTCGTTGTACAGTCTAGCACTTCAGAGCATGCATGGGGCAGTTCTAGCACAGCTAAACAAAGAGGGCCTAAACCAGCCTGTAGCCTTCATCAGTAGGAGGTTATTCCCCAGGGAACAGCAGTGGAGCACAATTGAGAGTGTAGCTGTTGCTGTGGTCTGGGCACTGAAGAAGCTGAGGGGGCATGGCCGAGATGGCAGCATGAACGGATGTACAGCTGGGGCTTTCCGTAACCTGGGCCCGTAATGAGGGACATTGCGGAGCCCGGAGCCCCTGCAGCCACCCCCTAGATGATAAAATAAGAAGCAGATGAAGGGGTGCCAGTGAGGAGACGTCCTTTCCAGAGGGAGTAGCCTGCAGAGAGAGCAGCCGGGGTGAGCAGCCGGATGCGCACCACCAGGAGGGCTCGGGCTTTCAGCCTGTGAAGGTCCGAGCTCGCCCCATGGAGACACCGGTGATTGGCACTCTCCGGGGAGCCCCCAGATGGAGGAGAAAACATGAAGAGGGCCCGATGCCGGAGGACAGCGATGTGTGTGCCCCAGGCGTGGGCCCACGATCGGTGGATCGGGCCGTGGCGAGGGCCAAAGTGGGAAGGGCCTAAAGGGCGAGCCGAGGCACGAGGTGCAGTAAGCCTCCGGATTGCGGGAAGCAGAGAGGCCCTGGGTTTGGGCAGCAGAAAATGCGGAGGAGTCACCTCCCCCAAAGTGACTGCAGGGCGGCCGGCGGCGGGCCGGCCTGGACGGGTGGCCAGACACACGCCAGCAGGAGAGCCCGGGACTTGCAGAGGACAGAGGCCCACGTCCGCCCCACCGAGACACAGGTGATCGCACGCTCGGTGTTGCCCCCGGACGCAGGAGCAGCTGTAAACAGGGTGGGGGCCTCTGATTGGTGGCATGGACTCTGGCTGCGGTGAGGGCCGACACGGGAGGGGCCTAGAGATCGGGCCTCACAGCTGAGGCACAAGGAGAAGTGCACCTCAGAATCGCCTCTACTACAGCAGCTGCAGCCGGAGTGCGGGGGGAGCCCCAGGCCAGTGCAAAAGCCTGTCCAGCCCAGGGGGAGGGCATTGAAGCCAGACTGAGGGCAAGGCCTGGGGGCTTCCCCTGACTGGCCTGGCAGGAACAGGACCGGTAGGACGGTGGCATATGGCAAGGAAGCACTAGACAGTGCGTAAAGAAATAGAGGCTCCCAGGATACTGAGGGTGTGCCTAAGGAATGACTGGGCAGGGGCCCGCTGAGTTGACAAGTCCCCCACCTCTGGGTGGCTGCGGGGAACAGGAGAAAGAGAGTCCAATGACAAACCATCTCCCTGGGCTGCGACCTGCAATGTCCGTTTTGACTGATTGAGGTCGCACACCGCGCCATAGTGGCCCACCACTAGACAATGGCTACCTCAAAGAATAAAAAGGATCAGTTGGTCCACAAGATGCTGACCAGATCCACGCCGGCGCAAAACAAACACATGACTACTTCCTCACAACTGTTGATGATGGTGGACAATGTAGGCCCAGGCAACAATGAGCTTGCGCCAATCACAAGAGTATTTCTCACCTCCCTGTTCGACTCTCTAAAGACTGATTTCCAGGACCTGCGAAAAGACCTCTCCCAGGAACTATGTGAGTTTCGCTCCGACCGTACCTTGATAGGGGAACGGGTTTTGTGCCTGGAAGACAATGAGATTGCAAGAGGAGAAGATGTTGAACAACTCCAACAAGAGATCCTTCGATTGCGAGAGCAGCAGGAGCAACTACAAATCATGACTGAGGACCTGGAAAATCGCTCCCTCTGCATAACATATGAATCAAAGGGGCCCCCAGTGGGGCTGAGGGTGAGGACATCAGAGAGTACACAACTGCCTTTTTCCGATCACTCCTGTGATATGAGGACAATCAGGAGATTTTGCTGGATCGTGTTCACAGAGTGGGCCACACGGGGGACCAGATCATGACCCCTGGACATATTAGCCTGCGTCCACAATTTTCTGATTAAAGAGGACATCCTCCGACGAGCGCAAAGTCAACCTCAGATCTACTTTAGGGGTTACGCCCAGCTTCTATTCCAGGACCTCTTCCTGCTTACCTTGCAACGACGCAGAGAGTTTAAACCCATGACTGATCCTGTCTTATATGGCTGGGGACACCCCTTTATACTTACATTTCATTGGGGCAACCAGCTGTAGCAAGTGAAAACAATTAAAGAGGCCCAACAAATACTGGACATGACGGAGGATCCCTCGGACTCGTAGACGCGAGTTTCGGTGGAAGGCCTTCCCGGGGGCCGAACCGGATGAAAAAGGGTGGGACGATGGCAGAAGCATGCAAGACCATCATCTGAGGAGCAAGCGCACGAGTGGCATTCGGCCCTGGATAGCATTGTTTCAGGCACCAAAGCACAGACACTGAGAGACAACACCAGCCTGAAAGAAAAATCCGGTGGCTGCCCTTTGTGTTCCGGTCCGATGTGCTGCGATACCTGGGGCTGGAGTGGTGGAGCCCATGGACAGCTTAATCAGACCCCACTAAATGCCCCTGAGCCTCGATTGACGCCCTCTTTATGGGTTACCGCCAACAGAGGACTTGGTTATTTGTTCGGTTAAGCACCTGTTGAGCTACACTGTTAATGGTGTCATTCTCCTCCCCCACACGACATAGTAAGAAACATGTCTGACGATCCCCAACATAAGCACACTAGGGAGTATTGTTCTCCACTTTTTATTACTCACTGCACGCAGATGCCAATGGCCTTCCCTATCCATCAACACACTTGACACTTAAATGTCTGAGCCTCAATGTTCGAGGCCTCAATAACCCTGCGAAACGACTGGCAATTCTCTCCCTCCTTGAGCGCTCAGAGAGTCATATATGCCTATTACAAGAAACACACCTCTTACCCAAAGATATCTATTGAATGCATTTTAAACGATATCCTCAAAAGTTTTGGTCTTTAGCCCCTATTAAACATGGGGTGGTAATCCTGGTCTCTAAAACATTCCCAAGGAAATTCCTCGCCAAGGTACACAAAATAAAAGGTAGATACCTAGGCTACAAAGTGCGGATAGATTCATTCCACCTCACACTAGCCACTATATATGCCCCTAACATGCACCAAGAAGCATTCATCACTCAAGCTCTTACCCTAATGCTGACTACCCCAGACACAGCGATCCTTGGGGGGGCGATCTTAACTTAGGTATTGACAATGATTTAGACCGATCAGGACACAGGCGAGGTTAGACGGGCGATCTCGGCAGGGCTTCAATGGCTCAAGGACTGTGGCTTGACAGATGTATGGAGGCACGCAAACCCAAACTCTCGGGACTGCACCTGCTATTCAGCAGCAACAAAAACATACACGCGCATTGACTATTTCCTAGCTTCTTCGGCCTGCCGTGCTCACATCCAAGATATTACCATTGAGCCACCGCTCTTTTAGACCGCGCACCCCTTACATTAACAGCTCAATTTGCCATAAACCATTTCTGAGCCCCTGGCTGGAGATTTAGGGACACTATACTCCTGACACAGAGCACAGTGGAGACTCTGAGACGCATGATTAAAGATTACCTTAGCCAAAACGATGATGAGCACACATCATTAGCGACTATGATGGACACCCTTAAGACAGTGGTAAGGGGGGAGGCGATCTCTCTATCTGCAATGGAGAATAAAGCTTGGGGGAGCTGCGAGCGCAGCTTGAGCAGAAAGTGGTTAAATGGGAATGCATTCACGAATGCATGGAGCCCCAGAGTCTGGAGGGAGCTAGAAAAAACGCGTCTTCAACTGAGGCAGGTAGATTGGGATTGTGCTGAATACGCCATTGTATGACTCGAACATAAATATTATGTGGGGGGCTACCGCAGCAGAAAGCTCCTAGCCCACAAACTGAGGGTGCGTGTCCAGGCCAATACTATTAAAATGGTACGCTCCTCTTCCTTGGGAGAGGTGCGCACAGACCCCCAATTTTCAGTGGATTCTACCAATTATTATATGCAGCCGACACCTCTATAAACATGGACCCCTCCCCATATTTATACAACTGTGCCCTTGCTTCGCTCTCACCGGCAACGCAATTCTCCTTGGCAAGCTAATTCAGGTAGAGGAAGTTGGAACAACCAGCTGGAGACTGGGAAATCACCAGGCCCAGATGGCTACACCCCACTTTTCTATAAAACCTTCTGCTGCAAACTTTCCCTGATACTCATGAGGCTATTTAACTCCTTCTCTGAGACCAACTCCCTCACTGCCAGTATGCTTGACACGACCATCACTGTAATCCCCAAACCAGGCAAAGACCCAGAGGAGTGTGGCTCCTACCGGCCCATCTCGCTTCTAGACATAGACGCTAAGCTGTTCACTGGCATGTTAGTGCATTGCCTCAATCCCTACATGCCTGGGCTCGTGGACCCTGATTAGGTGGGTTTGCGGCGATAACACAAAATGACTCCTACACATTATAGATAAAACACATTGATGGCTTAGAGAGGCACTACAACTATCTATAGACACTGAGAAAGTGTTTGATAGGGTGCACTGGCCGTACCTATTCTGTCGGGCCGCGAGCCGCACCGCTCACTGAGCATTCGGCTCAGGGCGCGGCCGTGGTCCATGGCGGCAGGGCATGCTGCGCCCCTGTCATTCCCTACTTTACTCGAGGCCCCAAATTGGGCATGGGGCCTCAACGAGTTACGGGCGCGTCACGCCCCCACCAGTTCCTGCCTCCCTCCACACACACCCTCACTTACCTTATGTTCTCTTTTTCATGTTTCTTTTCTTCTTTCTTCGTTTCTCCCTGAATTTATGCCCTTTTCTAGCTACCATGTTCTTTTCTTCTTCCCAGCATGCCTTCTTTCTCCCTGCATGCCTTTGGAACCTTTTTTAACATAATGACTGTTCTGTAAGTTTCTATGCTGTATTCCCACACCAATATGGTGTCTTTTTACTTCCTGTTGGTCACTTCCTGTTTTTTGGGTATATAAGGTGTGTGATTTATGTTCTCCTTGCACTGCAACACTTCCTTTGGGTGGTGATCTTCACTCCTGTGTCTTCTTCGACAGTTATATTTTTTCCTAGCCTGTTCCAGCTTTTTTCATTACTATTTTTGTCCTATTGTTCAGATTTACTTTTTACTTTTGTTTTTGTTCCAGGGAGTTCCTGCTTAGAGGTTTTTTTCCCTTTTGGGTTTTTTCCCTCTGGGACTCCTTCTGGAGGGCATGGACTGCTTTTGGCTTTCCCTCTGTCAGCAGCACCGTGGCTACCAGAAAGGGTATACCCTACGTGGGTCACGGCAGAACCTATAAGAATCAAGACCTCTCCGCAGTTCCAGTGGGCCACAGACATAGACAACAAGTAGTTAATGCCAGATTGCAGCGCCAAACAAACCAGACTTCGTCAGGCAGAATGGAAAATACTGCAACGGCTGCTGCAGAACCTAACCAGTCACTACTCGTAACTATTCAAAATAAACCCAGGAATCGCAACAATTAAGAAATGAAAACGTGGCTTTACGACAAGCCCTGGCATCCCGAACTACCGATGTTCCCACCGTCTCTACTACTACACCTTGGTTTTCAGGAGACCCAAACAAGCTGCAAGAATTTCTTGATGCTCTGACTGTCTATTTTGCCTTTAGACCAACACAATTTGCGAAGTTAAAACGAAGGTGGGTTATCTCATCAGTGCATTGTCTGGTCCTGCCTTGGCCTGGGTGACTCCGTTAGTAGCCTCCAATGACCCAGTGCTGTCTGATTATTCAGCTTTTGTGAGAACATTTAAACACATGTTTGAACGCCCAGGATTAGAAGCGTCAGCAGAAGAAGCGCTATGTGATATTCAACAAGACACTCAAGATGCTCTCCAATACATCAAACGCTTCTGATAACTGGCAGCCGAGACGACATGGGTGGAATGTACTCTGGTAACTCTTTTTGGCAGAGGTCTATGAGAAGACATAAAAGACGAATTAGTACATTCTGCCAGAATAGATGATCTACAAGGTTTGATGGATTTAGCGCTCTCTATAGAATATCGTCTCCAAGAACATCATCTAGGAAAAAGCAAGAATCGTGGACCTTCTCAGTCAGGCAACCCATGTATCTTTGTACATCATCCTGAAGAACCTCGGCCTGTATCAAGGGAGACAACAGAAGGAGAACCTATCCAGGTAGATACTGCTTGTGGTCCTCTCTCTACTAGCGAGCGTGAAGATAGACGGAGAAGAGGACTATGCCTATATTGAGGTGCAGCTGGTCGTTTGCTCCGCATTTGTCCAGTTCGTCCTATGAAGATCTCGGGACATGGCGCTTCCCATCCTCTGTGAGAAGGGAGGGGATGGGATCGTCTGTAAAACCTTCCATCAGTTCTTCCAAGGAAGATGCCACTGTTCTATTTCTGTTACCTGTTATCCTGCAATTACCTGATGGTCATGATGAAAGGACCCTGGCATTATTAGACTGTGGAGCTAGTGGTGTTTATATGGATGTGACCTGGGCTAAGAAACTACAAATTCCACAACTGCCAAAAGACATTCCAGAACAAGTGCATACTGTAGATGGATCCTTATTATCATCCGGTCCTGTCATCAATACCACTTCAATTCAAGGTCTGCACTTTGGTAAACATCAGGAAAATGTCTCTTTTGATTTAATCTCCTCTCCCAGTCATACCATAATCCTAGGAATACCATGGTTTATGAGACACAATCCATATATTAATAGGGAAACCAGAACCATTTCTCTGTCTTCTACGTTTTGTCACGATCATTGCTATGCTTCTGACACCTATTGGTCCCCCAGAAAGATATTATCCTCAGAACCAAATTTAGGACACTCCATAAACTCCGTCCAAGGGGTACCAAGTCATTATCTGGAATTCATAGACGTGTACTAAAAATCATTGAAACCAGTACTACCTCCACACAGAGACTACGATTGTACTATTCTCCTGGAACCTGGAGCAGTTGCTCCTTTTGGAAGAATGTATTCTCTCACTGAACCTGAAAAATAGATACTCAAGGACTATCTTCAAGAAAATCTACAGAGTGGTCTTATTACACGATCTTCTTCTCCTGCAGGGGCTCCCCTCTTCTTCTTACCTAAAAAGACGAAAGATCTTTGTCCCTCTATAGACTTTAGTGGATTAAATAAAATCACCATAAAAGATCGATATCCACTACCTTTCATCAATGACATTTTGGAGGCTGTCAGAGGGGCACATATGTTCACAAAATTAGACCTTCGTGGAGCATACCATCTCTTGCGAATTAAGGAGGGAGATGAGTGGAAAACTGCCTTTTGAACACCCTTTGGACATTACGAATATAAGGTAATACCTTTTGGTTTAACGAATGCCCCCTTAGTTTTTCAAAGATTTATGGATTCAATATTCTCCGACTTATTAAATCACTCCGTGGTGATTTATTTGGATGATATTCTCATATTTTCCAGACGCCCTGAACTTCATCCTAAACACGTAAAGCAAGTCTTAAACAGACTTAGGCAACATCAGCTCTACTGTAAGCCGGAGAAATATGAATTTGATAAGACCAAGGTGAAATATTTAGGCTATCACATTAATAAGATTGGTATCTCTATGGATCCAGAAAAAGTTCAGGCCATTCTAGAGTGGCCATCCCCTTCCTCAATCAAAGAAGCTCAATGTTTCTTAGGGCTGGCCAATTTCTACCGCCAATTCATCCTGGACTTTGCTAAACAAACTAGTCAAATCACACAAACTCTCAAAAAAGAGAGTTTGCAAAACGGTTTCATCTGGACGGACATGGCTGAGACTGCTTTCCAAAACTTAAAACAGGCCTTCACCCAAGCACCCATACTAAGACATCCGGACACCAATAAACAATTCATAGTTGTTACTGATGCCTCAGAAAGAGCTATCGGGCAGCATTATTACAACAACAGGACAACGATGGATTGGAACATCCAATCTTTTATCTATCCCATGTACTCCCTGATTCTGAGCAAAATTATTCAGTACTGGAAAGAGACCTTTTGGCTCTAAAAACAGCCTGTCAAGAGTGGAGACAATTCCTCATGGGTTCAAAAGAACCTTTTGAAGTAAGAACGGACCATTGTAATCTGCAATGCTCATGTAATTTTCAGTGTTGAAACAGTCGACAAGCTCATTGGGCATTTTTCTTTAGTCAATACGATTTCTATATTACCTACATTCCAGGGTCTCGAAATATTTTGGCCGATGCCTTATCTCGATGTTATCCTGACAGTTCTAATACCCCTTCACAATATCTACTTGAACCAGACAAAATAATTGGTGAAGTCCAGTCATTTGTTGATGAAGTGCAATCTGAATACTCAACCCTCTCAGGACAAGAACTAAAGGATCTACGTCCCAAAGTACTCAAAAATAAAGAATACTACTATCACAAGGACACATTATTTCTGCCTTCTAAAAAAGTGCAACAAAAGGCACTTCAAATGTGTCATGATTCCCCTGTAGCCGGTCATCGAGGTATTAAAGTCACGTAGGAATTACTTCTCCGCTCTTTTTTGGTGGCCTACATTGAAACAAGACGCAGAAAGACACGTGGAATCTTGACCCATTTGTGCCCAAGTGAAAGTACCCCGTACTAGGCCCGCAGGACTACTTCAACCATTACCAGTTCCACCAGCCCCCTGCCATACAATATCAACTGATTTTATGTGTTCTTTACCTCCATTAGTGGGAAACCGAGTTATAATGGTTCCGATAGATTCATTTACTAAGATGGCTCATTTTACTGCCTTGAAGAAATTACCTACATCTCAAGAATTGAGCCAGATCTTCACTCAAGACATTTTTCGTCTCTATGGTCTCCCACAAAGTATTGTGGCAGACAGGGGTCCTCAATCCATATCACGGTTCTAGAAACACTTTTGCAAGATCTTGAATATCAATGTAGCTTTATCTTCTGGATTTCATCCCCAAACCATTAGGCAGGCAGAACGTCTAAAGCAGGGACTTGAGCAATATCTTTGTTGTTTTTGTAACTCCACTCAGAGCAACTGGAGCACTTACCTTCCTATTTCGCAGTTTTCTTATAATAATACCATCCATAGGGCCTCTAAAGTCACTCCTTTTTTCTGCTCATATGGATTCCATCCCACATCTTTTCCTGCCACTCCTAAGACCTCTTCTACACTTCCTGCTATCACCTCTTTTTCCCAGAGACTCCATATACTTCAACGGCTTATTCGATCTAATCTATTATTCATTAAAAGACACATGAAAAGAATGGCCGATAAGAAACAATGTGAGGCTCCAGCTCATCAAGTCTAAGATAAAGTCTGGCTTTCTTCCAGATTTTTGCCTCTACGTCTTTCCCAAAATAAGTTCAAACCCCATTACTACGGACCCTTTTGTATTCTTAAAAAAATTAATTCTGTATCTTTCCGTCTCCGTTTACCTCCAACCTGGAAAATCCATCCAGTATTTCATGTCTCTCAATTGAAACCTTATACAACTGATCCTTTTTCCCGACATTTCACATGTCCTCCTCCTCTGTTGGTGGATAATGAACCCGAATATGAAGTACAAGAAATATGTGACTCTTGTATATTCCGGAACCATCACCAATATCTTATTCATTGGAAAGGCTATCATCTTAGTGAATGTTCTTGGGAAGATGCCTCGTCTGTTCACACCCCACTTTTGATCCGTCAGTTTTTTCGTCTGTTTCCGCACAAACCCGGGGCTCCAGGGAAGGGGACCTACTGTCACGCTGCGGCTCACAGCGTGAGCCGAGCATTCGGCTCAGGGTGCGGCCACGATCTGCGGCGGCAGGGCGTGCTGCGCCCCTGCCATTCCCTACTTTACTCGATGCCCCAAATTGAGCATGGGGCCTCAACGAGTTACGGGCGCGGCGCCCCCCCACTAGTTCCTGCCTCCCTCCACACACACCCTCACTTACCTTATGTTCTCTTTTTCATGTTTCTTTTCTTCTTTTCTTCTTTCTTCGTCTCTCCCTGTATTTATGCCCTTTTCTAGCTATCATGTTCTTTTCTTCTTCCCAGCATGCCTTCTTTTTCCCTGCATGCCTTTGGAACCTTTTTTAACATGGTGACTTTTCTGTAAGTTTCTATGCTGTATTCCCAAACCAATATGGTGTCTTTTTACTTCCTGTTGGTCACTTCCTGTTATTTGGGTATATAAGGTGTGTGATTCCTGTTCTCCTTGCGCTGCAACACTTCCTTTGGGTGGTGATCTTCGCTCCTGTTTCTTCTTCGTCAGTTATATTTTTTCCTAGCCTGCTCCAGCTTTTTTCATTACTATTTTTGTCCTATTGTTCAGATTTAGTTTTTACTTTTGTTTTTTGTTCCAGGGAGTTCCTGCTTAGAGGTTTTTTCCCTTTAGGGTTTTTTCCTTCTGGGACTCCTTCTGGAGGGCACGAAATGCTCTTGGCAATCCCTCCGTTGGCAGCACCGTGGCTACGAGAAAGGGTAGCCCCTACTTGGGTCAAGGTAGTACCTATAAGAATCAAGACCTCTCCGCAGTTCCAGTGGGCCACAGACATAGACAACTAGTAGTTTGTGACATATTCAAAGTACTGGAACACTATGGCGTTGGACTGAAACTTCTGAATTGGATAAAATTTGTCTATTAAGAACCCAATGCAGCTGTCTGAGTCAATGGTACGCTGTCTCAGCCTTTCCCGATTCGGCGAGAGACGAGACAGGGCTGCCCACTATCCCCACTCTTATTTGCCCTCTACTTGGAGCCTCTGACCCAGAGTATATGAACAAATCCCCTCATAACTGGCATTAAATTTGGGGGTGATCACCATCTTATCAGCCTCTATGCAGATGACGTGATTCTGGCACTGTCGGACCCAACTGTCTCACTGCCGGCTCTCACCGAAGCTTTGCAAGATTTTGGGACTGCCTCGAGCTTCAAAGTGAAAATGCAAAAATCACAAATCCTGAATCTCCCAGTCCCCACCGCCCACGAAGCAAAGCTTTGCTTATGGTTCCCCTATATATGGTCCTCCTCTCACGTCCCATACCTCGGCATTGGACTAGCCAACACAACTACAAAAACAGCCAATAGGAACTATGCAGCCCTCTATAAAGCTGTACTAACTGACCTTGAGACTTGGAGCAAACATAAGCTGTCATGGTTGGATAGAGTGGCAGCTGTAAAGAAGGCGATTTTACCACGCATTTTATACATTTTTCTGCCTAAAGCCCGAGCCACAATGCAATTGGCAATACTGAAATTTATATGGGACCACAAACCCTTGTGCATACCACGGCAAACCCTGTATCTCCTGATGAAAGGGGGACTAGCGGTCCCTTGCCTTTTGAAATATTACCAGGCTACCCAACTATGTTTCATACTGGAATGGAGTCGCCTATACACCGAGAAACACTGGTGTTTTATGAATCAAGCAGTCGCAGGGTCGCATATCTGGAAGGAGCCTTGGCCACAACTCACATAGGTCTATGGGATTATATTTCTCCCCTATTACTGGCATGACACTCCAGGTCTGGGACTCAGTGGCAGTTAAGAGTGGACTGACATACTTCCCCTACCCATGACACCAATATGTGCTAACCCAGACTTTGCCCCTGGTATGAGCGCAGAGCACTTTCAAAGATGGCAAGCCTGAGGTTGCAAGAGAGTTGGGAGCCTATTCGACATAAATGGTATCATCCCTTTTGACTGCCTGAAAGAAGACTATGGGCTTAGGGAGACAGATAGAATGACATACTTACAGGTTAGACACAGGGTGTTCAACCGACAGTTAGACCTCTAGTAGTGAGACCACTTACAGCATTTGAGAAATGGTTATCACTTAAAAGAGAGGGAAAACGGTTGGTCTGTGAGCTTTTTACAACGAAGGTGGGAGGCTGAATTATGGAGAGATCTAACAGAAGAGGAATGGGGAGCTATACAATACAGGACCCACCACACTGCCCATAGTATGTCGAGCACTGAAACAGCCTATAAAATAGCATTGTACTGGTACTATACCCCTGCGAGAATTCACGCATGGAACCCTACTAAGCCTGAACTATGCTGGAGAGGATGCAGCAACACGAGTACACTGATACACTTACTATGGCACTGTCCCAAGCTGAAACGATACTGGAGTAGCATCCTAGATGAAGTTGACAGAGCATTCCACACGGAGATCTCTAGATTCCCAGCATATGTTATTCTTGGCTTATCTAACCCCCTTACCTTTCCTCTATGATTGCTTAGAGGTCGTCAAATGGCTCTCGCCCTCAACTCTGCCCAACAGACGATATTATCACATTGGGGCACAGATAGAATTCCAACCTACACCTCCTAGCTACATAAACTATGGTTTCTGCCGGGGATGGAGAAACTTTCCCTAGCAGCGGAACAACGATCAGCAGAAGTTTCCACACTATGGGCACCCTTCATACAAATTTTATCTACAGAATTCAATGAAATGACATGCCCCTCAAACCGAAAAGTTCTCCGCCTGTTGGGTGATCATAGAACTCATAGATCACACTCAGAGATATTCACTCAACCACTGAGCCGGGCGGGAGTCTGAACAAAATTGTTAATGCACACATGTGTGAGAAAGTAGCCTCTTTCTGGCATGGTTACCCCCATTTATTGCCTGTTTGGCACTGGGTTTTTACTGTCTCACTGGGATCCTACTAGTCAGGACCTCAGTGCTCATAGTGAAAACCCTATACGTCAGTGTCTTTTGCCTCCCTCACTGGGATCCTGCTAGCCAGGACCCCAGTGCTCATAGCTTGTGGCCTAATGTGTGTGTTGTCAGTAGTGCTTAACTGTGTCACTGAGGCTCTGCTAACCATAACCTCAGTGGTTATGCTCTCTCTGCTTTTAAATTTGTCACCGTAGGCTAGTGACTTCATTTACCAATTTCAATAGGCACACTGAACCCCCTTATAAGTCCCTAGTATATGGTACCTAGATACCCAGGGCATTGGGGTTCCAGGAGATCCTTTTGGGCTACAGCATTTCTTTTGCCACCTATAAGGAGCTCAGAGAAACCCTTTCACATGACTGCCATTACAGCCTGCGTGAAATAGTGCACACACAATTTCACAGCCATTTTCACTGCACTTAAGTAACTTATAAACCACCTATATGTCTTACCTTCACTTGCTAAAGGTTAGGTGCAAAGTTACTAAGTGTTAGGGCACCCTTGCACTAGCAAAGGTGCCTCCACATAGTTCAGGGCCAATTCCCGGGACTTTGTGAGTGTGGGGACACCATTACACGCGTGCACTACATATAGGTCAATACCTATATGTAGCTTCACAATGGTAACTCCGAGTATGGCCATGTAAGGTGCCCAAGATCATGGAATCCCCCCCAATTCCAAATTTGATATTGGGTAGCCAATTCCATGCATCCTGGGGGCTCCACTATGGACCCCCAGTACTGCCAAACCAGCTCTCTGAGGCTTCCACTGCAGCTACAGCTGCTGCCACCTCGTAGACAGGTTCAGGGACCCCCAGTCCCTGCTCTGGCACAAAACTGGACAGAGGAAAGGGGAATGACCACTCCCCTGTCTATCACCACCCCAGGGGTGGTGCCCAGAGCTCCTCCAGTGTATCCCAGACTTCAGCCATCTTGTTTTCCAAGGTTTGGGGACACTCTGGAGATCTCTGAGTGGCCAGTGCCAGCAGGTGACGTCAGAGACCCCTCCTGATAGGTGCATACCTGGATAGGTAGCCAATCCCCCTCTCAGGGCTATTTAGGGTCTCTCCTCTGGGTGTTTTCCTACACTCCCAGTGTCCCTCTAAACACTACACTTGCCTAGGAGGGAATTCAACAATCGCATTCCACTATTTCTGTATATAGTTTGTGTTGCCTCTAGGCCCATTGCAATCTATTGTATTTTCTACTGTTTCCACTATTCTATGACTGTTTAGTTACCTGGTTTTGGTTACTAGTGTATATATTGTGTATAATACTTACCTCCAGAAGGAGTATTGCCTCTAAAATATTTTTGGCCTTGTGTCACTAAAAAAAAGTACCTTTGTTTTTGGTAACACTGAGTATTGTTTCTTATTGTGTATAAGTACTGTGTGACTATAGTGGTATTGCAAGAGCTTTGCATGTCTCATAGTTCAGCCTTGGCTGCTCTGCTACAGCTACCCCTAGACAGCCCAAGCTGCTAGACACTGCCTACATTTCACTCATAAGGGATAGCTGGACCTGGTATACGGTGTAAGTACCTTAGGTACCCACTACAAACCAGGCCAGCCTCCTACACACACGCAAACAAATGCCCATATGAACTTACACATCTACAGATACACATGCACACACAAACTACACAAATGCATATGCTAAATACACACACCACGGCCAACAGACACGTGCCATTCACACATCACACCATACATGCACACCACCACCACTGTCAAACACATCCATACACAACACCCCACAATCACACAACGACAACAACTTCACAAACACACAGACGCATTGTCAGAAAGGCACATTGAACAACTCCACCCAACAACACATATTGGCAACAATACGTAGCAACAACACACAATCATATAAATAATACAGACATCCAAACAAGGCCTCAGGTGACACACCACATCCAACCAACATACAAAGGACATCACATATCCATCACTATACACATCGACGTACACACCACTACCAAATAATGCCACACAAAACCATAACAACACATCACAACAAGCACATGGCACAAGTCATCAACCCAGCACATGCAGTAACACAGATACATCCCATACACATACAACACAAACATCAAAGTATACAGATATAACACAACCATGTTGAAGGAAATCCAGAACAAGTCCTCAACCTTGACATTCACATCTATGTGGGTAGATGTATTAAATGCATGTGTGTATGTTGGGTGGGTGAGTGAGTGAGGGCATTTATGTTTTTTGGGAGGAGGGGGAAGAGATGCAGGGAGATGGTATGCAAGATGTGTGAGTGTATGTTGGGGTGGTGGCTGCATGTAAGGTGGATGTGCTGCATGTGATCGTGAAGGTTATTGTAGTGAGTGCAGATGTGGTGTGTGGGGTGGATGTCTGCGGGTCTTCTCTTGTGGTGCCTGTGGGTATGACAGGACTGGTGGCAGGATCAGGGAGTGCTGATCTAGTGATAGCAGGTGTGAGTGGTGATGTGACATTGATGGAGGAGGTGAGGGGAGACAGTGTAGGCAGTGGCTGTTGTTGTGTCTGCAGGTGTGTGATGACTCTGTGCATGCTTGTAGTGTGTCCTGTGGTGCCTGTGTTTGTCTTTGTGCACCTTGTCTGTTGTAGTGGGTGAATGCTGGTCTGTATGTGGGCTCTTTATGGGTGAGGGGTGTTGGATTAGGCACAGGTAGCTGGAGGGGAGACAGAAGATGAAGGGACACTGGCTGCCGTCAAAGAGGAGGCCAGAGCCTGAAACGATCCCTGCAGGCCCGCCAAGGCATCATGAATACCTGCCAGGTAGGCTTTATTTTGTTGCATCTGGGATTCCAGTCCCTGGATGGCATTCAGGATGGTTGACTGCCCCACAGAGATGGACCTCAGGAGGTCAATAGCCTTCTCATTGAGGGCAGCAGGGCTGACTGGGGCAGAGGTGACTGCAGCGAAGGAGACACCCACCCTCCAGGGTGAGCGAACACTGGCAACTGGGTGGGGAGCTACAGGGAGGGTGATGCTGGTAAAGGGGGAGGTGGACAAGGATGGTGCTGGAATTTACCCATATGGGTCTGCTACTGCCAGGGAGGTTCCATCGGAGGAGGAATCCGAAGATGATGTAGCTGTACCAGTCTCCCCTGTGATGCTCCCCTCACACTTCATCCCACTGGTCCCTTCATCGTCAATAGACTCTGCCTCATGGGTCCCGTGGGCTGCAGCTTCCCCACTCGCTGGTTCCCCTTCTCCTTCGCCTGATGATGCTGATACACACAAGGATAGAAGAGAACAGGGAGAGAGGGTGGGACAGAAAGAAAGGGACAAAAGGGTCAATACCTACCCATCTAGTACACATACCAACAAGTCATCTACAGCTCTTCTGGCGTGGCAAGAAATGGCCATGAAACATAGTCCCCATATATTGGTCATGAAGACAAAACCTAATAATCGAGTCAAGTCACACAAGCTTTATTCGTTCTAATTAAACCATCAAAGCAATAACTTACAACAGTAAAACCATGGTCTATACATAATAAATATATAATAACAAAGTTTAAAAGTAAATAATGAGGATAAAATGAGGATAAAATGAGAGATCTGCGAGTATACAAAAAAAAGTTGATATAAATCTTCACATATGTCTCCCATCCTATATTTGAGGGGGAAACGTCAAAGTTTCTTTTTAGTAGCTGCCTTTAATTCCCTCATCAATAATTTTGTAAAAAATTCATTGAATTATGGCTATCGTATAAAGTAATTGAATTAAATAAATTTAAAATCAGGGTTCTATTAATAACAAATCACTGTGATTTTTTAAGAAATGTGTACGTATATGCCATGCGGACGCAAGGAACTTGCTGACCGCACAAGTTAGGAAGGAGGAGCAATCTCTCAACATCAACCTTAGGGCATCTTTGCACGTTCTCAACCCCATATTCCTGCAAGCGGGACGGAGCCATTTCCGCCGAACAAGGCTATAGGCAGGACAAATAAAAATAAAGTGCACTACAGTTTCCACAGAGCCGTTACAACTTGGGCATTGATCAGTTAGCGGGGTGGAGCACCATGAACTGGTAAAGGACTTCAGGGGGAAACATCCATACCTGAACCGGACATACAAACTTTTGCTTAGTTGATCAGTAATCAAATCTAAGAAGGGTTCAAAGTGGGGAAACCACTTGTAATCGAGAAATTGAGACGTCAACCTACCAGTTGAGGTACATAACAGATATTTTTCCCTAACATGGGACCAGTACACTGATTTTAAATGAATCTTGTGAACCCTCCTTAAATTATTTGGCTGGCTCCAAAAATCACTGAGTCCCAAGGTATGGAACCATTCCGAAATGTACTTGAACCAAGGGATAGAAAGTACGTTTGGTCTATCCAATAAGTCTTGCAAGGACTCCTTATATATGACTAATTCAGGGGTGGTCCAGATACGAACCCAAAAAGTTAAGGGCCTTAGAGCTATTACATCAGAAATGTGGGGGAACCCTAAGTCCAAAAACACTGGAACCAAGGGCGTACTACGAGGACATGCCAAGAGCGATCTTACAAAGTTATTTTCCCCCACAGATAACTTGCTACTTTTGAAGCAACCCCAAACCTCAGCGCCATAAACCGCGGCGCTCTGAGCCTTTGCTAGATAAATTTTAATAGCTGGGGAAACAACTTTCACAGTATTAGACTTTTGAAAACGCAAATTTGCCCATGACCTGTGTGCTAAGAGAGCTAGGCTTTTTCCTACCTGGGCCTGCCAGTTCATATCATTGCTGATTCTCACCCCTAGATAATCAATAGAGCATACCTTTTGTGCAACCAAGACCAAAGATCATAAGTTTTGTTTTACTAGAATTAAGTTCCAATCCATGGTCTGCACACAACACACTGAACCTATCCAGGAGAACCTGAAGGCCCATAGGTGTTTTAGAGATCAAGAGGGAGTCATCAGCAAATAAAAGAATTGGAACTTTTGAATTGTTCAATGAAGGGGCATCATTTTGACAATCAGTTAGAGCTTGCACCACCTCTTAATGAACAAGGAAAAAAGAGTGGGTGCTAGGACACAGCCCTGGCGTACCCCCGCCTGATATTAATACGATCGGTAAGTTCCCCCTGACTACCCCATCTTACTCGAGCATAGGTGTTCTTGTGCAATCTTTGAATTAGGTGCACCAAATTCCTCGGGACACCAATTTTTTTTAGGACTTCCCACAATTTCTGTCTTGGAACAAGATCGAAAGCGGACTTTAGGTCAACAAAAGCAACATACAAGTTTTGTTTGGCCAAAGTAACGTATTTCCAGAGTAGCAGGAAGAATCTAAAAACTTGGTCCATAGTGCTAATTCTTGAGCGGAAACCAGCCTGGAGGGGAGCTAGGACCTGATTGGCTTGGACCCAGTCCATAAGCCTGTCTAGGACTTGCTTAGAGAAAATCTTTTGGAGATTATCAATGAGACTAATTGGGCGGTAATTTACGGGCAGTCCCACATCTCCTTTTTTATAGATAGGGATAATTTCGGCCCCGAGCCACGAATCCGGAATAAGGCCGCCTGCTGCGATGGCATTCGATAATGTATTAATATACCACGCCCAAATAACGGGTTCTGACTTAAACAGGTCCCCCGGTATCTTATCAGGACCAGGAGCCTTAGCGGATTTCAGAGAACTAATAGCTGCTGAGGTTTCAGCAATTGTGAAAACAATGTCCTCCGTAGGACCTTCAGTGAGAGGTCTGCGCTCAACGCCCCTGTGGTCCTCATGGTCCTGCTGCATGGATGAAGCATAGATCTCGGAGAAATGAGCCACCCATCTTTCGGGCTGGATATGAAGATTTGGAGTGACATTACCCTCTTTATGCCTGTTGGTCAACAACCTCCAAAAAGAGCCCTCGTCTCGATTTTCGACTGCCTCCAGCAACTTCTGCCAGATCTCAAATTCCCAATTTTTCTTCGCTAGATCCAGGGCCTTGGTGTAATAATCAATGTGCTACCTCCCAATTCCAACAAACTGACTAGTTTGGACATGCTGCAGTCTGTCATCAGTTGTTCTACAATGGTAAAAACTACCAACTACCCACATATACATATCAATCTGACACTTTTGACACATTGTTTTTCAAATGTCCTGGATAAGTACATTTCACACAAAATATAGGACAGGTTAATACAGGACTCATGATGTACAGAAGTCCATTAGCAATGCAATGACTTACAGTAGAGGTTCCCTACTCATAGGACTTATTACCCAATATCAGCCTTAACTAGATGACATTGGCTATCTAAAGCAGACTCAGCGATAGGGAATAAAGGTTTGGAAATCACTCAACATACGAGTGTGTCTAAACGTAACAGGACAAGGAGGTATAGCACCAACATATTACTGCGTGCATTGTGTGTAAAAGCTAACTCACGCCACTTCTAAATAGTGGAAGTAATAGCCAGGACTATAATCTTATCTAATGTACACACACCTCATTAGTACCTAAGTATTCTAACTGACAGAATAGAAGCCCACACAACTGATATTAAACAGCCTGTACTCACCCCCTTGTGGCTGCTGTGCTGCTCTCAAGCACCCATCTATCTCCGGGTAGGCCACCGACAATATGCGGGCCATTAGGGGGGGTCAGGGTCCGACGGGCACCCCTCCCTCATTGGGAGGACGTTCCCAGTTGGGCCTCTGCGGTCCTGCGGGCCCAGCATCTCAGGTCCTCCCACTGCTTTCTGTAGTACGTGCTCTGCTGGCTAAGGACTACCAGGGTTGGCACTTGCTCAGCGATGGCTCTCGATATCCCCTTTTTCTGATGGGCCCTGACCTGCATGGGAGACACAGACAAAAGGAGATATTCATGTAGAGTTACAGTACACCTACACCAGTGGCCTACACACAGCAGGCACAGCACATGCTCATACAGATTCCACAATATGTTATTCTCATTCATACAACACGACCCAGCAGTCAATCATGCCATGTCAATAGTCACACACTTTCACCGTCAAACACCACCCTAACTGATAAGTATTCCACATTGTACTGATCTGTTTATCTGGAGCCGCATACAACTGTCCATACAGGGGAAGGACCCCTTCCATCAGTTTCTCAAGTTCCTCCGGGGTGAAGGCTGGGGCCCTATCTCCTGCAGGACGTGCCATTGTGGCTTCCAGATACAGAACACAGCAGCTCATGCAGTGGAGGTATTGCTTGCTCGAGTGCCAGGAGTAAAGTGAGACGGGCAATAGAAAATGGCAGTCACAGCCACCAGGGTCATGACCATCACCGCTGGCGGTGATCATTATTGGCCCCAGTTTCCCTTAGACATCAATGTTACCCAATGAGGAGTTGCACAGCGGTTCTGACCGCCTCCGGCCATGACGACTAGCGCCGGCGGAATGAGGTCACTTCCATCTATCCTGTGTGTGCAGGACAGACGGCTGCTATTTTATATATTTTTAAAATATCTATGTCATCCTAGTGCGTCATAGCTTGATGTTAATCACTAGTTGCTTGATTTACGATGTCAACTCATGTGAACTCACTAGTAAAGTGAGTGTCACCTGCCAATATGTCTGATGTATTATCTTTTCAATGTGTGGATGTTTGATAACTGTACCCAACTTAGGGACAAGTTTACTATGTCTGACTTCCTTCTGTGTACAGACCCCTTGTGACAAGTATAGCAATGGAATTGACAGCCAGGATGTCGCAGTTGTGTAGTTTGTGAATAACTGTTTCCCTGTGTCAGGGTTCAAATAGCTTACATGACTTGTCCTGTTTTCCTTTTCTATGGTGTACTTTTTTAATGACAGTATAACAGGTGACCTGAAAAGTATTCTGTCCTATGGCTAGATACAGTCCGATGGGGAGATTGAGAAATGCACCGGTCTACCGGCCCCTAGTCGACATTGCTACCATGGAAGAAAGACACATTATACAGACGTATCATCTGAACAGTCAGACCATTAGGGAACTGTGTGTCCAGTTGGAGCCAGATCTCCTGTCAGACATACGTAATCCCTATGCCATCCCACGAGCAGTACAGTACAGGTGTTATCTGTCCTGCATTGTCTCGCTTCAGGATTTTTTTAGGTGACAGTGGGACTTGCTGCAGGAATATCACAGCCAATGTTCAGTTTTGTGTTACAGGATGTACCTGATGCTACTCGAACACTTGAACAGCTACATCAGGTTCCCACAATGTGCTGATCTGTGCACTGTGAAGACTGCCTGTTATTTCAACTTCACACCTTCCACATGTAACAGGGGCCACTGATGGCACCCACATCGCTTTGGTTCCTTCCAGGGCCAATGAGCAAGTCTACAGGAGCAGGAAGTATCACTATTTGATCAATGTGCAGGTGGTGTGTCTTGCCGACCAATACATATTCCATGTGACAGCAAAGTTTCTGGGATCTGTACATGATTCTTACATCTTGTGGAACAGCAGTGTCCCACAAGTTATGTTGTAACTACTGAGAGAGAGGGCCTGGCTCATTGGTAAGTGTATCACTGTCTATGTCTAACGTCTATGCTACTACACTTCACAGTCAGCGCTATGCCTCTCATAGTTCCCTAATGATTTGAACCTTTGTGCACACAGGTGACTTCGGCTACCCCAACCTGTCCTGGCTCCTGACACCAGTGAGGTACTCTTCAACAGATGGGGGAGGACAGTTACAGTGAGGCTCACAACCAAATGAGGCATGTAATTGAGAGGACATTTGGGCGACTGAAAGCAAGATTCAGATGCCTACATGTGTCCAGTGGTGCCCTACAGTACAGACCACAGAAAGTCTGCCAAATCATTGTTACATGTTGCATGCTACACAATCTTTCCCTGAGAAGACACATTTCACTGTTGGATGAGGAGGAAGTTGCAGCTGGACCAGTGGCTCAAGGTGATGACTTTAGAACTGACGAGTACGCAGATGAGGAGGATACAGCTGACTGTAGGACTGAGTTGATTCGCCAATTCTTCCAGTGAATGCTAGGTATGTGTGGTCTAAAGTTAATGGAATCTCTAACCCTGTCTGCCTAGTGACATTGTCCCTCCTTGTGCTTTGCATCAGGGGATATGAGTGCACTACATCTATTTGTCTGTGTTATGCATTTTTGTTGGGATTCTGACTTACCATCAGGGGAAGTGTAACTGCTATACTGCCAAAGCCATGTGGTACTTGCTGCTGGCATAGCGTGACTTCAGCATGGGGTTTCCCATGTTGCATGGTTTCAAGACTGCAGTTTGGATGTCAATGGTCTGGCCTAATCTTATCACATAACAGTCCAGCTACCCATCCACACTGTTCCCAAAGCTGATGTCTGGTACCTACCTGTTTTAGACATTGCAAGATAGGTTTTCTGTTGGTGATGTTAGCCAGGAGGAATGGTTCTCTTACTCTGCATGTGTGTGATATACATACCTACCTTGTAGATATGTGGTGACCTCCCCACTGCAACATGATTCCTGTGGATTGCATTATGTCCTCTATGTGTACTGGACGGGCAACATGGAAGACACCATTGAAGCTTTACCCTATCTTGATCTATCTTCAAGTCAGATGTGTGGTTCCACTCTGCTTTCTGACATGACTGTTGGCACCCTTGACTTAGGATTACAGTACAGGAAGGATGTCATGACACATCTGCTGGACATTCCTGCCACATCTGTCCATCTATCAGGCTTATTGACACCTAAATGTGCATTTCAATATATATCTTTCACATTAAATAGTACTGGTGACAATGATGACATGTAAGCCATTTCTGTGCTGAAAGGTATTTATTGTGATTCAAAGTGCATTTGCTGAATAGTGGGGTCATGGGGTTTGAAAGCATCAGAGTAGTTGGCCCAGCTGTTGGTTTCACAGGTCCAGTCTCCAAGGACCAAGCGGAAATTGAGTTTTGACAGTGGACAGTCAACTGGGTGTCTCAGTGTCACATAAGGGAGAATGTTCAGGAGAGAGATCACTTCCTGGCAATGTTTTTGGTCTTGGCCTCAGGTCCTGCAGGATGCCTGGATGGCTGATCCTGTTTGTGTAGGGGATCCTCCGCTGCAAGGGTAGGGGTGCTACTAGTCTGTGGGTCCTCCTCTGGCTAGGCCTCCATTGCAGTAGCTGTGGCAGATGAAGATGGCCCAGGTGTTGATTGGCTACTGGTAGGGGCCTGCTGGTGGGTGGAGGACGCATGCAGGATGCTGGTAATTTCAGTGAGCACCCCATAAATGGAGACCATGGTGGCATTCTGTGCCTGCCACTGCTGCATGGCCTCCTGGTGGTATTCCCTCTGCAGCCTCTGGTTCCCCTGCAAGGTTCTCAGTATTTGACCCATCCTGTCCTGGGATTTCTGGTATGCTCCCAGGACTCTGAAGATGGCCTCCTGGACAGTTGTGTCCCAGTGGTGCCTCATCCCTTGACCCACAGTTGCCCTCCTACTGCCCCTTGCCCCCTCTGCCTGTGACCCTGGCAAAGTGTACCCACTCCCACTGACACCAGGACCTTTATTGTCTTGGATGTTAGGGGTTGACTCAGGTCCCTGTACTGTGGGGCACACTATAGATTGATCTGTCCTTGGAACAAAGGTTTAGAGAGGAGGGATTTCCTGTGCTTTAGTAGCCACAGAGATGGGAGAATCATGTGTGGGCAGTATGAGGCTGGTGGTGGTGGACTGACAAGCCATCCTGGATGGGCCAGGTGAGGCGTCCCTTTCCAGACATCCAGAGTTGTAGTCCTCAATTGGGCCTCCTTCGAGGGGCTGACTTCTGTCTCTGGCATCCTCTGCTGGATGGCAGGAGTAGGGATACCTGTGGATGGAAAGGAAGTGTGTTACATTGTTGAAATGTACTTGTTGTTCACATGGTTGCAATCATAGCCTTGACATGCTTTCCAATGATGGCAACCACAGCTGCTTGACCACTGGCAATGTTTAAGGGCTGATGGATAGTGCTGTTGTATGCTTGTAGTATAGAAGGTTGTGGGCATCAATGCTGTCATTGCTGTGTACTAGTGTGCAGTCCAAATATCCTGTAGATGAAGGGGGTTGACGTGGTTATACGTGCAGGTGTCCTAATTTGGAGTTGAATTAGCAATTATACAAGGGTGGGGTGTGTTGCCTTGTAGTAGTTGTAGTATTTGCTACAGTGGGAGATATCCGTGCACTTGATTGGGCTTATGTGGGATTGGTGGTAGTGGGGAGGTGTGGTATGCAAGGGAGGATATTAGGTTCAGGGTGGATTGGTGCACGTAATGGTGCTGTGAGGGGGTGTAAGGGTGGTGGGGGTACATGCTGTGCAGGTGTACATGGTGTCTGGGGAGTGCTGTTGACTTATCAGAGTCCAGTCCTCCTGTTATTCCAGTCAGGCCCTCTGGGTGCAGGATGGCCAAGACCTTCTCCTCCCACAATGATAACTCTGGGGGAGGAGGTGGGGGTCCACCACCAGTCTTGTTGATGGCTATCTAGTGTCTTGCCACCATGGGCTGGACCTTCCCCTGTAGGTCGTTCCACCTCTCCCTGATGTCCTCCCTTGTGCGTGGATGATTTCCCACTAAGTTCACCCTGCTGACCATCCTCTGCCATAACTCAGTTTTCCTGGCTATGGGTGTATGCTGGTCCTGTGCTCCTAACAGCTGTGGCTCCACTCTGATGATTTCGTGTACCATGACCCTCAACTCCTCGTCTGTGAATCATGGGTGTTTCTGTCGTGACATGGTGGATGTCTGGTGGGAGGTAGGGCGTTTAATGTGCAGGGGTGTGCTGTTTGGTGAGGTGGGGTTGTGTGGCTCACTGTGCTTGTGATTTGTGGTGGTTGTGTGCAGTGGTGACGTGTTTGTTGTGTGCAGGGGGCAATTGTGTAGTGTGTGCTGTGTGTTAGGTGTGGTGGTGCCTTTGGTATTCAGGTGCAGTGTCTTCTATTTGTACGTTCTTCCCTTTCTCTGTGAACAATTCAGGATGCAAGGGGCTGTGGGATGTGTGGGGGTGTGTTTTATAGTGCACTGATTAGGTGTGTGTGATGTGTGTTTGTGTGTCAGGTGTGGGTATTTGTGCTGTCCAATGTGGTGTTGTGTTCTGGTGGAGTTGAGTTTTTTACCACAGTGGTTCAGACTGCCAATGGATTACTACTGTGCAATGACCGCTGTGCTGATTTTTAGGTCGTAATTTGGAGGGTGGAATGTTGGCGTGGCGGTGCTGGTGGTGAAACCGCCTCTTTCCCGCCTCTGGTCAGGCAGACGGTGTCAGATTTGTGGCTGATTTTGGGCGGTCTGCAGTTTGTGACTCGTAATACAGTGGTCGTGAGACCGCTGACACTGGCAGTCTTTTGGCACATGCACATATGGCGGTCTTCTGCTAAGACCGCCAAAGTCGTAATGAGAACCTAGATGTCTTCGGTTGGCACTTTAATCTTTTAGGAGCTGTTTTCACTTAAAACTCATAAGTCTGGTTCTACTGATTGGATTTTTCTCGAGTTGGTGTCAAGTTAGATTTTTGTTGTTTTGATGTCAAATAATTTATTAAAATTTACTCTATTTTTCTAAATTGGTTTGGTATTTTTCTTGTGATATGTTGTTACTCTAATACTGTTTGTGTGCTGCATTCATAGTTTACACATTGCCTCTAAGTGAAACCTGACTATTTTTTGGGCCAGGCTAACCAGGTTTAAGCACAGGTTGATTCAGTGACTTTTTAGTGGTTGACCCTGCAAGGGACTGTGGCTGTTGCTTGACCCAGGCTCACACCCCAGGCAACCAACAACCCAATTTATCATACTTATGTGTCTGGCATTCATGAAAATGAAAGGTAGTGAAATGATTCTATGTAAGAGTCATGTGATATGTGTTGCTTCTGCTACAAAAAATGAGGCATTTTCCATTTCCTTTACAACTAACAGGGCATAGGTGGCCTCTTCTCTGGCCATGCTTTTTGTGTAGAGGCATATGACTTGAATATGTCCCTCTTGTTGAAAAGCTGCCAAGGCACTTTATTTGATTTCAGTGTTTGTAGCTCCCAATTTAGCTGTGTAATAGCTTGTCATTTGTACAGAAGATCAGGTGCCAGTGACATTATAGTGTTTATAGAATGCATACATTTGAAGAATATTTGCATGCCATCGTCAAAAACTTTAATTGTGGTTTCCCAGTCAATTTCTTGAATTCTTTCAACTGCCTCTTTTCTGAAAATCTTTGTACTTCATCTTAAATTGCATAAACTGCTGCAAACAGGAAGCATTTAACTTAAGGAGGGGGTGAACTTAGGAGGAAGTCATTGAAGTCCATTTTTTCACTAATTAGGGACAGATGTTCTTTCACAGCTGTGAGGCTGTAATGTGCTAACCATCATTGGCACAGCTTACTAACACAGTCTAGTGACAGTTACTGGTGAATATTTACTGTACCCAGGGTCTGGGGTATTAGCTACTGAACGAGGAATTTTGGAATAAATAGGTTGACACAAATATCAATATCAATTGGCCATGGGGCTATTCCTTTGGGGTGTAACATTGTCAAATTGTAAGTACCATTCTGAATCACTTAATTTACCTCAGCATCAGTACTATTTTCTTTTATTTCCACTTTGGAAACTAGGTCGAAACTTTTGGAACTGAACATTCCTTGAAATCTTTAAAATATTTAATAGAACTAAATCCTAGGCATGCAGTCTGCTGGACAGTTTTGTTCAGAAAAAATCATTCTATGGGAGTAATGCATGCTCTAAATAATGCTTCTTTAACATCGATTTGGCAACTTTTTGTTCCTTGAATAATTTTTTCTCTCAATATCTTCTTTAAGTTACTCATAGGTTTGCACTATAAGATTTTCAACAAATTATTGGGAATATATTGATTTGATTGGTGATCAGGTTCTAGTGAGGTTTTCCTTCTTTCTGTAAATAATAAAATGCTGTTGGATCTGACTTGTCAATATTGCTAAAATAAGAGAATTTCGTCTTGAATTTTGGGTGGTTATTTATTGGTTGTACCCTGCAATGCTCTCACTGTCTATAATTGCATATTTGGGGAGTGCTAGTTCTGTTTATTGTCTAAGGTGGTGTATGCCTGAAGGTCCTTTAACTTTCTCTTAACAGTTTTATGTCTGTTGATCTGAAAAGGAACTAGGTATTATAGTATTATCAAGAGCAACATTTAAAATGTGGGGTATCTGTAGAAACTTGCTGGGTCCCGTAATTTGTAAAGGTGCAATTTCCCAATCTGTTCCATCTAGAATGGGATATGCAGCAATGTTCACAGCATGACGATCATAACTTGCCCTGTGAAAAGAATGTGTTGCAGTTTTTGAAGTACAGGAAATAGCACAATTTTATCAGGAATGTAGTGTCCATTTAGTAAAAGCAACACTGTGGTCAGCATGATGATACAAATTAAAATAACAAATACTCCAGTAGCAATCCAGAGCTAGGACCATGGTGTTATAAGAGAACTACCATCAAATCAGTAGCAAACAGAAAGCCACCAATGACGTTGAACAACGGTGGACTCTTTTGGTACTTAATCTAATTCAAAGCCACAATCAATTTCATAAAGTGTTATTTTTGCAAAGCCAATATTTTAATTGAGGTTGCTCATTTGGTGGTTCATAGTCAATCATAGCAGTCGTTGAACTGTTGGGCTTGTTGAAATTGCAGTATCAGGCTCCTCTGTGGATGTTAGCACTGGAGGTAAAGCTGTAGATGGAGCAAGCTCTACAGACCCAAGACTGCGGCTCAAAATATCACGGTGGTTGCCCTCTTCGCTTTCTTCTAGAGGCAGATCCTTCAGAGTAGAGAGAGGTTGTAATGGCCTGCTCTAAAGGCTTTTTAATATTAAGGGGGGCTCAGCTGAACAGAATTGGCCACATAGTGCTTATTATTTGATCTATGGACGCCATCCTGTTTTGTTTTGAACCCAGAAATGGAAGCAGGATTATAGTTTGTGTGCTTTCTTCCCCAAGAACCAGAACAGGTGGCCTGTAAGATGGCCTAGACACTATTTTATTAAGACTTTTTTCTTGAACTAGCTCACCGACCTTGGGTGAGCCAGCCGTCAACAGCATTAGGACCGTTATGTTCACAGTGGTGAACCTGAATGCCTTTAATTGGTGTTTGAACAGTATAGCTGAACAAAATTACTGTGATACAAAAATATTGTGTCAAGAATATCAGGATATCAAAAATATGGTCAGCAGGTATATGGAAGGTAAAAATATCATCTTTAGTGTTGTTTTTAATATTGTTGTAAAAAAATATCTATGTAGAAAATATTGCTATATGTAATATCATTTGTAAGCATATGTATAACTGGTACATAACTTATTGTATTGTGTTTCATTGTATCAGTTTATATTTCTTAGATTAGTGTTTTTAAGAAAATATATTTTTAGTTATTAAATTGTTGAGCTTTTTATATTTAGTTGTATTAATATATATACATAATTATTCATTTTTTTTATCAGTGGGATATTGTGTTTTTAGAGGATAAAGGTAGGGAGATTTTTTTTTTAAAGTATATTTTAAAATAAAATTCATGTTAGTAATTTAAAATTCTAAATTAATCTTTATTTGATCTTGTGAAAGAAGAACATAAAAGATACATGAGCACTAAAGGACGCCGAAGCCAAGTATTATACCTCCTTGATCCTACAAGAACTAAGGCAGTGGTCAAACATCAATAATTTGGTGCCAGCCAACCCAACAGGATTCAGAAGGGGCTTTGGCATGTCCACTAACATTCTTGCACTCACAGTGCTGGCTGACAAATGTAAGCGACAAGGGAAGAAATTGAATCTTTACATTATCGACTTCAAAGCAGCATTTGACCGAGTGGACCGAGGGACTTTATGGCGCAAGTTACAGGAGATGTGTATTCCAGCCGCACTCTTGCGAGCCATTGAAGATCTCTACACAAACACATGGATTCAGGTCAAATTGGGTGATGGCTCAAGGTTATCGAGGAAAATTCCAACGGAAATGAGGTTGAAACAAGGGTGCGTGCTGGCTCCTCTTCTTGGTAATCTGTTTATGGCAGATCTATGCACTAGGTTAGACAGCGTAAACTCTCATCCACCACGTTTGGGCCCCTTTGCTTTATCTCATGTTGCATACGCAGATGAGTTGTATTGTTGAGCCTTACCAAAATAGGCATGCAGAGGTTAATCGCCGAATTAAAGTATTATGTGAAAGCAAACTACCTAGAAATAAATACCATCAAAACTAAAACAATGACAATTTCAAAGGGCACTGCACAGATATTCAAGATTTGCCTGGATGCCGAGCACCTAGAAGAAGTCAACTCCTATACATATCTGGGGCTTTATTTGGACAACAAGCTAAACTTCCCGAGCACAATTGTAACATAACTAAGAAAGCAAATGCGCTAATCCATGCACTTTGCATTCTGCGCAAAAGACTGAACTGACGCTCCTTTAAACCTCTCCTATCCATAAGAGCACACAAGTTTTTTCTGGCAGTAGCATATGCAAGCACTGCTCTGCGCAGGATGGATGCATTGCTCTTGAACACTCTGCAAACTAAAACATATAAGGCAGTATTCGGCCTCCCAAAAAATGCCTCCTCTGCACAAATCTGCCTGGAATTCGGCCTCATTGCCCAGTCGCTGGGAAGAAAATATGCCGCAATAAAGGCTTGGTACAACATAAGAGCGACACAGAGCGATCTAACAACGCTCTACGGTCAGCCTTAGTTAACAATCCCTCCTCCAGCCATCATAAATACCTCTTCTCTGCGTTGAAACAGAAAAGCATGCGTGAGCTTTGGGAAAAGTATTTACCCTTTTCAACCTTTACGAAAGCAGTTAACAGTGCAACAAAACTTCATACCGCCATGGGCGACGAGAACATCTTCAGCAAACGATCACACGCCTGGGTGGTTATCAATAACTATGACATGATGAAACCCGCTCAATACCTAATCCAGACATTCTCACCTCCAATCAAACGAAAACTGATGGCGTAACGCTTTGGTAACTTCAAGCTCTAGCAGACCAATACGTTGTAGATTATATGGATCCAGAAAAGAGGACTTTATACATCTAATTTGTATCTGTCCCATGCTAAAGTAAGCCAGGGCTGCTTTATTGAAAAACATGTTATTGGATAGAGGGGTTCACTCGTGTGGGTCTGCAATTATCTGCAGTCTTAAAGCTGAAGACACACAATTAAAATATAAATTAGTTAAATTCCTGCAGATACATGCAAAGGTCGCGATCATGAATGCGTAACTGGCCCGATCAGCATCCTCAGTTTGATTGGCAGCTTTAGGAAGCCTAATCTTTAAAGAGCAGTTCGATGACATTTCCGTTCATAGGAACAATATAACTGCTAATTTTCTCGACGCTGCCGTTTTACCTAAGAAAAAACAAAAGGTTGTATTACTACTGAGGCAATTAACTAAATAAACAAGTAAGTTAATGTTTGCACTGTGGATCACGTTGACCGTTCTCACCGGCTGTTTTTATATCCTTTTTCATTCCTAGAGGAAAAGAAGGCAAGTTTTACTTGGTCCTCTACATTTTTCAGGCTTAGCTCCAGGTGGACTATAAAGTGAAGGGTTAATAGGGGAAACATCCTATATCTACTGGCAGACTCTATTCTCCTCTACATGCACCCTGCTGATGTCACCATAGCCCCATACCCCCGAGCCATAAGGCAATGAAACGAGGCACCTCCTCCCATAAATTTAAAAAATGGGAGTGCCTGGTCTGTCCACTATGGGGCTGGCTAAAGGTAAAATGGAGCTAACAGCCTGCAAATATTAACTTACCCTGCTCCCAATACAAGGGGTCCAGGAGCATGCCTCGTCAAACAACATTCCTAAGAAAAGAAACTGGCTCAATCTCTCAATTAGTTTGCCTCCTATACATATGGGACGTGTTTTTGTATTCTTGGTGCTACATACCATTATAAAAGTCTGAGAGAAGTTAGTTTGCAAGTTTAGATTTTCCATGAAGCTCACAAAGCGAGATAATAGTAACTTAAGGCCATTTGCAGTCCTAGCGAGCAGCACAGCATGATCCGCGTAAGGGAGTGCTGGAATAGGCTTATTCTGAACTATGGGCACATCGGCCCACAAGTTCACAAGAACTGATTCAAGATTGTTTATTTATAACAAAAATAGAATCAGGGCAAGCACAGACATCTGGCGTACTCCTCAGTTAACATGAAAGCGGAGGAGCATTCACCATTTTCACCATACCTTACAGACGCCTTTACGTTCAAGTGAAGATGGCGCAGAAAAGCAACTAGACTGCATTCAGGCCCATGGATGTTAGTATATCCGACAATTACGACCGATTAATGCAATGAAAGGCACTTTATAGGTCCATAAATGCCAGCTGAAAGGAACTGCCCTTGACAATCTTGTACTTAGAGACTAATACATGGAGATGTAAGCACTTTTTGATGGTGCCAAGGCCTTTCCTAAAGCCAGACTAGGCTGAGGAAATAATGTTTCTCTCTGAAGACCACTCTAGCAGGTGATCCATTATAATAATCCCAATTATTTTTGTGACAGAATCAAGGAGAGAAATGGGCCGGTAACACTTGGGGTCATGCATGTTTCCTTTCTTGAAGACTGAAATGATAATAGATTTGCACTAGGATGGGGGGGAGGGGCGAACCTTGCATACAGAGTTAAAAATGTTGGCAAGCAATGGTGACCAAAAAACCCAGGTTAACCTTAAACATGTCCATGGGTATCCCATCTGGCCCAGGAGCTAATGTTTTGGGTCTGTTTTCGATGGTATTGGATACTTCCTCTACTGTAAAGTTAACACTCAAAGATAGTGGTACATCTGACAGACCATTCTCGCTATGGGGTGCTAGATAGATGTATTTTGCAAAAATGCTCTATTCAGCAGTCAGGGCCACCGTGGGTTGTCACAAGGTCAGGGTAGCATCCAGGAGCAAAAACTGCACAGAATGATTTCCAGAAAGCCTGTGTGTCAGTGGCCGGGCAGGCAGCAATTAAATTGTCCCACTTCTTAACCCTAAATTCTGTTTTTTTTAGCTCTATGTTATAAGCCTTTCTGCAGGCAATAATTGCCCCCAGTCTCTAAGAAGTTGCTTCAGAGCCCAACATTACTTTTTGTTAGCTGCTCTACACAACTTATCAAACCAGGAATTTGTACTACTAGGCTTAGTGAATGTCGACTTAGACAAGATGTCCCTGATATACGAGATTCGATCAATAAAACTGGTCAAGATTTTGGAGGACCCCAACATCTATGATGTGCACCCTGTCACTACGTCAGTGCTCTAACTAGTCAGCTGGAACATTACTTTATTCATATCAGCAGAACATCAGACTAGCCTGCAAACCGGATCTTTGGTGGACAGCGGCTGCATAGTCCCCCTAGTAGGACTTGTACCCTTTGCAATGGCAAAGGTGAGTGCTAGGGGGTTGTGATCACTCTGAAGTGTGTAACTGACTTTCCCATCAACAGTGAAGGGGTGCAGCCTCTGTGAGATAATGACAAAGGGCCTAATTACAACCCTGGTGATGCGACCACCATGTCGCCAATGCGGAGGCTGGGAGAACGCCGCCAAGTGGCGGCCTCCTGACTGCTCATTACGATGTTCCCACAGGGCTGGAGATGCAATCAGTGTGGCAGAATTGGCTTCAGCTGTAAGGGTGAGCTAAGACTATTGGCAGCTGCATTGATTGCACCACCAGAACAGTGGGTATGCGCACTGTTGCCATGACAGGCGGCCGCATACTGTAGGAGGCTGGACTGGCTTGTAGTGAGTACCAAGGGGTACTTACACCTTGCACCAGGCCCAGGTATCCCTTATTAGTGTAGAGGGGTGTCTAGCAGCTTAGGCTGATAGAAAAGGTATCTTAGCAGAGCAGCTTAGGCTGAACTAGGAGACGAGTGAAGCTCCTACAGTACCACTAGTGTCATATGCACAATATCATAAGAAAACACAATACACAGATATACTAAAAATAAAGGTACTTTATTTTTATGACAATATGCCAAAGTATCTCAGTGAGTACCCTCAGTATGAGGATAGCAAATATACACAAGATATATGTACACAATACCAAAATATGCAGTAATAGCAATAGAAAACAGTGCAAACAATGTATAGTCACAATAGGATGCAATGGGGGCACATAGGGATAGGGGCAACACAAACCATATACTCTAGAAGTGGAATGCGAACCACGAATGGACCCCAAACCTATGTGACCTCGTAGAGGGTCGCTGGGACTGTAAGAAAACAGTGAGGGTTAGAAAAATAGCCCACCCCAAGACCCTGAAAAGTGGGTGCCAAGTGCACCTAAGTTCCCCAAAGAGCACAGAAGTCGTGATAGGGGAATTCTGCAGGAAAGACCAACACCAGCAATGCAACAACGATGGATTTCCAGACGAGAGTACCTGTGGAACAAGGGGACCAAGTCCAAAAGTCACGATCAAGTCGGGAGTGGGCAGATGCCCAGGAAATGCCAGCTGTGGATGCAAAGAAGCTGCCACCGGATGGTAGAAGCTGAGGATTCTGCATGAACGACAAGGGCTAGAAACTTCCCCTTTGGAGGATGGATGTCCCACGTCGTGAAGAGTCGTGCAGAAGTGTTTTCCCGCAGAAAGACCGCAAACAAGCCTTGCTAGCTGCAAGGGTTGCGGTTAGGGTTTTTGGATGCTGCTGTGGCCCAGGAGGGACCAGGATGTCGCCAATTGCGTGAGAAGACAGAGGAGGCGCCCAGCAAGAGAAGGAGCCCACTCAGAAGCAAGCAGCACCCGCAGAAGTGCCAGAACAGGCACTACAAAGTGGAGTGAATCAGTGCTCACCCGAAGTTGCACAAGAGAGTCCCACGCCGCCGGAGGACAACTCAGTAGGTCGTGCAATGCAGGTTAGAGTGCTGGGGACCCAGGCTTGGCTGTGCACAAAGGAAATCCTCAGTGAGTGCACAGGAGCCGGAGTAGCTGCAAAACATGCGGTTCCCAGCAATGCAGTCTGGCGTGGGGAGGCAAGGACTTACCTCCACCAAACTTGGACTGAAGAGTCACTGGACTGTGGGAGTCACTTGGACAGAGTTGCTGAGTTCAAGGGACCTCGCTCGTTGTGCTGAGAGGAGACCCAGAGGACCGGTGATGCAGTTCTTTGGTGCCTGCGGTTGCAGGGGGAAGATTCCGTCGACCCACGGGAGATTTCTTCGGAGCTTCTAGTGCAGAGAGGAGGCAGACTACCCCCACAGCATGCACCACCAGGAAAACAGTCGAGAAGGCGGTAGGATCAGCGTTACAGTGTCGCAGTAGTCATCGTTGCTACTTTGTTGCAGTTTTGCAGGCTTCCAGCGCGGTCAGCAGTCGATTCCTTGGCAGAAGGTGAAGAGAGAGATGCAGAGGACCTCTGATGAGCTCTTGCATTCGTTATCTAACGAATTCCCCAAAGCAGAGACCCTAAATTGCCAGAAAAGGAGGTTTGGCTACCTAGGAGAGAGGATAGGCTAGCAACACCTGAAGGAGCCTATCAGGAGTCTCTGACGTCACCTGCTGGCGCTGGCCACTCAGAGCAGTCCAGTGTGCCAGCAGCACCTCTGTTTCCAAGATGGCAGAGGTCTGGAGCACACTGGAGGAGCTCTGGGCACCTCCCAGGGGAGGTGCAGGTCAGGGGAGTGGTCACTCCCCTTTCCTTTGTCCAGTTTCGCGCCAGAGCAGGGCTGAGGGATCCCTGAACCGGTGTAGACTGGCTTATGCAGAGATGGGCACCATCTGTGCCCATCAAAGCATTTCCAGAGGCTGGGGGAGGCTACTCCTCCTCAGCCCTGACACCTTATTCCAAAGGGAGAGGGTGTAACACCCTCTCTCTGAGGAAGTCCTTTGTTCTGCCTTCCTGGGCCAAGCCTGGCTGGACCCCAGGAGGGCAGAAACCTGTCTGAGGGGTTGGCAGCAGCAGCAGGTGCAGTGAAACCCCAGGAAAGGCAGTTTGGCAGTACCCGGGTCTGTGCTAGAGACCCCGGGAATCATGGGATTGTCTCCCCAATACCAGGATGGCATTGGTGGGGCAATTCCATGATCTTAGACATGTTACATTGCCGTATTTGGAGATAACCATTGTGAAGCTATACATAGGTAGTGACCTATGTATAGTGCACACGTGTAATGGTGTCCCCGCACTCACAAAGTCCGGGGAATTGGCCCTGAACAATGTGGGGGCACCTTGGCTAGTGCCAGGGTGCCCACACACTAAGTAACTTAGCACCCAACCTTTACCAGGTAAAGGTTAGACATATAGGTGACTTATAAGTTACTTAAGTGCAGTGTAAAATGGCTGTGAAATATAGTGGACGTTATTTCACTCAGGCTGCAGTGGCAAGCCTGTGTAAGAATTGTCAGAGCTCCCTATGGGTGGCAAAAGAAATGCTGCAGCCCATAGGGATCTCCTGGAACCCCAATACCCTGGGTACCTCAGTACCATATACTAGGGAATTATAAGGGTGTTCCAGTATGCCAATGTGAATTGGTAAAATTGGTCACTAGCCTGTTAGTGACAATTTGTACAGAGAGAGCATAACCACTGAGGTTCTGATTAGCAGAGCCTCAGTGAGACAGTTAGGCACCACACAGGGAACACATACATATAGGTCACAAACTTATGAGCACTGGGGTCCTGGCTAGCAGGGTCCCAGTGACACATAACAAACATACTGAAAACATAGGGTTTTCACTATGAGCACTGGGCCCTGGTTAGCAGGATCCCAGTGAGACAGTGAAAACACCCTGACATACACTCACAAACAGGCCAAAAGTGGGGGTAACAAGGCTAGAAAGAGGCTACTTTCTCACACAACCTCCCCCCCCCCCCCAAACGAAGGACAATAAGGCTAACCTTGGCCAGTTGGGACTTTATTGTCTAAGTGGTGATAAGTAGAGAGTAGCTCTGCAATAGACTGGTTACTCCCTTTATCATCCACTATATGGTTACTTCCCTGTGGGGATGTAAACCACCCTGTTTGAAGTTTTTTAGCTAAGCAACAATGTGAAGATGTATTTTCAGAGTTTCTATCAGTAAGTTTTAGTTTAGAGCAGTGGGAATTATCCACTGAACCTATTTCTAGTGATGAGAATGCCAGACAGGGATGCTGTCTCAGTAAAGCCATAGCTGGGCAAAAACGTTGTCCATATGGCTGGAAGAGAGAACAGGGATGCTGTTTCTCTTTAGTTGGAGCAGGGCAGGGATACTGTCCTATTAGCTCCACACTAGGACAGGGATGCTGTCCTAAGTGTTGTGAGGCAGTGCAGGGTTTCTGCACTAAAGTTTCTCTGGGAGAGTTGGAGGGATGCTCCATGTTAACTAAAATGGTGCTCTTTTTCTCACTAGTATGAGTTATCCCACAGAGAGGTACTTCTACCTCAGGGAGTACAGCTTTGCCAGCTGATGATTCCCTTGGAACAGGTGCCACCCCAGGAGGGGTTTCTCCTACCACAGGAATGATATCCTGATTGGCAGGGTGGTTAGGGGATACTGTGATACCCTTTTTACCTGTTGTTGGAGAGGGATCCTGAGTTTTCAGGCCTTCTCTCCTTTGCTTTTTCATTTCAGTAGAAATGAGAGGGAACAATTCCTCTGGGATGCCCAGCATGGCTGCATGGGCATAAAACTCTACATCAGCCCAACCTGAGGCCTCTAGGTCATTACCTAAGAGACAGTCTACAGGTAAGCTAGGTGATACTACCACCTGCTTAGGGCCAGTAACTCCACCCCAACTAAACTGAATTATAGCTAAGGGAAGAAACTTAGTGGAGTTATGGACATCAATAATCTTATACTGTTGTCCAATGATGTGTTGTTCAGGATGCACTAGGTTTTCAGTCACCAAAGTGATACTGGCACCTGTGTCCCTGTAGGCCAAGGCCTCAACACCATTTATTGAAACTGTCTGCCTGTACTTATCCATTGTAAGGGGACAAGCAGCCAGTGTGGCAAGGCCAATGCCACTAGGTGTGACAGAAACTGTCTGGGGACTAACTACCCCAGTTTCTATTATGGACCCATAAGTGAACCCAACTACACCCTTAACTTGACTGTTGCCAGCAGTCCCACCACTAGTACCACTACTGCTAGGGGCACTAGAGCTTGATGTATTAGTGGTGGTAGGCTCAGGGGATTTACCTGGACAGGACTTATCCCCTGGCCTATGGCCTCTGTTTTTACACACAAAGCACCAAGGCTTTTAAATTGTGTAGGTTGAGAAGAAGAGGAAGAATTTGTTTTATCCCCACCCCCCGAAGAGTGTTTAAGATTTGAAGTGGGATCTTTGGTTTTAACCTTATCCCCATGCTTATCTTGAGATTTCTCACCATCTTTCTTCTTGCCATCCTTGTCACCACCTGTATGAACTTTTCTGTTCACTCTTGTTCTGACCCATTTGTCTGCCTTCTTTCCCAATTCTTGGGGTGAGGTCATATCTGAGTCCACTAGATACTGGTGCAACAAACCAGACACACAATTATTAAGTATATGCTCTCTCAGGATTAAATTATACAGGCTTTGATAGTCAGCAACTTTACTGCCATGTAACCACCCCTCCAAGGCCTTCACTGAATAATCAACAAAGTCTACCCAGTCTTGTGAAGACTCCTTTTTGGTTTCTCTGAACTTCATCCTGTACTGTTCAGTGGTTAAGCCATAACCATCTAGGAGTGCATTCTTAAGAACTTTAAAATTATTGGCCTCACTTTCTTTTACAGTAAGGAGCCTATCCCTACCCTTTCCACTGAAAGATAGCCATAGGATAGCAGCCCACTGACTCTGAGGGACCTCCTGTACAACACAGGCCCTCTCAAGTGCAGCAAACCACTTGTTAATGTCATCCCCCTCCTTGTAAGGGGGAACTATCTTGTGCAGATTCCTAGAATCATGCTCTTTTGCAGGATGACTATTTGGAATACTGCTGCTGCCACCATGGGTTTCTAAACCCAATTTCTGTCTTTCTCTTTCTATTTCCAAGGACTGCCTATCTAAATCCAGCTGTTGCTTCTTGAGCTTCAGCCTGGATTGTTCCACTCTCAATCTATTGAGCTCCCTTTCTAACACTCTGTCATCAGGGTGGGTGGGTAGGGCATGTCTTGAAACAAAAGAATAGTGAGAATGAACAGAAGGAGACCTGGCCCTAACAGATGTCACACTAACATTCTGGCCTACAGAAGTGACACTTATACTGTGATGAGAAACAACACTATTACTGTGATGTGAAGCAACACTCTTACTGTGATGTGAATTCACATCAGTACCAGCTATGCTAGGTGGCTTGCTAAGGGGCAGGTTGGAAAGATTCCCTCCCAACTCTTTTGCTAGGGGTGCCCCAGAATCAGAGTGGGAACCATCAGCTAATTTCTCACCAGAAGTACCAACAAAAGTCTTGTCTTGTTCAACTCGCATGTTAACTAATAGTTCTCTAGAGGGATTCTTCCCTACCCCTAAACCTCTTTCTACACAGAGACTCCTTGCTGCCTTCCAGCTAAGGTGATCATAAGCAGTCTTGGACAGATCAACAGTTTGGCCTGTGCCAGACATTATAGAGAAGGTTTAAGGGACAGAAAAAGAAAGAAAAAGTTTTTAGAACTTTTTAAAGAACAGGAAAAAAAACTTTTAAAACTTTCTAAGAACTTTTTGAAAGTTTAGAGGTACTTTTCAGCACTTAGTAAAGAAGTGAGAGAAGAAAAGCAAAACTTTTTGGTTAGGTGTACATACACTGAACTTGTTTTGTATATTTTTCTCTTATGAAAAGTACAATGACAAAAGTGGTAAGTAGTTGCAAAGTACTTATCCCACCGCTGCACAACCAAGGAAGGAGGCTGGACTGGCTTGTAGTGAGTACCAAGGGGTACTTACACCTTGCACCAGGCCCAGGTATCCCTTATTAGTGTAGAGGGGTGTCTAGCAGCTTAGGCTGATAGAAAAGGTAGCTTAGCAGAGCAGCTTAGGCTGAACTAGGAGACGAGTGAAGCTCCTACAGTACCACTAGTGTCATATGCACAATATCATAAGAAAACACAATACACAGATATACTAAAAATAAAGGTACTTTATTTTTATGACAATATGCCAAAGTATCTCAGAGTGTACCCTCAGTATGAGGATAGCAAATATACACAAGATATATGTACACAATACCAAAATATGCAGTAAAAGCAATAGAAAACAGTGCAAACAATGTATAGTCACAATAGGATGCAATGGGGGCACATAGGGATAGGGGCAACACAAACCATATACTCTAGAAGTGGAATGCGAACCACGAATGGACCCCAAACCTATGTGACCTCGTAGAGGGTCGCTGGGACTGTAAGAAAACAATGAGGGTTAGAAAAATAGCCCACCCCAAGACCCTGAAAAGTGGGTGCCAAGTGCACCGAAGTTCCCCAAAGAGCACAGAAGTCGTGATAGGGGAATTCTGCAGGAAAGACCAACACCAGCAATGCAACAACGATGGATTTCCAGACGAGAGTACCTGTGGAACAAGGGGACCAAGTCCAAAAGTCACGATCAAGTCGGGAGTGGGCAGATGCCCAGGAAATGCCAGCTGTGGATGCAAAGAAGCTGCCACTGGATGGTAGAAGCTGAGGATTCTGCATGAACGACAAGGGCTAGAAACTTCCCCTTTGGAGGATGGATGTCCCACGTCGTGAAGAGTTGTGCAGAAGTGTTTTCCCGCAGAAAGACCGCAAACAAGCCTTGCTAGCTGCAAGGGTCGTGGTTAGGGTTTTTGGATGCTGCTGTGGCCCAGGAGGGACCAGGATGTCGCCAATTGCGTGAGGAGACAGAGGGGGCGCCCAGCAAGAGAAGGAGCCCACTCAAAAGCAAGCAGCACCCGCAGAAGTGCCGGAACAGGCACTACAAAGTGGAGTGAATCGGTGCTCACCTGAAGTTGCACAAGAGAGTCCCACGCCGCCGGAGGACAACTCAGGAGGTCGTGCAATGCAGGTTAGAGTGCTGGGGACCCAGGCTTGGCTGTGCATGAAGGAAATCCTCGTTGAGTGCACAGGAGCCGGAGTAGCTGCAAAACACGCGGTTCCCAGCAATGCAGTCTGGCGTGGGGAGGCAAGGACTTACCTCCACCAAACTTGGACTGAAGAGTCACTGGACTGTGGGAGTCACTTGGACAGAGTTGCTGAGTTCAAGGGACCTCGCTCGTCGTGCTGAGAGGAGACCCAGAGGACCGGTGATGCCGTTCTTTGGTGCCTGTGATTGCAGGGGGAATATTCCGTCGACCCCCAGGGGAGATTTCTTTGGAGCTTCTAGTGCAGAGAGGAGGCAGACTACCCCCACAGCATGCACCACCAGGAAAACAGTCAAGAAGACGGCAGGATCAGCGTTACAGTGTCGCAGTAGTCGTCGTTGCTACTTTGTTGCAGTTTTGCAGGCTTCCAGCGCGGTCAGCAGTTGATTCCTTGGCAGAAGGTGAAGAGAGAGATGCAGAGGAACTCTGATGAGCTCTTGCATTCGTTATCTAAGGAATTCCCCAAAGCAGAGACCCTAAATAGCCAGAAAAGGAGGTTTGGCTACCTAGGAGAGAGGATGGGCTAGCAACACCTGAAGGAGCCTATCAGAAGGAGTCTCTGACGTCACCTGCTGGCCCTGGCCACTCAGAGCAGTCCAGTGTGCCAGCAGCACCTCTGTTTCCAAGATGGCAGAAGTCTGGAGCACACTGGAGGAGCTCTGGGCACCTCCCAGGGGAGGCGCAGGTCAGGGGAGTGGTCACTCCCCTTTCCTTTGTCCAGTTTCACGCCAGAGCAGGGCTGAGGGATCCCTGAACCGGTGTAGACTGGCTCATGCAGAGATGGGCACCATCTGTGCCCATCAAAGCATTTCCAGAGGCTGGGGGAGGCTACTCCTCCCCAGCCCTGACACCTTATTCCAAAGGGAGAGGGTGTAACACCCTCTCTCTGAGGAAGTCCTTTGTTCTGCCTTCCTGGGCCAAGCCTGGCTGGACCCCAGGAGGGCAGAAACCTGTCTGAGGGGTTGGCAGCAGCAGCAGCTGCAGTGAAACCCCGGGAAAGGCAGTTTGGCAGTACCCGGGTCTGTGCTAGAGACCCGGGGAATCATGGGATTGTCTCCCCAATACCAGGATGGCATTGGTGGGGCAATTCCATGATCTTAGACATGTTACATGGCCATATTCGGAGTTACCATTGTGAAGCTATACATAGGTAGTGACCTATGTATAGTGCACGTGTGTAATGGTGTCCCCGCACTCACAATGTCCGGGGAATTGGCCCTGAACAATGTGGGGGCACCTTGGCTAGTGCCAGGGTGCCCACACACTAAGTAACTTAGCACCCATCCTTTACCAGGTAAAGGTTAGACATATAGGTGACTTATAAGTTACTTAAGTGCAGTGTAAAATGGCTGTGAAATAACGTGGACGTTATTTCACTCAGGCTGCAGTGGCAGGCCTGTGTAAGAATTGTCAGAACTCCCTATGGGTGGCAAAAGAAATGCTGCAGCCCATAGGGATCTCCTGGAACCCCAATACCCTGGGTACCTCAGTACCATATACTAGGGAATTATAAGGGTGTTCCAGTATGCCAATGTGAATTGGTAAAATTGGTCACTAGCCTGTTAGTGACAATTTGTACAGAGAGAGCATAACCACTGAGGTTCTGATTAGCATAGCCTTAGTGAGACAGTTAGGCACCACACAGGGAACACATACATATAGGTCACAAACTTATGAGCACTGGGGTCCTGGCTAGCAGGGTCCCAGTGACACATAACAAACATACTGAAAACATAGGGTTTTCACTATGAGCACTGGGCCCTGGTTAGAAGGATCCCAGTGAGACAGTGAAAACACCCTGACATACACTCACAAACAGGCCAAAAGTGGGGGTAACAAGGCTAGAAAGAGGCTACTTTCTCACACATACCAACTGTGCTAGCAGGGTGGCCAGTGCACTGCCCATTATATGGGCAATATCAGTGTAGGGGGCCCTTCTCTGCCTTTCTGCCAACCTTTTCATGGCAGTGTCCCTGCCATGAAAAGGTCAGCAGAAAGGCAGATCATAACATGAAGGGCAGTGCCGCTGCAGGCACCGCCTCCATATTCTTCTGTTGTGTATCCATTTTAGTTATAGCTTCATACACGTTACTCTAGCAAACTAGGCCTGCCGCTGTCCTTTAACCTAGACATATTTATTCAGCTTAAGTTTGTTATTTTAACAATGGCCACATTTGCGGTCTTGTTTTATTTTCTCTATCTAGCTGTTCTTTGCCTAGGCCAGCACTGCGTTCTTAAACAAGACATTTCTTTCACTCTGTGCTTTTCTCAAGGCTGCAGTAAGAAAGGTTGCCGGCAAAAGTGGTACGCTTTGTCTCTAATGTTCATAGAAACATACACACTCTTACATGGGGATCCTTCCTTGGAACATCAGCTGTTTTATTAGAAAAACACTACTTTAACCCATGTATGTTAAAGGGAGATTCCAGCCAGATGACCACGATTGTATGCTGATTGCTGATTGCTTCGCTGCAGCTGCTTATGTAGACTGCAGGCCTCTTGCTCAGGTATGAGCGATGATGTCTTCCCAGGGGAACCTGAAGGTCAGAATTAGAGCTTAATATGCTGTGCTCTAACATAGCCTAGGTAGGGCTATTCTTAACGATCATAGTGACAACTTGGTAGCGTTATTTTTATGCTTTACTCTCCCTGTCACAATTTGAATCCTGTCATGCTTCTTTGTCCTATTTATTGCAGTACATACTTTTTTATCTAAGATGCAGTTACTCCAATAAAACCTTATTGAACTATAATCTGCCTCTGATTGTCCTTACATACGTGAGACTAATGTAACTGAGACAAACGGATGAGATCTGAGTGACCACGATTTCCCTGAGGAGTCAATTGTGTCATGCGCTCGGTTGCCCAATCATCCCTGCTTTTGGGTGGAGATGAGGCACTGCTAGTTAGCTGGAACAAAACCCAGATTAGCCCGACAAGTGTCACCTGTAGTGGGTTCAGACTCAGTCCCCCACAGTTCAAGTGATTCTGCCTTTTAAATCCAGTAGTCTCATTAGAATAATGAGAACCTACGTGACATGGCGCTTGGTCAGGCACTAATTTTCGGGTCCTCTTGAGTATCTCTGTCTCACTACATGCAAAGACACCTGAGTTCTATATATGGAGATGCCCGTGGTATTGAGGATTTTCCACCTCAGCTAAGTAGGGAGTACTGAACTAACGCTGTAGGTTGTTCAAGCTTGAACCCTAAAAGGATAATAACCATTTGGTGTGCTTATCTCTGAACAAAACTCACCATTCATTACGGTGAACCCGCAACAGGTAGCAATTGCAGTCAATATGCAACCACCCCTTACTGCATATTTATTGGCACATGGCCTAACGGCCCAGGGTGTCCAGTTACATTTGTTGGTGAGGCTTATCCAGCCCATAGAACTGAAATTTTCTATTCTTGGGTCACATTTCCAGCAGCTGATGGGAACACAAATACCCATCACTATACACCTGCAAACATACCTGCACAATATAAAACATATACATATCTAGAAATACCTCTATCTTATCGAGAACATAATAATTGGCTTGAAGGTGCCCTACCCCATACAATTTTACAAGTTAGGTTAGGTCCTCTAAGTAATGATGGTCCTACCTGGCGTTTATTGGCCACATATACACCACACCCTGCTGCAGCAACCTTGATGGTAACTGAAGTCTGTTGCTTATATGCTGACCTTACGGCAATATACAGACGATTAGTGCAGTTTGTAATGCAAACATTAAACACGAACCCAGCACGTGCTGCCCAGGTGCAACCACATGCAGTAACGCCAGGCATTAATCCTGTGACTGTACATTCAATCATGGGTAAAGTACCCGCCAAACGAGAAGAGATTCCGTTTTGGTTAGCTAAAAAAATAAATGCAATGGAAGCAGTAATTCCCCATACGGGACCTCAGGTTAAGCATAGAATATTATCTATGTGCTTGCCATTTGGGATGGTTCCCACAGTAGATAACCTCAATATTTGGGGCACGGTATTTTCCACACTCTATACCACCACACATGGTACACCGACACTTGCCAATCTACCGGAAGTGTTAAAACAAATTCAAGATGAATATGGGGTTGCCCCGGCCCTGGGCTTGGGAATGCAACTCATGGGCAATTGTACCACTATATCTTCAATCATATTAAGTAACCTTAAAGGGGAAGCAGGTGACCTAGCAGTGCGCATGTGTTCCCAGGATGTTCCTCCACAGGATCAAGAACGTAAGCTGCCAAAGATTACTGTGGAGACCTACTCTAGTATTGGTTGAGATCGTCTGGGGGCCAGACCCACAAAACCACAGTTTCAGGGTAAATCTAATAAAGATTCTACCAAGCAACCTCCTGTGGGTTCTAAAAATGCTGGGATAAAAAACAACAAACACCTAAAAAAGAAAGGGGAGAATCTCCTCATACGATAGATACTCCACCCACAGAATAGATATAGGGCCTGATTCTAACTTTGGAGGACGGTGTTAAACCGTCCCAAAAGTGGCGGATATACCACCTACCGTATTACGAGTTCCATAGGATATAATGGACTCGTAATACGGTAGGTGGTATATCCGCCACTTTTGGGACGGTTTAACACCGTCCTCCAAAGTTAGAATCAGGCCCATAATCTCAGAAATAGAGATAATACAAAAACACCTGCCAGATATCAATATACTGACACACGCCAATCTCGTTCCTTTCAGGACTCACCTGAAAAACGCAATGATAGAGGTGGGCAGTCAGAGTGAAGAATCGAGACAAGAATCACAACCCTCTACAGAAGTTTCTGTTAAAAAAGAAGAGAAACTTCCCCAACAAAAACACCAAATCAAAAAGAAGAAAGTGGCAGCAGTTGTGATTCGTAATGCCACTCAAGAAAAGAGCTCTATTGAAGAACAGGAAATGGGCACTAGCGCTACCAGACAGTGAGGCAGAGGTCACAATAGTTCGCTGGAATGTTCAAGAGCATCTGGAGGTGAAAGCAACTGATAACTTCTTACGAGTTTAAACTGCAGACATGCATGTCTCCCCCCTCCCCCGTCCCTCCTCCCCCCTCCAACTTCCACTACCCAGACCCAATCCCCTCTACCTCAGCCTATCCCAAGCACACCATCAGACCAGCGTGCACACACATCAACACACAAAAGTGGGTCAGGAAAACATAAGCACCACACATCCCACAGGCACTCACACAAGCACCATACCATGCACACATACCAACATCCACTTCCTCCACTCTGTCCCCCTCCTCAACGTCCTCCACCTCCCTCTCAGTCTCGTCTCCACTCACACCTGCATGCACTACATCATCAGCCACTGCCTCCATCACCAGGACGCCCATCACAACACACCGCTCACGTGCAATCACCACCCCCACTACCATTCACACGTCCCCTGTGTCCTCTCCCAGTGTGCTGTGAGCCCTTCTCCCAAAGTACACAAACGCAGGCACACACCCACTCAACAGCCATCCACCTCACAACAGCGTCCAGCCCATTCACCTTCACCCAAACTCAGCAGACGTACACCTCCCACAACCACTCCCTCTTCCTCCACTCCCACACCCTCTCCATCTTCCCATCCCAGTGTGTCTAAAAAACTTTCCCTAGCTAACATTAACCTCTTCCCTACACCTCCCCCCGTCCTTCCCCTAGGGCCAGGATGTCTAGATCCCAGCCCAGTACCTCAGCCACCAAATCTGCATCTGCTGTGGTCCCTGCAAGTCCGGGAGGTTCGACGGGGGCACCCGTCAGAGCTGCGAGTGTGCCACCTACAGATATGAAGGACCACCCTATCCCGCCAACTGCAAAGGTGAAAAAGGGCCCGGCTTCCATCAGGGGAAAGTCACATCACCCACCCAGCAAGGCCTCGCCCAAGCACAGAGAAGACAGTGCCAAGGTCCCTGCAGCGACTGCCAAGGTGGGGAAGGGCCACAAGCCAAAGGGAAAGTCAACTCAGGGCACGATGCCTCCTGGTGAGGGGCTAGTGACCACCATATCATCAGGGATGGCAGCGACCTGCACCACAGTCACCACCGCCGCTCCGACCGCCACCTGCACCCCGCTGCCACAACGTTAGGCTGCAGCATCCTCCCCAAGGATCAGCCATCCGAGGCTGCCAGAGACGGTATGGTGTCTCCCTCCACCACAACAGACACTTGCACCACGGCCAGCACCGGCAGCATCTCCGCCGCAGCCACCGCCACATGCACCACCGTCTGCACCGCCACGTGCCCAGCTGATACACCTCTGTCGGACGTCAGCAGCATCACCAGTGGGCCGGCGTCCGATTCTGCAGGTGACGTCCTGGACCCTGGACACGCCACTTGAGGCACCACCTCCAGCACTGGCACGACCTGCAATTGGCAGCCTAAGCCGCCGCAGGATGGAGTGTGGCTCTGCCTCCATGGAGTATCATGCTACCTGTCCCAGGTACATGGCGTGGCTCAGACACCCAGGTGAGAGGATGTCAACCGCCACACCCCGGGTGCAGCATCACTGGGCACAAAGCCCCCTCCAGAACCAGTGGAGAAATGCATCCACTAACCCAGTCCTTGGCAGGATGAAGCACTCTGGGCACAAAGCCCCATCCAGAACCAGTGGAGAAATGCATCCACTAACCCAGTCCTTGGCATGATGAGGCACTCTGGGCACAAAGCCCCCTCCAGAACCAGTGGAGAGATGCATCCACTTCCCCAAATCCTTGGCAGGATGAAGCACTCTGGGCACAAAGCCCCCTCCAGAAACAGTGGAGAAATGCATTCACTAACCCAGTCCTTGGCAGGATGAAGCATTCTGGGCACAAAGCCCCCTCCAGAACCAGTGGAGAAATGCATCCACTAACCCAGTCCTTGGCAGGATGAAGCACTCTGGGCACAAAGCCCCCTCCAGAACCAGTGGAGACTGTTATCCACTTGAGAGACTGTGGCTTTGCACTCCCCAGGATAAAGCAGTGGGCAAACCACCCACTGAAAAGACTTGAGAGACAGTGGCTTTGCACTCCCCAGGATAAAGCAGTGGGCAAAGCACCCACTGGAGAGACTGTGGCTTTGCACTCCCCAGGACCAAGCAGTGGGCAAAGCACCCACTTGAGAGACTGTGGCTTTGCACTCCCCAGGACCAAGCAGTGGGCAACCCACCCACGTGAGAGACTGTGGCTTTGCACTCCCCAGGACCAAGCAGTGGGCAACCCACCCACTTTGAGAGACTGTAGCTTTGCACTCCCCAGGACCAAGCAGTGGGAAAGCACCCACTTGAGAGACTGTGGCTTTGCACTCCCCAGAGCCAAGCAGTGGGCAGCCCACCCACTTGAGAGACTGTGGCCTTGCACTCCCCAGGACCAGGCAGTGGGCATGGAGCCCCCTCCAGGAGCAGTGGCGTCATACCATCTTCTGGCTGAGGTGCCCCCCATCCCCTTCACCCTGAGGTGCCTGATTTTTTTTCTACCTGATGCCCCTGCAGTGTTCTTTCCGTTTTGAGGCAGGTGTCATGTGTGGGCTTTGCCCATGCTTTTTGGGACCACTTGTCCAACGACATTTACAAGGGACAGTGTACGGAATTGTGTACTTGATGTAAATATTTGTGTATACTGATTATTTCCTTTTCTCTTGATATATCTGATTGTTCCAATATAACACTAGTTAAACTTATTTCCTTTTGTCTTTGCATTCTTCCAGGGGGTGACGGGGTGTATCTGTGATGTTGTTGGATGATATGTGTGTGTGTGTATGTTGTTGTGGGTGAGGATAGGGGGTGGGGGTGTTGCGTGCCGCGTGTGTGTGTCACTCTCTTTTCCCTCCTCCCCTCCCCTGTGTGCTAGGTACAGTACTCACCGTTGTCGCCACCGTTGCCGCCTTCTTTCTACTTCGTGGTGCATTAGTAGATACACCAACATGGGTAGGATCTGCAATTCGGGCTCCATGGCATCCTGGTTCTTCGTGGAGTGTCGAGAGGTGAGTGGTTCCCCTTCGTTGTTCAGTTTCCGCCGTGCTTTTGATGGCATTGGTACTGCCCCGGAAAAGCTGGCAGATTGGTGCCTTGTAATAGTGTGGGCGGTACATTGTCTTCCGCCTATCTATTGGCAGTTACCGCCGCGGTGTTTTTTGTTAATGCCGTGGCGGTCGGAGTGTTAAAGTGGTCGTCTATGTTGGCGGTTTCCGCCATGGTCGTCATCCCATTTTTTTTACCGCCGGCCTGTTGGCGGTATTACCGCCACTTTAACACTGACCGCCAGGGTTGTAATGAGGGCCTTATTGTGGTAGCACTAATATTGGTCAGTGTTGCTGAAACCCAGTGTGCAAAGGTGACAGTTCATGGATTAGATGATTTGCAACTAGTTGAGATTTCATCATTGTGAGTGTTAAATTATTTTTAATTGGAAAGTCTGAAGGTGTAAAAACCTTAAAATTCCAGTTGTTGAATTGTTTCATGGATTTCTTTAGAAGAAGTAAAGACTGTTATTTTGTGTTGCAAACTATTGATGCTTTGTATTTTGATTGTTTGCCATTTGTTGAATTTATTTAAAAACTATGGCATTTTTCAAAGCTATTAGAAATCTGATACGAGCTGATTTGAGTATTGCTGTTTGAGAGGATAAAGCTGTGCGCCCTAATGCCAAGCCTGTATATCGTATGATGATTGCAGAAGGGTTACATTCATGTGTATGACTTTGTCAATGGTGCAAGATCACTGAAAAAGAGGATCCATTAAGCTTTCCTAGATAGGGGCATTTTACTTTAAGGATTATAGACCAACACAATTTAAAGCCTAGGCGATTGAGAGAAGAGTGCAAGATATCGGGATAGAGAAAGGTATCAAAGACAAACAAAAAGAGCTATGCAAAATTATACAAATGCAATTTGGGATGAACATAAGCAGAGATGAAGGAAATACATAGTAGAGGAAACTAGACCATATTCTGCTATTACAAAAGAGAGAACTGAGCAGTCAGAAAACTGAGCATGCCAAAAAACATAAAAGGAAAAAGAATACGGGGAAACCAGAAATTAAAGTTGAACCAAAAACAGATTCTGAAACTGATTCGGGAGATGACATTTTGGAAAAATTACTAGCTGGATGTCGACTACCATCTGTGGAATGTGAAACAGGTGATGATGTGGCAATAAATAATAATGTGACAGTAGCTACAGCTCCTGTAGATCCAAATGCACATCAGGTTGCTGAGTAATTGCAAGCAATGCAACCAGTTGTTACACCACCAGTGGTAACACAAACGACAATGCCACAGCCTGTTATAACCCAACCGGTTGTAGCACAGCCTGTTATGACACCGCCTGTTGTTTAACAACTGATTCCAAACGCTTCAAGTAGGGACTGGTCATACAATGATGCCTACAGGTGTTACTGCTTCTGTTATAAAAACCCCAGCACCAGTTACCAGAATGACTCCAGTCCAGCCAGTATCTACCCAGATAAATTATACTCCAAATACAGTTGTTCAGGGAGAGGTTGGAAGTGTGCCAGTGATAGCCTACATTCTGACCTGCCAAAATTCACAGACTTTTGTGTGGACACCACGTCAAACTACTTAAGCATTAGGAGAACAAAGGTGATTTGTTTTCACAGCACAAACAGCACTGGGTGAAATTAACCTATTGAAGATGTGATTTTTCCCCCATGGTTTGAGGAACCTGCTAGGAAGGGAACATAGAGGATTACAGAAACATCAGGGTCTAGCTCAGGCCCAGAGACAGAAAGACCATTAAGGCCCTCATTTTAACCTCAACAGTCTTTTTGGAAGACCGCCGAGGTACCGCCGTGCTGAAGACCGCCATTGCAGGTGGTTTTCCGCACAGCGTATTATGACTGCTGGCAGCCCTCCATCCTTTTTCGGACGGAGAGCCGCCAGCAGCCATACTTGCGGTCGGCGGGGAAGTGGAGGCTGCTCCACCTCCACCGCCACATCATCAGAACACCGCCCACCGAATCACATCCCATGATTCGGTGTGGTGGTGTTCTGGTGATGGGGTGCTGGCGGTGGAGCAGCCCCCATGGATCCCGTTCCCTCCCGGAGGATCACCGAAACAGGTAAGGTGATCGTCCGTTAGGGGAGGGTGGTGGGCGGGTGTTGTGTGAGTGCATGGGGGTGTGAGTGTGAGTGTGTAGAGGGTGTGTGTGTGTGCGTGTATGCATGCGGGGGTGTTGTGTGTTTGAAAATGTGTGCGTGTCTGTCTGTTTGTATGTCTGTGAGTATGTGTGCGTGTATATCTGTATGTATTTGTACGTGTATGACTGTGTGTGTGTGTCTGTTGGTATGTTTGTTGGTATGTGTGCGGGTATGTGTAATGGTAGTGTCTGTGTGCGTGTAGGGTGGGGATGTGTTTCAATGTTTGGGGGGTGGGGAGAGGGGTCCTGCCACATTTGGTGGGTAGTAGCGGGGTCAGGGGTGTGGGGGGAGGACTCTGGGGAGGGGGAGGGGGTGGGGGAGACCCCTATCAGTGCCAGGGAAGGAATTCATTGGCACTGATAGTGCCTACCGCCATGGATTTCGTGGTGGTATAGAACCCCACGAAATCCATGGAGGTACGTGGGGTCGTGATTCCGCCGGCGGTGTTGTGACAGCCGCTGGTCTGGAGACCGAAGTCTCCAGCCCAGCGGTTGTTACAACCCTGGCGGTCGGAGTGGAGAAGTGGCGGTTTAGCATGGCGGTCACCGCCATGCTTGCAATGCCATATTTTTTCCGCCGGCCTGTTGGCGGTATTACCGCCATTTCTCCACCGACTGCCAGGGTTGTAATGAGGGCCTAAATGTCCTGAGATTAAAAATCAAATTAGAAGAAAAAATTAGAGGGTGTTTGGACCTGGATGATGTGAATCTTTGCCAAGAATATTAATTGATTTATTTGTGCAAGGAAATTACAAGGAGAGCAGCAACAGTACATGATAATTAACTGAATCAGCTAATAAATATGAACAAAAAGCATCCTACTGTGGAAACGTTATAGGGTACATTTGGATGATGAATCAATTGAAACTATGTGTTCTTCAGGAATGAAATTGCACATTACTGAATTAGTGAAATGCGCCCGCAAGTGGAGTGAATTTGATAAATTAGAAAATAAATTGGCAAGAAAACAGGACAAGAAGAAAGGTCAGGCAGAAACTGCTGCACTTGGGACTAAACAAAAAACACCCCAGATCCCCCAGGTGATAACGGAGCTACTGCTTACGCATTAAGAGAAATATCGGGTGGAGGGTATGTGCATGTACTTTAGAGTAGGTGAGACCTTGTTTCATTTACAAACAATTTCCCTAAATTGAGAGAAACCCAATGCAGTGGTACACACAAGTTGAACAATTTGTTAAGATTTTGAAGGTGTTGTGGACTGATTTAAATACATTAATTGGCATTGTTGTTCCAAATGATGTGTGGGCCAGATGCAAAATTGCTGTCCAGTGTCCAGATGCAGGGCCAACTAGACATCCTCGCAGTAATGCACCCTCACTTCTTGTGATGACTAAATACAATTAGGTGATTACTTTCCTGAAAGGCAGAGTTCCTCCAAAGGATCAGAATTTTGTGAGGATAAATTGAATTCAGCTAGACGTAAAGGAGTCAGTACATGAGTATAATGAGAGATTGTTGAAGGCATTTCAGCAGCATACAGGACAGACTCATCTTGAACCTACTGATATAGGATTCTTTATTTCACAGTTTGTGTTTGGCTTGGGGCCTGAGGTTAATCAGCACATACAGCAGTGTGTCATTTGTTGGCTGACTAAGGGCCTCATTTACAAGAAACTGGTGCATCGGAATCGATGTGCCAATTTCTTGCGACAGCCCTGAACCCGCTAACGACACCATGGTAGTGCTGAAATTATGATACAGCACTACATGACACACGTTTCCACAGATGTGTCAGAAATTCTGATGCATCTGTGGTGCTAAACCAATGCATTGTTGGACTAGCATAAAAAATGATGCTACTCCAGCAATGTGAGGGGGGTCCAAAGTAAAAAAGCCATCCTCACTTTAACGCCTGCACTGAGCAGGTGTTAAAAAATTGACGATGTGAAGGCACAGAATGGTGCAGTGAAATCTTGTAGAATTCACTGGGCCAGTTCTGGGTGGCTTTTTTTTAACAGAATTTTATTGATTTTCTGCATTAGCATGACACAACAGACAAAGGGGGTTATTCTAACTTTGGAGGAGTGTTAATCCGTCCCAAAAGTGACGGTAAAGTGACGGATATACCACCAGCCGTATTACGAGTTCCATAGGATATAATGGACTCGTAATACGGCTGGTGGTAAATCCGTCACTTTTCCGTCACTTTTGGGACGGATTAACACCTCCTCCAAAGTTAGAATAACCCCCAAAGTATAGGATAAGTATCACTGCACATCTATCATAAATGTAGACAATTGGCCTAATTCCACATCTGCAGGTGTGCCTACATATTGGTGTATCATTTAACATTAATGAAGAAACATAAAACCTCCCCTCCCCTGCCCCCTCTCCCATCCCCCCTGCTTCCGTCATTAAGTGTATGAGATAAGTTGCAAGTGTCATTTTACCTCCAGGAGTACATCTACCAGAAGGGAGGGCCAACGTATGTAGTCTACTCGAGGACAACACTCCTCTACATGAATCACCCGTGGGAAGGGTGCTACAAAAAAAGAACCCCAGGGCTCGGAGCATGTGTAAGACTCATGCTTTCTATTCTCTCTCTTCGCACAGCTTCTCTAAGGTATGCTGCTCGCCACAGTGCAGCTAATCCTGCGCCTCATTCTGAACCCCAAATGCTTCCACTAATGTGTCTCACTCCAGGGATATTGGTTTCTTTCTCATCCCTCTATATTCATCTCTCCTAAGAGCTGAACTTTCAGCCTGTCCCCAGCATAATACTTCCTCTCTCCAGGACTGTATGGTTGGGGCCTGGGTAGACTTCCAGCACCTCGTCAGCTGTCATTTCGCCAAGAGCAAAGCCAGATCCATGAAGCGTGCAGTTGCCTTAGAACCTCGTGGGGTAGGGTGTAATCCCATGAGGAAATAAGCAAGCGTCAGTTCCACTGCTACCTCTGTGATCTCTATCAAAGTGGCACCTATGGTAGCCCAATACTGTAAGACAGACGGGCATGCCCAGAGCATATGGAGAAGGTCGGCATCAATGGCATGACACCTAGGACATTGCGCTGTTGTCGAGTGATACATCCTATTGAGCCTGTGCGGAGTGAGGTACGCACGATGAAAAAGGTACAATTGTAACTCTAGTATTGCGGGATACCTTTTTAACATATTGTAATATGAAAGTCCACATTTTAACAGCAATACCTCTACCTATATCAGTTGCCCATTTAGTTTTCAGCGTATCCAAGGATGTAAGGAGATGGAGCCCTTGGTATAGCCATCTAATCAGATGTCTGCTGTGTCCCATTGTGTGCAGTGCCTGAAGCGCTTCATGTGTGTCTGGTTCAGCACCCTGTGGTGCCCAGTGATTGCGTAAATAGGACAGTATGTTAGCATGGGTTAAAAAAAGGGTTTCAGACAAATCATGTACTTGCGCAAAGTCCGAGTGTGACATTAATATGCCAGCCTCAAATAGGACTCCTAGTGCACGCAGTTCCTGTTGTTCCCACCTTCTGAGCATAGCTGCTGTAATTGTCCCTAAGGGGGTAGGGAGCCCACGCAGTGGTATGTTGGGTACGTAGGGGGTAGCTGAAGCTGTGTAACGTGTAGCTAGCTTACAGTAGACCAACGCCATTCGCATTTGTAAAGTAGCTCTGGGGGGTAATTTTGGTTGACCAAGGACAGATCAAATGATGAATGAAGCCTTTTGTCCAGAATGCTTCTGTACAAGTAGGCACCAAACACACACCCTCAGTGGCTCTAGTGCAGCCGGGTGCAGGGTGCAAACAGGGCGTTAGGTTTTCAATACAACTCTATGAGGGTACCCCAGGGGTCATTCTGAGGCTGCAGACGAGGTCCAGGGAGGCTTTTCGAGCAAACCACCAGCTAGACAGAGAGGAGGGCCGTCTGCTGGTTGATGCTGCACCGGGGGTTAGTTTCTCCAAGGCCTGGAGGCTGCGGGTGCAGTGGGTCCTTTAGGCGTCGGATGTCTTGGTCCGGAGCTCGTGGTCAGGGGCGTCCTGGGGATTCCCTCTGCAGGCATCGTCGTGGAGGTCTGGAGGGGTCCACCACCTGGACACGAGTCGTGGGCGTCGGGTGCACAGGGGTCAGGACTCACGCATCCGGAGCCGGAGTGAGATGGGAGTCCTTAGTTGTAGGTTTCTTCAGCAAAGCAGCTGTCCTCTGGAGTTCTTGGTCCTTTTGGGTGCAGGGCAGTCCTCTGGAGATGGCAGAGGTTGCTGGACCTGCTGGACGTGTCGCTGGTCATTTTGCAGGTTCTTTGAAGCAAGAGACAGGCCAGAGGGGCTGGGGTCAAAACAGTTGTCGTCTTCCTTCTTTTCTGCTGGGGTTTTCAGCTTAGCAGTCCTTCTTCTTCTTGTAGGTCACCAGGGATCTGGTGAGCTGGGTTCAGGGAGGCCCTTAAATCTGAGATTTAGGGGCGTGTTAGGGGTCAGAGGGCAGTAGCCAATGTCTACTGTCCCCGAGCGTGGCTTCACCCTCCTTGTGCCCACTTTTATTCAGGAGGGGGGCAAATTCCTATCCCTATTGGTCCCCGTCCTCCAAACCAAGATGGAGGATTCTGCAGGGAGGGGGTCACCTCAGCGCTGGTCACCTTAGGGGTGGTCCTGGCTGGGGTGGTCACTCCTCCCTGTTTTCCCTAATATTCCCACTGGACTTGCCACCAAAAGTGGGGCTTTGTCCGGGGGGTGGGCATCTCCACTAGATGGAGTGCCCTGGGGCACTGTAACCTGAGGCTTGAGCCTTTAAGGCTCACTGCCAGGTGTTACAGTTCCTGCAGGGGGAGGTGTGAAGCACCTCCACCCAGGTCAGGCTTTGTTTCTGACCACAGAATGCACAAAGGCATTCACCCCATGTGGTCAGAAACTCATCTGAAAGTGGCGGGCTGGCACAGACCGGTCAGTCCTACACTAGCAGCAGGGGGTATCTCTAAAATGCCCTCTGTTTATATTTTTCAATAAATCCAACACTGGCATCAGTGTGAGTTTATTGTGCTGAGAAGTTTGATACCAAACTTCCCAGTATTCAGTGAGGCCATTATGGTGCTGTGGAGTTCATAATGACATACTCCCAGACCACATACTGAATATAGCTACACTGCACTTACAATGTCTAAGAATGGACTTAGACACTGTAGGGGCATTTTGCTCATGCAGCTATGCCCTCACCTGTGGTATAGTGCTCCCTGCCTTAGGGCTGTAAGGCCTGCTAGACGGGTGACTTACCTATGCCACAGGCAGTGGTTTGTGGGCATGGCACCCTGAGAGGGGTGCCATGTCGACTTTGCCTTTTTCTCCCCACCAGAACACACAAACTGCAAGGCAGTGTGCATAGGCTGAGTGAGGGTTCCTCCAGGGTGGTATAATACATGCTGTAGCCCTTAGAGACCTGCCCTGGCCACAGGGCCCTTGGTGCCATGGGTACCTTTTACAAGAGACTTAACTGTGTGCCAGGGCTGTGCCAATTGTGGAAACAAAGGTACAGTTTTAGGGAAAGAACACTGGTGCTGGGGCCTGTTTAGCAGGCATCAACACTAGGCAAAAAGGTGGGGGGTAACCATGCCAACAGTAGCACTTTACTATGGCAAGTTAACAAAATGGCATAAAACACAGGGCAACAGCACCATTTTCACCAGTGCCACCCTCCCTGCTACCGAAAGTGGTAAAGTAATCCAGAAATCAACTTGGGACCAGAGCGATGTAATCGTCCGGCTTAAATTACCTTCCAGCAGATCCGCCTGGTCCCGGTATATGCAAATACCAAGATAACGGAAGGATACAGGTGCTACTGCAATGGTCATGGGTCCAAATTGGACTGAAGGTTCCGAATATGTGCCCTGGAAGGATTATGCATAGGATTTATCGGGGTTAATTTGAAGCCCTGAAAGGAGTTCAAATCTAGAAAAAATCTTCACTGCCCTCTACGGGTCGTGCTGCAAATCCCTATAATAAGGTATCATATCATCCGCCTATAAGGAGCAAGCGTGGGTAGTGAGGTTAAGCACAATGCCCCAATCACTCACGCTGCGGCAAAGGTGTTGTGCCAGTGGTTCCAATGCCAATACAAACAAAAGGGGGGACAGAGGACAGCCCTGCCTTGTTCCGTGGTATATGGAGTAAGAGGCAGATATCTGCACTCCCGTATTGGCACTAGCAGTCGGTGCCATGTATAGGAGCTTCATCCACTGTATGAAAGCTGGGGGTATGCCATAAGCCTCCAGAGAGGCCAGCATATATTTCCAGCTGAGAGTGTCGAGTGCTTGCCGCATATCTAAGGAGATACAGCCAGCACGTGGATACTTGTGCTTCGTCTCGTCCATCAACTGAACTAGACGTCGGATATTTATCGATGTACCACAGCACGGAACAAATCCACATTGGTTCATGTGTAGTAGACGCTGAAGGAGTGGGAGCAATATGCGCGCTAATGCTTTACTGAGGAGTTTATACTCTGTATTTAAAATAGACAAGGGCTTGTAAGGGGACACTTGTGTAGGAGGTCTATGTGGTTTAAAAAGCGAGGTCACCTCTGCTTCTCGAGTTGTGACTGGGAGCATGCCTTCCTTGAGAGACCTATTAGTTAACCTCTCTAGCTGAGGGAGTAGGCGATTGGCGTATGTGGCATAAAATTCCATTGGCGATCCATCAGATCTAGGGCTCTTATTACATACTACCCCCCTCAGTGCCCTGCGAATCTCGGTGATCACAAGTGGACCTTGCAGCTCCTCTCTCTTCAATGCTGTAATCTGCGGTAGCGGATGTAGGTGTGAAAACCTGTGTATGGAGTGGTCGTCTACATGCAGGGGCGCAGCATAGAAATCGGTATAATATTGACGAAAGGCTTCATTGATGTCAGTTTGATTACTTACTATTCCCACCTGTGGAGATTGTATCGTTAACATTGGCGTGCGAGATTGCTGTGGACTGATTAGTCAAGCAAGAAGGGCAACTGGTTTGTCTGCCTCTGCATGTGCACTTTGAGTGTAAGCTGTGCAATCACAGCCTGCAAGCGCTCTAGAATATCCGCATGGTGGATCCGTGCTGTTTGTAATTGCTCTGCCTTAGTGTCATCTAGGGTTGCCTCTCGTTCTAGACCACCCAGATTATTTTCTACATTTGTGAGGTCATGTAGAATTTCGGCCCGTGCTCCCACCCACATAGAAATGGAGGATCCCCGTATGGCCACCTTGAAGGCCTCCCATTCGATCAATGGGGAAGCGGCAGTACCCGCGTTGTCTGAAAAGAATGTGTTGATAGTAGTAGCTAGGCTATCTCTAGAAGCCATGTCCTCTAGTATCATTGGCTGTAAGCAGCATGTTGGTATCGGGGTGGTTACCTTTCCCCAGGGCAGCTAGATCTCCAGCAGGCATATGTAGCATGCCTTATGTGCGATTGTAGGCTGGAAGTGCACAAGAAGCAGTCTAAACGGGGATGGAGCATATGTGGGTAGGAGTAAAAGGAGCATTCCCTCGCTCCTTCATTGCGGCTCCTCCTTACATCCACCAGGTCCCACCCCTCAACCCATTGTCGTAATGCTCTGGCATGGCAAACCGGTGCCGAGTTCAGGAGGGGTGGGTATGAGCGGTCGAGTACTACATCTAGTACTGCATTAGAGTCCCTACCCAGCACCCATGGAATATGAGCCCATTCTGATAACATGGTATATAAGCATGTACAGAAAGCATCCTGTTCTTGGTTCGGCGTATAAAGACATCCCAGTTCAATCTGCTCTCCATCCAGTAGTCCCTTGAGGAGTACATATCTACCCTGGATGTCTATTTTTGTGCCTTGGACTGAAAGCGGAATCCTTGCCCTTATCCATAAGGCAGCTCCTCAGGGAGGTATTATACAATTGCCCTCTCCACCCGTGCTGCAGTTTTAGGGCTTCCGGTGTAGTAAGGTGGGTTTCCTGTAGGAAGGCAAGGTGGGCGTGGCGTCTGTGCAATTGTGCCAACACCCTATGTCACTTATAGAGTGACCCCCGCCCCCTAATATTCCAAGTAATTATAATGTATGATTTAGTGACTGTGGCCATTACAGTTAATGTAGGGAATGACGAGCAATTTTATTCCCATGGCTCTACTGCGTTCTCCCAGTGTTTCCATGATGATGGAAGCATTATAATAACTAATAACACCCCTACTCAATTTGTGGTCCAGCGTGGAAAACAGTGCTCGAGCAGTACAACAAATACAACCAAACTGTAAAAACATAAAGATTGCCTGGCTTACGCTAGTGGGTACCGTGGTCTAACGATTTATCGGCTCAGCACAATATATAGGTCCAGACCCAGGTCACATTTGTAATAAATTACTCACGTATTAAGTCCCAGCGTCAAGCTAAAAACACAAGGATATCACACGTAGATGGTTAAGTGTTAATGTAATGGTTGCTAACCACAGCGTCATCATATAGGAGTGAGGGTAGTAGTCTAGAGTACAGTGTGGGACGAAGGTTCCCCCCAGCATCATTCACAGGATCTCTGAGGTGGGGACAAGCAACAATAAGGGTAGTCTTTCGATTGTTCCGAGTTCATTAGCGGTCTGTGGTGTTATAGTTGGGAATAATTCTACACTGCCCTCAGTTTCAGTGTCTCGGTCCCCAGCCAGGGATGACTCCGTACTGGACCTACGGCTGAGGTCCCACAGAGTAGTAGCAAGTTAGATGGCTTCCAGTTGACTTTCCCGTGCCTGTCGCGGGGACGGCCCCTCTCTTCCATTGTTTGTGGAGTCCTGTTTACGGCCAGCACGCCGTGCTTGACGGTTCAATTTTTGTGGTTCAAACTCTTGTTGTTGTTCGCTCTGTGTGCTCTGAAAGTTCTGTTCTAGCCATTCTCTGGCTGCTGTTGGAGTATCAAAAAAATGAGAATGTCGTTCATGTATAACTTTCAACTTCACCTGAAAGATCAATGCATATTCAAGGCCATGTATTCCGAAGTGTCTTTTAACTTCTTGGAATGAAGCCTGGCAGCGTTGCACTAACATCGTATAGTCCGGATAAAGAGATACTCTAGAGCTGGCCACAGTGATCGGCGTGCGTTCTGCCTCCATCACCAGGACGCCCATCACAACACACAGCTCACGTGCAATCACCACCCCCACTACCATTCATATCTCTTATTAGTAGAATAGAGGTGTTTCTAGCAGATTAGGCTGATAGAAGGTAGCTATGGCAAAGCTTAGGCTGAACTAGGAGACATGCAAAGCACCTCCAATACCACTTATATCATATAGCACAATATCATAAGAAAACACAATACTCAGAGTTACTAAAAATAAAGGTACTTTATTTTTATGACAATATGCCACAAGTATCTCAGTGAGTACCCTCACTTAGGAGGTAAGTAATATACACAAATTATATGTACACAAACCCAACACAGATAAGTAACAGTAAGAAAAGTAGTGCAAACAATGTAGAACACAATAGAATGCAATAGGGAGAAATAGGCCTAGGGGCAACACAAACCATATACTCCAAAAGTGGAATGCGAATCACGAATGGACCCCAGACCTATGGGAGCTTGTGGAGGGTCGCTGGGACTGTAAGAAAACAGTCAGGGTGTCCAAGATACCCCACCCCAAGACCCTGAAAAGTAGGAGTAAAGTTCCCCTACTACCCCAAAAGGACACAATAGTCGTGATAGGGGGATTCTGCAAGAACCACAAACACCAGCAAAGCACTGAAGACGGATTCCTGGACCTGAGGACCTGCAAGACAAGGGGACGAAGTCCAAGAGTCGCGATAGTGTCCAGGGGGGGCAGGAGCCCAGGAAACCCCGGATGAAGGTGCAAAGAAGCTGCCTCCGGATGGAAGAAGCTTAGGATTCTGCAACAACGAAGAGAGCTAGGAACTTCTCCTTTGGAATGAAGATGTCCCACGGCATGCTAAAGGTTGCATATGTGTTTCCATGCAGAAATTCCGCAAACAAGCCTTGCTAGCTGCAAGGGTCGCAGTAGAGGTTTTTGGGTGCTGCTGGGGACCTGGAAGGACCAGGATGTTGCCCCCTGGAGGAGGAGACAGAGGGGGCGCTCAGCAACTCAGAGAGCCCCCACAGAAGCAGGCAGCACCAGCAGAAGTACCATAGCAGGCACTTAGAAGATTTGTGAACCGGAGTCAACTCAGAGTCACAAAGGAGGGTCCCACGACATCGGAGTCCAACACAGAGGGTTGAGCACTGCAGGACGGAGTGCTGGGGACCCAGGCTATGCTGTGCACAAAGGAATCCTTGGAGAAGTGCACAGAAGCCGGAGCAGCTGGCAATCATGTAGTTCACAGGTTTGCAGTCTAGGGTGGGGAGACAAGGACTTACTTCCACCAAACTTGGACTGAAGGATCATTGGACTGTGGGGGTCACTTGGATCTAGCTCCTGTGTTCCAGGGACCACGCTCGTCAGGATGAGAGGGGACCCAGAGGACCGGTGATGCAGTCTTTTGGTGCCTGCGATTCCGTCAACCCACGGGAGATTTCTTCTTGGCTTCCAGTGCAGGGTGAAGGCAGACAGCCCCCAGAGCATGCACAACCAGGAAACAGTCGAGAAAGCTGGCAGGATGAGGCACTACAATGTTGCTGGTAGTCGTCTTGCTACTTTGTTGCGATTTTGCTGGTGTCCTGGAGCAGTCAGCGGTCGATCCGTGGTAGAAGTTGAAGAGGGAAGTGCAGAGGAACTCTGGTGAGCTCTTGCATTCGTTATCTGAAGAATACCCCAGAGGAGAGACCCTAAATAGCCAGAAAAGGAGGTTTGGCTACCAAGAAAGGAGGATTGGCTACCAAGAGAGGCAAGAGCCTATCAGAGGGGGTCTCTGATGTCACCTTCTGGCACTGGCCACTCAGAGCAGTCCAGTATGCCCCCAATACCTCTGAATCCAAGATGGCAGAGGTCTGGGACACGCTGGAGGAGCTCTGGGCACCACCCCTGGGAGGTGTGGGTCAGGGGAGTGGTCACTCCCCTTTCCTTTGTCCAATTTTGCTCTGTGCCCATCAAAGCATTTCCAGAGGCTGGGGGAGGCTACTCCTCCCCAGCCCTTTACACCTATTTCCAAAGGGAGAGGGTGTAACACCCTCTCTCAGAGGAAATCCTTTGTTCTGCCTTCCTGGGCTGGGGCTGCCCATACCCCAGTAGGACAGAATCCTGTCTGAGGGGTTGGCAGCAGCAGCAGCTGCAGTGGAAACCCCGGAAAGGCAGTTTGGCAGCACCCGGGTTCTGTGCTAGAGACCCGGGGGATCATGGAATTGTCCCCCAAGTACCAGAATGGTATTGGGGTGACAAATCCATGATCTTAGACATGTTACATGGCCATGTTCGGAGTTACCATTGTGACGCTATACAAAGTTAGTGACCTATGTATAGTGCACGCGTGTAATGGTGTCCCCGCACTCACAAAGTTCGGGGAATTTGCCCTGAACGATGTGGGGGCACCTTGGCTAGTGCCAGGGCGCCCACACACTAAGTAACTTGGCACCCAACCTTCACTAAGTGAGGGTTAGACATATAGGTGACTTATAAGTTACTTATGTGCAGTGAAAAATGGCTGTGAAATAACGTGGACGTTATTTCACTCAGGCTGAAGTGGCAGGCCTGTGTAAGAATTGTCTGAGCTTCCTATGGGTGGCAAAAGAAATGCTGCAGCCCATAGGGATCTCCTGGAACCCCAATACCCTGGGTATCTAAGTACCATATACAAGGGAATTATATGGGTGTACCAGTGTGCCAATGAGAATTGGTAAATTTAGTCACTAGCCTGCAGTGACAAATTTAGAAAGCAGAGAGAGCATAAACACTGAGGTTCTGGTTAGCAGAGCCTCAGTGGTACAGTTAGGCAACACACAGGGAACACATATAGGCCACAAACGTATGAGCACTGGGGTCCTGGCTAGCAGGATCCCAGTGACACATATCATACACACTGACAACATAGTGTTTTCACTATGAGCACTGGGCCCTGGCTAGCAGGATCCCAGTGAGACAGTAAAAACACCCTGACATATACTCACAAACAGGCCAAAAGTGGGGGTAACAAGGCTAGAAAGAGGCTACCTTCCTACACTCCCCCACAACTAACAACATGGGAGGAGCAAGTCTTGGCAATCATGCATCCTGAGGGCCTCCCAGGAGTAGGAGGAGGACTGGACTCTGGCAAGTCAAATCTCTATTACTATCAACTCCCTACCTGCATGCCATCACAAACCCCCACCCTTACCTTCACTCCCATCACTTCACCAACTCCCATATTCACCACCATCACAACCCATTCATCCCAATACCAAGCCCTGCATGCAACACCAATGTATGGACACCCCTCACAGACCTGCATGGACACCTATCACCACTGCATGCACACTGGAGAGAATCAACTCGCCCACCAAATAGCAACTCACACAAAGGCAAATCTGCCAGGGCAACAACAACCATAGAGGGCAACATACCCATGCACAATATTACACATGCAGAAACAATAACACTGCATTCACATCCCCACAGGTACCCCAGCCAATGTCACCGGAGAAGAGGTGCCAGCAATATCCAGTCCCCCCCCAGAAGAGGCCCACAGTGATGATGGCAGCTCTGGTTGCCTGAATCTGGATGACCAACCTGGCCCATCAGGGATCTCCGGACGGCTTGTTACCCAGGCACAGTCACACACCACCACAGAGCCTCCTTCCTCTGGAAACACCACCACAGCAGCCACCCAGCGGGCCCATACCTCTGTCCCCAGGACACGTCAATCAGCAGTGTTTCCACCACTACAGGGACCCCGGGCCACCCCACAAACACAGGACAATCAGGGACCTGGGGTCAGTGGCAGTGGGCACACAGTTCACGGGACAGAGGCACAGGACAACAGGGAAGCTAGGAGGACTGCTGTGCAACAGGGGGAGGACAGGACCAGGGAACTGACTCTCCAGGAGGCACTCACCGCAATCCTGCGAGCATGCCAACATTCCCAGGATACGCTGGGCCAGATACTCGATAAGTTGCAGGAGAACATGCAGCTGCAGGAGGGACAGTACCTGGGGATCAGGGAGGACTTGAAGGACATCAACACCACCCTGATCTCCATTGCAGGGGTGCTGGCAGACATGGCCAACATTCTGAGGGAGGCAGTGGCACACCACTGGGCCCCTGACACTAGCCAAACTGATGAACAGCCCTCCTCCTCCACTGTCGCCAGTGGACAGGAGGCCCCGCCACAGGACCAACAGGCCACCAGCACCCCTTCCCCTGCAGAAGGAGAACCCCCTGGCAAACATTCCCTGTGATCCAGGCAGAACCCAGAGAGTATTGCCAAGACCCCCGCCGGAAATAAGACTCTCCTGATTGTCACCCCTGTGTCCCACTCTGTCACCCTGTCCACCTTGAACTGCCATTGCTCCCCTTCCTATGCCCTCTTGGACAATGCACCTGTGATACAAATAGACTGGACTCTATCCTGGACTTTTCTACATCATCTACCAAGCCCATTCGACTACCCTCTCTACTTCTTAGCACTTAAATAAATACCCTTTGAAAAATGATGTAAGTATTTATTCGTTTAACAAGGTTTAAACATTGCAATTCAACTGTACAGTAATGTATACATAGGAAATACTTGTAGTTGGCTGCAGTCAACACACGAGGAGCAATAGTGGGGCACAATTATCTGTAAATAGAGATGACAAAGGGTACAGTGAGTGGCCATAGAAGTAGGAATACACAGCCTGCCAGTGACAATGTCATACATCAACCCATCAATTATATGTGTATCAACACTGTCTTACCTGTGTCTCATTGGAAGTATTGACGTATAATTGCACTTCTGTTGTCCTCATCCTCATCCTCTGCCTCCTCATCTTCACTGTCCACAGGATCCACTGCTGCCACACGGCCATCTCCAGCCTCCTCCTCCTGCAGAAAAGGAACCTGGCGACGCAAGGCAAGGTTGTGCAACATACAGCATGCCACGATGATCTGGCAGACCTTCTTGGGTGAGTAGGACAGGGATCCACCTGCCAGATGGAGGCAACAAAATCTGGCCTTCAGGAGGCCAAAGGTCTTCTCTATTATCCTTCTTGTTCGCCCGTGGGCCTCATTGTAACGTTCCTCAGCCCTTGTCCTGGGATTCCTCACAGGGGTCAGCAGCCATGAGAGCTTGGGGTAACCAGAGTCACCTGCAAATATCGAGGGCCAACTCTTAGCCACACACTAACACTTAGGGCCCACACCATACTCATAAACCAACATATACTGGGTGGGAACCAGGGCTCACCTATTAGCCACACTGTGCCTCTGGAGTTGAGCCATCACATTTGGGATACTGCTATTCCTCAGGATAAAGGCATCATGCACAGACCCAGAATACTTTGCATTGACGTGAGAGATGTACTGGTCTGCCAAACACACCATCTGCACATTCATGGAGAGCTCTTTCGATTTCTGAACACCTGTTCATTTCGCGGGGGACAAATGCAATATGTGTTCCATCAATAGCCCCTATAATGTTGGGGATATGTCCCATTGCATAGAAATCAGCTTTCAACTGGGGGAAAACGATGTAGCTGCACATGTGTTTAATCAGGACAGACAGCACTATGGTCAGCACTATTGAGAACCTTGCCTGAGACATTCCTGCTGCCAAGCCGACTGTCACTTGGAAGGAACCAGTTGCCAGGAAATAGAGCACTGATAGCACTTACACAAGAAGGGGGATCCCAGTGGGGTGACAGAGAACAGAGATTAGGTCAGGCTCGAACTGGGCACACAGCTCCGTGATTATGGCCCTGTCAAGTCTACAGTTGAGGATTATGTGCTTGTCTTCTATTGTTGCCAAGTCCACCAGGGGCCTGTACAAGGGGGATGTCTCCATCTCCTATTCATCCGCAGCAGTTGCAATCTAGGGGGCAAAAGAGTGAGCAGCTGGTCATTATTTCTACATTCCAGTCACCACAGTTCAATGCAAGTTGTGATTGTAACTAGTGCCAGGGTGCCAGGGTGGGTAATTTGTTGGAGATGACCAAATGGTGCATTTGTGTACTGTGACACAGTTAGGATCCATGGCCTGCACCCACCCGTGAAACGGCGTTTGCCTGTCCTGTATGGAGGGACAGGTGGAAATGAGATAATTCCGCTGACGTTGTGTGCTGTTGCGGGAGGCGGTCGAGAACCGCTGTGCAACCCCTCATTGGGTATCATTGGGCACTATGGGATACAGTGGCCAATGGTGATGTATGCCAGTGGTGATGGTACGCACCGTCACGGACGTGACTGACATTTTGTAGCTGTGCACTCTCTTGCTACCTGACCTTCAACTGGAGAGGACCTACACTGTAAGTGCTGCTGTGACCTGTGTCTGGAACCGACCATGGCTCGCATGACTGGGAAAAGGGCCCCTGTCTTCGGTGGAGTTGGAGAGACTAGTGGATGGGGTCCTACCCCAGTACCGACTGCTTTATGGGCCTCCAGACCAACAGGTGAGTACAGTGTGAGCATGATGCATGGTGTGTGAATGCATGGAGTGATGTGTGTGAAGGTCTCGTGTAGGGGGGGGGTTGGTGGATGGGCCCTGGGCAGCGTGCAGCATGTATGGTGGGCCATGTCTGTGCTAATGGGGATGGAAAGGGGCATGGTGGGCCATGAGTGTAACATGCAGGACCTTTCCCTGTGTCTATTTCCCTGCAGGTCAGCGCCCATGAAAAGAAGGGTATATGGCGTGCCATCGCCAAGGACGTGCGGACCCTGGGGGTCTACGGCAAGCGGAGCACCCACTGTCAGAAACGGTGGGAGGACCTGAGACGCTGGGTACAGAAGACGGCAGAGGCTCAGCTGGGGATGGCCTCCCAATGAGGAAGGGGTGCCCGTTGAACCCTGACCCCCTGATGGCCCGCATACCAGCGGTGGCCTATCCGGAGCTAGATGAGTGCTTGGGGGCATCACAGCAGCCACAAACAGGTGGGTACAGTGCCCATCATTACAACTGCTGCCTGGTGGGGTGGTATCCGGCTGGGGGTGTGGGCCCTGTGGGTGCCCCTAGGTCAGGCCTGGCATTGCAGGGTAGGTCCCATGTAGGGAAGGGTTCTGATGTAAAAGTACACCTACCAAGCTAGTAGGCATCCACTACTGAGCAGGGGTCTGTGGGTCTCAGGTATGCTGCAATTTGCGTTAGGTGTCCCTATCCATGGGCTGGTGACTAGCATTGTGACTGGTAGTGCATTGCCTAGTGGGTAGGGCTGTTCCCTGTGTGTGAGTGTGTTGTGTACGCCAACTGTTGTGTTGGTGGCACCATTGACCCAAGTGTATGTTTTGTCTCTTCCCCCCCTTTTTGTTTTGTCACCCTGTCCTTATGTGCACTAGCATCATCTGGCGGAGGAGCAGGGGCACCAGCGACAGAGGGAGCTGCATCCCACATGACCTAGGAGGCCGACTCCACCAACAGTGAGATCACCAGTGGCTGGGGGGCGAGGGGAGCACCATGGCGGAGACAGGAGGGGACAGTTCTGACACGGATACTTCGTCAATCAATCAATCAATCAAAAAAATTATAGAGCGCGCTACTCACCCGTAAGGGTCTCAAGGCGTTAGGGGGGGAGGGAAGGAGGAGTAGGGGAGGGTAGGAGGCCGATTTAGTGTTCGAAAAGCCGTCTTGAGCTGTTTTCTGAAGAGCAGGAGGTTCTGAGTCTTACGGAGGTTGGTGGGGAGAGAATTACAGGTTTTGGAGGTGAGGTAGGAGAAGGATCTGCCTCCGGTGGTGGCGCATTGGATGCAGGGGACTGTGGCGAGTGCGAGGTCGGCGGAGTGGAGGAGGCGAGTGGGAGTGTGGAAGTTCACTCTTTCATTGAGGTAGGTTGGTCCAGTGTTGTGGAGGGATTTGTGTGCGTGGATGAGGATTTTGCAGGTGATCCTCTTGTCGATCGGAAGCCAGTGAAGGGATCTGAGGTGTGAGGAGATGTGTTCATGGTGTGGGAGGTCCAGGATGAGGCGGGCGCATGCGTTCTGAATCCTCTGGAGTTTTCGCTTGAGCTTGACTGTGGTGCCGGTGTAGAGGGCGTTTCTGTAGTCTAGCCTGCTGCTGATGAGTGCATGGGTGACGGTCTTTCTGGTCTCTGTGGGAATCCATTTGAAGATTTTTCGCAGCATGCGGAGGGTGTTGAAGTAGGAGGAGGTGATGGTGTTGATTTGCTGAGTCATAGAGAGGGAAGAGTCCAAGATGATGCCGAGGTTGTGTGCGTGGGTTGGGGGCGTTGGTGGGGATCTTAGGGCAGTGGGCCACCAGGAATCGTCCCATATAGTTTTGTTGGGGCCGAAGATGATGATTTCGGATTTGTTGGAGTTTAGCTTGAGGTGGTTTGCTGTCATCCATTTGGCGGTGTCAAAGAGTCCGGCGTGGAGGTTGGTTTAGGCGGTGGTAGGGTTTTGGGTGAGGGAGATGACGAGCTGGGTGTCGTCTGCGTAGGATATGATGGTGACTTTGTGTGGCCGGAGGATGTTGGCGAGCGGGGCCATGTAAATGTTGAAAAGGGTGGGGCTGAGGGAGGACCCTTGGGGGATTCCGCAGATGATCTTGGTGGCTGTGGAGTGGAAGGGGGAGGTGGACTTTCTGGGTTCTTTCGGCGAGGAAGGAGGCAAGCCAGTCTAGGGCCTTGTGTCAAATTCTTGCGTTGTGGAGGCGTGTGCGGAGTATTTGGTGGCAGACAGTATCGAAGGCAGCGGAGAGCTCCAGGAGGATGAGTGCGACAGTCTCGCCCTTGTCGACTCTGGATCTGATGTAGTCAGTACATGCGATGAGGGCAGTCTCAGTGCTGTGGTTCTTGTGGAATCCAGACTGGGAGGTGTTGAGTGCGTTGCTTTCCTCTAGGAAGTGAGACAGGCGATGTTCACTAGTTTTTCAGCGACCTTGGCGGGGAAGGGGAGAAGCGAAATTGGGCGGTAGTTGGTGAGGTCATCAGGGTCTGCTTTGGGCTTTTTCAGGAGAGCTGTGACTTCTGCGTGCTTCCAGGAGTCTGGGAAGGTGGCGTCGTCGAAAGAGCTGTTGATTGCGGTGCGAAGCTAGGGGGCAATGGTTGGGCTGGCTTTGTTGAAAATGCGGTGGGGGCAGGGGTGGTTACATCCTCTGATGAAAGCTCCCTGGTGGTGGCGTACATGTCTGTGACCACCCCAGCTACAGGTACATCTGCCACTACCGTACCAGCACTGCCCTCCCAGCAGCACCTCAGCGAGTTTCCTGTGCCCACTCACCCAGGAGGGTGGGCATCTCCTTTGCCCCAGGCACCTCAGGCCCTGCCCCAGTTAGCCCTGCTGCCCTGAGTGAGGAGGCTATTGACCTCCTGCGATCCATCTCTGTTGGGCAGTCAACCATTGTGAATGCCATCCAGGGGCTGGCAGCCCAAATGCAACAGACACATGCATTCCTGGAGGGAATTCACACTGGCTTGGCGGCCCAACATAGATCAATCCAGGCTCTGGCCTCCTCTCTGATGGCAGCCATTGTCCCGGTTTCAAGCCTCCCCCATCCAACTTCCTCTTCCCAATCCCATTCCCCTTAACCCCAACCTATCCCAGGCACACAGTCAGACCAGCATGCACCCAGGACAACACACAAGAGTGGACATGGCAAACACAAGCACCACACTTCATCCCACAGGCACTCACACAAACACTGTCCAGAAGCAAACATACCAACATCCACTGCCTCCACTGTGGCACCATCCTCCTCGTCGTCCACCTCCCTCCCAGTTGTGTCTCCACTCATACCTGCATTCACTTCATCCTCATCCACTACCACCATCACCAGCACACCTATTAGTACACGGCCCTCAATGGCAGTCACCACCCCCACATCCATGCACACGTCTCCTGTGTCGTCTCCCAATGTGTCTGTGCCCCTTCCTCCCAAAGTACACAAATGCAAGCACTCAGACACCCAACAGCCATCTACCTCACAACAGCATCCAGCCCATGCACCTATACCCAAACACAGCAGACTGACACCTACTACAATCACTCCCTCTTCCTCCACTCCCAAACCATCTCCCTCTTCCCGCCCCAATGTCCCTACGAAGCTTACACTTGCCAACATTGGCCTCTTCCCAAGCCCTCCCCCGTCCCTCACGTCAGGCCAGGGTGATCAAAACCCAGGCAAGCACCTCAGCCACCCAGTCCACGGGCACAGTAGTGTCCACAGCTACTCCAGGTGGGAGAGGATCCCGGGCACCAGGCAGCCACACTGAAAGGGTGCTTGCACCAAGTGCTGCAAAGAAGGGCAAGAGGCACCTCCAGCTGCTGCAAGGCAGGGCAAGTAGGCACCCCCTGCTGCTGCAAGGAAGGGCAAGGAGGCACCCCCAGCTGCTAAAAGGAAGGGCAAGGAGCAATCCCCGGCTGCTGAAAGGAAGGGCAAGGAGCAGTCCCCAGCTGCTGCCAAAAGGAGCAAGAAGCCATCCCCAGCTGCTGGCAGGAAGGGCAAGGGGCCTGCACCAGCAGGCAGAAAGGACAAGAGGTCTGGTGCTGGGACTCAGTCAGAGCCCCAACCACCAATCATGGTGGTTCAGCCGTCCGAGGCTGCAGGGGAAGGGCTGGAGCCTCCCCCACCACTGCCAGCACTGCCACCAGCACCACCGCCAGCAGCAGCAGCCCCAGTGGGCAGCTGTCCGAGGATGCAGGGGAAGGGCTGGAACCTCCCCCCCACCACTGCCAGCACCGCCACCAGCACCACTGCCAGCAGAAGCAGCCCTAGTGGGAAGCCGTCCGTGGCTACAGGGGACAGGCTGGAGCCTCCCCCCAACACTGCTAGCACCGCCACCAGCACTGTCACCAGCACCACTGCCAGCAGCCCCAGTGGGCAGCCGTCCGAGGCTGCAGGGGAAGGGCTGGGGCCTCCCCCCACCACTTCCAGCATCACCACCAGCTCCACTGCCAGCAGCAGCAGCCCCAGTGGGCAGCTGTCCAAGGCTGCAGGGGAAGGGCTGAAGCCTCCCCCCATCACTGCCAGCACCGCCACCAGCACCACTGCCAGCAGCAGCAGCCCCAGTGGGTAGCCGTCTGAGGTTGCAGAGGAGGGGCTGGAGCCTCCCTCCACCACTGCCAGCTCCACCATTAGCAGCACCACTGCCACCATTGCCAGCAGCTGTCACCGCCAGCGGACAGTGTGTAGTCCTGCGTCCATGGGCTGTTGTGGCCTGGCTCACGCAAATCCTGTGGGATTGACACCCAGATGAGAGACTGTGACCTTGCACTCTCCAAGATCTGCATCACAGGGGACGATGCCCCCTCCAGAACCAATGGAGAAGCCATCCACTCACCCCATCCTCCCCAGGATGAAGCTTACTGGGCACAATGCCCCCTCCAGAACCAGTGGAGAAGCCATCCACTCACGCCATCCTCCCCAGGATGAAGCTCACTGGGCACAATGCCCCCTCCAGTACCTGTGGAGAAGCCATGAACTCACCGCATCCTCCCCAGGATGAAGCTCACTAGGCAGAATGGCCCCTCCAGAACCAGTGGAGAAGCCATGCACTCACCCCATCCTCCACAGGAGGAAGCTCACTGGGCACAGTGCCCCCTCAAGAACCAGTGGAGAAGCCATCCACTCACCCCATCCTCAACAGGCTAAAGCTTACTGGGCACAATGCTCCCTCCAGAACCAATGGAAGATGTCACCCACTTGAGAGACTGTGGCCTTGCACTCCCCAGGACCAAGCTGTGGGCAAATCACCCACTTCAGAAACTGTGGCCTTGCACTTCCCAGGACCAAGCTGTGGGAAAATCACCCACTTCAGAGACTGTGGCCTTGCACTCCCCAGGATCAAGCACAGGGCATGTTGGTCCCTCCAGGACCAGTGGAGTTTTCCCATCTTCTGGCTGAGGTGACCCCCCATTCCCCGTCCCCCTGAGGTGCCTGCCTATTTTTGACCTGATGCTCCTGAAGTGTACTCTCCGTGTTGTTGCACGAGTAAGGTGGGGCCTTGGACTATGTGATGTGGCCCTGTGGCCCATGGACATTGAGGACTGGGCAGTGTCCCTACATTTGTAAATATGTATATACTTTTTTATTTGGATGCACATATTTATTCTATTTTATCTTATTACACTCACTTTAATCAATTCCTTTTGTCCTTGCATTATTCTTGAGGAGTACGGGGTAAATATGTAATGTTACTGCATCTGTTTGTGTGTATGGTCATGGTGGGGGTGTGTGTTGCATGTGTGTGTCACCGCCCCCTGTGTGCTAGGCGGAAGTACTCACCGTGGTCGTCTTCTCCAGCGTTGGTGTTCGTAATGGAGTAGAAGGTAGAAGAGCATGGGGAAGACATGCAACTTGGGCTCCATGGCGGCGTGGTTCTTCCCTGAGTCTCCACAAGTGAGTCCTTTCCCTTCTGTGTTCTGTTTCCGCCAGGATTTTGATGTCATTGGTACCGTCCCGGAAAAGGTGGCGGATTGGTGTCTCATAATACAGTGGGTGGAACATTGTCTTCCACCTGGCTGTAGGCGGTTACCGCTGCGGTGCCTTTTGGTTTCACCCTGGAGGTCGATGTGTTAAAGTGGCTGTCTGTCTGAGCAGTTTCCACCTTAGTCATAATTTCATATTTATTACCGCCAGCCTGTTGGCGGTATTACCGCCGCTATATCACCGACCGCCAGGGTTGTAATGAGGGCCAGAATCTGCTATATTCACACGATTATTTTAACAACTGCAGTTACATACAAGAATATTAAAATCATCATCCAAACAAGCAATGTTGATGAAGCATTGAGCAGCCTATACCATTATCCACAGGACACCACAATGGACCATACACACAGGGTTTTTAATTAATCTTTCATTGCACCTATCACTTAAAGGGGAATTCTGACATCTTGAACAGAGGCAATTTGTTGCAACAGTTCAAAGCCCTCTCCAAACTGTATTTTATAAAATCTGATAATATTGAAAAAGTTAGCTTTTTTCGTCACCAATGAATGAACACTTAGACTCAACAGTGCTCTACTAACACAAACAATGGATAACAGACTTGATTAATTCAAACAGAGAAGTGTACATTGAATGGGGGATGAGTATAGAAAAAACAGTTATGCAACAGTACCCAACCCCATTGCTCTTTCAGGACACCTTTGCCTTTGTCACGTTATAAGACCACTGCATGCCAGGGCTGTAGGATCCCAGGGATAAAGGAAACTGAAAAAAGAAGGCAAGGAGGATGGAATCGGTAGGAGGGGGAGTGAGTGAGTGGAGTCAGTGGTATGAGTAGTAAAGGCAGGCTGAGGAAGGAGCTCTGTTTCTTGATAATGCTACAATAAAGAAATCATTACCCTGCCTTTCATGTCTGTCTTCAATATTATACTACGACACAACAAATGGAGACAAGAAAGGTGACACCCTGCGACAGTCACAAGTCACACCTGCCAGTCTCACCATGATGACGTGACTCTGAAAGCCCACCTCGCTCTCAGTGCTGATTCCTAATGTGACACACCATGTGCTGTTGACATATGTGCTACATTCCTGCGGGACCCCAACCCCGCTCACCTGGAGGAAGGAGTGTTCTGCGTGACTGCAGGAGCCCACCCCGCTCAACTTTAGGAGCCCTGAGTGACTGCGGGAGCCCACTCCGCTCAACTATCGAAGCAAAGGAAGCGTTGGACGGCGCAACTGCGGGGGCCGACTGTAGAAAAGTACCATCTTTAATGGCATGTTACCCCCAATTTCTGCCTGTTTGTCAGTGTGTTTTTACTGTCTCACTGGGATCCTGCTAGTCAGGACCCCAATGCTCATAGTTTGTGGCCCAAGGGTAGGTCGCTCCCCCTGCCGCTCCTCCAGCTCCTCCAGGTTCCTGAGTTCCTGAGACCCACCTCACAGTAAGTACCCCCCACCTCCCAGCCCCTCGCTCTGCCCCGCGCTACTCACCCTCTCTCCTGCTCCTGCTTCTTTTCTTCTTCTCTGTCCTTCCTCCTCGCTCCTCGTCTGTAATCTTCTCTGTACTCTTCTTTTCCCCGTCTTCTCTCTTCTTCTGTGTGCTTCTCAGCCTCTCCTGTCGCCTCTCTTCTTCCTCATCTTCTTCTGTGGTCTTCTGCCCTCTGTTCTTCGTTTTCTGTATCTTCTTCTGTGTTCTTCCGGTCTTCCTTTCTTCTGTTCTTCTGTTCTTCCGGTGTTCCGGTCTTCTGTTCTTCTGTTCTTCCGGTCTTCTGTCTTCTGCCTTCGGCTCTTCTGCCTCCTCCGTCTTCTTCTCCCGCGCCTGCCCTCCTGCTCCTGCCTCATCCCCCTCCCTCACTCGCATCCCCCTCTCTATCTCCCCTATCTAACCCGTTCACTATCTACCTCCCTCACTCCTCCTATCTACCTATCTCTCTATCTCTCTATCCCACTATCTAACTCCCTCACTCTCCACCTCCTCCTATCTTCCTATCTCTCTACCTATTTCTCTATCTATCGATTTCTCTATCTATCTATTTTCTCTATCTATTTTTCTATCTCTCCCCCCTCCCGCCACCCCCTCTATTACCTATCTTCCTATCCTCTCACTCTACCTCTCACCCTCACCCACCTCTACAACCCCCCTCCCCTATCTTCACAACCCTACTCCTATCTTTCTCCCTAATCTCCTAAACCTCCTAACACTCACCCCCCTCCACCCTTAAACCCCCTTCCCCAGCTCTTCTCACTCTACCTGTCCCCCCCTCCCTCGCGTTTTCCCGCCGCGACCTCCTGCACGCCCCCGCCCCCAGCTCCCATTCGCCCCCAACTGACCCCTCCCCCCCTCCTACCTCATATGGCGGCCGCTGCGCGACAGTGGTAGCGACCCTTGACCCAAGGGTAGGTCTCTCCCCCTGCCGCTCCTCCAGCTCCTCCAGGTTCCTGAGTTCCTGAGACCCACCTCACAGTAAGTACCCCCCACCTCCCAGCCCCTCGCTCTGCCCCGCGCTACTCACCCTCTCTCCTGCTCCTGCTTCTTTTCTTCTTCTCTGTCCTTCCTCCTCGCTCCTCGTCTGTAATCTTCTCTGTACTCTTCTTTTCCCCGTCTTCTCTCTTCTTCTCTCTTCTTCTGTGTGCTTCTCAGCCTCTCCTGTCGCCTCTCTTCTTCCTCATCTTCTTCTGTGGTCTTCTGCCCTCTGTTCTTCGTTTTCTGTATCTTCTTCTGTGTTCTTCCGGTCTTCCTTTCTTCTGTTCTTCTGTTCTTCCGTTCTTCCGGTCTTCTGTTCTTCCGGTCTTCTGTCTTCTATCTTCTGCCTTCGGCTCTTCTGCCTCCTCCGTCTTCTTCTCCCGCGCCTGCCCTCCTGCTCCTGCCTCATCCCCCTCCCTCACTCGCATCCCCCTCTCTATCTCCCCTATCTAACCCGTTCACTATCTACCTCCCTCACTCCTCCTATCTACCTATCTCTCTATCCCACTATCTAACTCCCTCACTCTCCACCTCCTCCTATCTTCCTATCTCTCTATCTATTTCTCTATCTATCGATTTCTCTATCTATCTATTTTCTCTATCTATTTTTCTATCTCTCCCCCCCTCCCGCCACCCCCTCTATTACCTATCTTCCTATCCTCTCACTCTACCTCTCACCCTCACCCACCTCTACAACCCCCCCTCCCCTATCTTCACAACCCTACTCCTATCTTTCTCCCTAATCTCCTAAACCTCCTAACACTCACCCCCCTCCACCCTTAAACCCCCTTCCCCCAGCTCTTCTCACTCTACCTGTCCCCCCCTCCCTCGCGCTTTCCCGCCGCGACCTCCTGCATGCCCCCGCCCCCCAGCTGACCCCTCCCCCCCCTCCTACCTCATATGGCGGCCGCTGCGCGACAGTGGTAGCGACCCTTGACCCAAGGGTAGGTCGCTCCCCCTGCCGCTGCAGCTCCTCCAGCTCCTCCAGGTTCCTGAGTTCCTGAGACCCACCTCACAGTAAGTACCCCCCACCTCCCAACCCCTCGCTCTGCCCCGCGCTACTCACCCTCTCTCCTGCTTCTTTTCTTCTTCTCTGTCCTTCCTCCTCGCTCCTCGTCTGTAATCTTCTCTGTACTCTTCTTTTCCCCGTCTTCTCTCTTCTTCTCTCTTCTTCTGTGTGTTTCTCAGCCTCTCCTGTCGCCTCTCTTCTTCCTCATCTTCTTCTGTGGTCTTCTGCCCTCTGTTCTTCGTTTTCTGTATCTTCTTCTGTGTTCTTCCGGTCTTCCTTTCTTCTGTTCTTCTGTTCTTCCGGTCTTCCGTTCTTCTGTTCTTCCGGTCTTCTGTCTTCTATCTTCTGCCTTCGGCTCTTCTGCCTCCTCCGTCTTCTTCTCCCCGCGCCTGCCCTCCTGCTCCTGCCTGATCCCCCTCCCTCACTCGCATCCCCCTCTCTATCTCCCCTATCTAACCTGTTCACTATCTACCTCCCTCACTCCTCCTATCTACCTATCTCTCTATCTCTCTATCCCACTATCTAACTCCCTCACTCTCCACCTCCTCCTATCTTCCTATCTCTCTATCTATTTCTCTATCTATCGATTTCTCTATCTATCTATTTTCTCTATCTATTTTTCTATCTCTCCCCCCCTCCCGCCACCCCCTCTATTACCTATCTTCCTATCCTCTTACTCTACCTCTCACCCTCACCCACCTCTACAACCCCCCCTCCCCTATCTTCACAACCCTACTCCTATCTTTCTCCCTAATCTCCTAAACCTCCTAACACTCACCCCCCTCCACCCTTAAACCCCCTTCCCCCAGCTCTTCTCACTCTACCTGTCCCCCCCTCCCTCGCGCTTTCCCGCCGCGACCTCCTGCACGCCCCCGCCCCCCAGCTCCCATTCGCCCCCAGCTGACCCCTCCCCCCCCCCTCCTACCTCATATGGCGGCCGCTGCGCGACAGTGGTAGCGACCCTTGACCCAAGGGTAGGTCTCTCCCCCTGCCGCTCCTCCAGGTTCCTGAGTTCCTGAGACCCACCTCACAGTAAGTACCCCCCACCTCCCAGCCCCTCGCTCTGCCCCACGCTACTCACCCTCTCTCCTGCTCCTGCTTCTTTTCTTCTTTTCTTCTTCTCTGTCCTTCCTCCTCGCTCCTCGTCTGTAATCTTCTCTGTACTCTTCTTTTCCCCGTCTTCTCTCTTCTTCTCTCTTCTTCTGTGTGCTTCTCAGCCTCTCCTGTCGCCTCTCTTCTTCCTCATCTTCTTCTGTGGTCTTCTGCCCTCTGTTCTTCGTTTTCTGTATCTTCTTCTGTGTTCTTCTGTGTTCTTCCGGTCTTCCTTTCTTCTGTTCTTCTGTTCTTCCGGTCTTCCGTTCTTCCGGTCTTCCGGTCTTCTGTTCTTCTGTTCTTCCGGTCTTCTGTCTTCTATCTTCTGCCTTCGGCTCTTCTGCCTCCTCCGTCTTCTTCTCCCCGCGCCTGCCCTCCTGCTCCTGCCTCATCCCCCTCCCTCACTCACATCCCCCTCTCTATCTCCCCTATCTAACCTGTTCACTATCTACCTCCCTCACTCCTCCTATCTACCTATCTCTCTATCTCTCTATCCCACTATCTAACTCCCTCACTCTCCACCTCCTCCTATCTTCCTATCTCTCTATCTATTTCTCTATCTATCGATTTCTCTATCTATCTATTTTCTCTATCTATTTTTCTATCTCTCCCCCCGCCACCCCCTCTATTACCTATCTTCCTATCCTCTCACTCTACCTCTCACCCTCACCCACCTCTACAACCCCCCCTCCCCTATCTTCACAACCCTACTCCTATCTTTCTCCCTAATCTCCTAAACCTCCTAACACTCACCCCCCTCCACCCTTAAACCCCCTTCCCCCAGCTCTTCTCACTCTACCTGTCCCCCCTCCCTCGCGCTTTCCCGCCGCGACCTCCTGCACGCCCCCACCCCCCAGCTCCCATTCGCCCCCAGCTGACCCCTCCCCCCCTCCTACCTCATATGGCGGCCGCTGCGCGATCGCGCCGCTGGCGCGCCGGAGGTGCGCCAGAGGCAAGCCCGTCTGCGTCCGTCCGCGCCTGGCCCGCGCCCAGCGCCACGACCCCTGGTCCCCAGCTCTCCCAAGCCCCGCTGATCCGCTACGACCCTCCACGCCCTCAACCCAGGACGCTCCAACACCTGCTTCCAAGCTCACCCCAAACGCACCCATGGACCCTTCGCCTGCAACTCCTGCAAACGCATCTTCCACCACGCAACTACCACGACCACAAGCCCACGCGCCATCAACCACCTCAAGTGCATCCTAGTCAACGCTCGCTCCGTCCACAAACATGCCGTTGAACTCTGGGACCTCCTGGACTCCACAGCACCGGACGTCGCCTTCATCACGGAGACCTGGATGAACGCCTCCTCTGTTCCAGACATCGCCACCGCCATCCCCGAAGGCTACAAGATCTCCAGGAAAGACCGCACCAACCAAGCAGGAGGAGGTATCGCCATCGTCTTCAAAGACTCCATCAGCGTCACCACCTCCACCGAAGACACCCCTCTCGCCGCTGAACACCTGCATTTTCAGATTCGCACCGACCCGAGGACCACCCTCAGAGGATCCCTCGTCTACCGTCCTCCCGGACCACGCGCCCTCTTCAGCGACGCCATCGCCGACTTCATCTCGCCGCACGCCCTCGCCTCACCGGACTACATCCTCCTAGGCGACCTCAACTTCCATCTGGAACAAAACAACGACCCCAACACCACCACCCTGCTCGACAACCTCGCCAACCTCGGCCTCAAACAACTGGTGAACACCGCCACCCACATCGCCGGACACACGCTCGACCCTATCTTCTCCGCCAGCAAACACGTCTTCTTCAGCCACACCTCTGCCCTACACTGGACCGACCACAGCTGCGTCCACTTCACATTCCGACGCGAGACCCGCCACCTCCGCACTCAACCCATCCCTCGTCGACAGTGGAACAAGATCCCTGAAGAGCAACTCCTCTCCGCACTCGCCGCCAACCAACCCACCCTCACCACCGACCCCAACGACGCAGCCCTCAACCTCACAAACTGGATCTCCAACTGCGCAGACAACCTTGCTCCCCTCAAACGCACTCATCGACAGACCAACACCAAAAAACCTCTCTGGTTCTCTAACACCCTCAAAGAATCTAAGAAAACTTGTCACGCCCTTGAGAAAGCCTGGCGCAAGGACCACACCGCTGACAACATGACCGCCCTCGAGAACGCTACCCACGAACACCACCACCTGATCCGCGCTGCCAAAAGGAACTTTTTCACCGACAGACTGGACAAAAACAGCCACAACAGCAGAGAACTCTTCAGCATCGTCAAGGAGTTCTCCAACCCCAGCGCCAACGCCGTCACGCCCTCACAGGATTTGTGCGAATCACTCGCCACTTTCTTCCATCGCAAGATCAGCGACCTCCACGACAGCTTCGGACACCAGACCCAACCAAACACCACCGAACCCGCATCCCCGGCCATCACCCTCAACAACTGGACCCACATCAACACGGAAGAAACCAAATCCATCATGAACTCTATCCACTCCGGCGCCCCTTCAGAACCCTGCCCGCACTTCATCTTTAACAAAGCCGACGACATCATCGCCCCGCACCTCCAGACCGTCATCAACTCTTCTTTTTCTTCTGCTACCTTCCCCGAATGCTGGAAACACGCCGAAGTCAACGCTCTACTAAAGAAACCTACGACTGACCTGAGCGACATGAAAAACTTCCGCCCCAGGAAGACAACAACCTGCTCGACCCCTCACAAACCGGATTCCGAACCAACCACAGCACTGAAACCGCCCTCATCTCAGTCACAGACGACATCAGAACCCTGATGGACAACGGTGAAACAGTCACCCTCATTCTTCTCGACCTCTCGGCTGCCTTTGACACCGTCTGTCACCGCACCCTAATCACCCGCCTCCACTCCACCGGGATCCAAGGCCAGGCCCTGGACTGGATCGCCTCCTTCCTCGCAAACCGTTCCCAAAGAGTTTACCTCCCTCCGTTTCGCTCAGAACCCACCGAGATCATCTGCGGCGTACCTCAAGGCTCATCGCTCAGCCCGACACTCTTCAATGTCTACATGAGCCCCCTCGCCAACATCGTACGCAAGCACGACATCATCATCACCTCCTACGCCGACGACACCCAACTTATACTCTCCCTCACCAAAGACCCCGCCAGCGCCAAGACCAACCTACAAGAGGGTATGAAGGACGTCGCAGATTGGATGAGGCTCAGCCGCCTAAAGCTGAACTCTGAAAAAACGGAAGTCCTCATCCTCGGCAACACCCCGTCCGCCTGGGACGACTCCTGGTGGCCCACGGCCCTCGGCACCGCACCGACCCTCACAGACCACGCCCGCAACCTCGGCTTCATCTTGGACCCTCTTCTCACCATGACCAAGCAAGTCAACGCCGTGTCCTCCACCTGCTTCCTCACCCTCCGCATGCTTCGCAAGATCTTCCGCTGGATCCCCGCCGACACCAGAAAAACCGTGACCCACGCCCTCATCACGAGCCGCCTGGACTACGGCAACACCGTCTACGCCGGGACCACAGCCAAAATCCAAAATCGCCTGCAACGCATTCAAAACGCCTCGGCCCGCCTCATCCTCGACGTACCCCGCAGCAGCCACATCTCTGCACACCTGAGACACCTGCATTAGCTCCCAGTCAGCAAAAGGATCACCTTCCGACTTCTCACCCACGCACACAAAGCCCTCCACGACAAGGAACCAGAATACCTCAACAGACACCTCAGCTTCTACGTCCCCACCCGCCTCCTCCGCTCCTCTGGCCTCGCACTCGCTGCTGTCCCTCGCATCCGCCGCTCCACGGCGGGTGGGAGATCTTTCTCCTTCCTGGCGGCCAAGACCTGGAACTCCCTCCCCACCAGCCTCAGGACCACCCAGGACCACTCCGCTTTCCGGAGACTCCTACAGACCTGGCTGTTCGAGCAGCGATAACCCCCCTTTTCCCCCTAGCGCCTTGAGACCCGCACGGGTGAGTAGCGCGCTTTATAAATGTTAATGATTTGATTTGATTTGGCCTATATGTGTTGTCAGAATGCTTGACTGTGTCACTGGAGTTCTGCTAATCAGAATTCCAGTGCTTATGCTCTCTCTCTTTACCAAATTTGTCACTATAGTGACTCCATATTCCAAATCAGATTAGCACACTGGATCCCCCTTATAAGTCTCTAGTATATGGTACCTAGGTACCCAGGGCATTGGGGTTCCAGGAGATCCTTATGGGCTGCAGCATTTCTTTTGCCACCCATAATGAGCTCATACAAACATTCCTTCAGGACTGCCACTTCAGCCTGAGTGAAATAGTGCACACACTATTTTACAGCCATTTCACTGCACCAGGTAACTTATAAGTAACCTATATGTCTAACCTTCAGTTACTGAAGGCTAGGTGCAAAATTACTGTGTGTGAGGGCACCCTTTCACTAGCAAGGGGGACCCCATTTTGTCCAGGACCAATTTCCCAGACTTCATGAGTGTGGCGACACCATTATAAGCGTGCACTACATATATGTCAATACATATATGTAGCTTCACAATGGTAATAACTCTGAATATGGCCATGTGAGGTGTCTAAGATTGTGAAATTGAACCCCCAATCCAAATCTGGAATTGGGGGACCAATTCCAAGCACACTGGGGGGTCCACCACAGCCCCCCAGTATGGACAAACCAGTTCTCTGAGGTTTCCACCGCAGCCCCAGCTGCTTCCACCTCACAGACAGGTTTCTGCCCTCCTGGGGATTGGGAAGCTCAATCCCAAGAAGACATAACAATGCATTTCCTTTAAGAGAACGGTGTTACACCCTCTCCCATTGGAAATAGGTGTTACAGGCATGGGAGGGGTAGCCTCTCAGAGCCTCTGGAAATGCTTTGAAGGGCACAAACGGTGCCCTCCTTGCATAATCCAGTCTACACCGGTTCAGGGACCTCCAGTCTCTGCTCTGGCACGAAACGGGACAAAGAAAAGGGGAATGACCACTCCCCTGTCCATCACCACCCCAGGGGTGATGCCCAGAGCTCTTCCAGAGTGTCCCTGGTGTTAGTATTCCAAGGTTTGGGGACCCTCTGGAGACTTAAGAGTGGCTAGTGCCAGCAGCTGATGTCAGAGACCCCTCCTGATAAGTGCATACCTAGGTAGGTAGCCAATCCCCCTCTCAGGGCTACTAAGGGTCGCTCCTCTGCGTGTTTCCTCAGATTCGGCTTGCAAGATTCCTTCAGGGCTCCTCTGAATCCTCTGTTTCTGCTTCTGACTGTCGGATCAACTGCAGACTGCTCCAGGAACCGCTATAACAGCAACAAAGTATCAAGGACGACGTGTGCACGCTCTGAGGACTCCCTGTCTTCACCCTGCACCAGAAGACCCAAAGGAATCTCCCGGGGAGTGACAGAGTCACTTCCCTGCTTCTGCAGGCACCCTTCTGTAATGACAACCAGTACTCTGGGACTCCTCTCCTGACGACAAGCGTGCTCCCTGGAACACAGGTAGTGAACCAAAGTGACCCAGGCTGTCCAAAGGTCCAGCTGTTAAAATTTGGTGGAGGTAAGAGTTTGCCTCCCAGTGCTGCGACAGTAGCCCTGTGCACCACGTCTTCTGCAGCATAGCCCAGGTCCCCAGCAATCCATCCTGCGATGGACAGCTCTCTGAGTTGTTCTCCTGCAGCGTGGGATCTTCCAGTGTAGTGCTGCTATGATTGCACTTTGCATCTTCTTTGTCCCCTTCAAGTCAAGCTTTATTCGGTCAATTAACCATGAAAGCATCACATACATTAAAAGAAAAATTTCATCTCATTTTATAATCTGTACAATGATTTAATAATTTTATAAAAAAAAACACATAAATAAATACATACATGTGATATCAGAGTATTCATCTAAAATCCTGCCTGGGCACGCTTCGTGGGTCCTTGATTGAAATGGTGATCACGTATATGCCATGCTGCCGCTAAGAACTTGCTGACTGCTAAAATTAATTAATTTGATCTATGGCTTTTTTAAAACCCTTATTGCTATACTGCAGTTTTCCAGCCCCATTTCCCTACAGGTTTTTCGAATCCATATTGACTGTGGAAAAAAAAAATATGTTGGGCAAAAAAACATAAAATGTTCAACTGTTTCCGGGGCACCGCCAGAAGCCGGACATATATCTGAAGTAGTGATTGGCCCCCAGTTGCAAGTTAAAGACAACATTGGTAAGGACCCAAAACGGAATCTAGCACATAAACCTTTGCCCTGTAGATCTAGTATAATATCTTAATAGGATTCATACTGCGGAAACCACTTAAAATCAGTAAAAAGATTAGATAATCGACCATGAGTTTTACAACAAATATAATTGTTCCATACATTGGACCAGTAAGCTGATTTCAAAGCAGTTTTATGGGATTTCACTAATTTTTGGGGATTCTCCCAATAATCTCCAAACCCCAAGATACAAAACCAATTGGACACATATTTAATCCAAGAAATAATAGCAGCATTTGGTCTCTTTAGCAGGTCAAGCAATGGTGCTTTGTATAAATCCAATTCAGGGTGGTCCAAATCCTTATCCAATATAATAGAGGTCATAGGGAAATTAAATCAGCTACTTGGTTTAGCCCCAAATCAAGAAACATTGGGATCAGTGGTGTACTTCGGGGGCACACTATCAAAGCCCTCGCAAAATTGTTTTCTCCCACAGTTATATTTGTACATACATAGCTTTATTGGTTACTTTCAACCCTAAAAGCAAAACAACCACCGGTAGAAAGATAAAAGATAAGTAAAAATTATGTTAAAAAGGAAATAAGAGGAATAAAAAAGAACATCCTTTACGGCCTTAAAACACATAAAAACCAAACACCTAATCTCCTACTGACTGTCATTTAAATCAATCATGGGGTATTGTTCCAGTCTAGGTGTGTGGTTAAAATTTGATGACTAAAACATTCCATTGTCAGTTTTTCATGTTGTCCTTATTTGGAAGTAAGTTCCGCATCAGCAACTTTCCCCAAGTGATAAGTACGTACATGCCAGGCAGCTGTAATGTACCTACTAACCGCACAGGGCAAGGGGGGGGAACTTTCCCTCATCAGAATTCTTAAGGCAACAATACAATGTCTTACCCCCACGTTCCTACACACTGGCCGTAACCACTTTCGACGCGCAATCAAATAGGCAGGACATAAAAACATAAAATGTACAATGGATTCTGGATTAAGAGTACAGCTCGGACATAAATCAGATCTTGTAGTTGCACTCCACTTACTGCCATATGATTTGAGAGGCAGACAACCATATCTGAACTGGATATATAAACTCTTACTTAATGGGTCAAGAATTATATCCATAAAAGATTCAAAAGACGGATACCATTTAAAATCAAAAAATTGTGAGGTCAATCTGCCGTGAGTAAGGCACAGCAGATAGTTTTCCCTGACGTAGGTCCAGTATACCGTTTTCAAATGATTCTTCTGCTCCTTCCTTATACTTTCTGGATGACTCCATAGCTCACTAAGACCCAATTTGTGAAACCATTTAGAGATGTGATTAAACCAGGGAATGGTGAGTACATTAGGTCTATCCAAGATGTCTTGGATAGACTCCTTGTATGTAGATAACTCAGGGGTGGACCAAACACGGACCCAAAAAAGCAGAGGTCGTAGGGCAACTACATCTGTGATGCGTGGAAGGTCAAGGTCCCAAAACAATGGCAGCAGTGGGGTACTGCGAGGGCAGGCCAAAGTAGACCTCACGAAATTGTTTTCCCCCACTGCAAGCCTGCCAGTGTTTGAGGACCCCCAAATTTCTGCCCCATAGACCGCAGCACTTTGTGCCTTTGCTCTATAAATTTTAATAATTGGAGTAATCACTCTCTCAGAAGTAGACTTATGAAAACGAAGAATGGCTCCAGATGACTGTACCAGGCGAGCCAAACTTTTGTCGATTTGGGCCCCCCAATGCAGATTGTTGCTGATTCTCACCCCCAAGTAATCTATAGATTTTACCAAACCTAGGGGCGTTCCATTGTAAAATATTGAATATCTCTTGGTGGGGCCACAACCCAAAGTCATGAGTTTAGTTTTGCTATGGTTAAGTTCCAGACCGTAGTCACCGCAAAACGAACTGAACTTGTCCATGAGTACCTGGAGGCCCATAGGGGTTCTGGAGATCAAGAGAGAATCATCGGCAAATAACAAAATTGGAATTTTATGGTGATTCAAAGATGGGGCGTCATTTTGACAATTGGACACGACTTGCACCACCTCATTGATGAACAGTGTAAATAGCGTTGGGGCAAGAACGCAACCCTGGCGCACTCCTCTCTTGATGTCTATTTTGTCTGTGAGTTCCCCCTGATTGCCCCATCTTACTTGTGCAAATGTTTTTTCATGTAATCTTTGGATTAAATGCACTAAGTTCCCTGGGATACCAATTTTGTACAATACTTCCCACAGTTTCTCTCTTGGGACAAGATCAAATGCAGATCTTAAGTCTACGAAAGCCACATAGAGTTTTTGCTTAGATAAGGTGACATACTTCCAGAACAGTAATGACACCCTGAAAACTTGGTCCATAGTATTAGTTTTGGGCCGAAACCCAGCCTGTAAAGGAGATAAAATTTGCTGGTCTTGAATCCAGTCAGTAAGCCTCACTAAGACTTGTTTGGCAAACGTCTTCTGAAGGATATCAATAAGGCTAATAGGTCGATAATTTACAGGCAACCCTGTATCACCCTTTTTATAGATCGGTATTATTTCAGCACCGTGCCAAGACTCTGGAATAGGGCTGCCAGCTGCTATGGCATTAGACAACAAATTGATATACCATGCCCATATCTTAGGTTCTGATTTGAACAAATCCCCTGGAATCTTATCCGGGCCAGGGGCTTTTGCTGGCCTCAGAGAATCAATAGCAGCTGTGGTTTCAGCTAAGGTAAAAACAATTCTCTCAGTTGAGATCTTATTAGCAGCCCAACACTCGACATGTGCAGGGTCCTCCAGAGCTTGCTGTACAGGCAAGGCATAGATTTCAGAAAAGTAGGACACCCATCTTTCGGGCTGTATATGCAACCCAATATCGTCCTTACCCCTTTTCGAACTGGAGGTCAACAACCGCCAAAAAGAGCTATCATCTTTACTTTGGGCTGCTGCAAGCAGTTTCTGCCATGTCTCATTCTCCCAGTCTCTTTTGGCTCGCTTCAGGGCATTGGCATACCTACAACGAGCCTCTTTAATAGCCGCATGCGTAGAATTTTTAACAGCCTCTTTTAAGGTGGATCTTGCTTGCGCACAGTCCTGATTATACCAGTCCCTGCGAAGGGTGTCAGCGGGTCTCAATTTAATGGAAGTTTCCTTATAGAAGATACCCTGAAGGGAATCGACCATCTTAGTGTGGATCGCCATAATAGGAATATCCAAGGATTCTTGATCTTCATAATCTACAAAGAGTTTTAAAAAAGATGAATAAATTTCCCCAATTAAGTACGGGTTACATTCAACCTTTGGCCAGCAGACCCTAGAGCGTCTATGGTTCAAATGAGGGAATGGAACATTAGTAATCCTTAAGTGCTGGACTCTTAAAAATGCCTGATTAGTCAATACAAGACACAAAGGATTATGATCACTATCCAAGCGAGGTAGAATTTCCATATCAAGTGAACTTGACCATAGCCTAATGTCCAAAAGAATGTAATCAATAGTACTAAAGGAAAGCCCTCGCTTGAAAGTAATGGCTCGCTCTGAGTCAGATTTAGTGCGGCCATTGCATTCTCTCAGGCCATAATTCAGGCAAAGGGAAGACATCTGGAATGCAACACAGGAAACAGGCGAAAGTACCATTTCTTTAGATTGGGGAATACCCCAATGTTCGTCCTCCTCAGTAGTCAGATTGCTAATGGAGTTGTCCAACACAAAAGAACAATTAAAATCACCTGCTATAATCAAAAAAACTGAAGGGTCCAAAGCGTCTATGTAGTCCGTCAACTGAGAAAGAACAATTGAATCAGACCCACGGGGAACAGATCTAGCATAAATATTCAAAACTATAATTTTGGAGCCAGGACGGAATGTAAGTTGCACACCCAGCAGATCAAAGGAGTTAAACTTTATCACAAAGTGATCACATTCTAACTTATTGTTCAATAAAATCATTAAACCTCCTATCTGTCTTCCGAATCCACCAGAGGCAGGTTGGGCAGCAGAGAAATAGGTTGTAAAGCCTTGTAAGGATAACTGTTCTTTAGTCCATGTCTCCTGGAAGAGACAGATATCTTGTTTGTTTACAAGGCTTACCCATTCCGGGTCATCCAGTTTTTGCTTGATTCCAGCTACATTCCAGGACATGATGTTAATTTTAGGAGATGGAGATATTGACTTTGTTCTCATAGGTAGGGCAGGAGTCGAAGTCCCTATAAATTGACACACATCATTTACTGTTTTTGGAAGCACTGTACAGGGGGCAGACAGTCAGTCCAAATCAGAGAGTGAGGGGGAAGGGTTCTCATATTTAGAAGTAACAGAATTATCTGGGGAGGGAATAGCCCCAGCTACTATAGTTCCGGATGTACAACATTCTCTGGATAGCGGGGCCCCTGGCGGCTGACTGCTAAGTCTAAGATTCGATACCCTACCAATACATAGTGTGCGTGTCCGTGCATCAAAGGCCAGGAGATCTTTAGCTAGACTATAATCATTAAAGAGAATCGAGATGTAATCAAATTCTGACCCTAACTGGTTATGTCTGTGGGCCTCACATATATCAGACCGGATGACAGAGCGGCAATTCCTCTGTGAACGAATCCAGTGAATCACTTTATTAATTAGTGAATCACTCGACTCTCCGTTACCCTGAGGTAGCTTTGGTACCCTAGTTAAATAGATAGTCGCGGCTTCCCTCCTCCTTCTGGACCTTTGATTAGGGACGTGCGTCTGCAATAATGTCATATGATCAGGATTAGTGGCAGGACGGGGACTAACACAGCAGCTTACTACCGAGGATGTTCCTCCTGGATTAAACTGAGAAGTTTTTGGACGTGAAATAACTATATCTCCCCGTCCAAAAGTTAATCCACCCTTATTAACACCTGATTGAGACTTTCGCTCATATGCGGAAGACATGGATTGAGAAACAAACCTACCATTCCTGCCACATGTTGGGGAATTATCATTAATACACCTAACGGTGTTATGTGTAGAGGAAGATGTCATTTTGTCACCTAAACTGAGGGGACTGGGTTTTGTGGAATCCATCAGAAGATCAGACGAGGGGACAGACTTATAGGGCACATTACAGTTACAACCAGACTTTTGGCCCTGAAGTCCAGCAATTTTGTTCATCAAAGTTACCAATAGACTTTTAACATCATCTAATTTCAGAGAAATAATATCCAACTGGGAAACTTCATTGTTGCCCATCTTTGCATCCAGAGAGTTTTTAACAGAACCTTCTTCGCATAAGGTCTGTAAGTGACCAGGACTTACAGGATTTGAAGCCAAAACCGAGAACCTATTTGAACAAGGAATGGTAATAGGGGGAGGGGACGCGCACCTCACATGGGGTGCATCTTCTTCGGCTAGATGACCATTTGTCCCCACCAAGGGTGATGAGGTTTCCGGAGGTAAGGGGGTTACACCCTGGGATTGAGGAAAAGGGTGTAAATCAGCTTTAACCTCTATTCTATGTGACTGGGTTTTTTTCTTGAAGAGATCTGGGATCTTTTTGGAAAGAGTGGTATCTGGTCTAGAAGGACCAACAATGGAAGGACTCCTCAATATAGCCTCAACCTCTTCAAACAGTGAATCAATTGCTTTGAATTGCTGTAGTTTAGTGGTTGAAGATCCCTCCATTTTCCCGGCAGAACGTTTCTTGGGTTTTTTAACCCTAGATTGGGATACTGCTACCTCATCGGCCTTCCTCTTCCCCATGTCGACTGACCGGTGGCCTAGTAAAGTAGATAATTTCAACCACAATTATAAGAAGAAAATAGCCCAGCCCCAAAAAGCCTACTATCAAGTACAAATGATGTTGTAAGGAAAGGAAGCCCCTATAAAATAGGAGGTAATAGAAAATTACACCACTAGCAACAGAGGCCTCTATACCAGAACTAAATATAAAAAGAACATAATTTTAGGGGGGTGGCCCAGCCCAGTCTCCTCCTGGCGATGACGGGCGCAAGACGGGCCCGCCCTTGGCCCGGGCTTGGCCCGGGCGCCGCCCGCGCGCGTCCCGCGCAGCGGGAGCGCGAAGAAATGTTTAAAGGGCTCCTGCCCTATCAGGTGTCTCCCCTGGTAGTTGGCGTTCCCCGCGCAGCGGGAGCGCGAAGAAATGTTTAAAGGGCTCCTGCCCTATCAGGTGTCTCCCCTGGTAGTTGGCGTTCCCCGCGCAGCGGGAGCGCGAAGAAATGTTTAAAGGGCTCCTGCCCTATCAGCTGTCTCCCCTGGTAGTTGGCGTTCCCCGCGCAGCGGGAGCGCGAAGAAATGTTTAAAGGGCTCCTGCCCTATCAGCTGTCTCCCCTGGTAGTTGGCGTTCCCCGCGCAGCGGGAGCGCGAAGAAATGTTTAAAGGGCTCCTGCCCTATCAGCTGTCTCCCCTGGTAGTTGGCGTTCCCCGCGCAGCGGGAGCGCGAAGAAATGTTTAAAGGGCTCCTGCCCTATCAGGTGTCTCCCCTGGTAGTTGGCGTTCCCCGCGCAGCGGGAGCGCGAAGAAATGTTTAAAGGGCTCCTGCCCTATCAGGTGTCTCCCCTGGTAGTTGGCGTTCCCCGCGCAGCGGGAGCGCGAAGAAATGTTTAAAGGGCTCCTGCCCTATCAGCTGTCTCCCCTGGTAGTTGGCGTTCCCCGCGCAGCGGGAGCGCGAAGAAATGTTTAAAGGGCTCCTGCCCTATCAGGTGTCTCCCCTGGTAGTTGGCGTTCCCCGCGCAGCGGGAGCGCGAAGAAATGTTTAAAGGGCTCCTGCCCTATCAGGTGTCTCCCCTGGTAGTTGGCGTTCCCCGCGCAGCGGGAGCGCGAAGAAATGTTTAAAGGGCTCCTGCCCTATCAGGTGTCTCCCCTGGTAGTTGGCGTTCCCCGCGCAGCGGGAGCGCGAAGAAATGTTTAAAGGGCTCCTGCCCTATCAGCTGTCTCCCCTGGTAGTTGGCGTTCCCCGCGCAGCGGGAGCGCGAAGAAATGTTTAAAGGGCTCCTGCCCTATCAGGTGTCTCCCCTGGTAGTTGGCGTTCCCCGCGCAGCGGGAGCGCGAAGAAATGTTTAAAGGGCTCCTGCCCTATCAGCTGTCTCCCCTGGTAGTTGGCCCCTTGTTCTGGGACTCCCATGGGTGCTGCTTGGTCTTCTGAGGGCTCTCCGAAGTGCTGAGAGCCCTCTCTGTCTTCTCCATCCGAGCTGAGACCCCCAGGTCCCTCCTAGGTCCAGGCAGCTCCTTTTTGACACAAACTGCGTACTTGCTTGAACCAAGGCTTGTTGGCGGAATACAGCAACGCAAACAGCCTGCATCCAACAACTTAATGTGGGACATCTCCTGCACCAAGAAGGAATACGTAGCCATCTTCTATGGTGCACTTCTGTACTTTTCTTCTGACCGGAGAATCTACTTTTGCACCTTCTTCTAGGTTGGCAGGGGCTCCTGTCCTTCCTGGACTCTTCTTCGACTTCTGGACTTGGTCTCCTCTCTTCACAGGTCTTCAGGTCCAGGAATCCATTGTTTGCTGCTTGCAAGCTTGCAGTCTTGCTTGGTTCTTGCAAAATACTTTATCACGGCTTTTAGTGAGTCCTTGGGAAACTTGCAGTATTTTACTCCTGCTTTCCTGGTCTCTGGGGTGGAGTATTTCACTTACCTTTGTTTTTTTCTTACACTCCCAGCCCCCTTCACACACTACACTTGCCTAGGGGGGAGATCAACATTTGCATTCCACTATTTTAGTATATGGTTTGTGTTGCCCCTAGGCTTATTGCAATCTATTGTATTTTCTATAGTTTGCACTATTCAATGACTGTTTACGTACCTGATTTTGGTTACTAGTGTATATATTGTGTATAATACTTACGTCCAGAAGGAGTATTGCCTCTAAGATATTTTTGGCCTTGTGTCACTAAAATAAAGTATCTTTATTTTTGGTAACACTGAGTATTGTCTTTAATTGTGTATAAGTAGTGTGTAACTATAGTGGTATTGCAGGAGCTTTACATGTCTCCTAGTTCAGCCTAAGCTGCTCTGCTACAGCTACCTTTAGACAGCCTAAGCTGCTTGAACACTGCCTACATTTCACTAATAAGGGATAACTGGACCTGGTATAAGGTGTAAGTACCTTAGGTACCCACTACAAACCAGGCCAACTTCCTACATCAGCCCCCGCTTAATGGATTACCCCAAAACTTTCGAGATAGCAGCTGAACTGAGCAAAGCATAAGTGTTGAAAATTGCGTAAAGATTTGTCAAGCGATGCCAAAGTTATTGGCAAATCAAAACACGCTCTTCATATGGAAACTAGGTCCTAACTATAACTAACTACTGCTACTGACGACTGCCAGCAGGTACTGTATATATATATATATATGTATGTATATATGTATGTATATATATATATATATAAATATATATATATATGTATATATATACAAATATATATATATATATATATTCCTTAATTCCTTAAAGTGCGTTTTTCCCCTACACTTAAGCTTTAGTTCTCGTTTTCAGCTCTGTAGGTCATTTAGAAGGTGCTATCATGTATATTGATCTCAGGATGGCTGCCAGCACTTCCTGGTTTAATTGCTGGCAGCCAATCAGATCTCATCATAGGGCCTGTGCTTAGGCTCCACCCAGATATCGATATTTATTTTTCTTTAATTACTCGAAAACTACCGAACGAATGTACACCAACTAACAAAAAGGGCTCTTTCTGGACCAAGAGCTCCATTTCTGCCAAACTTGATGTAATTCTGTCCATTGGTTTGGGCTGTAGTCGTGTTCAAAATCCCTATGGGAAATTGCAATGGGAAAAGCATTTTGGGTGCCCCCCTTTTTCTCAGCCCCCGCTCGACAAATCATCCTGAAACGTTCAACACAGCAGCTGAACTGACTGTCACACTAGTTTTGAACATTTCGTGAAGATACGTCAAATGGCGCCAAAGTTACTGGCAAAACAAAAATGCTTATATATATATATATATATATATATATATATATATATATATATATATATTCAGTTAAAAAATCAAAAGTTATAGGGACATAGTAGTTAGGCTCACATTTGAAAAGTAGAAACCCACAAAAATTCACCTGTTATAGTTATAGTTATCTCATGTAACTATAACTTGTGTCCTGAGGTAACTATAACTCGCCCCCTCGCTATTCACAGTTTTTTAATCAAAAATGTAACTGAAAATTTTACATTGATATTATCAATGATGTTATCAGAGATGTCATGAGTGTCTTAATTTGTGGGGTAATTAGCAGTGCATGGAGACGGCTCGAGTTATAGTTACCTTAGGGCGCAAGTTATAGTTACTTGAAACAACTCCAACTATAACAGGTGAATATCTATGGTTTTGAAAGGTTAAAATGTGAGCCTAATTATAACTTCCCTGTAACCTTTGTTTTTTTAAGTGAATATATATATATCACAAACTCTCTTTAAATCAAAAGAGAACCTGCACTCGGAGACAGGAGAAAATCAACTCGTTTATTGCACCTTCAAATACATATCAGAGACGCGTTTTGGCTGATAAACGGCCTTCTCAATCTGAAACTACGCCATTTTTGTGCTACCGCCTTATAGTAAATAAATATGGAAGGAATACTATCACTTTTCATACTTGCAGCCATGACTAAAACATTCAAATACATTGTGGTTTTGTTTTCAAATAAATAAGAATATAGTGTGTTTCACAAACGTGCAATATCATTGGTGCTCTGTGCGGCAATAAATCACCTGTGTCTTCATGTTTGAATCTTCAATATAGATAAATACGTCAGGTCACTTTTTAACCCATAATCAAAAATGCCCGCACTTAATTTCACCTGCGCGCACTTGCGCTTTTTCCAGAGTTCTACGCGCTGTAACATTAATGGTTCTCACATCATTAAATCACAAATAGATATTCATTTATATCCCTGCTTGTTCAATGGCAAATGTTTTATTACTGTTTCTGCATTCAAAAACAAAAAAATACTCGTCACTTCACACTTTTTCACTCAGTCTACATTGCAACTGAAATCACGCCTCTATGAGAGCACATAAAACGTCTTCCCAATTACGCTGTCCGCCAGTTTATCCATTATAACATCTCCGTGTCCAGGTACAGCCTTTTGGCATCCCTATTAGTCTCCATGTTACAACAAAATGTTTGTGACTCTAATAACTATCAAGCACTGAATCAAATTTGAAGTAGTAATCATTTGGAAAAAGGGCAGCTTAAATATGTTTTTTCTTTTGTCCTCAAACACCTCAGATTCCAAGCCCACTCCATATTATATTTCAGAACACCTTCTCATACATGGAGTTGGCTGATGCCAGGGTGCCAGAATCTCTCTCACTTGTGTCCTGGGGCTGAAACCTGCCACCAGTGGAGGAGAGTAGAGTGGTGATTAATCATTGGACAACGACCTAGTGACCCAAAACAATTAGCAATTTACCCTTGAAGTCCCCTCCACTCCACCAATGGTGACCATATTTTTTCTTTCTTTTCTCTTGAAGTGCCCACTAACATGTCCATTTTCGACATTCGAAAGAGCTTGTTTAGCCAGTCTTTATGCTAGGGGGGATGTAGACACCCAATTCTGACAAATTTCTCTCCTAACCAGAAGTATTGCATAAAACAAAACAATCTTCACCTTCCTACTCTTTATTTCCCCAACTTCTGGTAGGACAAAAATTATTAAAGGGAGATTCACAGAGATTTCTTGTTTCATTAGACTTGAAATCGTTTTACAGGCTTCTTCCCAAAAGCGGAAAACAACTGGGCATTCCATGAACATATGGACATCAGATGCACTCCGCAATCCACATTTTCGACAATTCACCACCCCCTCCTTCCTCATCTTTGAGAGTTTATAGGGAGAATAGTAGGCTCTGTCCAATGTGAAGAGGTGGTTCCTCCTCAAGGTGGCAGGCCTTACTGCGCTGTCTTGTAATCACTCCAGGGGCAACAACATATCTTCTCCCCAAAGTTCTGAAGGTAACTTAAAGCCGTTATCAAGTATCTCTAAAATTTCCCAATGCCAACTGGAGATCTTTTTAGCATATGCAGTATCTCTAATTAGCTCATCCTCCAACAGGTTCCCTTGGCCCAACGTAATACTAAACCTTTGTGCCCAACTTCTCAGCTGGATATATTTCAACCTGGAGAGGTTACCATCTGTTAATACAGTTACATCTTCCCAGGACAATAGAGAGCCTTCTCTAACCAAATCCTCCTGATATTTGATCCCTGCCCTCCTGAGAGGCAACGCTAAAACATCACCCAGACATTGAAGAGTTCCCCGGGAGTCCCACACCGGGGCCCATTGTATAGTACTCCGTCTTTACTGCTTGCCGCACCTTATACCAGGTCTTATCCATATCCTGTAATGTTTTAAGTTTCACTTTTTTGAAGAATTTGGGGTTGCCGAATTTGTACAGAAAATGGTTTGCCACACCTTTCACCGTGCATACCATAGCTTTAAACATAACTCCGATCACTGAGGCATCCGGGAAGGAGAATAACATCCTAGCATTTTGAAGATGAAATGTCCAAGCATAATATTTTAAGTTTGGAAGGGAAAGACCCCCCTTTTCTCTCCTACTGTGCAACTTCTTCCATTAGAACCGAGGCCCTTCTAAGCTCAAATGAAAGAATTTATACTTTGTTGAAACTTGTCCAATACTCTTTTATCCATTTGCAAAGGGATAGAATAACATATGAAATTCATTTTGGGCAGAACTATCATTTTAACCAAATTGACTCTTCCAATAATTGTGAGGGGGAGATGTAGCCAGCTGCGCATTAACCTATCACACTCTACCAGTGTATTTTTTAAGTTAGTTGCAGTTATTTGTTCGACTTTCTGTACATTCGTTATGCCTAAATACATCATTGACTTCCTTATCTGCCACTGATCACCCTTCTGGTTCCATGCCATTATCTCAGTTTTCCCAGTATTAACATGGTAACCCGAGATCTTCCCAAACCCCTCCGCAATACTCAGCAAGGTTGGGACGGCCATAGATAGATCTGACATGTATATCAATAAATCATCGGCATTTAAGGCAACTTTTTTCTCCCATCCCCTTACAACAAAGGGGAGTAATTGTAGAGCTCTGCCTAATCTTCTTAGCAAGGTGCTCCATATATAGATCGAACAACAGGGGAGAGAGAGGACAGCTCTGTCTTGTGCCTCTAGTGATCTTAAAGGGTGCAGTTAATTTCCCATTCACCAATACCTTTGCTGAGGGGGGATGATATATTAAACAGATAGTCTGGCAGAAGTTCTTACCCAGCTTATGGCCCATAAGGATTGTGTTCAGGTAGTTCCAACTAACCCTATCAAAGGCCCTCATGGCATCAAGGGTAATAACAGCTAGGGGTTCCTGATACTTTGTAGCCAGATCTATAGCCCCTATCAAATTAAACGTTAGTTCATGTAAATATCTATTTCTAATAAAACTGCTTTGATCTGGATGTATCAAATCACTTATTAATCCACTTAACCTATCTGCTAGAATTTTTGTGAACAGCTTGTAAACACTATTTAACAATGATATCAGTCTGTAGGACTCACACCGGAGTGGGCTTTTCCCTGGTTTCAGAATGAGAGAGATGATTGCTTCACTCCAAGAGGCCGGTAAAGGTATTCCTTCATCAAACATTTCTGAGAAGAGTTGTGACATAGCTGGGACAATGGATTCCCCCAATGCTTTACACTAGTCGACAGGGATACCAACTGGCCCAGCTGCTTTACACCCTTTACTTTCCTTCAACACCTTTCTTAACTCTGCCTGATAAATGGATTCATTCAGGACAGTTTGCTTCTCCTGTCCCAGGTAAGGCAGGGGATCTGCCCACAGCCATTCCTCAATCGCCTCCTTGCCCACCTCCGTCTCCTCTGTATAGAGCTGAGAGAAGAACCTCTGAAAGGCAGCTTCTATATCCTAGGGGATGGTAAGCCTAACGCCGACTACTCAACTGATTGATCTGCCTTGATCTCTTTAATACGATTCAGTACTTGTTCACTCTTAAACTTCCACGCTAACAACTTTCCTGCACCTTCCCCGTACTCAAAATGGGCGAGCCTACTTGCTTGCCATCTTTTTTGCAGTCCTGGCCTGCAATATATTCTCTAACTGCTGCTTTAACTGGTATATTCTATTACCTACAGCCTGCTTGTCCCCTCCCTCAGTGTACAAGCTATTACATAGTAATATCTCCTGTTCTATGTGATTTAACTTATCCCTGTTTTGCTTATTCATGTGACCAGTAACGCTCACAATCTTCCCTCTAATCACCGCTTTGGAAGTATCCCAAACTATAATTGCAGAGGCAGACCCGCATTGATCTTAAAAAAGTTCTCTGTTTCCTTTCGAAGCTGACGTAAAACCCCCTTGTCAGTAACAAAGTACGGTCAAAAGTCCATCTCCTCCTGCCTGCTTCCTGAGGTACACTGATCTTCAACATCACAGCTGCATGGTCTGATAGATGAGCTGTTGAATACCTAATAACATCCACTATGCCACATACTGCTTGATCTATTAAAAAATAGTCAATCCAAGAGGCATGGTCGTACTTTTTATTATAAAACGAGAATCCCTGTTTCCCCTCAACTCTCTGCCTCCACAGATCACACAGTTCGAACTCATTCACCATCCTTTGAGATATTGCTGAGACTTAGGGGTGCCTATCGATCTATAGTTTACTGATCTATCCAGTTTGTTGTCTAAAACCACATTAAAGTCCCCAGCCATTATAATCGGATTGGGAAACTAATAAATGAGAGAAGACCTTCCTGAGTGGTTCAATATCATCACAATTAGGCCCATAGAACCCCACTAATGTAAGTCTCCTGTCGCCAAATTGTATTTTGGCTATGATCCATCTACCCAATCTATCAGATACCACCTGCATTAGCCTGGTGTTTGACTAAAATCGCAACCCCTTTAGTATTCAAGTTATGATCTGAGCTCGCGCAACAATGTATCCATTTCTGTGATCTTAAGAGGGCTATACTCTCATCCTTAGTTAAATGCGTCTCTTGCAGTATTATTATATGAGCTGATGAATCCTTTAAGAACTGCAAAATCTTACTAGTCCTCCATTTGGTTCGTAGACCATTAATATTTCAAAACATGATTTAAATTGATCTATTGATCTTTACTTCTGACTCCCAGGTAAAAACTGATGCCCAGAGGTGTATGAGGTTATTTTTTTTTTACCTTTTCCCACATGATCCCCACCCTGTGACCACCTACGTCCCTCTTCCATGCATTCTTCTATGATTCCCCCCTCCCTGGAGAACCCCCCTCTTTTAATGTGCCCATCGGCCCTATTTTAGAGCACTTTTGCCCCCCCCTCCCCAGCCAGTCTATCTACGTTCTTGAGATCCTTCATTCCGCAGCATTCACCTTCTTTATGGCTGCCAACAACTTGTCTGCTGCTGTAGGATCCTTAATAGTATGCATTCTATTATTGTGCATTACCCGAAGATTTACCAAAAATTTGAGCTGGGCTACTACACCTTGACTTTTAAACTCCTCAAGACGTTTCCCCAGCTCCCATTGTTTATTCAATTATTGTCCTAGATAAATCCGATCTAATTTCAAATGAGAAATCTTCCCCTCTCAGGGATTTTATTTTTAACGCATTTGTCAAAACCTTTTCTTTCAAAAGATATGTTTGAAAATTCAGCAACATTTTTCGTGTTTTGTTGTTGTTGGGATTCCTCCTAAAAGGGTCTCTGTGGATCCTCTGAATATATCTCACCAGTTCTTCCTTACTTTCTTCCAGTGGAAGTGCCTTCTTAATCAGTGAGGTTACAGACATCTTAAGATCATTTCCCCCCACCCCTTCTGGTACATTCAGGCCTCTTGGGTTGTTCCTTCTAGTGTGATTTTCCAACTGCTCTAATCTCCACAGCAACTCTCGCTCACCCTCTTTTTACTGGTAGGTCTCTTCCTTACTCTTACTCAACTCTTCCCTCATAGCTTCCACCGTCTCCTCAAACACTTGGGTTCTAATTGTCAGGAGGTTGAATTTCTTTTCAAGAGAGTCGCAAGCAACTCTTATTTCAGCTTGATTTGCCTCTGAAACTGCAAAACCCTTCTTGATGTTAACTGAAAGGGCCAAGACCATAGCTTCCAATGTGGTATTTGCAGTTGGGTTGGAAGAGGGCTGATCGTCCGTCTGAACCAGAGCGGTTGCTGAGGTTTCAGGCACTCCTGGAATCACAGGGACTAATGACATAGAGATTTCTGCCATAACTTGGCTAACTTGACTACCCCTACGGGCAACAGCTCCCCTCTCTCCATCTTCCATACTTTGCACAACAGGACTACTTCCCCCTAGACCAAGCTCCATTAAACTTGTGGAGCTACTGCTCCAGATTAACGGTAAAGTCTTAAAATATGCTCAGAAAGGGTGTTACTCAGGGTGAACTGTGTTGGATTTATAATTTAATTTGTTAATTCTTGTGGTACCTGACAGCCTGTCCTAGTTTTTCCACCTCACCCACTCACATACTTTTTCTGTTACCGTCCAGTTACTCTGGCCACTTACTTTCTTCTGATGACCCCTTGGCTCTAATCCTGGAGTCCAGGTAAGTAACCCCCTCAGATTCAGCTGCATTACCGCACTGTCCGCGCTGCCTTCCACCTCCTCAGCCTCCTCAGCAGCTCATGTGGCCCCTGGTGCCTCCACCACCTCCAGTGTTGGGGAGAACATGGAGGGACACGCGGCAGCTGCTCGCTAGAGCGTGTACCTGGGCCCTCCCCGGCCAGTGTGCGTAATTCGTCATTCCTCCAAGGCACCTGCCTTCATCAACAAGCTGATGTGCAATCAGCTGGTAGCGAGCAAGGAGAGCGCAGGAAGCCCCAGGAGGGGCCTTAACGGTCTCTGCGGGGCTCTAACTTGTATTCATGCTGCCCTGGAGGTCTGAAAGAGCCGCAGGGCAGCCTCGCACGTTCCCTTTTGGGGTAGCGTGGGTAGAGCCAGCACAAGCAGAGCTGCAGCCAAAGCAGTTGCTGGGCAGATTAAATATGTTAATGTAACCTTAAATCTGGTGAAGTCTGATCCCCAAATTAATTGAGAGTCTCCAGTCCCCACCACTAGGCCGATGCCTGCGCGGTGCCCTCCTCCAAACCATGTTAGCATTCACAGGAGTGAAAAAAATGGCCTCACTCCATCTACAGCCATCCTTCGTGTCCAGGGGCACGTGGACCTCTAAACATCCCCCAAAGGTTGCGGTTTGTCAGCTTGCACCTGACTGCAGTTGGTGCAAGGAAGGGCACTACCGCTAGCACCATAACACTACCACAACGTCTCTTTAAATCAATATGCCTGTGTCAATCTTGTTCCCTTAGGATATACAGCCTTATGGAACATCATTCTGGGTCTCAGATTCCCCATATGTTTATTTTCTTTCCTCCAGTTTCCCCTTTCCACCAAGGGCCATTGTGACTTGGAGAGTGTCATAATCCTCCAGTGATTACAGGGCTTGGGAGGCTTGGGAGGCATGGGAGCTGGTTTCTGGATACTTTTTCAGTTCCTACACAATTCTACGCAACCACATATTGTCAGTAGTATATAAACGTGAGACTTTCTACATGAGCCCATTAAATGTGACAAAGTCTAATAATGCCCTATAAATCATTCTCTTTCGTCACATAAAGTTGTAATTTCCACATATCATTTTCAACAGTGGGTGACTCTGATTATCAAAGAAGCAGTTAAAGCAGATATTATTTTCCATCTAGTTAGTATTATTTATGTATAATATAGAAACAGAAATGGCACCATTAAGATATGGGATACCTTGACGTACTCAATGTCCCTCTAACATTCCCTTATGATTGCAAAAAGGAAGCTGTATATAACCTGAAGATCATGAGTTCATTAATGATTGGTACAGTATGTACAGGCATTATGTGGCCAGATGATAGCTGATGATTATTATGTACATTGCATCAAAATGTATTTAACGTTGTAAAAATGACATGGTAGGTGTGTTTCACACTGTCTATGATAGGGATCACCAAGCTTTTGTATAACAAAAGTTACTTTGACATAGGTTGTTGTTTCCTGTAGCGTGAAGTGCAGGTGTCTTGTTACCGGTCTTAGTGGACATTCGCTATTTGTGCGAAGAGTAGATTTCACAAGATCTTCTTTTAGGCGCTCATCATAGGCAGCATTGTTTAGGCATGAAGTGGCCTATTCGCAGTCAGAAACAGAGCCCAACTTCAGGATTATTACAGTTTCTTAAATATAGATCGTTCCCATTAATTACAGACCCATATAGGTTACTGGCATTGGACACAGGAGAAAGCTCAGCATCTGGAGATGCACAACAGCAAACTGGCCTCACATTTCACATAAGCTGCTAGTTTGTTTGCTGCATCACACTGCAAGGACAGTTTTGTCGATGATGGATGGTGTGCTAAGTCACCACACACATATACTATCCATAGACATCACTGTTGCAATACAATAATGTCATATTCAGTTTGGAAATCTCAACCTAATATGCATCCACTAACATATCACTAACACATTCATCCACATATTACCCCTTAAAACTACATTAATCAGTCACATACAAATGCAACAGTGACTCATATCAATACCTCATAAGTAGTTTATGGACAATCCCATATCACACATGTTGAATCACATCTACACATCTCCATATTCACATAACCCTACATCAAATAAAATCAAGACTTTAAGATTTTTTGTTAAGTATCAATAGGAACAGTTTCACAATCAAAGACATGTTTTCTCCTTCATGTTACCTGTATACCTATTTACAAAAGTCTAGCATGAAGAGAAAGCCATAGCCTAAGCAGATATTCCCCACAGTCGGATGCAGAGTACACTGCCAGTGGCAACAAACAGGATTGTAGCCAGGAGTACTGACATACAAGTTATCTAGGGCTCCCACAACATCCAAGGCATCCAAACAGGCCACAGAAACCTACAAAAAAGAAGAGAGTTGGAAAAGAAAAAAAGACGTCCAACTGCCATGAAAAAGAGAAAAGACTACAGAGGCAAACAGGGGAAAGAGAGAAAGGACACAGAGAATGGCTACAGAGAGACTATGCAGAAAGAGTTGAAGCAGCCTGGACACCGGCACTCCACCCTTGGCAACACACTCCTGCCATGGTTTAGTGGTGAACACTGGCCTTGCAGGTTATATACCCCATCGTAAAGCAGCCATACAACACTGAAGGAGGGAGCCTGTATTGCCCTCTTTCTTTGTGCGAAGGCTGTCTGCTCTGCAACTTTCCCAGGGAATCATCGGGACAATTTCATTTCCCTTCCATTGCTAGAAGTATAAAAAACAGACGTTACTATATTGTTGCTATCACATCTTGTACATCAAAATAACATGGTGAAAAAACATTCTATTCAACTATGACAAATTTAGTAAATGAAACATTTTTAGAAAAACACATGCAGAATATTTATACCAAACGTAGATCCAAATACTGAAATCCAGCAGGGAGGGATATTCCTCCGAAGAATAAAGGGTGGGATAATCTTCACCTCCATGTCCTTAATAGAATTGAAATTTTCATTTACATTTGCTAGGAAATCTTTTATTCTATGGGAGAACCGGAAGCTCCAATTATGCTGGTTCAAAGCTTACTTACCACAATGAAAGCATAAAACCTTTTAAAAACAGAAATGGTGCCCAATCAGCTGTTCTCAATATGTCTTCCAAACGTGCCCCTAGTGTGAAAGCTTCCGAGGATATAGCACCTCTTGTCGAGTGTACCCCAAAAGTCAAAATATCAATACAAGACTCCTGCATGACCCAACAAACCCACCTAGCCATAGGGGTTGGTGAAACTGGTTTGTGTGGCTTAGTAAAGAAAATCAATAATTGGGATGTCCCTGCTAGTCTAAGACCCGCAGACATTCTCTCATACTCTCTCAAGCAATTCACCACACAGTCTGGGTTTGTCAGGAAATTCCAGATAAAAAACGGATCCAATATTAGACTTAGAGGCATATTTACAAGAAACTGGCGCATCAGTGCTGATGTGCTAGTTTTTTTGTGTCTCCCCTGCCCCCCCCCAACAACACCAGGGAGTGCGACATATTTACAATACGGTGCACCATGGAGCACGTTAGGTCAATAGTATCAACAATTTTGATGCTGTTGTGGTGCTTTGCTGCACTAGCGTCAAAACGTTTGATGCTAGTGCAGCAAAGTGGAAGGAGGCCCATTGATTAAATGGGTGTGGCATTTCATGCCTTCTTTGAGCAGACGTTAAAAATGACGATAAAAATGATGCAGTGAAATCTTGTAGATTTCAATGCACCATTTTTGCGGGACCCCTAGCCCTGGTACACCCCCCCTGCATACATTATGCCTGATGCAGCCAGAATGTGGAGCAAGGGGTCTCAAAGCGTGGCAATGCACTTTGTAAATATGGTGCAGCGATAATTGCCTCCTTGAGCCACGTTAGCGTAAAAAAATGTACACTAGTGTGGAGCAAGGAGGCTGTTGGACTTTTTGCCTTACGCAGGGTCATCCCCAGTCTTTTTGCCTCCTTCCGCCTGGTTTTTCTGACCTCTCGCTGTTGGCTCTAGGACTCTGAGCACTTTATCACTGCTGACCAGTGCTAAAGTGCAGGTGCTTTCTGTGAGAAAGTAGCCTCTTTCTAGCCTTGTTACCCCCACTTTTGGCCTGTTTGTGAGTGTATGTCAGGGTGTTTTCACTGTCTCACTGGGATCCTGCTAGCCAGGGCCCAGTGCTCATAGTGAAAACCCTATGTTTTCAGTATGTTTGTTATGTGTCACTGGGACCCTGCTAGTCAGGACCCCAGTGCTCATAAGTTTGTGGCCTATATGTATGTGTTCCCTGTGTGGTGCCTAACTGTCTCACTGAGGCTCTGCTAACCAGAACCTCAGTGGTTATGCTCTCTCATTTCTTTCCAAATTGTCACTAACAGGCTAGTGACCATTTTTACCAATTTACATTGGCTTACTGGAACACCCTTATAATTCCCTAGTATATGGTACTGAGGTACCCAGGGTATTGGGGTTCCAGGAGATCCCTATGGGCTGCAGCATTTCTTTTGCCACCCATAGGGAGCTCTGACAATTCTTACACAGGCCTGCCACTGCAGCCTGAGTGAAATAACGTCCACGTTATTTCACAGCCATTTTACACTGCACTTAAGTAACTTATAAGTCACCTATATGTCTAACCTTTACCTGGTAAAGGTTAGGTGCAAAGTTACTTAGTGTGAGGGCACCCTGGCACTAGCCAAGGTGCCCCCACATTGTTCAGAGCCAATTCCCTGAACTTTGTGAGTGCGGGGACACCATTACACGCGTGCACTACATATAGGTCACTACCTATATGTAGCTTCACAATGGTAACTCCGAATATGGCCATGCAACATGTCTATGATCATGGAATTGCCCCCTCTATGCCATCCTGGCATAGTTGGCACAATCCCATGATCCCAGTGGTCTGTAGCACAGACCCTGGTACTGCCAAACTGCCCTTCCTGGGGTTTCACTGCAGCTGCTGCTGCTGCCAACCCCTCAGACAGGCATCTGCCCTCCTGGGGTCCAGCCAGGCCTGGCCCAGGATGGCAGAACAAAGAACTTCCTCTGAGAGAGGGTGTGACACCCTCTCCCTTTGGAAAATGGTGTGAAGGCAGGGGAGGAGTAGCCTCCCCCAGCCTCTGGAAATGCTTTGTTGGGCACAGAGGTGCCCAATTCTGCATAAGCCAGTCTACACCGGTTCAGGGGACCCCTTAGCCCTGCTCTGGCGCGAAACTGGACAAAGGAAAGGGGAGTGACCACTCCCCTGACCTGCACCTCCCCTGGGAGGTGTCCAGAGCTCCTCCAGTGTGCTCCAGACCTCTGCCATCTTGGAAACAGAGGTGCTGCTGGCACACTGGACTGCTCTGAGTGGCCAGTGCCACCAGGTGACGTCAGAGACTCCTTGTGATAGGCTCCTTCAGGTGTTAGTAGCCTATCCTCTCTCCTAAGTAGCCAAACCCTCTTTTCTGGCTATTTAGGGTCTCTGTCTCTGGGGAAACTTTAGATAACGAATGCAAGAGTTCATCCGAGTTCCTCTGCATCTCTCTCTTCACCTTCTGCCAAGGAATCGACTGCTGACCGCGCTGGAAGCCTGCAAACCTGCAACATAGTAGCAAAGACGACTACTGCAACTCTGTAACGCTGATCCTGCCGCCTTCTCGACTGTTTTCCTGCTTGTGCATGCTGTGGGGGTAGTCTGCCTCCTCTCTGCACCAGAAGCTCCGAAGAAATCTCCCGTGGGTCGACGGAATCTTCCCCCTGCAACCGCAGGCACCAAAAAGCTGCATCACCGGTACCCTGGGTCTCCTCTCAGCATGACGAGCGAGGTCCCTCGAATCCAGCGACTCTGTCCAAGTGACCCCCACAGTCCAGTGACTCTTCAGTCCAAGTTTGGTGGAGGTAAGTCCTTGCCTCACCTCGCTGGGCTGCATTGCTGGGAACCGCGACTTTTGCAGCTACTCCGGCCTCCGTGCACTTCCGGCGGAAATCCTTTGTGCACAGTCCAGCCTGGGTCCACGGCACTCTAACCTGCATTGCACGACCTCCTAAGTTGTTCTCCGGCGACGTGGGACTCCTTTGTGCGACTTCGGGTGAGCACTGTTTCACGCATCCTTGTAGTGCCTGTTTTGGCACTTCTGCGGGTGCTGCCTGCTGCTGAGAGGGCTTTTTGTCTTGCTCGACGCCCCCTCTGTCCCCAGACACAATTGGCGACATCCTGGTCCCTCCAGGGCCACAGCAGCGTCCAAAAACGCTAACCACACGATTTGCAGCTAGCAAGGCTTGTTGGCGTTCTTTCGGCAAGAAAACACTTCTGCACGACTCTCCTTGGCGTGAGGGATCTGTCCTCCAAAGGGGAAGTCTCTAGCCCTTGTTGTTCCTGCAGAAACCTAAGCTTCTACTGTCAAGTAGCAGCTTCTTTGAACCCACAGCTGGCATTTCCTGGGCATCTGCCCATCTCCGACTTGCTTGTGACTTTTGGACTTGGTCCCCTTGTTCCACAGGTACCTTCGACTGGAAATCCATCGTTGTTGCATTGCTGGTTTGTGTCTTTCCTGCAGAATTCCCCTATCACGACTTCTATGTCCTTTGGGGAACTTTAGTGCACTTTGCACTCACTTTTCAGGGTCTTGGGGTGGGCTATTTTTCTAACCCTTACTATTTTCTAATAGTCCCAGCGACCCTCTACAAGGTCACATAGGTTTGGGGTCCATTCGTGGTTCGCATTCCACTTTTGGAGTATATGGTTTGTGTTGCCCCTATCCCTATGTGTCCCCATTGCATCCTATTGTAACTATACATTGTTTGCACTGTTTTCTAATACTATTACTGCATATTTTGGTATTGTGTACATATATCTTGTGTATATTTGCTATCCTCATACTGAGGGTACTCACTGAGATACTTTTGGCATATTGTCATAAAAATAAAGTACCTTTATTTTTAGTATATCTGTGTATTGTGTTTTCTTATGATATTGTGCATATGACACTAGTGGTACTGTAGGAGCTTCACTCGTCTCCTAGTTCAGCCTAAGCTGTTCTGCTAAGCTACCATTATCTATCAGCCTATGCTGCTAGACACCCTATACACTAATAAGGGATAACTGGGCCTGGTGCAAGGTGCAAGTACCCCTAGGTACTCACTACAAGCCAGTCCAGCCTCCTACACTCTGTCACAAACACAATGGATGTCCCATCCATCGTATTATAATTGCCGTAGGATATAATGACATCATAATAGGGCAGACGGGATAACCAAACTCTAAATCAGGCCCAAAGATCTTTGCATACATCTTGGTGTATCTGTTGACATTGTGACTATGATTATTGTGCAAAGAAATTACCAATCTCTGATAGCTCATTAAGACCATTTTCAGTTGTACGGATCTGTAGTATCATTTGTTCTTCAAGGCGTAATAATGCAGGTCCAGCATTTACCATTTTGACATGTCTCAAAACTGTCAATCTCAAATATGGCATTGCATGATTTGTTTCCACATTGTGTTGTAACATGTGGGCATGCATTACTTGATTTGTATTTATAGCATTTCTAAAATGCATTAGACTGACAGGGTTTCAAAGCGCTGGGGAGAGGAGAAAAACACAGCCATGTGAAATACAGTCCATAAACAGGTAGATCCACTGAAGGGGCCCCGGACAGCTCCCAAGAAGAAAACAGCCATGTACTTTGTACTTTACATCGGATGCTTGATTTATGTTAAACAATACAATTCATCATTTCTTGGTTGTTTTTTTCTATATAGGCTGTCCCACAGGGTCATATTACACAGTACACTATATCTTTTGAGTTGCAGTTAGTGAATTCTTCATGTTTGATCCTAAAACCCTTGTAGGTAAATTAGTTTCCCTATATGGTACAGTCAAATGTGGAGAAATTCCCACATTTGTGTTTGCCTGGGTTCTCTCTGTTGTGTTTGATCTTACAAGACTGTTCCTTATTTTCCTATTGTGTTTCAGGGCAAACATGGCAATTTTTTGAATTGTTGGGGGCCTGTAAAAATATTCCAGTTTTTCCTGCTTGAACTCTGAAGCAGGGTAGTAGCTCCAGAGAACGTTGTGACACATACCATTTGGTTTGTTTGCTGGTTGTTGCCTGGTCGTAGCTAATTCTTTTTTGGTGTGAACCAAGCACATTTATGGCAATTTTAAGTAGTTTCTTTCAATAATGCTGATCAAGCCTGGGCCCTTTCACTATTTCTGGGGTCTGATGAATCTTTGATTCTCAGTTCCGAGGGGTGAAGAGTAACAGTTTTGTAATTTATTGAACGATTTCTGTGCAACCCAAATGTCACATATTAACATTCAGAGTCAGTTCATAGGGCCAGAAGAGCTTTATTACAGCCTCAAAGTCAATGTTACATAAATGAGTCTCAAAACCATAGTGTAAATATATAAAATCACCAAAGGAGAATTAGAAGATTGGAATGTTCGGATCTCCATTGCAGACAATGGAGTGCTCTGGGCTTTTACTGGCTGATAAAAGCCTGGAGCCAACATTCCAATGTTCTCTTTGTTCACAGCAACAGATGTGAACAAAGCCTCATGGAGCTCGAGGAGATTTTAATGCCCTCGGGCTTCGTGAGGAATTTGTTTTAGTTTATAGAACATTCTGCCCCCCAGCCTTCGGCTCTGGCCTTTAACGCGGGAGCGGGCCTTTAATGGCCGGTGGAGCCCGCTACGGTGGGTTCTAAGGCTATATTAAAGCATCGGATAATGTTAAACCTAGTTAGCATATACAAGACTAAAACCTCAATTGCCACAATGCAGAATATCAGAAAACGCATATGGTTCTTGGTCACCGAAACCAAGTTCTCCTGCCTAATCATTTAAACTAAAACCTGACTATTCTAATTGTAAAAAGTATTTGAGAAAGGTCTGCAAACAGAAATTCAGTAGAATATTATGTTAAGAGAGGTGCGGTGGCATGAAGCCACATAAAAAATATGAGGTCTGTACCTCAGAAAGGTCAGTTCAGCAATAAAAGTAGGAAAATAATGTAGATTTCACACTAACTAACCTTCCTTAAATCACAGTTTTCAAGACAATGACATCACAGTTGAAGCTTCTTGATTGAAACTCCAATTATATTTCATTGGAAGCTGTTTTTGGCCAAGAGCTCGCTCCCCCACGTCCGCAGCACCACCTTGCTGTGTCCGTGTCCCTGTCCCCCGCCCACGCTGCTGCTAGCGTGTTCGAGGCCCGTCTAGTGGGCTACTTGTAAGCTTTGTGCCGTTTTCACTGTATTTGTAACTGTATTCTGTGCCCTGCTTTTTGACCCCATTTGCGTTGCTAGATTCGTGTGCATTGTGCCGTTTTCACTGTATTTGTAACTGTATTCTGTGCCCTGCTTTTGACCCCATTTGCGTCGCTAGATTCGTGTGCATTGTGCCGTTTTCGCCGTATTTGTGACTGTACTCTGTGCGTTGCTTTTATGTGCCTTTTGCTCCTTTTTGCCTCCATTTGTGCCTTTTATCCACTTTTTTTGCCCCTTGGGCGCTCCCCCTTGCTGCTTTCCCCTGCCGCTGCCTCCCTGCGGCCCCGCTCCCCTCGCGCCCTCATTCGCCGCTCCCTCCCGCCTCCCAGCTGCTCCTCCCTCCCCCCTCCCTTCTTAATGGCTGGCGCTGCGCGTCGAGGGTGAGCGACCTCTGACCTGTTTTTGGCCAAGAGCTCGCTCCCCCACGTCCGCAGCACCACCTTGCTGTGTCCATGTCCCTGACCCCCACCCACGCTGCTGCTAGCGTTTTCGAGGCCCGTCTAGTGGGCTTCTGGTAAGCTTTGTGCCGTTTTCACTGTATTTGTAATTCTGTGCCCTGCTTTTTGACCCCATTTGCGTCGCTAGATTCGTGTGCATTGTGCCGTTTTCACTGTATTTGTAACTGTATTCTGGGCCCTGCTTTTGACCCCATTTGCGTCGCTAGATTCGTGTGCATTGTGCCGTTTTCACCGTATTTGTGACTGTACTCTGTGCTTTGCTTTTTTGTGCCTTTTGCTCCTTTTTGCCTCCATTTGTGCCTTTTATCCACTTTTTTTGCACTTTGGGCCCTCCCGCTTGCTGCTTTCCCCTGCCGCTGCCTCCCTGCGGCCCGCCCCCCTCGCGCCCCCATTCGCCGCTCCCTCCCACCTCCCAGCTGCTCCTCCCTCCCCCCTCCCTTCTTAATGGCTGGCGCTGTGCGTCTGCACCGCTGGCACGCCAGAGGCACGCTCGTCTGCGCCCGGACCGCACCCAGCGCCACCCCCCCAGGTCCGCACGCCCCCCGCACCACGAGACATCGCTACTCGGCCAACCAACTCAGCGCCCTCAACCCCGGCCGCTCCACTACATGTTTCCAGTCATCTCCAAAGAACACCAAGGGACCCTTCTCCTGCCTCGCCTGCAACTTCACCTACGACAGAACAAGGAAACCTGCCACAACTGCAACAAACCACCTCCACTGCATACTCCTCAACACACGCCCCGCACGCAAGCACGCCATCGAGCTCTGGGACCTGCTCGACACCACCACCCCAAACGTAGCCTTCCTGACCGAAACCTGGTGGAATGACTCCTCAGCACCTGACATCGCCATAGCCATCCCGGACAGCTACAAGATCACCAGAAGAGATCGCCCCAACGGAATCGGAGGAGGAATAGCCATCGCCCACAAATCCACCCTCAAAATCCACACCCACACGGACGACACTCTCAAGACTGCCGAACACCTACACTTCCGGATCCACACTGACCCCAACACCACCCTCAGGGGAACGCTCATCTACCGACCCCCAGGACCACGAGCACCCTTCAGCGACTCCATTGCCGACCTCACGAGCACCCACGCGCTCAACTCTACGGACTACATCCTCCTTGGAGACCTCAATTTCCACTTGGAGAACAACAACGACGCCAACACCACATCCCTGATCGACAACCTCTCCAACCTCGGCCTCTGACAACTGGTCAACACACCCACCCACACCGCCGGCCACACGCTCGATCCGATCTTCTCCGGAAGCAACCACGTCACCTTTAGCCACACCACCGAACTCCACTGGACCGACCACCACTGCATCCACTTCACATTCAAGAAGCACATCGAACACCACCGCACCCAACTACCAGCCCACCGCCGCTGGAGCAAAGTCACCGAAGACCAACTGACCAGCACCCTCGCCCAGAACCCGCCCACCGACTCCACCGACCCAGACACCGCCGCTCTCAACCTACGACAGTGGATCAACGACTGCGCCAACACCCTCGCACCACTCAAGAGGTCCACTGACAACCAAGGAAAGAAAAAAGCCGCCTGGTTCACTGATGAACTCCTCACCTCCAAACGCACCTGCCAGAAACTAAAGAAGAAATGGCTCCTCGAACACACACCCGACAGCCTGGCAGCCTACAAGGAGGCCACCCGCAAGCACCACCAGCTAATCCGACTCGCCAAACGTTCCCACTTCACAGAACGCCTGAACAACAACGCACACGACAGCAAAGAACTCTTCTGCATCGTGAAAGAGCTCTCCAACCCCAGCGTCAACGACATCCCACCATCCCAAGAACTCTGCGACGCCCTGTCCACCTTCTTCTATCAGAAGATCACCGACATCCACGACAGCCTCAACACCACGCCTCCGTCAGACCCCACCCGACAACTCCACCTGCGCCAGCCGCTACACCGCCTGGACCCACGTAAATGACGCTGAAACTTGCAAGATCATGAACTCCATCCACTCAGGATCCCCTTCAGACCCATGCCCCCACCACGTCTACAACAAAGCCGACTCTACCATCGCCCCCCAACTTTGAAAGGTCATCAACTTATCCTTCGAAACCGCGACCTTCCCGGACAGCTGGAAGCACGCCGAAATCCACGCCCTCCTCAAGAAACCCAAGGCAGACCCCAACGACCTCAAAAACTTCTGCCCGATCTCCCTCCTCCCCTTCCCGGCGAAGGTCATCGAGAAGATCGTCAACGCTCAGCTCACCCACCACCTCGAGGACAACTCCATCCTGGACCCCTCCCAGTCCGGTTTCAGACGCAACCACAGCACCGAGACTCCTCTCCTCGCCGCCACAGATGACATCAGACAGCAAATGGACAACGGCAAAACTTCAGCCCTCATCCTCCTGGACCTTTCCGCAGCCTTTGACACGGTTTGCCACTGCACCCTACTAACACACCTCCACGAAGCCGGAATACAAGAAAAAGCCCTCCACTGGATCTCCTCCTTTCTCTCCGGCAGAACCCAGAGAGTCCGACTTCCACCCTTCCGCTCCGATGCCACCAACATCATCTGCGGCGTACCCCAAGGCTCCTCTCTAAGCCCGACGCTGTTCAACGTCTACATGGCCCCCCTCGCACAACTAGCCCGTCAGCACAACCTCAACATTCTCTCCTATGCCGATGACACCCAGCTCATCCTCTCCCTCACCAAAGACCCACACACCGCCAAAGCCAACCTCCACGAGGGATTGAAGTCCATCGCCGAATGGATGAGAAATAGCCGCCTGAAGTTGAACTCCGACAAGACGGAGGTCCTCATCCTCGGACGCACCCCCTCGGCCTGTGACGACTCCTGGTGGCCCACCGCGCTGGGACCCCCTCTAACGCCAGCCAACCAGGCACGCAACCTGGGTTTCGTCCTCGACTCCGCCCTCACCATGTCCAAGCAGGTCAACGCAGTTTCCTCCTCCTGCTACAACACCCTCCGCATGCTCCGTAGAATCTACAAATGGATCCCGACGGAAACCAGAAAAACAGTGACCCAGGCCCTCGTCAGCAGTAGACTAGACTACGGTAACGCTCTATACACAGGCATCCCAGCGAAAGACATCCGACGACTCCAACGCATCCAAAACGCCTCCGCCCGACTGGTCCTCGACGTACCCCGCCGTTGCCACATCTCCCACCACCTGAAAGACTACACTGGCTCCCCGTGGACAAGAGGATCACCTTCAAGCTCCTCACCCACGCTCACAAGGCACTCTACAAAGCCGGACCAGCCTACCTGAATAACAGACTCAACTTCTACGCCCCCTCCCGCCAACTCCGCTCCGCCAACCTCGCCCTCGCCCTCGCCATCGTTCCCCGCTTCCAATGCAAGACCTCCGGCGGCAGATCCTTCTCCTACCTCGCCGCCAAGACCTGGAACACCCTCCCGACCCCCCTGCGACAGACCCAGGACCTTCTCACCTTCAGGAGACTCCTCAAGACCTGGCTCTTCGACCAGTAGCAGCAGCCCCCCACCTCCCCCTCCAGCGCCTTGAAACCCTAACGGGTACGTAGTGCGCTCTATAAATATTGTGATTGATTGATTGATTGATTGATTGATTTTTCAAACCCTTGGTACATCCAGTCTTGATACTCTTCAGTCTCAACAATTTCAAAAGAGTCATGACTGCCAAGCTTCCAGAACACTCCTCTCTTTGTCCTTGCATAGCTTGTCTCAAGCTTTCCTATCACTCACCCTAATAAGCTTTCTTTGACTCTGTCCCGCTCCTAATACCTGCATCTTGAAAGAAACATTTAAAAAAAACAACTCCACATTGAATGCTAACTGTAAAAATAAAAGTGTATGTGTAGGCTTCATTCCAGCCAAGTTAATAAAACATGAATATACTTTCAGATTAAATAATTCTAAACACTACATGTGAGAATATATGAATTGATTATGCAAAATAATACCTTCAAAACGTTAGTCTCAAATAGATATTCATAAAGCGTTGATTAAATGTTATATCCAAAGGTGCACTCCACTCATATGCTTTGAAGTGCAGAAATTATATAAAATCATATTAAATGTGATACAAAATGTGACCACCAGAAAAATGACCACCCTTCCCATTCTTTTTCCAGAGACTTAGTGACACAGCAAAGCTGCTCTCTTTCAGTGTCATTGCTGGAGTTCAGAGAGGGGGATCTTGTAGAAGCATGTTTCATTTTATGTGTCATCCATTTTGGCTTTTTCAAGTTTTGTGATATTCAATGATGACAGAGGCCTGCAAACTGTGTTCAAAATTGGGATGACCACAGATAACCAATATACTCAGACAGATAGCTTGTAATGCAAAGCTTGCTTAAAAGAGACACCTCATGCAACATGCATTGCTTCATTCGCACAGCAACAGACAGACATCTGGATGTCTACATTGGTCTGGACAGGGGTTGTGAAGAAATTGTTTGTTGATGTCTTGGAAAGTCCCAACAATTTGAGTAATGTGAAGATCATGCTTGTGGTCATCTTGTATCACTCTGCCATCTTGAAATGTTGTTTTACTGTGATTAGTTAGATGCCTAATATATGTGTAACACTGTGCATCTTCTGACCAACATCACACCATATTTGGCCATAGTGATGAAGAAATCACCTTTTTTCTGTATCATGATTGGAGGATGTATTTTCATGACTTTGTGGTTTTCATGCATAAAAGTTCTGGCAGATGTTTCTCTTATCGGAAATGTTATTTCTAAACACATGGCACCATGAATTCATGAATACAGCTACTTATGAAACTTTACTTTGCCTGTGTCTCTTTATTTAGATTCAACATCTGGGTGAAGAATGCACACCTAGGCTTGGAAGTAGTCTGGTCACTGTACATAAACCCTTGACTTCACTCTGGATCGGTGGACAGACAGTGTGATACCTCTGACATAACAGCTCTGCCCTCCCTACCCATGTGGTGTGAGAGTTCTGTCTTTTGTGCCTCTCCACACTGTACAGCAAACAATTGTGAGTATCAGTGTCCTGGCCACAGTGCCCTCAACCTAGCAGTTTCCTGCTCTTGCACAGTTTAGCTTTTCATCTTATATAGTGGCATTACAGGTTTCATAAGCAGCTTTGTTTTAGGATATTCTATCAAATGTTATATTTTAATGTTTTCATTTGGTGGTTATTTCCTTGTTGTGGTTTCTCTGCTGTTTCTTTAATCCTATCTGTCACCCCTCTGACACATTGACCTCCATGCACCGTGTGATGCACTTCAAACTGAGACGTTATCTGATGGTTGTGTGCTCCCTCACTTGGTTTATGAACCGTATGACACACCTCATACCGAGGCAGTTCCCGATGGTCGAAGGTCCTTCACTTAGGTGCCAGGGTGGTTAATGTGTTTGATTGGGCCATGGGTTTGCCCTTGGTCCTCAGAGGCTGGTGTTTTTGATGTTGTGCTGGTGGGCTATCCAAGAGGATTGACTAGGGTTTTTGATTTCGTGCTGGTGGGCTACCTCAGGAGATTGACTGAGGGCCACTAGGGCCCTGGGTTTGACAGGGTGGCAGGAGGAAGTTGAGGTGATTTAGATTTGTTGTTTAGTTGTTGAATTGTATTTGCTATATTTTAAATATCACATACAATTTATATTGCCTGTTTATATTGTGGGCATTTTTTTTTATCTCTCCCATTGCTCCCCGGGATGGGTCTTTGGGATTGGTTTTATTGTGTGGTTAGGACACACCAAGGCTATTTTATCTGTCTGAATTAAGGTTCACCATGTCTGCAAGTTCTGTGTGTTTCAGGTACTAAACATATTCTGACTTTTCCGTCTCCTTTATTTCGGTGGCAAGGATGCTGGGGTACAAGCATCTATAGCACCTTTTGTCTCTAAAGACACTTTCATCATTGTGACAAGTATGTACACCCACGGTGATCTAGTATCACAAGACCGGTTTAATGCCTAAAAGATAAATGTGAATATGCTTTTTTCTTGGGTATGAGCACTTAGAACTAGTCCCAGAGATATCATAGTGCATTCTTTGTCCAGCATGAGTGAAATGTCTTTGATGCTGTAGGGACAGTTATTGAATCTTGCACAACGGAAGGGGCATGTAAGAACAATGATGGACGAGCATGATAGGTTTTTCTGTGAAGTGATTAGAGTTCTGAAGTTTGTATTAATGCAACGATCTTCAGACATTGCAGCAGATGCAAAACCCACTGTGCAGCTCTCTGCTTAGAACGCAACACACGATTTTGAAGCAGCAGGACGATACCATTTCAATTGATAGTCTCTCTGTTGAGGGAGCTTTGCAATTTGGCTCAGTCGGCCTGCTTACTGACAGAGGGTCAGGGACTACAAAAGAGAATGTCCGTGTCTAGTATTAAAATACAGTCTGGGCAGAGTAGTGACTGTATTTTGACAGTGGGATCATATCGACCCCATGTTTCTACATACTTCCCACATGATGATAGTTTGCGCGAAAGACCTACTACTTTGCGATAACTGTTATTTTATCTTTGGTATTCACAGAAAAAGCACTGAGCACAAGTTTTCCATTTATTTGCAAACAAAATAGTGACAATTCACACCATCTAAAATTAATTATAATATTAATACTAAAAGTTACTAAGGCCCTGCATCAGTTATGCCAGTTAAAATGGACTTCCCTATTTTGCTCATCATAGATTCTGGGCATGTCTTCAAGCTCAAAGCCACAGATTGTTGCAATATCCGGTAATGGGACAAAGAGAAGTGTATTGTACACATTAGACGGGCTAGCTTAGTGGGTTTAGCATGCACACTTTGAAGTGGAGGATGAACAACAAATGTACAAACTGAATTTTGATGCCTAATAAATATTTGGATTCTCTTAATTTTAAGGTTTGTATGATTGTTTCATCCAACCTGAGCGCGGCATATATATATATATATATATATATATATAGATATATATATATATATCTATATATATATATATATATATATATATTCACTTAAAAAAACAAAGGTTACCGGAATGTTATAGTTAGGCTCACAAATTTAAATGTACAAAACCCTAGAAATTCACAAGTTTAAGTTAGAGTTATGTCAAATAACACTACTTCGTGCCCTAAGGTAACTATAAATCACACCATCTCCATGCACAGTTTTTTTGTCAAAAACTTTACTGCAAATAATAAAGTGATATTATCATTGATGTTATCAAAGATGTCATGAGTGCTGAAATTTGTGGGGGAATTAGCAGTGCATGGCGAGGGAACGAGTTATAGTTACCTTAGGGCATTAGTTATAGTTACTTGAGATAACTCCGCATTCTACATCAATGGAATTTAAATTCTTTTTTTTACCACAACTACAGCCTGAACCGCAGGATGGAATTCTACCAAATTTGGTAGAGAGCCAGCTCTTGGTCCAGAAAGCGTACTACTTGTGAGTTAGTGTAAATCCATTCAGTGGTTTAAGAGATATTTAAGGTCAAATAATATAGATGTATAGGGACGCAGAACCTCCGCAGATCCACCGTTGATCGGTCAGCTGCTCCACCGGTCACAAACAAGAATGTCATTGGCTGGCAGCAACCTGACAGGGAGGTTACGGTCACAGTTTTTTTTTGCAAGGGAACGGTCCCCAGGGCTGAAATGTGGGGGGCAATGTACATGATGGAGTCAGGTTAGTGGCTCCCTGACCCCATTGTGTTCACAAAAATGTGTGAACACAGTAGGGAATGGGCTGAAAATATCCATAATCATTTTTGTTTTAGATTTCCTGAGATCCACGGATCCATCCACGGGTCTCAGCATGGACCCCTGTGTAAATCTGCCGGTGGATCCACGGATCTCGAAAAATATCAAAAATATATAAATACTAATGCACACACTCAGGCAGCCATAGAGACACTTTCACACTCAGTCAGAGACAATGTCACACCCAGTCTCACAGGCAGACATACACTCTCACATCCAGCCTCATATCCTGACACACACTTTCACACTAACTCTCTCACCCAGACATACCCTTTCACACCCAGCCTCATATCCTGACACACACTTTCACACCAACTCTCACACCTAGACATACCCTTTCACACCCACTCTGATATTCCAACAAACCCCCTCACACCCACTCTCACAACCAGACACACCCTCCCACACCCATTCTCACACTCACACAGACCCTCTTACACCCACTCTCACACTCAGACTCTCTCACATCCAGATTAATACTTTCACATCCAGACACACACTTTTTCACCCACTCCCATACCCAGACACACCCTCTCACACCTCTTCTGACACCCAGACACACCCTGTGATACCCACTGTCACACCTAGAGACACACTCCCACACCCACTCTCACATCCAGATGCACACTTTCACACCCCGACACACCCTCTCACACTCATCCCAGACCCTCTTACACCCACTCTCATACTCAGACACTCTCTCACACCCACTCTCACACACAAATACATACTCTCTCACCCACACCCAGACACACACTTATACACCAACTCTCACAACCAGCCACACTCTCTCACACTTACTCTCACACTCAGACACACTCACTCTCACCTCCTCTAACACCCAGTCACACCCTCTCACATTCACTTTTACATGCAGACACACACTCTGACACCCAGCCCCACACCCACTCTAACACTTAGACTCATCCCTTCACACACACTGTCACACCCAGACAAAACCTCTCACACCCAGCCTCACACCCAGAGGCATACTGTTGCTTCCACCCTCAAACCCAGGCAGACACTCTCACAAGCACTCTCACACCTGGGCACACACTGTCACACAAGTATATATTCTCTCACCCACGCTCACACTGAGACAGGCACTCTCACTCCCACCTTCACACCCAGTCAGATACTCTCACAGCGAGTCTCATACCTAGTTACACACTTTCACATGTACCCTTACACCCACAGAGACACTCATGCAGCGTTAACTGGCCTCAATCTGAAAGGAAGGGGTTCTGCCAACATTTTAAAAAGGTTACAGGGACATTATAGTTAGGAAATATAATTAAAAACACCTTAGAAATTCACTTAAAGAAAACCAAAGGTTACAGGGAAGTTATAGTTAGGTTCTGAATTTACTCGCACAAAAACAGAGAAATTCAGCAGTTATATTTAGAGTTATTTCAAGTAACTATAACTTACAGCCTAAGGTATCTAGAACTTGTCCCCTCGTCATACACTGCTAACTAACCTAGATATTACAGCACTTGTGACAACTTTTATAAGGTCAATAAAAATATCAATAAAGCATTAGAAGTTAAATTATTGGGAAAAAAACTGTGCATGGTGGGGGTGCGAGTTATAGTTACTTAGGCCGGAAGTTATAGTTACTTGAAATGAATCTAAACATAAATGCTGAATTTGTGTGGTTTTGTGCGAATAAATTCAGACTCTACCTATAACATCTCTGTAACCCTTTGGTTTTTAAAGTGAATTTTTATACATATATATATATATATATATATATATATATATATATATATATATATATATATATATATATATATATATATTTTCGACTGGCAGTCGCCACAAGGTAGTTATAGTTATGACCTAGTTTCTCTAGAAAAAGTTGTTTTTTTGCTTCCCTATATCTTTGGCACCGCCTGACGATTCTTCATGAAATTTCCCCCAAAAAATCCACAGTCACGTGAGCTGCTGCCAAGAAAATTGTGGGGTGATCCGTCAAATGGGGGCCGAGATAAAGGGGAGGAGGAAATTTAGCGATAGCGCAAAAAACACTGGATGGAATTACATCAAATTTGGCAGAAAGGTAGCTCTTGGTCCAGAAAGAGCCCTTTTTGTCATTTGATTTAAATATGTTTAGTAGTTTTTGAGAAATTTAAGGAAATCCAAATTTGTGTATGTAGGGGTGTGAAGGATTCGTGACCCCTCCTGATCTCGTACTGCAATCTGATTGGCTGCCAACACTTCAAACCAGGAAGTGTTGACAGCCATCTGAGGACCTGGCTTGAGCCCAGTTCCAGAGAAAAAGAATAATAAATACAAAAAGGGCCAGGGTATGAACACCCTGATCCCTTAACTCTGGTGCTGGGGTCCCAAAGAGGACCCCCAGGGCTAAAAAGCATTTTTTTTTTTAATGTTTACAGCGGAATCGCAACGGGGTCCCGAATCCACTGTAAGCATTTTTTTTAAAACAAACACAGGCTCCCATGCTTGTTTTAAAAAAATCCCTGGGTGGGCCAGGTCCCAGGGCCACGGTTTACTTTTTAATAGGGGTCCTCTGAAGCCCCCGCACAGCTCTGGGAACGGCCATCACCCCAGGGCAAATATTAACATATGAGCTGGGGGCTGCGCCGCCACCCCCAGGGACAAAAATGCTTTTTATATGTGGGGGAGGCCACCACTTTCCCGGGGCTACAATGAGTTATGAGCAGAGGGGACTCCCCATGCCCCGAGATCACCACCTCCCCGTAGCACATACTAAATAATGTAAAGCCCCAGGTATCACCACCTCTCCGGGCTATGATTGTTGGAGAGGGGTCACGTGGCCCCCCTCAGGAGCCACTGATGGCCCTGGTGAGAACCACCACCCAAGACCAGCTCCTGCTATGTCCTTGGGTGCCCACCGAGGGACATAGCTGTTTGCTGTGGCTTGGCTGCAGCTTTGAAGGTGCAGCCAAGCCACAGCAAACATTCTGCTGTTTGGCAGTGGGACATGTAAAGCAGGTCCCGCTGTCAAACAGTGAAGCTTGCATCTCTGTCTCCTGCATGTGTGCAGGGAACAGAGATGAAATGCTTCAGCAAGCACGGAGTTGCTGTTCAAGCAGCTCCGTGCTTGCTGAAGCAATGGCACCGTGGGGGGAGACTTAAGGCTTCCTCCACGGTGCCAGATAGCCCGTAAAGGGCCTTTTGTTAAAGTTAAAAATAAATAAATATATATAGGGACCACAGGGGAGCCTGTGAGGGCTCCCTTGTGTTCCCAGATAGCCCATAAAGGGCTAAAAAAAAGAAAGCAATAGCTCAGTGTGAAAGTTGCAGACCTTCACACTGAGCATTTAGGGTCTGAGTCCAGCTAGACTTGCTTTCCTTTTTTTTTTTTTAAGTACAAATTATTTAAAGATTTTTAAAATGACAGATACTTTTTTTTAATTTTAAATTCTGCAGACATATGTCATTCTAAGTATATCATACATCAAAGCCTAAAAAACATGCTGTGTCTCTCCCTTTCACTTTCTCTCTCTCTCTCTGTCTCTCTTTCAATCAATTTCTCCCACTCACACACCCACTCAGACTCTTACGTGCTCACTCACAGACCCACTCAGCCACTCAGCCACTCACGCACACACTCACAGACCCACTCAAACCCTTGTGCATCCATTCATAGCCCCAGTCAAAACCTCACGCACCCACTCACAAACCCACTCAGAGAGTTACACACACACTCAGACCCACTAATATTCTCACACACCCACTCACAGACCCATTGACAGCCTCATGCAACCACTACCAGACCCGCGCACACACTGACACACCCACTAAATCACTGATGTACGCACTATCACACCCAGGCAGACACTCTCACAGCCACTCTCACCCCAAGATACACCCTCTCACACCTATTCTGTCATTCAGAGAATCTGCAGCCAATTAACCCACAAATTACGGGCCTCATGACATCTTTGATGACATCATTGATAATATCAATGTAATATTTGCAATAACATCTTTGATGAAAAAACTGTGCATGGTGGGGGCACGAGTTATATTTACTTCAGAGCACGAGTTATAGTTAGGTTAGGTAACTCTAACTACAACTGGTGAATTTCTATGGTTTGGGATGTTTAAAATGTGAGCCTAACTATAACGTTCCTGTAACCATTGTTTCTTTAAGCAAATATATATATATATATATATATATAAATGTTTCCATGGTGTATCATAGTACCCAGGCCTCAAGGTTTGCTTTCTGTTGTTGAAATCTAGTGTTACATATGTATTTCTAAATGAGGTTGACAGCATTAATCTTTACCTTGTTTAAATGAGTGGTAGCCTTCCAATGGTGGCTTGATAGGGCTATGTTTTTATTTTCCTTTCAGTATCGCTTTCCTCAAACTCTCATCCCCATTTTCAGTCTCTTGGTCTCTATCTTCCCACCTTCCCCAAACTTCTAAACCAATCAGCTTCACCCTCATGTTTATTTATTAATTGTTTTAAATTGCCTTTGCAAGGAACCAGCGACTGCACACTGCTACTGGGCCCCTCGCTTCTAGTTATCATCTGCAATATATAAACGCACTATATTAACTTCCATACTCCTCCCCTAGCTCCTCTGACTGTCTATTGGATTCTGATTCCCACCTCAAGCTCCCTGTTATCCAATTCCAACCTGGATCAAAAAATGACATGCTCACTAAAGACGTGGTGTGACAGAAGGTGGCCCTGAAACAACCTATACTGTGGCACCAGAAAGAACTGTGGGAGCCATCACAGTACCTAATGTTATGAAACAGTTTTGTCCAAGTCGTGTGAATCCTGAAGTACAAAGAATGGTGCAATATGGAGGGGCTATCCAAGATAATGTCTTATATGCATACTTCCTGACTGAGGATTTACAACTGAATGCTTCATACTAGTGTCACACGTTGATGTTACCAGGTCATCCGGGAGAGAAAAACACATTAGAATGGTTACAAGGTTATTTTGGTATCCATTGATTTCTCAGGATACTAAGAGATTTGTCACAACTTGGGGTATGTGTGCAGAAGGAAGGAATTATCACTCTACTTCCAATGGGTTTGTTGCAAACTATTCCAATCCCATCAATACCATGGGCCACTGTATCATTAAATTTCACAGAAGAACTAGCATCATCCCCTAGGGGTTAGGATATGACTCTGGTCGTAGTAGACCATTTAACCAAAATGGCTGACTTTGGCTACTGAAGGCCGTCCCTCCAACGACCAGATTAGCAACTGTGTTTTTACAATCTGTGGTCGAATAGCTTGGCATTCTTTTAGTATTCCACTTTTTTCATTACGCCTACAATCCTGATAATTCTGTGATGGTGTAACTGGAGGCACAAATGAATATTAAAGAAATCAAATGGGTTTTAATCACTGTAGCTTGATGACGAGGGAGTAATTTACTCAGCTTACAAAATATGAAACCTTTGCATCCTTAAACAAGTATAATGACAGGAGTACACAAAATAAGGTGGCTGATCTTCTGAAATTAATCTTTCTGTGTTTAACAACTTGTAACAAATTTTAGCTCATCTGCTGCATGAAATGACATTGGTTGGGGAAAATGGGAAACTGTATAAATATAAGTAACGGTCATAGGAAGCTGGCCTGGTGTGTGGTGGGTACCTAAGGTACTTACATGTTATACCAAGTCCAGATATCCCCTATTAGTGTAGTGTAGGCAGTGTCTAGAAGCCAGGCTCACTAGAAGTATCTGTGGATGAGCAGCCAAGGCTTATCTAGGAGACATGCAAAGATCATGCAATACCACTGTAATCACACAGCACTTACACACATGAAAGAAAACACTAAGGCCCTCATTATGAAATTGGCAGCAAATCCCGTTCACCGCCAAGCTGACAGCCGCCAACTTACCGCCGCGCTGGTGAATATCCGTTCACCATATTATGACACACACACACCAATCCGACAGAATACAGCCACATTGTCAACACCAGAGTAGTACGCGCTCTATTGGCGACAAAAATGAAAAAAAACAGCGCTCTCAACACAAAGTAATTTATGCATTGTGCTGATATGTTGTGGTTTAACCTTTTGCATTGCAGAGTTCAATCCTGAAAAATTATTTTTAATATGCTTACAAATACTGTTCCTTTGCAATGTATTGCTGCAGGTTTTCAGAGTGTGTTAGGGTGTGGCCCCTTTCCAGGGCCTTCCAGAGACTTTCCCTGCAACATGCCTGGGAGTGGTTCTGGGCTGGGCCAAGACTCTATAAAAGAGAGCCAGCCCAACTCCCAGTGCTCACTATTCAGAGGTCCCAGTGCAGAGCAGCAGCTTCTTCCTGAGCTCCTGTTCCGGCTGCCTATTTGGATTTTCCAGTCTTCTGCCCTTCATCCTTCATTGGTGAGCATTGTTCCAGGTGGTAAGACGGTGGTTGGACTGTTCCGACACCATTATTGAAAATGTTCATATTCTTGGTTTAATTCTTAAATGAGTAACAGATTACTTGCGCGCTACCATTTCTTGACATTTATATGGTAGTTTACAAATAGGCAAGACGCGCGATTGGTTTCATAAAGGTTTGACTTTGTTATTCATTGCGTGCTACCATTTCTTAACATTGGCATGGCGGCTTAAGAATCGGCAAGACACGCGATTTGTTTTATGGTGTTTAAACATTGTTGTCCATTGCGCGCTATTATTTCTTGGATGTTACATGATGTTTTACGAATTGACAAGACGCGCAACTCGTTTCATGAGGATTTAACTTTGTTGTTCATTGCGCGCTACCATTTCTTGACACTTACATGGTGGCTTAAGAATTGGCAAAAGAAGCGCGATTCGTTTCATTGTACTTTGATCTTGTTATTTATTGTGAGCTGTTATTTCTTGAGATTTACATCGTGTTTTACGAATCTGCAAGACGCGCGATTCGATTAATGATGATTTTACCTTGATATTCATTGCATGTTACCATTTCTTGGTATTTTACATGGTGACACTCGAATCGGCAAGAAGCATGATTCCCTCCTCGAGTTTATTTCATGTTGTTTATTGTATGCCACTATTCTAAGATATTTATTATGTAATATTCGAGTTGACAAGTTATGTGATTTGTTTCCTGAATCCATATCGTGTTATTCGTGGTGCACAATCCTTTTATGGTGTTTACTATATGTATATATATATATTTATATCTGCAATATGCGCAATTTGTGTTGAAACATTTTAAGAGTACACAGAAGGCCAGAGTTTCTAGATGCAACATTGTATGGTCCTAGTATACATTCTCAAAACAGGATTTATATGACTGGTTTAAAATTTAGTCAGAATGTTTTTCTGATTCTCATGTAAAGGAAAGTACTTGAATAAGAAAGTTTTCATTTCATTCATCTTGATTCCCCTACAGGTATCCAGCCATCTTGAAACTTAATCATTTTAAACTTAACTCTTAGATTGTTAATGTTTTCAGAGTGACTAGGCTTAGAATCATAGTCTAGGATTGATTTCAGGAGATATAATTTTCATATTGTGTGTTCTAACCTTTTTCTTACTACAGGTCTCCTTCCCAGCTGTTCCCTTCCTAATCCCCTCTTCCCCTCTTGAACTCTCTCAGTCTCTGTGATTTATCTATCAGAGTCTTGGAGCTGTTCAGTGGTGGACGTGTTGGGAACGTGCGCAGACCCCGAGGATCTGGTGACTCTGACAGAATAGTGAGCCCACAAATTATTATCCTCCTGGCTTGTGTATGTTCTCAGCATGGCCACGCTAGACAAGTTAGTCAAGGCTATCACCCAGCTCCAAGCAGAAATGCTTATCATTTGGTCAGAATGAGAGAGGGTGACGAATGGAAAACAGCGTTCAAGACAATATATGGCCTTTTTTAATACACCGTCATGCCTTTTCGTCTGTGTAATGCTCCAGCAGCATTTCAATTTTTCTTGAATGACGTTCTTAGAGAGTACCTCGACATATTTGCCATAGTCTACATCAATGACATTTTGATCTACTCAGACAATGAAAATTAACATCTCCAACATGTCAAGAAAATTCTTGCAGCCCTTCGAAAACACCATTTATATTGCAAACTAACCAAGTGTGAGTTTCATGTTACCACAGTTGAGTTTTTAGGGGTTATCCTTATCGCTCCAGGTATGGTGATGGCAGAAAATAAAATAAAGGCCGTATCTGATTGGCCCACCCCAAAGACTGTTCGTGATGTACAATGTTTCCTGGGGTTTGCAAATTTTTACCGGAGGTTCATAAATCATTTCTCCCAGACAGTGGCTCCAATCACTAAGCTACTAAGAAAGAAAGAAAAGTTTGTATGGTCCCCAGAAGCTGATCAAGCCTTCTCGACTTTGAAGGAAGCTTTCTCCACTGCCCAGTCTTGACTCATCCTGATGCGAATCAACCTTTCATAGTGGAAGCTGATGCTTCAGATGTAGCAATAGGAGCCGTCTTATCACAACGAAATAAAGACACTGGTCAACTTCATCCTGTAGCGTATATGTCTCGGAAGTTGAACGAAGCCGAACAGAACTATGTCATTGCTGAAAAAGAGCTTCTGGTGATTCGTGATGCCTTTAAAGAATGGAGACATCATTTGTTAGGTGCTAAATACACTGTCACAGTATATACTGATCATCGTAATCTTCAATTCATGAGTTCCGCCAGACTTTTGACCCCTCAGCAATTACGCTGGATGCTTTTTTTTGCCGAATTTGATTTTGTAGTAACCTTCTGGCCTGGTAAAGATAATCGCAAGGCTGAGGCCTTGTCCCGTCAAGAGTCAACCACATTGCCTGCATTTCAAGCCTGCAGAGCTATCATTACTCCTGACAAGGTTCTATGTATCATAAAAACTGAAGATTTCTTTGAAGAAATTCGCAACTCTTTCACTGTTCAAAAATGGCAAACATGGGCCCAAGCAGATCCCAAAAGGTCAATCAAGCAAGGTTTACCCTTTTATGACGCTCATTTGTTCGTACCCACTACCAAACTTTGCAAGATAGTGTTTCATTGGTTGCATGTTATACCTACGGCAGGTCACCCAGGTACTCCTAAAACTCTTGAACTGATCCAACGCTATTTTTGGTGGCCTACCCTAACAAAAGATGTAAAAGTAATGGTAAACAACTGTGAAGTTTGTGCCCGCATTAAAACAAGTAATTCAAAACCAAAAGGGTTGTTACATCCACTTCAAACCCCAAGTCATCCGTGGGAGCACATTTCTTTAGACTTTATTACCGGTCTGCCACTGGTTCAACAGCATTCAGTAATTCTGGTGGTAGTAGATAGTCTCACGAAATATGGACATTTCATCGCCTGTAAAAAATTGCCCACTTCTAGTGAATTGGCAACTATTTTACTGAACAGAGTGGTTCGTTATCATGGACTGCCAAAGGTTATCCTCTCCGATCGGGGGTCACAATTTTCCTCCAATTTCTGGAAGACATGGTGTAAAACACTCCAAGTGACATCTACGCTATCTACTAGTCACCATCCTCAAACAGATGGTCAAACGGAGAGACTAAGGTGGTCATTACAACATTGGCGGTAAAAGGCGCTTACCGCCGTGCAGAAGACCGCCAATACACGGCCGCGGTAGACCGCCACAGCTATTATGACACACATCTCGGAATCCACCGAAATTCAGACACCCACACAACCCTCTGCCCTGGTCCTGGGATTCCTCACTGGGGTCAATAGCCAGGACAGGTTGGGGTAACCAGAGTCCCCCAATAGCCATACCCGGTGCCTCTGGAGTTGACCCATCATATCAGGGAAGCTACTATTCCGCAGGATGTAGGCGTCATGCACTGAGCCAGGGAACATAGCATTTACCTGCGAGATGTACTGGTCTGCCAAACAGACCATCTGGACATTCATGGAATGATAACTCTTCCGGTTCCTGTACACCTGTTCACTCCTGCGGGGGGGCCAGAGCTACATGGGTCCCATCAATGGCACCTATGACGTTGGGGATATGTCCAAGGGCATAGAAGTCACCCTTCACTGTAGGCAAATCCTCCACCTGAGGGAAAATGACGTAGCTCCTTACGTGTTTCAGCAGGGCAGACAACACTCTGGACAGCACGTTGGAAAACATAGGCTGGGACATCCTTGATGACAAGGCCACTGTTGTCTGAAAAGACCCACTTGCAAGGAAATGGAGCACTGACAGCACCTGCACGTCAGCGGGGATTCCAGTTGGATGGCGGATCGGTGACATCAGGTCTGGCTCCAACTGGGTACATAGTTCCTGGATAGTGGCACGGTCAAACGAACGAGTTACTTACCTTCGGTAACGACTTTTCTGGTGGATACATTAGCTACCTGTGGATTCCTCACCTCATGAATACTCCCATGGCGCCAGCATTCGACGGAAATCTTCTTACTAGTCTCTGCACGTCGACGAGGACGTCACTGTCGCCCACGCGACGCCGTCTGACGTCATACAGGCAATAAGAGGTCCTCGACGACGTGCGGACGTCAGTACCAATAATTTTTTACGTGCATGAGAACAACCAGGCAATGCAATGAAAGAGCAAGGCAACATCCATTATATTGTAAAAATACACCACATTGTATGAATAACTGTAAATCTTTTTATGTACATATATATATATATAAAACTCTCTCTTTTAAAATATATACACACACCAAGTATATACATAAAGATATATACATATATACATATATATATATAAATATATTATATATACATCTATTGCACCCTCAAAGACCAAGAGGAGCGCACTCAAGGATTACTTGGTAAGACCAGAAAGGCAACGGGGAGGCGGGTGGGACCGTGAGGAATCCACAGGTAGCTAATGTATCCACCAGAAAAGTCGTTACCGAAGGTAAGTAACTCGTTCTTCTGATGGATACAACTACCTGTGGATTCCTCACCTCATGAATAGAGTCCCAAAGCAGTACCACGCCCGGCGGTGGGTGCCTAAATGGTCAAACCAAGAAATCCTGCAGCACTGACCGTGCAAAATGGCCGTCCCTTCTAACCTCAGAATCCAAACAGTAATGTTTTGCAAAAGTGTGAAGGGACGACCAAGTTGCGGCCTTGCAGATGTCGACCACAGGAACACCTCTGGCCAAGGCCGAAGTGGCCGACTTAGCTCTGGTGGAATGAGCTCTAATGCCCTCAGGAGGATCCTTCTTTGCCAAAGAGTAACATATTTTAATGCAAAGAACAACCCACCTGGATAGTGTTCTCTTGTGGACTGCCTTTCCTCTCCTCTTGCCCACGTATCCAATAAACAGCTGATCCTCCAGCCTGAAATCCTTTGTTCTATCGATAAAGAAGCTCAACGCTCTCTTTGGGTCCAGACGGTGCAGTCTTTCTTCCTCTTTGGAAGGATGAGGCGGAGGATAGAACGTGGACAAAGTAATTGCCTGAGCCAAATGGAAGGGTGAAACAACCTTCGGGAGGAAAGCAGCCTTGGTCCTCAACACCACCTTATCCCCATAAAAAGTTGTATAAGGGGGTTTTACTGATAAGGCCTGCAACTCACTCACTCTCCTTGCTGATGTTATAGCTATCAGGAAGACTGTTTTTAAAACCAAATACCTCAAGGGGCAAGAATGCATAGGTTCAAAAGGGGACCCCATAAGGAAAGTCAGGACTAAGGACAAATCCCATTGCGGCATAACGAATGGCTTTGGAGGATATTGATTTAGAAGACCTTTCAAGAATCTGATAACAATAGGGGATTTAAATAAAGATGGTTGGTCTGGAAGACATAAGAAGGCTGACAAGACCGATAAATAACCTTTAATGGTAGTCACTGCACAACCTTTCTGCGCCAGAGATAGAGCAAAAGACAAAACGTCCGATAGATGAGCATGCAAAGGATCAATCTGCCTCTCTCTACACCACGCAACAAATTTAGACCACCTATTAGCGTAGATAGATTTAGTGGAGTGTCGCCTGGCCGCTAATATAACATCCACTACCTCAGGCGGGAGAGAGAAGGAACTCAGGTTGCCCCGTTCAATCTCCAGGCATGTAGGTGCAGACTCTGGAGGTTGAGGTGTAGAACCTGCCCCTGCGACTGCGAGAGGAGGTCTGCCCTGAAAGGGAGACGGAGCGGCGGGCACATTGAGAGTTGGAGAAGGTCGGAGTACCACACCCTCCTTGGCCAATCCGGAGCTATTAAGATTACTAGTGCCCGGTCTTGGCGAATCTTCCTCAATACTCGAGGAATCAAGGGTATGGGAGGAAACGCGTAAAGCAACTGGCCGCACCAGGTCATTTGAAACGCGTCCCCCAACGCTTCCTGCATCGGATACTGAAGGCTGCAGAACAACGGACAATGCGCGTTCTCTCGAGTGGTGAACAGATCTACCCGAGGAAACCCCCACCTCTGGAAGATTAAACGGACTTGATCTGGATGGAGACGCCACTCGTGGTCTGCCGAGAAGTGGCGACTGAGACTGTCCGCACGCACGTTCAAAACTCCGGCCAGATGGTTTGCTATCAAGCAAATCCGATGGTCCTTTGCCCAGGACCATAGTCGAAGAGCTTCTCTGCAGAGAAGGTACGACCCCACTCCTCCCTGCTTGTTTATGTACCACATCGTGGTAGTATTGTCCGTTAGGACCTGTACCGACTGACCACGAAGGGAAGGGAGGAAGGCCTTGAGAGCCAGACGTACAGCCCGTAATTCTAACAGATTGATGTGAAAAATCTGTTCCTCTGGAGACCAAAGACCTTTGATCTCCAGATCCCCCAGATGAGCTCCCCACCCTAGAGTGGAAGCATCCGTTATGACTGTGGCCACTGGTGGCGACTGCTGGAACGGCTTTCCTTGCGAAAGATTGTTGCTTACAATCCACCACTTCAAATCCACAGCAGCATCTCTGGAGATCTTGACAGTACCCTCTAGATCCCCTCTGTGTTGAGACCACTGCCTTCGGAGGCACCACTGAAGAGCCCTCATGTGCCAGCGAGCATGCGTGACCAACAGAATGCAGGAGGCAAAAAGACCGAGCAGACGAAGGACCTTGAGGACTGGAACTACCGCTCCATTTCGAAACATTGGAACCAAATCCTGAATATCTTGAATCCGCTGAGGCGGAGGAAAGGCCCGACCCAATGTTGTATCCAGTACCTCCCCTATGAACAGGAGGCGCTGAGAGGGCTCTAGGTGAGATTTGGGCTCGTTCACCGAAAAACCCAGGTCGAACAACAACTGGGTTGTTGACTGCAGATGACGCAACACAAGCTCCGGGGACTTGGCTTTGATCAACCAGTCGTCCAAGTAAGGGAATACTGCTATCCCCTTCCTTCTGAGCTCTGCCGCAACCACCGACATCACCTTCGTGAAGACTCGAGGTGCTGAAGTAAGACCAAACGGAAGGACCGCAAACTGATAGTGTTGCGATCCCACCACAAACCGGAGATACTTCCTGTGTGACTTGAGTATCGGGATATGAAAGTAAGCATCCTGCAAGTCGACAGACACCATCCAGTCTTCCATGTTCAACGCCAAAAGCACCTGTGCTAGGGTCAGCATCTTGAACTTTTCCTGCTTGAGGAACCAATTCAAGATCCTCAGGTCCAGAATTGGTCTCAAACGACCATCCTTCTTGGGAATCAGGAAATACCTTGAGTAAACTCCTTGACCCCTTTCCTGCTCCGGGACCAACTCCACCGCGCCCTTTAAAAGGAGGACTTCTACCTCCTGTTCTAGCAACAGGAGGTGTTCTTGTGAACAATACGAAGGGCGGGGCGGGATGAGGGGCGGAAACTCCCGAAAAGGAAGGGTGTAGCCTTTTCCCACAACACTGAGAACCCAATTGTCCGACGTAACAGTCTCCCATTTGGTGAGAAAATGCTGTAATCTTCCCCCTACAGGAGAGGCGTGAGTTGGAAATGGTGGAAGCCTAAGGCTGCTTCCCCTGCTGCACCCCGCCAGAGGATGAGGAAGAGGCAGAGTGCTGCTGAGAGGCTCCTCTGGTGCGGACCCTACCTCTCCCCCTAAAAGATCTATAGGGATGGGAAGAGGCAGGTTGCTGATATCTTCCCCGAAAGGAAGAGGAGGAAGAGCCACGCCCAAATCCACAAAACCTCCTGAAAAATCTGGAAGAGGCCGTGGAAGAAGGAGCTTGGAGCCCTAACGACTTAGCCGTGGCCCTGCTTTCCTTAAAACGTTCCAAGGCCGAATCAGCCTTAGCCCCAAACAGTTTGTCCCCATCAAACGGGAGATCCAACAATGTGGACTGTACATCAGCCGAAAAGCCCGAGTTACGGAGCCAGGCCTGTCTCCTTGCCACCACAGTTGTGCCCATTGCTCTGGCTACCGAGTCGGTGGTATCCAGTCCCGTCTGGATAATTTGGGTCGCAGCAGCCTGGGCATTTGAGACAAGATCCAAAAGACCCTGGGGAAGCTCTGTAAACGAAGAGGAGATGTCATCCATCAGAGCATGAATATACCTCCCCAGGATACAGGTTGCATTGGTGGCTTTTAACGCCAGACTGCAGGACGAAAAAATCTTCTTCGACTGCGCCTCTAGCTTCTTTGAATCTCTGTCCCCAGGCACCGTCGGAAAAGAACCAGGCGCTGACTTGGACGAACAGGAGGCCTGCACCACCAAGCTCTCCGGCGTAGGGTGCCTGGACAGAAAACCAGGGTCAGTTGGAGCCGCCCGATACCTCCTGGCCGCGGCTCTGTGAACTGCTGGGGAAGATGCCGGCCTCTTCCACACCTCTAAAACCGGATCCAGCAGAGCGTCATTAAAAGGTAACAGAGGCTCCGCCGCGGCTGAGGCCGGATGTAACACATCTGTCAAAAGGTTTTGTTTCGCCTCCACCACCGGCAAAGGCAGGTCCAAAAAACTAGCTGCCTTCCGTACCACTGCATGAAAGGAAGCAGCCTCCTCAGTATATTCCCCCGGGGACGAAAGGTCCCACTCAGGGGAAGTGTCCAGCCCACTGGCCGACTCCAGTCCACGCAGCCCATCACCCGAGTCCTCTAGCTCTCCTTCCTCTAGGGCTCGTTGGTACTCCTGCTCTTCTAGTACCCGGAGAGCACGTCTCCTTGAATGCAGTCGTTGCTCAATCCGCGGAGTCGACAATGCCTCCGCCGAAGTCGGAGATCGGCGCCGATCTTCCGAAGCCACCGACGCCGCATCCGGCGCCACAGGTAACTTCGGCGCCGACTGAAGAGCAGTTGAAACGGATGGACCCACCGGAGTCACAGGCCGAAATCTCGACGTCGACGGGATGGAAATCCCTGGGGCCAATCCTTCCGAAGCCACCGGAGCGGCCACCGGCGCCGACACTGGCGCCGAGCCCACGTTCCCAAACGGGAGAAAGGGCATAAAGGGTGCCGGCCGAAGAGGCGCAGGATCACCCAAAGAAAAGGCCAAAGGCCCAGCCGGAGCACCCCCTGGAGCCATCTGTTGGAAGATGGCATACATCGCATTCAAGAATGCGGAACTATCGGCTCCAGGGGTGGGAAAAGCCGGATACTGGGGTGCCTGTCTCGGAGGCGACCCCGACGCCGGCCTCGGCGTCTGCGCCGGAGAAAACACTTGAGGCTCCAATACCTCAATCACCGACGCCTGTCCAGGTGAAGTTGGAGACGCCGGAGAAGGCAACGGCGTCGAAGGATGCGGCGTAACCGTGGGGCTGACCTCCCATGTTCTTCGGCGCCGATCCGGAGACCTGGAACGAGCCTCCCTTGAATGACGCCGAGATTCTCTACGGCGCCGGGAGTCTCGATGACGCCGATGTCTTGGAGACGACTTCTTGTGATGCTTCTCCTTTGACTTGGCCATAAACAGCTTCGCCTCACGTTCTTTAAGAGCCTTTGGATTCATGTGCTGACATGAATCACAAGTCGAGACGTCGTGGTCGGAGCTCAAACACCAAAGGCAATCGGAATGAGGATCCGTCACCGACATCTTGCCTCCACACTCACGACAAGGCTTAAATCCAGACTTTCTCTGCGACATTATTTCCACAGCGAAAGACTACGCAGCAAGATATACACTGTAACCGCAAGAGTAACAGTTGCTCCCTCAAAGATAACCGCTTCGAATGCACGGAAAAAAGGGAACTGACGTCCGCACGTCGTCGAGGACCTCTTATTGCCTGTATGACGTCAGACGGCGTCGCGTGGGCGACAGTGACGTCCTCGTCGACGTGCAGAGACTAGTAAGAAGATTTCCGTCGAATGCTGGCGCCATGGGAGTATTCATGAGGTGAGGAATCCACAGGTAGTTGTATCCATCAGAACGGTAGGTGACGATGATATGTCTTTCTTCCATTGTCAACAGGTCCACCAGCGGTCGGTACACCGGAGGATTCCGCCATCTTCTCATATATCCCAGCTGACGGTGCCTACGAAGGACAACAGCGAAGAACCAGTCACTATTCCTCCAGGTATGTACCCACAGTTACACACAAGACTACACCACTCACGAAACCCTTCCTGTATGTGTGTTGAGTGTAGGCCTAGCTCTGTGTGACGCAGTAGTAAATGAAGCCATGTGGGCCCCTGAAATGGCAGCTGCCTGACCTCTAAACTGGGACAATGGGATTGTGGGGTAACTGCGCTGGCGTTGCACACCGTCGCGGTAGGTGGTCGTAGACCGCTGCGCAATGCTGTATTGGTTAACAGTGGACCCTATGGGTCCCAGGAGCCAATGAACAGGTGCGCCGGCGGTGATGATGCGCACCGCCGCGGACGTCACCGCCATTTTCTAACTGTTCAATCACTAGATACCTGACCTTCGACAGGAGAGGATCTACACTGCTAGTGCTGCTGTGACCTCGGTCTGAAAGCGACGATGGCTGCTGCGTCTGGGGAAAGGGCCCCTGCCTTCACTGCACAGGAGTTGGAGAAACTTGTGGATGGGGTCCTCCCCAGTACACGCTACTCTATGGTCCTACAGACCAACAGGTTAGAACAAAGGGAGCACGTTGTATGGGCTAGGCCTGGGTGGAGAGGGCTGGGTGGAAGAGGGAAGTGGGCAGAGTTGATTGAACATTAATGCATGCGAATGAATGGGCCACATGGCCAGAGTAGGGAGGGGGCCACTCACAACGACGGTGCAGTTGGTAATGACTGTTCCTCCTCCCTTGTGCATGTCATGTAGGTCAGCGCCCACCAGAAGAGGGACATCTGGCATGCCATCGCCAAGAAGGTCCGGACCCTGGGGGCCCACCACAGACGGGGCACCCACTGCCGGAAGAGATGGGAGGACATTCGCCGCTGCAGCAAGAAGACAGCGGAGGCTCAGCTGGGGATGGCCTCCCAATGTGGGAGGGGTGCCCGTCGCACCATGACCCCCCTGATGTTCCGGATCCTGGCGGTGGCCTACCCGGAGTTGGATGGGCGCTTGAGGACATCACAGCAGACACAAGGGGGTGAGTACAACCTCATTCTGTGGACTTTGTGTGCAGTGGATGTGTCTGGGTGGGGGAGGTGGGCTGTGGGTGTCCCTAGGCCAGGGCGAGTTCGATAGGCAAGGCCCCTCCGTTATGTAGGCCATGTGGCATTCAACCCCACCTCAGCAGAGTGCCAAGTCAAGGTATATTTGCCCCTGTGGCATCCATGTGCGCAGATGTCCACCATTGCCATGTAGGCCATAACCCAAAAATTGCGTGTGTAGAGTGCAGGAGCACGGCATCATGCAGGGGGATGCTGCATCTGTCTTGTCCGCCAACGGTAGCGGAATACCATGCACTAAAACTCTTGTTCTTCTGTCTCCCCCCCTTTTCCTGCTCTCCCTGTCCTTTTGTACATCAGCATCAACAGGCGGAGGTACAGTGGCACCGGAGCACGAGGGAGCTGCATCCCACATGGCCATGGAGGGCCACACCACGGACTCTGAAGACACCAGTGGGACGGAGGGCGAGGGGAGCTTCACGTCGGCCACCGGATCACCAACCAGCGACACGGACTCGTCCGCCGATGGGAGCTCCCCTGTGGTGGCGGCACCATCTGTGCGCACCACTTCTACAGGTACAGCCTCCACCTCCCCTACCAGCACCGCCCTCCCAGCAGCCCCTCAGAGTTCGCCCTGTGCCCGCTCACCCAGGAGGGTGGGCATCACCTTCGCCCCAGGCACCTCAGGCCCTGCCCCAGTCACCCCTGCTGCCCTCAGTGAGGAGGCCATTGACCTCCTCAGGTCACTCACTGTTGGGCAGTCTACCATTGTGAATGCCACCCAGGGTGTAGCACGAGAGTTACAACACAGTAATGCATTCCTGGAGGGCATTCATTCTGGTCAGGCTGTCCTTCAGCGAACCCTGCAATCTCTGGCCTCAGCACTGATGGCAGCCATTGTCCCTGTGTCGAGCCTCCCCCCTCCAACTTCCTCCACCCAGACCCAATCCCCTGTACCCCAGCCCATCCCAAGCACACCTACAGACCAGCATGCACACAAGTCAACACCCAAAAGTAGCTCAAGCAAACATAGGCACCACACAAACCACAGGCACTCACACAAGCATCACACCCATACAGACACAGCAACATTCACTGTCCCCCTCCTCCTCTTCTCCCTCCTCCCTCCCAGTCTCGTCTACACACACACCTGCATGCACCACATCTACAGGCACCAGGAATCGCACCAGGACACCCAGCACCACAAGCCACTCACCTGCACTCACCACCTCCACTGCCATTTACACGTCCCCTGTGTCCTCTCCCAGTGTGTCTGTGACGCCCCCTCCCAAAGTACCCAAACGCCGGCAATCACTCACCCAACATCCATCCACCTCACGACAGCCTCCTGTACCTGAACCCAAAACAGCTAAAGTAACACCTCCTACAACCACCTCCTCTTCCTCCACTCCCAGACCCCCTCCAGCTACCCATCCCAGTGTTCGTCAGAAACTGTCCCTGTGTAAAATTGACCTTTTTGCCCCCCCCCCCTCCAATTCATCAGTCCCGTCGTAGCGCCTCAGCCAAAAACCCTCCAATACTAGTGGTGCAAGTTCAAGGATTGTGGAGTGCACCGGCCACTAGGGCAGGCAGTAGGACCCGGAGCCAAGGCACTGGCAGCCCACCCCCTGTAAAGGCTCTAAAATTGGAGAGTGGACGACGGGACCGTGTTAAGACTCCTGGTGGGACAACAACTGACCTGGGTTCGGAGGGGATTGGAGAGTCAGCTGTGACTCCACCAAAGGTGGGGAAGGTCCAGAGGAAGTCTTGCCAGCCTGTTGTGAGTGTCACGGCGGAGAAGTGCGACATCATTCCCGGCAGTCCAGACACAACCGCCAGCACCGTTGTCACTGGTCCAGAGACCACAGCCAGAGTCACAGCCCAGGAGGGCCCAAGTATCGTCACTGGTCCAGAGACCACCGCCGGAGTCACAGCCCAGGAGGGCCCAAGTATCGTCACTGGTCCAGAGACCACCGCCAGAGTCACAGCCCAGGAGGGCCCCGGCTGCCACAGCCCCGCTGTGCAATGATAGAACATCATGCCACACACCAATGCCCAGTGTAGGGCAAGTCATGCCACACACCAATGTCCGTACCAGAACCGCTATAGCAAAGCACCGCTGAACAGGGCAAAGACCACCATGGTGAAAACAACTGAACAGGGCAAAGACCGCTATGGCAAAGCACCGCTGAACAGGGCAAAGACCGCCATGGTGAAGACCGCTGAACAGGGCAAAGACCGCTATGGCAAAGCACTGCTGAACAGGGCAGGCACCATGTAGGAATTAATGTACCGCCACATCAGGCATCCTTATCCCATGTGCAGCTGGGACAGTGACAGGACAGGAACTTTCACATGGAGACTCATCCAGTCTGGGCACCAGTCCCACCCAGTACCAGTAGAGAACTGCATCTACTTGAGAGACTGTAGCTTTGCACTCCCCAGGATGGCACAGTGGGCAACCCACCCACTGTAGATACTTGAGAGACTGTGGCTTTGCACTCCCCAGGATGGCACTGTGGGCAACCCACCCACTGTAGAGACTTGGAAGACTGTGGCTTTGCACTTCCCAGGATGGCACCGTGGGCAACCCACCCACTGTAGAGACTCGGAAGACTGTGGCTTTGCACTCCCCAGTATGGCACAGTGGGCAAACCACCCACTGTAGAGACTTGAGAGACTGTGGCTTTGCACTCCCCAGGATGGCACCATGGGCAACCCACCCACTGTAGAGACTTGAGAGACTGTGGCTTTGCACTCCCCAGGATACGTCAATGGGCATGGTGCCCCGTCGTGGATCTGGCTTCGCATTCATCTGGCTGAGGTGCCCCCCTTCCCTTCCCCCTGAGGTGCCTGTAGTATTTCTATCTGATGCCCTGGCAGTGTTCTCTCCGATTGTGGTCAGGTGTTGTTTGTGGACCTCGGCCATGCATTTTTGGACTGTTGGTGCACGGACATTGTTGTGTACATATCTGCACTACTTCTAGTATTGTATATAATTATGAGTGATTTTCTAATATATATCAGTATATTTTTGTATGACATGTATATTGGCACATTATAATGTTTGACCGAATTTCGCATTGTGTTTTAATTCTTCCGGGGGGATTGTGGGTTGTTCTTGTGATTTTTGTGAATGCATTGGTGTGTATGTTGTGATATGCGAGGGTGGGGTGTTTGGTGGGTGTCCCCCTAACTTTTGCCTCCCCCCTCCCCGTGTCGTAGGTGCAGTACTCACCGGTGTCTTCTGCGCCTACGTAGCTGTTGTTCGTAGAGGAGCAGAAAGACAAGGGCAGGGAGTATTTGCAGCTCTGGTTCCATGGAGTCGTCGTTCCTCGTGGGATGTGTTCAGGTGAGCGTTTTCCCATAGCAAAAGCTGTTTCCGCCGTGTTTTTATCCACGGTGAATCCGCCCTGGAAAAGGTGGCGGATTGGTGGGTTGTTATAGTGTGGGCGGTACATTGTCTCCCGCCTGTCTGTTGGCGGTAACCGCCGCGCTGTTTGTCTGTACCGCCGTGGCGGTCGGAGTGTTAAAGTGGCTGTCTTTGTTGGCGGTTTCCGCCAGGGTCATAATTCCCTTTTTTTGTCCGCCGGCCTGTTTGCGGTATTTCCGCAGCTTTAACACCGTCCTCCAGGGTTGTAATGACCACCTAAATCAGACTTTGAAACAATACCTACGTGCCTACGCTGAAAAGGCACTTCATTCTTGGACATCTATGCTCTGGTTAGCTGAGTTAGCTTACAATAACTCATTCCACACTTCTATTGGCGTTACACCCTTTTTTGGTTTATTTGGCTATCATCCTGACACCTTGCCCATCACAATTCCTCAAGAAAGTTCTCTTACTCCAGCTGTGTCAGAAACCATTCAGCATTTACATCAAACCCAGAAACTGATTTAACAGCATTTAGAAAAAGCCAAACAAAAATATAAAAGGCATTATGACAAGAAACATTGTGAGGGACCGCGATATCAACCAGGTGACAAAGTTTGGCTTTCCACAAAACATATAGACTTCAAGAAGAAGCACATGTTTAACACTAAATTCATAGGTCCTTATACTGTCCTTCAGCAAATCAATCCGGTGACCTATAAACTACAATTGCCCAGATCCTTACGGATTCATCCAGTGTTCCACACTTCCCTCTTGAAAAAGGCAGTCCAAAAGGTCCACCCTCATCCAGCTCCTGTTCTAGTACAAGGGGAAGAAGAATACGAAGTCAAGAAAGTGTTGGGTTCTAAACTGAGAGGGCGTAATCTATGGTACTTAATCTCATGGAAAGGTTATGGTCCTGAAAGTAACTCATGGGTTTCCGCATCTGATGTTCATGCTCCAGTACTTGTGAGACGCTTTCATCTTCTTAATCCAAGCAAACCAGGCCCTAGAGCGCGTCTGGGAGAGGGGAGTACTGTCAACACCAGAGCAGTACGCGCTCTATTGGCGACAAAAATGCAAAAACCCAGCACTCTCAAAACAAAGTAATTTATGCATTGTGCTGATATGTTGTGGTTTAACCTTTTGCATTGCAGAGTTCAATCCTGAAAACTTATTTTTAATATGCTTACAAATACTGTTCCTTTGCAATGTATTGCTGCAGGTTTTCAGACTGTGTTAGGGTGTGGCCCCTTTCCAGGGCCTTCCAGAGACTTTCCCTGCAACATGCCTGGGCGTGGTTCTGGGCTGGGCCAAGACTCTAAAAAAGAGAGCCAGCCCAACTCCCAGTGCTCACTATTCAGAGGTCCCGGTGCAGAGCAGCAGCTTCTTCCTGAGCTCCTGTTCCAGCAGCCTATTTGGATTTTCCAGTCTTCTGCCCTTCATTGGTGATCATTGTTCCAGGCGGTAAAATGGAGGTTGGACTGTCCCGACACCGTTATTGAGAATTTTCATATTCTTGGTTTAATTCTTAAATGAGTAACAGATTACTTGCACGCTACCATTTCTTGAAATTTATATGGTAGTTTCCAAATAGGCAAGAATCGCGATTGGTTTCACAAAGGTTTGACTTTGTTATTCATTGCTTGCTACCATTTCTTGACATTGGCATGGCGGCTTAAGAATCGGCAAGATGCGCGATTCGTTTTATGGTGTTTAAACATTGTTGTCCATTGCGCGCTACTATTTCTAGACATTTACATGATTTTTACGAATTGACAAGACGCGCAACTCGTTAATGAGGATTTAACTTTGTTGTTCAATGCGCGCTACCATTTCTTGACATTTACATGGTGGCTTAAGAATCGGCAAAAGAAGCGCGATTCGTTTCATTGTACTTTGATCTTGTTATTTATTGTGAGCTGTTATTTCTTGACATTTACATCGTGTTTTATGAATCGGCAAGACGCGCGATTCGATTAATGAGGATTTGACCTTGATATTCATTGCGTGTTACCATTTCTTGGTATTTTACATGGTGACACTCGAATCGGCAAGACGCATGATTCCCTCCTCGAGTTTTTTCATGTTGTTTATTGTATGCCACTATTCTAAGATATTTATTATGTAATATTCGAGTTGACAAGTTATGTGATTTGTTTCCTGAATCCATATCGTGTTATTCGTGGTGCACAATCCTTTTATGGTGTTTACTATATATATATATATATATATATATCTGCAATATGCGCAATTTGTGTTGAAACATTTTAAGAGTACACAGAAGGCCAGAGTTTCTAGATGCAACATTGTATGGTCCTAGTATACATTCTCAAAACAGGATTTATATGACTGGTTTAAAATTTAGTCAGAATGTTTTTCTGATTCTCATGTAAAGGAAAGTACTTGAATAAGAAAGTTTTCATTTCATTCATCTTGATTCCCCTACAGGTATCCAGCCATCTTGAAACTTAATCATTTTAAACTTAACTCTTAGATTGTTAATGTTTTCAGAGTGACTAGGCTTAGAATCATAGTCTAGGATTGATTTCAGGAGATATAATTTTCATATTGTGTGTTCTAACCTTTTTCTTACTACAGGTCTCCTTCCCAGCTGTTCCCTTCCTAATCCCCTCTTCCCCTCTTGAACTCTCTCAGTCTCTGTGATTTATCTATCAGAGTCTTGGAGCTGTTCAGTGGTGGACGTGTTGGGAACGTGCGCAGACCCCGAGGATCTGGTGACTCTGACAGAATAGTGAGCCCACAAATTATTATCCTCCTGGCTTGTGTATGTTCTCAGCATGGCCACGCTAGACAAGTTAGTCAAGGCTATCACCCAGCTCCGCAGACCCCGAGGATCTGGTGACTCTGACACACATACACAAATCCACCAGACCAAAGGTCAGTGATAAACTGGCGGTCCCAAAACCCATGACGTTACGCCAACAAACAACGCCCATCACATTATGACCCACGAAAAATCCCGGTGGACATTCAGTGTTGGTAAACCATTGGTTGTACACACCGTCGTCAGAATGGACACCCCAATACAAAACAACACTACAGTGGACAATACCAAATACACACACCTTACATTCATACACATACCGCACCCACATACCGACACCACTCACAACCCCGAACGAACAACAACTGCCACCAGGAGACTGAGAAGAAGAGCACAGAGACAAATAGACACACTCACCACATACACCCAGACACCCCTCTCGCACTCCGCATCACACACCCCACCATATTACCCAACACACCCTCACCAACACACATCACACAACACCCATGGCACCACAAAGGCACCCCCGTTTCACTGAGGATGAGTTAAGGGTCATGGTGGAGAAAATTGTCAGGGTAGAGCCACAGCTCTTTGGAGCACAGGTACAGCAACTATCTATAGCAAGGAAGATGGAGCTATGGCAGAGAATCGTGGACAGGGTGAACACCGTGGGACAGCACCCAAGAACAAGGGACGCCATCAGGAAGAGGTGGAACGACCTACAGGGGAAAGTACGTTCCATAGCAGCAAGAAACCTGCTTGCCACACAGAGGACTGGCAGTGGACCCCCACCTCCTCCCCCACAGCTCACAGCATGGGAGGAGCAGGTCTTGGCATTATTGTATTCTGAGGGACTCGCTGGAGTTGCTAGAGGACTGGACACTGGTAAGTCAACATTTAACAATTATCACCCCCCATACCTGCATGCCATCACACACCCTCACCCTCACTCCCATAACTCCACCACATCCCGCACACTCCACCAACACATCTCACTAATCCCAATGCCAGGCCCTGCATGCTGTACCAATGCGTGGACACCCCTCCCAGCCCTGCAGGGACACCCATCACTAAAGCATGCCCAGCATAGGGAAACTAACAATCCCACAATACATCAACATACATAACCAAAAGCTGGCAGGGTAACAACAACCATAGAGGGGAAGCTATGGAAGTACAAATGTCAGACACTTGAAGCATAATACATCATTTAGATCCCCACAGGTACCCCAACCAATGTCAGTGGAGAGGAGGTGCCTCCACTATCCAGTCCCCCAACAAAAGAGGCCCCCAGTGATGACAGGAACTCTGGACTTCAGGATCTGGAGGACCTACCTGGCCCATCAGGGACCACTGGACAGCTTGTCACCTGAGCCCACTCACAAACCACCACAGAGCCTTCCCCATCAGGAACCAACACCACAGCACCCACCCAACGTACCCACTCCTCTGTCCCCAGGACACATCAATCAGCAGTGTGCCCACCTGTACAGGGACCCCAGGCCACATCTTGCCCTCAAGACATACAGGGACCTGGGGTCAGTGGTAGTGGGCACAAGGTTCAGGGGAAAGAGGCACAAGCCAACAGGGACACTGGGAGGACTGCTGTGTGCCAGCAGGAGGACAGGCCCAGGGAACTGACTCTCCAGGAGGCACTCACCGAGATCCTGGGAGCCTACCAACATTCCCAGGACAAGATGGGCCAGATCCTAGACAGCGTGCAGGAGAACAGGGGGCTGCAGGAGGGACAGTATCAGTGGATCAGGGAGGACATGCAGGCATTTAACACCACCCTGATCTCCATAGCAGGGGTGCTGGCAGACATGGGCAACATCATGAGGGAGGCAACAGCATACCAGCGGGCCACTACCACTAGCCAGACATCTGAACAGCCACTCCGCTGCTGCTAGTGGCCAGGAGGCCCTGCCACTGGACCCACAGGCCACCAACATCCCTCCCCCTGCAGAAAGTGAACCACCCTGCAAACGGTCCCTGCGAACCAGACAGAAGCCAGAGACACTTGCCAAGACCACCGCCAGGAAATGAGACTCTCCTGATTGTCCCCCTTGTGTCACACACCGTCATCTTGTCCACCTTGAACTGCCATTGCTCCCCTTCCTATGTCCCCATGGACACTGCACCTGTGCTACAAACAGACTGGAACAACACCCTGGACTTTCCTCCATTATCACCCCATTCCATTGCACTTTCACCTCTATTTTTTAGCACAACAATAAACATCTTTGGATAAAACTCGAATACTAGTATATCATGTATTGCAAATTTGTATTGATTGAAACAGCTACAAGCATTGCAAAATAACTGTACATGATGTGAGCATAGAATGAATAACCTGTTGCTGGGTGTTGTGATCACATCAGGACATTGTTGTCATATCACCAACATCTGTAAAATGAATATCCATAGGTAACAGTAAGTAGGGGAAAAAGTGGATAATGCCAGCATGCCAATGCCACACAGAATACACCAATAGTCATAGAAATGTAAAGTTGCACTGTCTCACCTGTGTGTCATTTGAAGTACTTACAGATCACTAATGTTCTGTTGTCCAGCTCCTCATTCTCTGCCTCCTCATCCTCACTGTCCTCAGGGTCTACTGCTGCCACAGGGGCATCTCAAGTCTCCTCCTCCTGCAGAAAAGGTACATGGAGTCTGAGGGCCAGGTTGTACAACATGCAGCATGCCACTACTATCTGGCAGACCGTCTTGGGTGAGTAGCATAGGGATCCACCTGTTAGATGGAGGCACATGAATCTGGCCTTCAGGAGGCCGAATGTCCTCTCAATGATCATTCTGGTTCGCCCATGTGCTTCATTATGACTGTCTTCTGCCCTTGTCCTGGCATTCCTCACAGGGGTCAGCAGCCACGATATGTTTGGGTAACCAGAGTCATCTGCAAATATTGAGGGACAACAATTAGCCACACACTATCCTATTTGGCCAACAGCATAGGTATACACCAACACACACTGGGGGGGACCAAGGCTCACCTATTAGCCACACCCTGTGCCTCTGTAGTTGGGACATCACATTTGGGATGCTGCTATTCTTTAGGACAAAGGCATCATGCACCGACCCAGGATACTTAGCATTGATGTGGGAGATGTACTGGTCCGTCAGGCACACCATCTGCACCTTCATGGATTGGAAACTCTTACGATTCCTGTACACCTGTGAATTTTGCCAAGGGGGACAAACGCAATATGTATTCCATCAATCGCCCCAATTGGGGATATGTCCCACAGAATAAAACCCGGCCTTCACAGTGACCAAATCCTCCCCCTGGGGGAAAGCAATGTAGCTGCTCATGGGTTTTATCAGGGTAGACAAGACTCTTGCCAGCACTATTGAGAACTTTGTCTGTGACATTCCTGCTGCCAAGCCCACTGTCACTTGGAAAGAACCTGTTGCCAGGAAATGGAGCACTGATAGAACCTGCACAAGAGGGGGGATCCCAGTGGGATGACGGATAGCTGAGATCAGGTCAGGCTCCAACTGGGCACACAGCTCTGTGACTGTGGTCCTGTCGACTCTAAAGGTGACTATAATGTGCCTGTCCTCCAGTGTAGAGAAGTCCACCAGGGGTCTGTACACGGGGGTATGTCTCCATCTCCTATTCATCCACAGCGGTATCTAAGGGACACAAGAGTGAGTAAGCTGTCACAATTTGAACAACTATACCACAACAGCAGTCTACATTGTGCAATCATGTTTTGGGACAGTGTAATTTAAAAGTATGCGCCTATATATCTTGTGACACAGAAATTATCGATAGGCCTGTTCACCCCCACTGAAAAGGTGACCACCTGTCCTGTGTGGAGGGACAGGTGGAAGTGAAGTAATGCTGCTGACGTTGTGCACCGTGGTGGTAGGTGGCGATGAACCGCCGTTTAATTCCTCATTGTTTATATTGGGCCCTATGGGGTACAGTGGTCAATGGGGATCTACACCGGCGGTGGCGGTGTACACCGCCGCAGACATGACCGCCATTTTATTTCACATTCCTCACTTGTTTCCTGACCTTCCATAGGAAAGGACCTACACTGCATGTGTTGCTGTGTCCTGTGTCTGGAACCTACCATGGCCCGTGTGACCGGGGAAAGGGCCCCAGCCTTCACTTCGGAGGAGTTGGAGCGACTGGTGGATGGGGTCCTACCCCAGTACAGACAGCTATATGGGCCTCCAGACCAACAGGTGAGTACACTGTGGGCATGATACATGTGGCATGAATGCATGGAGTTGTTTATGAAGGCATCATGTAAGGGGGTGGATTTCCTCTTAGCGGTGTACATGGTGTGCGCTGGGCTATGTGTGTGCATTGGTGATGGAAACGGGTATGGTGGTCCATTTGTGTAACAAGCTAGACTGTTTGTCTAATGGTGTTCTCCTGTCTGTATTGCTTCTGCAGGTCAGCACCCATCAAAATAAGGGAATATGGCGTGCCATCGCCAAGGACGTCTGGACCCTGGGGGTCTAAGGCAGGTGGAGCACCCACTGTCGGAAACGGTGGGAGGGCCTGAGACATTGGGTACAGAAGACCACTGAGGCCCAGCTGGGGATGGCCTCCCAACGAGGAAGGGGTGCCCGTCGGCCCGCATACTGACGGCCTGCATACTGGCGGTGGCCTACCCTGAGCTGGATGGGCACTTGAGGGCATCACAGCAGCCACAAGGGGGTGAGTACAGTGACTATCATTACAACTTATGACTGGTGGGGTGGTATCCGGGTGGTGGTTGTGTGTTAGTGGGTGCACCTAAGGCCAGGCCAGACATAAAAGCATAGGTCCTCTGGAGGCTAAGGGTTGAATGGAAAATACTGGTTACCTAGCTTGTTAGTATTCACTTCTAGGCAGGGCTCCGTGGGCCCCATGTGTGCTGCAGTTGTCGGTGTGTGCCCCTCCTCATGCCTTGGTGACTAGCCATTTCACCGTTAGTGCAATTCATATTGCGTAGGCCTGTTCCCTGTGTGTGAGGGTGCTGTGTACGCCAACGGTGGTGTTAGTGCAGTCATTGACCCAGTGTTTCCTTGATCTCTCTCGCCCCCTTTCTTGTTTTGTCATCCTGTCCTTATGTGCATTAGCATCATCTGGCAGAAGAGCAGGGCACCGGCGACAGAGGGAGCTGCATCCCACAGGACCCTGGAGGCAGAGTCCACCAACACTGAGGGAACCAGTGGGTTGGAGGGCGAGGGGAGCGCCACGGTGGAGTCTGGAGGGGACTACACGGATTCTGATACCTCCTCTGATGGGAGGTCCCTGATGGTGGCGGACACCTCTGTGACCACCTCAGCTGCAGGTACAGCCACCACCCCCGTACCAGCACCGCCCTCCCAGTAGCCCCTCAGCGAGCTGCCTGTGCCCGCTCACCCAGGAGGGTGGGCATCTCCTTTGCCCCAGGCACCTCAGGCCCTGCCCCAGTGAGCCCTGCTGACCTGAGTGAGGAGGTTATTGATCCCCTGAGATTCATCTCTGTAGGGCAATCAACCATTGTTAACGGCATCCAGGGGCTGGCATCCCAGATGCAGCAATGGAATTCCTTCCTTGAGGGCATTCACGGTGGATTGGCGGCCCAACACAGAACGATTCAGGCTCTGGCCTCCTCTCTGATGGCAGCCATTGTCCCTGTTTCAACCGTCCCCCCTCCAACTTCCACTTCCCAGTCCCATTCCCCTCAATCCCACCTATCCCAAGCACACAGGCAGACGAGCATGCACACAAGACAACACACAAGAGTGCACAGGCAAACACAAGCACCACACTTCAACCCACAGGCACTCACACAAACACCATGCAGTTGCAGACATGACAACATCCACTGCTTCCACTGTCTCCCCCTCCTCCTCCTCCACCTCCAATCCAGTTACGTTCAACTCACACCTGCATGCACTGCATCAATAGCCACTACCAGCATGATCACCACACCAAGCAGAACACACACGTCACTGGCAGACACCTCCACAACATCCATGCACATGTCCCCTGTGTCCTCTCCCACTGTGTCTGTCCCCCCTTCCTAAAGGACACAAACGCTAGCACTCAGACACCCAACAGCCATCTACCTCACAACAGCACAAGGCCATGCACCTTCACCCAAATACAGTACACTTACTCCTCCAACAACCACTCCCTCATCCTCCACTCCCATTACTCCTCCTGCCCCAACGTCCCTAAAAAGCTTTTCCTTTCCCAGATTGACCTCTTTCCCCCCCTCCCCCCGACCTGCACATATGGGCGGGGTACCAAGGACACAGCCCAGCACCTCAGCCAAACAGTCCACGGGGATAGTGGCAGCACCACCTACTCATGTTGGTAGGGATACAAGACCAACAACACTGAAGGGGAAGGAGCCAGCACCACCTGGGATGAAAGGGAGGAGTCCGGCACCAGCTGTGAAGAAGGGGAAGGAGCCTGCACCACCTGGGATGAAAGGGAAGAGTCCGGCACCAGCTGTGAGGAAGGGGAAGGAGCCTGCACCAGCTGTGAGGAAGGGGAAGGAGCCTACACCAGCTTTGAAGAAGGAGAAGGGGCCTGCACCAGCTGTGAGGAAGGGGAAGGAGCCTGCACCACCAGGCAGAGAGGGGAATAGCCCATCCACCCCTCTAAGGAATGGGAAGGGATCCCAAACTCATGACCAGGAGGACAAGAGGCACTCTACGCCAGCGTAAGCTGTCAGGCAAACACCACCATCATCACCTGCAGCTGTCACGAGGCCCCCACTGCCAGCTGTGGATGTGCAGCCATCAGTGAGTGCAGGGGCTGCCCAGGAGCCTCCCCCAACCACCAGAGCATGCAGTCATCAGTGATTGCGGGGGCTGGTCAGGAGCCTCCCCCAACCACCACCAGCATGCAGCCATCAATGAGTGCAGGGGCTGCCCAGGAGGCTCCCCCAACCACCACCAGCATGCAGCCATCACTGCCTGTGGACACCATGTAGTCCACCCTCCACGGGCAACTGTGCGGGCTGCCCCCTCCAGAACCAGTGGGCAAGTCACCCACTCAAGAGACTATGGCCTTGCACTCCCCAGGACAAAGTGCAATAGGCATGGAGCCCCCTCCAAAACCAGTTTGCAAGTCACCCACTAGAGTGACTGTGGCCTTGCACTCCCCAGGCCAAAGAGCAATGGGCATGGAGCCCCCTCCAGAACAAGTGGCCTTGCTCCCGCATCCGGCTGAGGAGCTCCCCCTTCCCCTGAAGTGCCTGCCTATTTGCAAACTGATGCCCCTGCAGTGTTCTATCCAGATGTGGTCAGGATTCGAATTGGGCCTTCGACCGTGCCCTGTAGCCATGTGGGCCCTTTGAACTTTGGACTGGGCAGTGTCCCTTTTTTATACATGTGTACATATCTGTTTCATTGCCAAATCAGATTATTACTTTTGTTGTTGATCTGATTACAATCACTTTCATCAATTCCTGTTGTCCTTTCATTATTCTGCCAATTTTCGGGGTCAAATTGTTTTTGTAGTACAGCTGGTTGTGTGTATGGTGTGTGTGTGAATGGTGTGTGTGTGTTATGAGTGTTTGTGTCACTCTTGTTTTCCTCCCACCCTCCCTTATGTGCTAGGCGGCTGTACTCACCGTCATCATCTTCGTCGGCATTGGCGTTCCAGGTGGAGCATAATGTAGAAGATCATCTGGTAAACTTGGAGTTCGGGTTCCATGGCAGTGTGTTTCTTCCCTGTGTCTCCAATGGTGAGTCCTTTCCCTTCTGTGCTCTGTTTCCGCCAGGCATTTGTTGGCGTTGGTACCACCCCGAAAAAGGTGGCGGATTGATGTGTCAAAATATGGTGGGTGGAACTTTGACTTCCGTCTGGCTGTTGGCGGCTACCGCCGTGGTGGCTGTTGTTTCTGCCCTGGCGATTGGTGTGGTACATTGGCTGTCTGTGGGAAATAACACCGCCATGGTCATAATTTGGCGGTAGTTACCGCCAGCCTGTTGGCGGTATCCCCGCCACTTTATCACCCATCGCCAGGGTCATAATTAGGGCCTCAGTGTTACAAAAATAAAGGTACTTCATCATAGTAACACAGCACCAAAAATACTATAGAGGCAATACTTCCTTAGGAGTTAAGTAACAGACAATATATATTTACTAGTAGTCAGAAACAGGCATGAAAATGGTTAGAAAACAGTGCAAAACAGAGTAAAACACAACAGAGAATAGTTGGACCCCCACTTAGGTAAGTGGCATGTGTGGAAGGATGCTATGGGTACCAGGAAAGCACAAGGGAAGTACCACAACATCCCGTGCAACCAGGAAAGCAGGAGTAAATCATTAGAATTTCCCTAAAACACCCACTAAGAAGAAAAGAAGAGAATTGCAAAACCCAGAAATGACTGCAAGAAACCAACGGTGGATTCCTGAAGAGGATGATCTGTGGATAGAGGGGACCAAGTCCAGAAGACACAGCATAATTCTGTGGGGGCAGGAGCCTCTACCCACCAAGCTGAGGATGCAGAAGTTGGTTGACGGTGAGGAAGGAAAGTCAGCACTGCAGCCCTGGAGTCAGAGTCGAGTTCCCGGAGGATGCAGGTGATGTCCCATGCCGGAAGGAAGATTGCAGCCATGTCTGCGTGTTCGGATTCCACCAACAAGCTTTGGCGCAGGCAAAACTCGCAGTTGGCGGAAAGTGGTACTGACGGGGACCAGCAAGAACCAGGAGGATTCAACTCAAGAGGGGGAGTCAGGGTGGGCCCTCAGTGTCACCGAGAGCCTACAGAAGCACTGGCAGACTGAAGGGACCACGTCTGACCACCATGATGCAGGATTCACGCAGCTCAGAAGGAGAGGGGATCCACGCAGCCGGTAATTGTTGCAGTTGGTGTCTGCAGATGCAGGGGAGTGACTCCTTCACTCCAAGGGAGATTCCTTCTTCTTTCCTGGGCAGACTGAAGGCGGGCTGTCCTCAGAGAATGCACAACTGGCGTAATGTTGCAGAAGCTGGAAGGAGCCGTGGAAACAATGTTGCAGGTGAAGTCTTCGTCTTTGTTGCAGTTTGTTGGTTCCTGGAGAGTCCATATGCAGTTTCTTAGGTCAGAAGTCGAAGAGGAGGTTGCAGAGGAATCCTGCTGGATACTTGCAAGCCGAATCTGAGGTCCCACCTCAGAGGAAGACCCTAAATAGCCCTGAAAGGGGGACTGGTCACCTAACCAGGTAAGCACCTGTCAGGAGGGGGCTCTGATGTCACCTGTCTGACCTCTCCACTCAGATGCTCCCAGATTTCCCTGCCAACCTTGGAATCAAGATGGCAGAATCCAGGGACCCTCTTGAGGAGCTCTGGGCACTGGGGTGGTGATGGACAGGGGAGGGGTCACTCCCATTTCCATTGTCCAGTTTTGTGCCAGAGCAGGGACTGGGGGTCCCTGAACTGGTGTGCACTGGTTTATGCACAGAAGGGACCAAATGTGCCCTTCAAAGCAAAGCTGTGGCTTGGAGAGGCTACCCCTCCCAAGCCTGTCACATCTATTTCCAAAGGGTGAGGGTGTTACCTCCCTCCCAAAGTAAAACCTTTGTTCTGCCTTCCTGGGCTTGATCAGCTCAAGTAGCAGGAGGGCAGAAACCTGTCTGAGGGGTGGCAGCAGCTTGGGCTGCCCAGAAAACCCTGTAAGACTGGTGGAAGCAATGCTGGGGGTCCTCTAAGGAGTCCCCAGAGTGCATGGAATCATACTTCTAATACGTGCAACAATATTGGGGCATGATTCCGACATGCCTAGGTTTGGAGTTACCATTATGTAGCTGGACATAGGTTGTGACTTATGTCCAGTACATGCATAAAATGGCGGCCCGAACTCACGAAGTCCACAAAAATGGAGCTGGAGTTCTTGGGGGCACCCCTGCTAGTTCAGGGGTGCCCTCACACACAGGTACTTGCACCCTGTCCTCTGGGCTAGGAGGGCCTGCTATAGGGGTGACTTACAGTGACCTGGTGTGGTGACCTGGTAGTGAAAGGGTGCATGCACCCTTTCACGCAGGCGGCAATGGCAGGCCTGCTGAACAGTTTGCATAGGCTCTCTATGGGTTGCACAATACAAGCAGCAGCCAATAGGGATCCCCTGGTACCCCAATGCCCTGGGTACCTAGGTACTGTATACTAGGGACTTACATGTGGGCACCAGTATGCCAAATGTGGGAGGAAATACAGACTTTGGGAGAGAGAGCATAATCAGTGGGGTCCTGATTAGCAGGGTCCCAGTGAACACAGTCAAACACACTGACATCAGGCAGAAAAAGGGGGTAACCATGCCAAGAAAGTGGGTACTTTCCTACAAAGGTAAAGTTGACACCAGTGTTGCCCTGGCAACACAAAACAGTTGTTTCAAAACAGATACTACCTCCCGTTGGTGCTCCCCTACTTTATCAGCACTTAGGACATGTCCAAATATAGGATGGTAATATTTTAGTTTGTTTTAAATTAAACACACACTTCCTCAAGTGAGCGACTGAACTCAACAGTGGAATATTTAAGTCACATTTCTCACCACCTCCTGACAGGAGTGGTGCAATCAGCTGACACATGCACTGGGGCTGTTTCCCATTAACCACCCACCACATCTCAATCCTTGGTTGACAGGCCATTGGTCTAAGCCTCGCCGTTACCCAGAAAATAACATTCATAAGTGTGAGGAACTTATAAGAGGACCCTAGCACAAGGGAGCTGCTGATCATTTAATGTGAATACTTGCAATGTTACCTCTTTCTTTATGTTGGCATGCAAGTAAAACATCCTGCCATATCTTGTGATGTTTATGGACTCCCCTCTACTGGTGCTCAAAGCTGAGATCCTTATGCAAACACAGCATTTTTGTTTTGCCACTTACATGCCTTTTATGACAATTAATGATGCACATATCCTTTTTTAACAGTAACGAAAAGTGTATTATGCAGAAAATTGTACTTTCTACACAGTACCTTTATGCATAAAAAAGTGTCCAAACTGTGAACTTACAGAAGAAAAAAATCTGCAAGCATTTGCTCTTGTGTACAGAAAAGATTTGCAAAAGGTAGACCTGCACAACAATATTCTGCATATATTTCCCAGCTTGACTGGGTTCCACTGGATTCAAAATTATCTATCTATGAAATGAAAATGATCTTGCAATGCGTAAAATTACTCTGATTAGGGGGCGTGGCTCGGCAAGCCAGCATGGTGGCCGCATTTTAGTGGGGATCCGCGGCAAGCTCACCTTCGGCATTATCCTACCTGACTCTTGCGGCCCTAGGGACACCGGGGCTGCTGCGAGAGTGCCGTAGGCTGACAGGATACGAGACCCAGTCAGGGTCGGCATCTTAATCCTGGGATCGCTGCACTGGAGCAGCGCAACATGTATCCAGTGGGCCCGCCTGACTTGATTGCGGGCGCCGTCTGAGAGCCTTGGTTCCTGGGCCCTGTGAGTGCTGGACCGGGGTGGGGAACCTCCCTTCAACATTGAACACACCGGAAGGTCCAGCCGGGGCTGGTGTGGGGTCCTGTTTTACCGTTGAGCATGGACCTGGGCCCCAGCGCCGGGCTCGCCAGACCTTAAAATGGTGGACGCCGTGTGAGGGGCTCCGACACGACAGGCCCTGCATCCGCCAAAATATACAAGATGGTTCCCCCTGGCAGAAAGGAGGTGGTGGGGGGCCTGGCTGGGGCCCGCCGGAGACCAGACAGGGGCGCAGGAACGATGCAACATATTTGCGTTGCTGGCCTTGCCGTTGCGAGCCCGGTGATTGCTGAGGTAGTGGAGGGCAATGGAAGGGGCCTGGAGGCCCAGCGACCTACAGAGATAACCTGGTCCTTGGGGGCGCAGTGTGGTGTACTCATGGGCCGGAAAGCCTGAGGAGTTGATAGGAAGACTCCCAGCCCTGACAGGTGGCCCCGGCGGCAGCAATGACGAGGTGCGGGACGGATTGACAAAGGGGGTGAGGGGGGGCATGGTGCCTGCCGGGGGCTGTCCTCCCCTTCCCACAGGAGGTCAAAGGGTGGCTGAGGATGGACAAGATACACGGCACCCTGACGGAGGATCTCAAGGTGAAGATTAGGGCCAGAGTCATAGAACTCCAGCGCATGACCCCCTATTACATCCTAACGCAGAGGACCCTGCCCCCTCTGGGGGGGGGGCATGTGACCAGACATGGGCTGCAACAAACAGTAGAAGCCCTCCAGGCCCAGATGACAATGGACCAGTATACCCTCCCTGCCTCGCTGGCGGGGGGAGAAGGGAGGCCGGAGTGGTTGGTTCGCCTCTCCAGCGGCGACACACCCACCCAGATCTCGAAGCAGTCGTTAAAGTGATCCAGGACTTGCAAGTGGCCGTGGAGCATAGGGTGGACGAGCTGCGGATAGATCTTTCACTGATTCACCAGGACCGGAGAGGGGTGACCGGAAGGGTGACTGAGGCAGAAAAGCATATCTCAATAGCGGAAGACTACCTGACACTCCTTAAACGCCAGATCTCGACCTGCACGACATCGGTGGTGGACCTACAGGAGAGGGCGGAAGACACAGAAAATCGCGCTTGGCGCAATAACTTGCAGCTTGTGGGTTGCCAGAGGCCCTGGAAGCATCTGACCTGGCAGTAGCACTTGAGAAGTGGTTCCGTGCATGGATGCCAGCGGGTAAGCTGTCCACCAACTTTGTCATAGAACGTGCGCATCACTCATTGGCGCCCCAGGCGCCGGTCGGCTCACCTCCCCCACCCGTGATGCTGTGGCTCCTAAACTTTAGGGAGAGGGACGCGATCCTGCGAGAGGACCGGACCCTGGCAGACCTGAGGCACCACAACTCTAAGGTTATGATTTTCCCGGACTTTTCCTGGGCAGTGCAACAGAAACGTGGATCCCTTGAAGCGGTTAAAAAGAAACTTTGCATGTTACACCTCTGCTACATATTGCTTTTTCCCGCCCGCCTTAAAGTGATGTTCCAATCCAATACCTACTTCTTCAATACTCCGGAGCAGGCTTGGGACTGGGAACCAGAAAACTGAGACCTGGGATCGACGATGAGTGGAGGAGAAGCGGGCCAATGACGGAAGGCCCCAGCGGGACTCCCCTCCCGCCATGGGTGCGTAGGAGGAGTTGCAGATCATGCCGGGCCCGGTCAGCAGTAGGGGCCTGGCGAGGGAGCACCCAGGCTCTTGTAGCTCATGACCTGGAGGAGCAGCAGGTTCAAGACGCCGACTTGATGGCCACTCTATATTTGTTTGCATCGTCAGGGACGAGCCCAACCTCCCAGGAGTGAGCTGGAGGAGGCGGAAAGAGAGACTGTAGATGGCACCGGATGGGTGGCGACTAGCAGCTGCCGGTGCACACAGCACTGCGGGAGCGGTGGCCCAGAGAGCTGCGTCAACGAAGTCATTATCAGCCGAGGTCAGTTAGCACATCCGCAATTAGGGCACCGCCAGAATGCATGGAACCCCATATTTCACTTGACTGTTTATTGCTCATTAGCAATGTGTTGGGGTAGGGCGACGGATGCTTCAAGGGGCGAAGTGTGGGGTGGGGGATGCTGGGGGGAGGTTGGGCTGTTGCTATGAGTTGGCTCTAACCTAGTTGCACTAATGTTTTCCTTTTTAGGTTTGGCACATTTGCAGTAGGTACTGTGTATATGTATACTGTGTATATGTGGTACACATGCGCATTGAGGCACTAGTGTGCAGGGGGAAACAGATTGATGGCAGAGCATAGGGCACACCAAGCTTTATCTAACCAACCACCACCATGCTTAACTGACTGCCCTGAAACGTCAATAGTCTGTTAGATTGTATCAAGAGGTCTGCAATGCTGCGCCATATTATGAGGTATCAGCCAGACATCGTCCTTTTGCAGGAGATCCACCTGGCCGGGCCGCAATGTATGTTTCTTGGTAGGTTTGGATAGGAGCGGGTGTTTCACGCTGGGTTCTCTAGGGGCTCCAGAAGGGTTGCGCTCATACTCCACAGATCACTCCCCCTGCTTGTAACCCAGTTGCACACTGACCCTCAGGGGAGATACGTGGGGCTGGAGGAACGTCTGGCTGGGAGACAGATCAACATAATCTTGTGCTATGCACACCAGCGACTCCTTGGGTCCACACTTGTCGACCTGCATGACTTGCTGATCACCACTTTTGTTGGAGGGGACTTTAACGTGGTACCAGATCTGCACCGGGACACCTTGGATGATCCCCGTCTCGGCAGGCAGGCTGGGTCATCGACTCTCATGACATGGGCAGACTCCCTGGGCCTGTGCGATGCCTGGCAGGCACAGCATCCGCAAACAAGGGCATTTACGCATCAGTCAGTGGCGCACGACATGGAGGCTCGGATTGATCAGGTGTGGCTCCCAGCAGTGGGCCTCATGGGCTTGACCTCCGTCCAAATACTAGCGCATGGGATCTCCAATCATGCGCGAATTTTGATGGCCTGGGGGACTCCTTCACAGACCCGGTGCCTGATGTGGCGCTTTAGTGCCTGGTACCTGAAAAACCCAGACTGCGTAGGATACATTGAACAACAACTTGATCACTACTTTACAGAAAATGTGGGTTTTGTGGCCTCAATTGGGATCCTGTGGGCTGCTAGCAAGCTCTCATTGAGGGGGGTCATTAAGGGCTACATCAGACAGCAGGAGGCCAGGCAGGTGCAGAGGGTGACAGATCTCAAGAGTGAAATGGCGGACCTGGTGGGTCAAGTTCAGCAGGCTGAAGACCCGGGTGAGACAGAGGACCAGGTGGAGCTCAAGTGAGCAGAGATTCGGCAGGTATCACTCGCAGAGGCCAGGCAATGGCGGCAGGGCTCGAACCAGAGGGTCTATGAATCAGGAGACAAAGCAGGGAAACTGCTGTATTGGTTGGCGACCTCAGATGTTTTGGGCTGGAAAGTTTGTCAAGACCTACAAGTATCGGGGGAGACAGATCATCTTGAGAAGGCTGATACGGCCCAGATGGTACAAGGGTAGGTGTCGCCATTGGCCCAGGTCCGTAGACAGAGTCCGAACAAGAGGTTGAAAGTTTAATTCCCAGGCCAGTATTGAGAGGTAGATGTCCAGGTATTTAAAGGCATTGCGCTTCACCGGGATGTTGGGACACCATTCGTTCCTGTAGGAGGCTGGCCTGGTTTGTAGTGGGTACCTTGGGTCCTTACACCTTATACCAGGTCCAGTTATCCTTTATTAGTGAAATGTAGTAGTGTTCTAGCAGCTTAGGCTGATGATAGAGGTAGCTGTAGCAGAGCAGCTGAGGCTGAACTAGGAGACATGCAAAGCTCCTGCAATACCACTATAGTTACACAGTACTTATACACAATAAAAGGCAATACTCAGTGTTACCAAAAATAAAGGTACTATATTTTAGTGACACAAGGCCAAAAATATCTTAGTGGCAATATTCCTTCTGGAGGTAAGTATTATACACAATATATACACTATACACCAAAATCAGGTAAATAAATAGTCATAGAATAGTGCAAACAATAGAAAATACCATAGTATGCAATGAGAAGAAATAGGCCTAGGGGCAACACAAACCATATACTAAGAAAGTGGAATGTGAATCACAAATTCCCCCCTAGGCAAGTGTAGTGTGTAGAGAGTCGCTGGGAGTGTAAGAAAACCACAAAGGTGAGTAAAATACCCCACCCCAGATCCCAGGAAAGTAGGAGTAATGTATTGCAGGTTTCCTCAGGACACACTACAAGTCGTGATTAGAGTTATTGCAAGAACCAAGCAAGACTGCAATCAACAAATGGTAGATTCCTGGACCTGAAGACCAGAGAAGAGAGGAGACCAAGTCCAGAAGTCACAGATGATTCCAGGAATGACAGGAGCCCCTGCCAACCTAGAAGATGGTGCAAAAGAGGAATCGTCGGTTAGAAGAAGTCTGCAGAAGAGCACCAAAGAAAATGGCTGCGGGTTCCTGCATGATGCAAAGGATGTTCCATGTGGAGATGTTGGATGCAGGTGAGTTTTAGCGCTGGATTCGTCCAACAAGCCTTGGTTCAAGCAATGTCGCGGATCAAAATGGTGCTACCTGGACCCATGAGGGACCTGGGGGCCTCAACTCAGACTGAGGAGGCAGATGGGACTCCCAACACTGGAGGGAACCCACATATGACCAGGCAGCACCCACAGAGGTCCCAGGACACGGGGACAAAGAAGGTGCAAATTGCGGCTGCTGCAGCACTACAAAAGAAGGTCCCACGCCACCAGAGAACAACTCAGTGAGTTGAGCATCACAGGATAGAGTGCTGGTGACCTAGACCAGGCTGTGCATGCAGGATTCTTGCAAATAGTGCACAGAGGCCTCAGGAGGTGAAGATGATGCAGTGCACAGAGGTGCTGTCACAAACGGGGAAGGCAAGCTCCTACCTCCTCCAAATTTGGACAGCTGGACCTTAGAACAGTCTGTGTCAAAGGGGTCAACCACCTGTGTGCCAAGGAGCACGCTCGTCATCAGGAGAGGAATCCCGGAGAACCGGTCGTCGTCTTAGAAGGTGCCTGCTGAAGCAGGGAAGTGACTCTGTCATTCCACAGGAGATTTCTTCAGTCCTTCTGGTGCAGGGTGAAGACAGGGAGTCCCATGAGTGTGCACACTGTGGAAACTGTTGCAGTTGCTGGCTTGAGCTGAAGTTGCAGATTCGCAATAGCCTTTCTGGATACTTTGTTGCAGTTACAGTGGTTCCTAGAGCAGTCTGTGGTTGATCCGTGGTCAGAGGATGAAGCAGGAGTTGCAGAGGATTCCTGGTGGAAACTTGCAAGCTGAATCGGAAGAGGAACCCACAGGAGAGACCCTAAATAGCCCTGAGGGGGGGGATTGGCTACCTAACCAGGTATGCGTCTATCAGGCGTGGTCTCTGACATCACCTGTTGGCACTGGCCAATCAGAGAGCTCCAGAGTGTCCCCACACCTTTGAAAAGAAGAGGGCTAATGCCAGGGACACGCAGAAGGAGCTCTGGGCCCCACCCCTGGGGTGGTGATGGACAGGGGAGTGGACACTTCCCTTTCCTTTATCCAGTTTTGTGACAGAGCAGGGACTGTAGGTCCCTGAACCTGTGTAGACTGGCTTATGCAAGGAGGGCACCATCTGTGCCCTTCAAAGCATCTCCAGAGGCTCTGGGAGGCTACCCCTCCCAAGCCTCTAACACCTATGTCCAAAGGGAAAGGTTGAAACACCCTCCTCCCAAAGGAAATTCTTTGTTCTGCTTCCTGGGACTGAGCTGCTCAGACCCCAGGAAGACAGAACCCTGTCTGTGAGGTGGCAGCAGTTGTAGCTGCAGTGCAAGCCTCAGAGAGCTGGTTTGGCAGTACTGGAAGTCTATGGTGGAGCCCCCAGGATGCATGGGATTGCCCCCCCCCATACCACATTTGGAATGGGGGGACAATTCCATGATCTTAGACACCTTACATGGCCATATTCAGAGTTACCATTGTGAAGCTACATATAAGTATTGACCTATATGTAGTGCACACGTGTAGTGGTGTCCCCACACTAACGAAGTCTGGGGATTTGGCTCTGGACAGTGTGGGGGCATCTTTGCTAGTGTAAGGGTCCCTCACACTTAGTAACTTTGCACCTACCCTTCAGTAAATGAAGGCTAGACATATAGGTGACTTATAAGTTACTTGAGTGCAGTGAAAATGGCTGTGAAATAGTGTGTGCACTATTTCACACAGGCTGCAGTGGCAGTCCTGTGAAGGGCTTTGTCTGAGCTCCTTATGGGTGGCAAAAGAAATGCTGCAGCCCATAAGGATTTCCTGGAACCCCAATTCCCTGGGTACCTAGGTACCATATACTAGGGACTTATAAGGGGGGTCTAGTGTGCCAATTGGAATTGGTAAATTAAGTCACTATCCTATAGTGACTAATTTGGAAGCAGAGAGAGCATACGCCCTGGAGTTCTGGTTAGCAGAACTTCAGTGACACAGTGAAGCACTAATGACAACACACACATTAGGCCACAAACTATGAGCACTGGGGTCCTGGCTAGCAGGATCCCAGTGAGACAGGCAAAACACACTGACAGATAGGGTTTTAACTATGAGCACTGGGATCCTAGCTAGCAGAATCCCAGTGAGACAGTAAAAACACACTGACACACTCACAAACAGGTCAAAAGTGGGGGTGACTGTGCTAGAAAGAGGCTACTTTCTCACAGTTCCTCCCCGCCTGTCCCCGCACCTCCATCAGCACTGATTTCCCTGGGTTCAGGCGCAGGCCTGACTCATTGCCATACAACGTCACGAGCTCAAGACATCGGGGGTCAGAGTCTTGGGGTCTCCCTATAAACAGCAGAACATCGTCTGCATACAGGGACACCTGGTCTTCGCAGTCACTCCGCCACATACAGCCCCCCATAAGCGGGTCCTCCAGAAGGAGGTGTGCCAGCAGCTCAATGGCCAGGGCAAATAGTAGGAGCGAGAGGGGACAGCCTTGGTGCGTCCCTATCCTGATTGAAAAGGGTCTGACAAAATACCCTTGCCGACGGGTCTCGATAGAGGAGGTTATCACCCCCCTGAACTTTGGGCTAAGACCCACCTCATCCAGGAAGCTCCACATCACGGTATCAAAGGCCTTTGTGAAGTCCACCAGGAGGAGCGCCAAATCACCCTCCGGCCTGTATGTCTGGGAGAGTGCCACTTGGAGCCATCTCAGGCAGTGGCGCATGCTCTTACCCGGCATGAAGCAGCACTGGTCCGGGTGGACAAGGAAGGGCAGCGCCAGTCGCGTGGCCTGGTTTTGGTCTCTTACTTCCAAGCTCACTTCCTTCATAATGGTGGGAGGGCGACACAGGGTGGCCTTCAGCTCAGAGTGAAGTCACCATATGAGGGCGGGATGGGAATTCCAGACTTATACCTTTACTATTTGGTGGCCCAGATGGTCCCCATCAATGACTGGTTTAATGGGAGTTGGGATGACCTGTCGTATCAGCTGGAGGTCTGGCACTCTGGATTTAAGGGTCTTCTGGGACTGTTATACGGCAGCCGTGTTCCCCACACTGCCCCTCCCTGTACACAGGTGGCAGTGAGATGCTGGAGGGAGGCACTGCGGTTGACGGGATGGGAGCAACGCCTCACTAAACTGACACCCTTATGTCAGAGGACGTGGCTCCAGCAGGTCGCAGAATGGAAGGGTTTAAACAATGGGACAATATCGGGATTACTTACCTGGGCGACATGACTAATGCAGAGGGACTCATATCATTCCAACAGTTGGAGGCCCATTATTCACTGGCCATCACTCAGTGCTTCTGTTTCCTTCAGCTGCGCCATGCCCTGGGATCTTACCTGTCTCCGACTTTGTCCCTCCCTGATTACAGCTCTCTTGAGGCGAAACTCTTGATGAGGAGACTAGGGAAGGGAGCCATTACCTAGATTCACTGCTCACTACTCCCCAATGCACCAGACGGATTTGCCGGGTTGTGTGATAGAAGGGGCAGCCTGGGTGGATGACTTGGATGAGGACTACTCAAGGGAGGCAGACCTTGCACCAATGGAGATGGCGATATCAGAGCACTTGAGGATGGTGCAAAGAAACTACTTTCACATGACAGACCTCACTCCACGGGGCTTGCGACACATGAGTCCTGGAACCTCTGCGCGGTGTGCGAGGTGTGGTCAGATGAGGGCACACCTTTTACACGTTGCCTGGGAGTGCTCGAAGGTGCGCACCTTCTGGGAGGAGGTGGGGAGTGAAATTTCCACTGTACTGGGGCACCCGATTGACTTGACTGTGAAGGTGGCACTTTTGGGCCTCCTGGAGGACCTGGGAGGTGCCTGAACGGAGAGAACATTCATTGGGCTGGCCTGCCTGGTGGTGAAACAAGACATTGCGCAACAATGGAACAGCTCCGAGACACCGTCTGCCACAAAATGGCGAGCAGGGATAGACTTGTGTTTTCACAAAGAAAATACAATTTACGAGGCGAGGGGCTGTCTTTGGAAGTATCAAGCGATCTGGGAGCAATAGGGGGCACACCGCGGACTGACCCAGTAATCAGTATATATGACTCGGGCCAGGGTGGCGGATATTTGACCACTGAATGCAAATCATGGACAAATCCATTCTACGTACTTATGCTCTATTGTACCGAGTGTAATGTTATTGCCTTTTGTTCTTTCTTTCGAAAAGAAATAAAATTGGATATAAAAAAAAAACACTCTGATTAATTAGGCAAAGGGAAAACCTTGGAAAAAAATTGCTGGCGACATAAAAAACTTTGTGCACTCTTAGTTTGGACATGGAAATGTATGCACCCTGGCAAATGAACTATAAACAAGGAATCACAAATACAGGTGGGTGAATTTTTTGTATGGTTGTTAGAGTTGCTACTAAGTGGTTTGATTGTGAAAAGATAACCAGTATTAGTTCAGGCATGTTTTGTTGATCCAGGTGAACTTTTGCTTGTCCTATAATGAGGCTAAAAGAATTTCAACTATCTTCGAGAGTACATTTCACCCACTGCTTTAACATGTGTACGTGCTGCCCTGTGCCTTTATTAGGCTAAAAAAGAAGTAACGGCTTTGTGCTTTACCTTGTTGTGGACAAGCAAAAATGTGGTGAGCCATGCACTGTTAACCCGGACAAAAGGTACTCAAATACAGTGGTACTGGAAGGAGGAGAGCTTAAGGTGCCTCAGCACACATAGGTTACCTTGAAACAATTTGAAGCTGAATGTGCAATATAGAGTTTATTAAGAGTTTCTGGTAAATTGGTAGTTATTCCTTTAACATGCAAATCTTTGTTGACCTTTTTTTCTCTGAAAGTAGTGGGGGCATTTTTAGAGTGGGAAAGGACAATTTATAGCCTCATGGCCCACCATAGAGGGCTAAAGCGGTCATTAAAGGCCTGCTCCAGCATAATGCCATTATAGCCCATCTATGAGGGCTATAAGGCTATTAGAACATTCTGCTGCTCGAAGGCAGAACTTTCTAATAAAAAAAAGACCTAACAGAGGCCGACGGGATTGAAATCCTCTGGGGCTCCGTGAGGCCTTTGCTCACAGCAACAGCTGTGAACCTGACAACATTGGAATGTTGGGGCTCCGGGCTTCTACCAGCCATTAGAAGCCTGGAGCACTCCATTGTTTTCAAAGAAGCTCCCAACACTCCAGTTTTCTAAAAAGTCTCAAAAGCCCTCAGGTCATCAAAACTACAAGTTTGTCATTGCTTAGATGGGCTAATTATCATGACCCATTTGTGTTACCACTAGATTTTGGTGATAGAACAACAAACATGGCTTTGTTTGTTGCTTTGTATTCCAGCAGAAAGCCGGAGTACAGCTGTACAAGGCCACCCGAAAAAAAGAATTACAAATTTCCAAGTAACTATAACTCTGTGATGCACAGTTTTTTCATCAAAAATTTTACTGCAAATATTACATTGATATTATCAATGATGTAATCAATTAGGGCATGAGTTATAGTTACTTGAGATAACTCTAATAGGTGAATTTCTATGGGTTTGTAAGTTTAAAATGTGAGCCTAATTAAATTGTACCTGTAACCTTTGTTTTTTTTAAGTGAATTTCTATTTTTTTTTAATTCTATTTCTCAACTAGAATGTCCCTGTAACCATTGGCTTTTTCAGTGAATTTTTAGGCTATTTTTAACGTAATGTCATTTTCATTACTATATGTTAAACCCTTCGCTGCCAGGCCTTTTCCCCTCCTGTGCCGAGCATTTTTTTGGCTATTTGGGGCAGTTAGCGCTTAGGCCCTCATAACGTTTTATCCACATAAGCTATCCACAGCAAATTTGCATCCTTTTTTCCAACATCCTAGGGATTCAAAGGGTACCCAGAGTTTGTGGGTTCCCCTGGAGGAGACCAAGAAATTAACCAAAATACAGCAACAATTTCGTTTTTTTCATAAAAATGGGAAAAAAGGGCTGCAGAAGAAGGCTTGTGATTTTTTTCGGTGCTAAAATTACCATCTTCCCAACTTTCAGGAACAGGCAGATTTGAATCAGAAAACCACATTTTTCAACACAATTTTGGCATTTTACAGGGACATTTTTACTATTTGTTGCGCTTTCAGCCTCCTTCCAGTTAGTGACAGAATTGGGTGTGAAACCAATGCTGGATCCTAGAAAGCTAAACATTTTTGGGAATAAAAACACAATTCTGAATTCAGCAAGGGGTCATTTGTATAGATCCTACAAGCTTTTCCTACAGAAAATAACAGCTGAAATAAAAATAATATTGAAATTGAGGTGAAAAAAACCCAGCTATTTTTCTCCACATTGTACTCTGTAACGTTTTCCTGGGATGTCAGATTTTTTAAAGCAATATACCGTTACGTCTGCTGGACTCTTCTGGTTAGATATATAGGGCTTGTAGGTTCATCAAGAACCCTAGGTACCTGGAGCCAACAAAGGAGCTTCACCTTGCAAGGGTTTTCATTCTATATCGGGTATACAGCAATTAATTTGCTGAAATATAAGAAATGAAACATTGGTATCAAGAAAACCTTTGTATTTCCAAAATGGGCACAAGGTAAGGTGTTGAGAAGCAGTGGTTATTTGCACATCTCTGAGTTCCAGGGTGCCCATACTAGCATGTGAATTACAGGGCATTCCTCAAATAGACGTCTTTTTTACGCACTGTCTTACATTTGGAAGGAAAAAATGTAGAGAAAGACAAGGGGCAATAACACTTGTTTTGTATTCTGTGTTCCCCCAAGTCTCCCAATAAAAATGTCACCTCACTTGCGTGGGTATGCCTAATGCTCGCAACAGGAAACGCAACATTGACACCTCTACAGCATCCATTTTAGGACATCCTCATTCCTCACTCCTCATCCCTACTTCTCAACCCTGCGTCTCATCCATCATCCCTACTTCTCATCCATCATCCTTACTTTTCATCCATCATATATCATCCCTACTTCTCATCCATCATATATCATCCCTACTTCTCATCCATCATACATCATCCCTACTTCTCATCCATCACCCCTACTTCTCATCCATCATACCTGCTTCTCAACCATCATCCCTGCTTCCCTTCCATCATCCCTGTTTCTCATCCATCATCCCTACTTCTCACTTCTCATCCATCATCCCTACTTCTCATCCATCATACATCATCCCTACTTCTCATCCATCATCCATGCTTCTCATCCCTGCTTCTCATCCCTACTTCTCTTCCATCATCCCTACTTCTCATCCCTGCTTCTCATCCCTCATCCCTGCTTCTCATCCCTACTTATCATCCATCTTCCATCATTCCTACTTCTCATGCCTCAGCCATCATCCCTACTCCTCATCCATCATCCCTACTCCTCATTCCTCATCCCTCAGTCATACCCAAACATTTTCAGTTTTGTGAAACACACCTTCACACTGATTGGTTGGGAACAGAGTTATGAGAGAGAGCTGCATTCTTACAGCTCTGCTGGTTTTGGAAATACAAGGAGCCCACAGCTAGGGCCATAAATCAGCTCTTGGAGAAAGGGTTATACAGTTCATCGAAAATCTTTCTGGTTTCAGAAAAGGTAGGCCTAGCGCCGGCGACAGGAAATGCCCCAAAACACAACGTGGACACATCACATTTTCCCAAAGAAAACAGAGCTTTTTTTTTGCAAAGTGCCTAGCTGTAGATCTTGGCCTCTAGCTCAGCCGACACCTATGGAAACCTACCAAACCTGCACATTTTTGAAAACCATACACCTAGGGGAATCCAAGATGGGGTGGCTTGTGGGGCTCTCACCAGGTTCTGTTACCAAGAATCCTTTGCAAACCTCAAAATGTGGACAAAAAACACTTTTTCCTCACATTACGGTGACAGAAAGTTCTGGAATCTGAGAGGAGGCACAAATTTCCTTCCACCCAGCGTTCCCCAAGTCTCCCGATAAAAATGCTACCTCACTTGTGTGGGTAGGCCTAGTGCTGCGAAAGGAAATGCCCCAAAACACTATCTGGAAACATCAAAATTATCACATACAAAACTACCTGTTTTGGGTGGGGGGCGGGGCACCTGCGTTTTGTGGTCCTTGGCTCAGCAGCCATCTAGGGAAACCTACCAAACTCAGACAGTTCTGAAAACTAGACACCCGAGGGAGTCCAGGGAGGTGTGACTTGCATGGATCCCCCAATGTTTTCTTACCCAGAATCCTCAGCAAACCTCAAATTTAGCTAGAAAATCACATTTTTCCCACATTTCTGTGTGGGATCACCAGGACAAATTTCCTACTGCCAAACGTTCCCCTCAGTCTCCCAGTAAAAATGATACCTCACTTGTGTAGGTAGGCCATGTGCCTGTGACAGGGAAGAGCCAAAAACATGTCGCAATTGAGGGGACCCCAAAGCGGGTACAAAAGGGTAGTTTGAAAAAAATATTTTTAGGCTGACAAGTGCATCAGAATTTTTATCGGTATAGATGAGACAATGCTGGGTGGTAGGAATTTTGTGGATTCCTGCAGATTCCAGAAGGTTCCATCACAAAAATATGGGAAAAATTTGTGATTTCAAGCAAAGTTGGAGGTTTGCAGGGCATTGTGGGTAAGAAAATGGTGAAGGGTGCATGTGAAGCACACTACCCTGCAATAAACCAGATGTTTAGTTTTCAAATGTGTCTAGGTCTTGTGGATTTTTCTACATGTCAGCGTCCCAAAGTCCAATAAGTGCAGCCCTCACCATTCCAAGTGGGACAATTTTGAGAGTTAGCCAAGCTCTCATGGCCCACATGTAAAACCAAAACCCCAAAAAATTAAATATCCTCTTGCTTGCCGTGGGATAAGATGTTTTAGTGTGTGGGGGGAGAGCTGAAAGACTGTTACCCCCTTCAGTTGGGGTGCGGGCATAACTAGGCCCATACTGGTTGGTAGCCACCACCCCACTATTTTTATTTTTTAATCCCCTGCATCTAGGAGACTTTCTGCCCCCGGGTGTGGATCGGGGGTAATTGCCCCATCTGCCCACTGGTGGGCAGAACAACTTTGGCCCCATTTATTTGGGGTGGGGGTATGGCCATATTCCCACTCTCTTATTTTGAAAAAATAATCTTCCCTGGTCTCTGGTGGGCTTTTTGCCCCCCTTGGAGGCAGATGGGTCATTAAAAAATAGGCTGATGTGCCCCCAAGGGGACAGATATGGTCAACAGTAATTTGCCCCCATGGGGAGCGACACTTGCCCAAGGGGCTGCCCCCCAAACAAAACACACACATACACGCACACCAATCCCTAGTGCCTAAGTGGTTTCTGCCCCCCCTGGGGGCAGATCGGCCTAACATAAATAGGCCGATCTGCCCCCAAGGGGTGCAGAAATGGGTTAAAATAAATGTGCCCCCCCCGGGGAGCGACCCTTGCCTAAGGGGTCGCTCCCCTTGCGTGAAATTGGCACAAAAAAAAATCCCCAGTGCCTAGTGGTTTCTGCCCCACTTGGGGGCACAGTGGCCTAAACACAATTTGAACCCCAGGGGAGCAACCCTTGCTTCAGGGGTCACTACCCATTCATAAAAACATAAAGTAAACAAAAAATATATCCCTGGTATCTTGGGTTTTCTGCCCCCAGGGGGGGCCAGAAAAGGCCTAAAAATATTTTGTCCCCCTGGGGAGCGGCCTTTGCCCAAGAGGCCGCTCCCCTTATGCGTAAGTAAAAAAAATAAATTCCCTGGTGTCTAGTGGTTTCTGCCCCCCTGGGGGCAGAGTGGCCTAATTATAATAGGTGGATCTGCCCCCACGGGGGCAGAAAAGGCCTAAAAATATTTTGCCCCCCTGGGGAGAGGCCCTTGCCCAAGGGGCCGCTCCCCTTATGCGTAAGTATATAAAAAAAATTCCCTGGTGTCTAGTGGGTATTTATGCTGCCCGATTGCATCACGATCAGGCAGCAGAAATGCTTGCAGAGACATGAAAGGAAAGGAAAGGCCTTTCCTTTCATGCCTCTGCCTACCCCCTCCTTCCCAGGGGGACAGAAAAGGCCTAAAAATATTTTGCCCCCGGGGAGTGGTCCTTGCCCAAGGGGCCGCTCCCCTTATGCGTAAGTATATCAAAAGAAAAATTCCCTGGTGTCTAGTGGAAATGGCCTAAAAATAATTTGCCCCCCAGGGAGCGAACCTTGCCTACTGGGTCATTCCCCACATATAAAAAAAAAATAAACAAAAAAAGATAATCCCTGGTGTCTAGGGGGTTATATTAGCGCTCCCTCCTAGCTCCAGTGCCTGGACGTAATGGTTACGTCCTCAGCACAGAAGCACTGTGCTGCGGGACGTAACCATTACGTCCCTGGCACAGAAGCAGTTAAACCAACCACTGCTGTGTACGGCCTTTGGCCGTGCGTGGTGGCAGATGGCTGCAGGACAGGAAAACAGATGAAAACTCTGCTTTCTGCAAGTGAGAGCTGTTTGATAGCTTCCACTTGCAAAAAGCGGAGTGTTTGCTCTGACTTGGAGCTGTCAAAACTCCCACCAAGTCAGAGCAAACAGCTATGTCTCAGGGGTGGGCATCCCGGGACAGAGCAGGAGCCGGCCCTTAGGGGTGGCCCCTCGAGGGGGACCAATGGAAAATAGCCCTAGGGAGGTGGTGGTCCCTGGGGTACGCAACAGACCCCTTCATTATTTTAGTTCAGCCGCAGGGAGATGGTGGCACCAGGGGCTGCAGGCAGGGGGTGAATGGTCTCCCCGCTTTGTATTTGATTTTAGCTCCAGGGAGGTGGCAGTCCCCAAGGCTGTGGGGGGCAGTGCAGCCCTCCACATTGTGTTTGATCAATGCCCTAGGGAGGTGGCAGTCCCTGGGGCAGTGGGTGTTGCATGCCCCAGCATTATATTTAATAATCAAAGCCCCGGGGAGGTAGCAGTCCCTGGGGCTGCAGGGGGGCCGAGTGGCTGCCCCACATTCATTATAAATAAATCCCAGTGGAGGTGGAGGTGGAGGTCCCCGAGGCATCAAAATGCCCTTGAGGGGCCCTTTGCACCCACTCCTATATTTTAAAATGGCCCTGGACTTAGCCCACCAGGGGACTTCTTAAAAACAAACGCAGGAGTCCACATTTGTTTTTGTTTTTTATTTGTGCCAAGAGGACAGCTGTGAAATGTTAACCCACAAGGAGAATCGGGATTGGGCAATGCCGATGTTAACAGGCCAGGTATTAAGAGGTTGGCATTTCTCTACTATCCTTCTATTAAGTTTATTGCTCATGTACTTCTATTATGGTAGCAGCACTTTTTGAACTTTTACTGCTCATTGTCAGCCTGTATTAATTTATTTTCCCTTACATGTTCAATGTCCCCAGGCCTATTTTTATTTTAGTCCTGATGATCATAGTATTGCTAAAAGGATCAAAATGTTGTTGACTTTGACACCTTGACCACATGTGAATTTCTCATTACATATATAAGGGCTATGTTGTGTCTTTGTTGAATTGTGACTTATCAGATGTATTCATTTTGGTCACAAATTTGCCTGAGCCTGTTTTTATTGAATATGTTTTCCCACCTACATTTCTTTGTGTAATTCAATTGCTAATAAAATATATCTTGTGTTGATTGGACTGTCCATATGGGTATGATTGTTTTCCTGTGTGCGTATATATATATTTGTAAAAATTTTTTCATCTTTTAATTAGGGACTATTGTTTCTTTGATAATTATTTGCCTATATATTTGGCGCAGTTTGACGAAGCTTCACAAAATTTTTCGAAAAAAGTGTTCCAGAGAATCTTGTATGCATGAAAAGATTTGGGGGGATTTGTCAAGTGGAGGCTGAGAAAAAGGGGGTGGGGTTACAAAAAAGTGCATTTCCCATAGGGATTTTGAACACAAATACGGACCGAACCGCTGGACGGAACTACACCAAATTTGGCAGGAAGGTGTCTTTTGGTCCAGAAAGAAGTCTTTTTGTTATTTGGTGTAAATCCATTCATTAAAATTAAAAGAAAACCAAATTTGTGTATCTGGAGGCACAATGGCTTCGGGAATTTTACTGATCTCGTACAGAGATCAGATTGACTGTAAACACTTCACCCAGGAAGTGTTGGCAGCCATATTGAGATTTGACTTCAGCCGAGTCTCAAAAAAAAAAATGAAAAAGGGGTAGGGTACTGTTGATGCAGGGACTCCCCAGAGACACCGCTAAGGCTTAAAAGTGTTTTTTTTTAAATCACAGCGAAAATCCCTGCAAATCTGTGAATTTCACATGATTAATTTATTATTTTTTTTAAAAGTGCGGTCTCCCACGCATGCTTTTTTTTTAACCCTACGGTGGGCCAGGTCCCCGGGCATACCACAAAAATAAGAGGAGGTACAGGGAGCCCCCCCAGGGCTTATGAAAGCCACCTCCCTGGAGCACTCCCCTAAACGTATGGGGGGAGAGCCCACTCTGCTCACCTGCACCCCAGAGACTGCCACCTCCCTGGGGCAAATCTTGTTAAAATAATGCAGGGGGTCTGTGTGGCTTCCCCACAGCCCTACCACCTTCCCAGGGCTAATCACTATAAATGATTGCAGGGGCCCTACATGGCCCCACATGCATCCCTGGGGACTACCATCTCCCCAGGGCACTCAGCAATGTGTATGCGGGCGGGCCCACTGAGCCCGCCTGCACCCAGGGACCACCACCTTCCTGGGGCAAATCTTAATAAAATATTGCAGGGGGGCCAGTGTGAACCCCCTGGGGACTTCGAGGTCATTAAATTAATATGGGAGGCCCACATGCCCATCCTGGCAGCCCTGGGGACAGTCACCTTCTGGGGCAATTCATTCAAATGCGGCCCCCCTGCAGTCCCAGAACCACCACCTCACTGGGGCTGAAATAAATTAATGTAGGGGGTCTGTTGTGAACCCCTGGCCCCGAGGACCACCACCTCCCCTGGGTTATGTGCATGAATGGCCCTAGGGACTGCCACCCCTCAGGGCCGGCTTCTGCTACCTCCAGTGGTGCCAGCAGCAGAGTCAAACAGCTTCCGTTTGCAGAAAGCAGAGTTTTCATCTGTTTCCTGGTCGCAACAAAATGCGTGCAGGGAAACAGATCAAAACATTGCTCCTGTAATCAGGGAGCTGCTATTTGAAGCATTTTCCTGCTTGCAGGATTAATGCTGGCCCCCACAGGACGTAAGGAGACAGCAAAGACCACAGGACCCTCAGGCTCCCCCCGGTGTTCTGTGACTCTATCTCTCTCTTCCATCCCATAAAGGGATGTAAGGGAGAGAGAAAGATTGTTATTGCAATGGTCTCTCCATGCAATAGGGGGTGGTTATAGGGGGTTGGAAGCAGAGCCTGGCTGCACTGATTGGATTAATGCATAGTAATTAAATGACTTTACGCTATTAAAAAAACGTGGAAATTCACTGAAAAGGTTACAAGGATTTTACAGTTGGGAAATAGATTTTTTTTTAAAAACATAGAAATTCACCTGAAAAAATAAAGGTTACAGGGACATTATAATTAGGTTCTGAATTTACTCGCACAACACCACAGAAATTCAGCATTTAGAGTTATTTCAATTAACTATAACTCACGGCCTATGTAACTATAACTCATGCCCTCGCCATGCACTGCTAATTACCACAGATATTACAGCATTCATGACAACCTCTTTAATGTCATTAAAAATAGAAATGGGGCACTAGCAGTCAAATTATTGATGAATAAACTATGCATGTCAGGGGCGTGAGTTATAGTTACCTTAGGCCGCGAGTTATAGTTACTTGAAATAGCTCTATGATTGTGTGCAAGTAAATTCAGATCCTAACTTTAAGGTCCTGGTAACCTTTGGTTTTTAAGTGAATATATATCTATCTCTCTCTCTCTCTCTCTCTCTCTCTCTCTCTATATATATATATATATATATATATATATATATATATATATATATATATATATATATATGGATATTACTAATATATGACTAATATAATTGGTTGGTGCAAAAGTATTTTTCCATGTTTTTCCTAGGTTTCAGAACATGGACAAGAAGATGTGTTTTCCGTGTATGTCTGTCTGTGTTCCATTTTATGATGTTTCTTTGTTTATGGGAGTATTTGAGGTACATCTTAATATAGAAAGTACAGTGACATGGATTGCCTTTATGTGTCTGTAAATTGCAACTATATACTTTCCATACTGGCTTTGAGCATTGAACTTACCTATATTAGAATATTCCTTTTTCTCTCTCTCTACATATTCTCTATTTTCTTGTTCTCTAAAACATAGAATGCCCTATAGAGTTAATGATACTAAATAAACTTTCATGTGTTATTGGCATCAGCTGCCTTGCAGTGCTTGCACTGCTGAATTTTGAAGTTTGGGGAAGTTGTAAATGTAATGATGTGTGGCACTTGTTATACTAAAGACATGATTCAGGGACTATACATTAAGTAATTTTGTATATTTGTTTAAAAAAACTATTTTTGTTTTCAGTAGCAATATCTAGTCAATGCAAATGTTTTGTTGCTTCACAGATCTTCACTTTGGTAAGGACTGGGATGAGAAATGCGGCGATGGCACCGATAATCTTCCTTACCTCGAATCTTAGTCCCCTCCCGATATTTGCACTTCTGAGAGGTATTTCATCCAACTTGTTAGGAACAGAAGGAAGTGTGGAAGGGGTATTATCATACCTATTAATGTAGTGAAAGAAAGAAAACGGCCTGTAATGGAGACAAAACTCCACTTTTATAAGGACTGGTACAAGGAGGACTGTGATTCAGGGAAATGAATATAATTGGTAAGTAAATGTTTCCTCTCCCTGTGACATGTTCCTCTTATGTTTAGAAACTGGCTATATACCAGTTTTAACTGTTGTAAATGAAAATTGTACATTAACTGATTTTTCCTCTTATTGATGCCACATTAATAATTGCATTTAACTAATGCGTCAAGTCAATTGATCCACTCTAGCCATTTCATTCCAGGCAGACTCCTGGCATCATCAGCAATTATCAAAAGCAAGGTTTTCATATCTGAAACATGCATTGATGTTTTGATTATACCATGAAATGTCTGGAAACAGGTGAAGCATTTCACCAAGTCATACACTTTTAAAAATCTGTACTGTAATATTAACCTTCTGCTAAGGTTTACCCAGCGCATTCGCATCAGGTGTTTAGCACTTCTGTCCAGGGCACAGGGTGTGTGACACTAGCAGGTCAGTGAGGTTTAATATCAAGTGGCAATGACCTTTCCATAACTACGGCCGGATGGTGAACACAGGATCGATTATTGTTTATTTCACTAAATGGGGTTTCCATTCTCTGGCTGTCAGGACAGATATTGTAGCCAGGCCGTCATTTTAGCAACGATTAGACTCTTACATTGTACTATAAAACAGCCCTCCTGTGGCGAAGGAACTATTAAACTTGCCTTTGAAAAGAATCCAAGCTAGCGACTAATAGCCCATTTCAGCAGCCTCTTTCTTGGGCAGCAGTTACTGTGAGTGTTGGAGCCCGGCAAAGGCCTAGTTACAGAACTGTAAATAAGCCATTGAAAAAGTAAATGTATTGAAGATGGAGCTCAAAATGCTTGGTTGATTTGCTGATTTGAAATTGTGTCCCAATAGCAGTTAATGGTCAGCACCTGCTGGGCTGAAATCTCTCAGAACCTCTTTCAGCCGAGGGAAAAAGCTATTTCCTTCTTTTAGTGTGAGAATGCCACGTTATTCTCTCCTCCGTGTCCTGGGAGTGAAATGTTGACATTTGTAAACGGCAATTTGAATTGTCTGCATGCAATGTCGTCATTTTCCAGCTTATAGAAAATTGATTATATCTAGCAGTCCATGGAAGAGAAATGTTTTATAGGCCACGTCCAAAACAAAGTCACTAGCTGCTAAGTGGGCCCACATCGAGAGTGTAACCTGCAGCCAATGTTTGTTTAATTTTTAATATTTTAGGTATGCTCTCATAAATGCTACTATGTAATTAGTTGTTGCCTTAAAACCAGGGCGGTGAAATTGTCAAACACGTTATAGGGGGTGGGGGGTGGGTGGGGGCTCACATGTCATGCGAGTCAGACTGTGATTTTGTAAGGCACAATATAAACGATTATTGTTAGGGAAGTATCAATAACGGGCATACTTTTTATATAAGGATTCCAATTGATATCATAGACAGCAAAAGCAAAGCTTGATTTATCAGTGGTGTCAGAAGTAAACCCGGCGTAGGAACGTTCCATGATTGACATCAAACTATGTTTAATTTGTATATGTCCTCCATGTTCATCCCTCCTGCAAGGTAATCCATTGGACCAGAATTAAAAAGAGTCATGAGGTTGCATACACAATACGGCCTTCACAATCTCTCTGCCTCCCTAAGGCTTTATCCGTTTCCAGTATTAAAAAAGGTATACTTTACATCATACCATTCTTTCCATCATCCCTCCGGCCTTCCCTCCCTTAAAATCCATGCTAGCCTCCCAAACTTCACGTATTTACCCACAGACTTCACACTTTTTCCACATATCTTAAGCTTGGCATGCTTTCACTCTCCTCCTCCTCCATCTGGCCTTCTCGCTCCCTCTGTCACAAGGGCAACAGACATGGGTGGTGATAGGCTAGTGTTTCAGGCACTGGCGAACATAAAGAGAAAAAACGCAACAGGCAGTTACATTTTCTAATTAGGAAAATTTGCCGAAGCTGCTTCATAGTGGAGATAAAGTGAACAGAACAAAGATAACGGTAGTATTTGCACATTGCGATTTACCATAAACCGTGGAATGTTCCCCTCACAACACCTTAGGGTGGTTTTCCCTCAGACCTTTTGCCTACTTACCCCCAATTTTTGCTGCAATTCATTTAGTTGTCTGTTGGACTCTGTGCACTTTACAGCTGCTAACCAGTGCTAAAGTGTGTGTGCTCACTCCCCTAAACATGGTTTTATTGGAATATACCTAAATGGCATATTTAATTTACTTATAAGTCCCTTGCAGAGGGATATACCACATACCCAGGGTCAGTAAAGTAAATGCTACCAGTGGGCCTGCAGCACTTATTGTGCCACCCATTTCAGTAGACCTCCAAACATGTCCGGGTCCTGCCATTGCAGCGTGAATGCAGTGTCACAATACCATGTCGACTTGTCATTTACAGCCCTTTGACAACCTTTAAATTCCCCTTTTACTACATTTAATTCACCCCTGAGTTAGGCTCTATGTAGTCCACAGGGCTGTGTAATTAAAAGATTTGACATGTACTTTTAAGTTTTACATATCCTGGTAGTGAAAAACTCCTAAATTTGTTTTTCACTATTGGGAGGCCTACTCCTCCCATTGGATAATATTTGGGATTCCTTATTACACTTACTCAGCTGTAATTCCTACTTCGGAGCAGGTAGATATGACATGTTTGGTACCTATGAAATTCTAATGATAAACTGTCTTTAAAGGTAAAGTCAGATTTTTCGTTATTATTTTGAAAATGCCACTTTTAGAAAGTTGATAATTTTCCTGACCTATGAGCCTGCAGTCTGGCTTGGGTCGCATGACTGGGTGTAGCTGACAGTTAGACTTTGTGAATTAATCCCAGACAGTCACACAATAGAGAGATTAGGTGTGCCTCAATGGGACATCTGCTGGTAGGATGGGGGTTGGCAGATCTGAGTACAGACCCATTTGCACCTGAATACCTTGTTCTGTCCCTTCACACAAAGTGCCTAGCATCCCTGTATTATCACAACAACCAGCTTGGAGCCAGGGCAGAGATGTTAAGAAATTTCATGCACTTCAAATAACCTTTTTAGAGGCTTCTCCCACTTTCCAGAAGGAGGTCACCAGGAAATAAAAATAGGACCTTTAGACCCCCTCTTCAGCTTACTACTGGACCCTGCAGAAGGACTCTCAGATGACTGCTCGCTGCTGTGGCCTGCTGTGCAGGTCTGCTTTGCTGCCTGGAGTGTGCTTTAACCCCTCAGAGGCCAGCCCTGCTGTTGAGACCTGCACCTTCACCTGCACCCAGGACTACCAGACGTGACTCCAAGGGCTCATTTGCTGGCCTCCCATTCAGAGCCACACGGACATAAAAGCCTCTCATCATCTTAAACCCACACCTGGACCTACCCTGAGAGAGCCTTGAACCACCAAGAGTTGTCCCACCAGTCCTGGATCCTTGGTTGTGCTGCTAAATGTGCCCATATGGCCAACTTCCAAAATTGAAGAATGAGACAAAATTTGGCCTAAACGTACTCTGAGAACCAGGAGGACACCGTGACCAACCTGCTTACCTATCCGCCTGAGGTGCATCGCCTGTCGGATTGACTTTGTGGCTTCTCTCGTACATTCTTCTCCGCAGCAACAAAATCCGTTTCAGAGGTCCTTCCCCTAAGGGGTATCCAACCTTGTGGAACTGTCTTCAGCTCCATCCCTCTGCTTCTGCCTCTGAAGTTTTTCTACTTCCATTTTGGTAAAATGTAGAAATCTTGACCGGGGCCATCCGTCGCCAATGCTTCCTCCTCTGACACCTCCTTCCACCTTGTCCCGCTGAACTTTAACTTCTCAGATATTTTTCTTCAAGAACTGTTCTAAGTCCGAAGGTAAGTGTTGACCGGACAAAATCCACTTCTTGTATCCGAACTGCACTCCGTTGCAGTTGGCCTTAACTTTTAACTTTGACTCGGTTTCGCGCCACTGGACATCCGCGGTTGTCCCTTTGAAGTTTTAGGCATTAGTTTCACTTAAACCTTTCAAAATTCATAGCTTCAATCCTACTGATTGTATTTTTGTGATTTTTGTGTCAAATAATTTAATTTATTAAAATGTAACCTATTTTTCTAAATTGGTTTGGGATTTTTCTTGTGTTGTGTTTTCAGATTATTATTGTTTCTGTGCTGCATAAATACTTCACACATTTACTCCAAGTTACGTCTGACTGCTTTTTGTGGCAAGCTACCCAGGGTTAAGCGCAGGTTAATTTAGTGGCTTTTTATGGTTCACCTGGCAAGGGACTATAGCTGTTGCTTGACCAAGGCTCGTAACCCAATCAACCAACACCCCAGTTTCTCACATTGGTGGCAGCGGTGGAATCAGGACTAGTGTTTGTGCAGTACCATCCAGTCATTGGTGTTACACAAAAATCCCAGATGAATAATTTAATATCAGAGAAACCCCTTTTTAAATTTTTCCCTAGTTTTTTATTTGCCTATTTTCTTCCTTTCTAAATTTTCTTTTTGCACCATGGAGATGGATTTGTGCAACTTCAACATACTCAACAGGGGTGAACTTCTGAAACTCTTCAAGGAGAAAGGACTGCAAGAAGATAAGAAGGCTACCAAACAGGATCTCCAGGGAGCTCTTACACCTTTGAGGGGGTGAGGTGCAGAAGAGACAGGCCACCTCAGAAGAAGATGAGGTGGGTAACATTGAGGAGGAGGGAGCACAAAAAGAAGATGAAGAGAAAGAGGACCCAGCCCAGGGTCCTGAGCTGCCAGGAGAGCCCAACTTGACCCCAGCCGATGACGTGGATGCCCCAGATGCCCAGAATGAAGCAGGGTGCAGTGTATCTGCTAGAGGTCTGACCCCATAGGAGATGGAGCACAAGAAAGAAGAGAGGAAACTCAAAGTGGAGCTGGCCAAGCTAAGGATAGAAGGAAAGAGGCTGGCCCCTGAGCTCAGTCTCATGGAGCTGGATTTAAAAGCCAACAGATGGAGTCCAGCAGTATTGGTGGCAGCATACCAGCAGAGCAGAGCAGAGGTACATGCCTACAATGAGGAGGGACACTCTCCTGACCCTTGGGGTAGAGGACCAGAAAAAGTATGACCCCATGAAGTCCATTCTTCTTTCCAAATTTGGGCTGACCCCTGAAAAGTACCATAAGAGGTTCAGGGCAGCCACAAACTCCCAAACTAATCATGGGTGGACTTCTTGGATTATTCCAGAAAGGCACTGAAGGGCTGGGTGAGAGACATCAAGGTAGCTGATTTTACTGGGCTGTACAACCTGGTTCTGAGGGAGCACATGCTCAATACCTGTTTTACAGAACTGCACCAACACCTGGTAGGTAGCAAGCTGACTGACCCTAGGAAGCTTGATGATAAGGTGGACCTCTGAGTCAGTACCAGAGTGTCCAAAAAGTATCTGGGGGGTAGGGTCTCAAAAGTGTGGTCAGGGTTCCCACCAGAAGAAGGAGGAGAAAGATACAAAAGGGAGTTCTTCTAAGGCCTCTAAAATAGTTCTCAATGGAAAGGGTCCCAATCTAGCCACCAGAAGAAAGGATTATCTGATAAGGATCACAGCAAATCTGTCCCTAAGTGCTATGAATGTTATGAGCATGGGCACATCAAGGATGATCCCAAGTGGCCCAAGAGGGCACAGCCTCCCAGTGGGGGGAAACCCCTGAAGTTGGTTAGTGCTGTGCTTGGGGAGAAGATGGTCCTAGTTAGTGAGAAGGGAGTCATTGAGGTTCCCCTAGTGTTCCTGAGTGACAAGGAGATGGTGTCCAAAGCACACATGCCTTCTAATACTTCCACGTTTAGGGAGTGGGTCAGCATCAATGGACAGAGGGTGGAGGCTCTGAGGGACACAGGAGTCAGTATGACCACTGTAAGATGTCATCTGGTGTCCTCAGAGCAAGTTATTCCCAATACATTCCACCAGGTTCTGGTAGCTGACAACCGGGAGAGCCACTACCCTGTAGCTCTGATTCCCTTTGAATGGGAGAAGGGTCTCAGGCCATCTGAAAGTTGCTGTGAGCCCTGCCATGCCTGTGGACTGTCTCTTAGAGAAAGATCTTGAGCACACCTCCCGCAAGGAAGTGGAGCTCATGTCACACCTAGAAATGTTGGGGGTTGTCTGAGTGGGTATGTGTGACCAGTGGGTCCATGGGTGTCTTACCCAGAAATGAGACCCTCCAAGACCTGGCAGTGATATAGTGATATTTTTATTTAACACCAACAATCCATTTGATTCACCCTCAGTTTGAGTGGCGGTACCAGATGGAGGTGCTACGAAGATGGGTTTTGGTCCAAAATTCAGAGCATGGGTCTGACTACTATACACTAAACCCCTGTTGAGGGGGCAGGTTAATGGCACACTATCACAAGAGTTTCCCCTGGGGAGGGGGACAAAGTGAGGTTACCTTCCATCCCCTCCACTGTTCTTGCCCTTACAGTAGCACCCCTGGCTGAATAAGTAAGACATGATGCAATTCTGTGCGGTCTTTGTTGGTGTCTAGAGTGGGAAGATGTTATCTCCTTGCACATGGATAACCTGTTCCTGTATTTGGTGGACCCCCTGGGTTCCATCCTTAGGGTGTTGGAAATACTAAACATTTTCTCAAAGCCCCTGGGTATTAAAATGAATTGGCTTACTCATCCATCAAAAGGTGTACCCTGGGGAGGGGCATGGCCAAGCCAGCAACCAAGATGGCTGCACAGCACTAAAGCTCTGGAGCTGAACACCCATATCTGCATAAGTTCAGTGCACATACGCCAACATCCCCATGCCGCAAACACTCCGATGCGCAGGGGGAGCCCCTTCTATGCTTAGCCACCACCCTGAGATTCTGAGGTACTTTCAGGTGGCATTCCATCACCAGCCAACCACGGGGGCCTGATGTAGCCCTCAATAGGGGCAGTGAGTGAGTCTGAGAGTGTTGCAGCGACATGTACTGGCTTTGCATGGAGTATGCTGGAATTACTCTGCTTCACCATCCCCACCGCAAAGACTGCTGGTATTGAGACCAGTCAGACAGCACAGTACATACAGCTGAAAAGCTTGGGCTGCATCATTCAACCAATGTGAGCCCCTGTAGTGGAGAAGCATGGCCCTGTACAGACTGCGTTGGATCTTGAAATATACCCATGCTGGGGCAGCTGCAGATGGGGTCTTTACCACATATATTGTAGTTACCGCAGATATTGTAGATGCTCCAGAGAGCATTGACTGTGCCCCAAGGAACCACAATAATATGCCCACAGGCCCCGCCCCTACCAGCACAACTTAAGGAGCCAACTGAGAGCCGGCCCTGATGCTGGCACACCTCTATGATTGGCTGGGCTTCACCTTCTATAGGTGTCACATAACCGTTGCTGGGACCTACCATCCCTAGACCTGATTGACATACCTAGGCGTCCTGTACTGGTATACTGCACCATATTCAGCTGAGGTTACACAGGGCACACATTGGGCACCAGAGCACTGCTGCAGTGCTTGGTGGGCGACCTCAAGCCTCAGAGATTACCTTCACACCTGGGATGCACAGCTTCTCACCCCTCCCTGGGGTGGTCACAACAGCTTGCTGTGCCCCATGCCTGCTTTTAACGTGCCCCTGACTTGGTGGGTGGCCAAGTGAGTCGTGGTGTGCCCTCCTGTCCATACAGATGGACAATTTGCAGACGGGTTTCCTCCTATTACAGATGAGACTTAATAAATAAGGGGGAAGTGATTGTGTGGATGATGGTAAGGAGAGTGAAACTGCACCTCCCAGCATAATGACCCATTGTAATCCTGTAACCAGCAAAGAAGGCCTCCTGGTTCCCGGCCCAGATACATCCTGCCCATCAAGCTAAGAGAGCTGAGCTCTATCTGCCATCTACGTACCAACTATTAGACTACCCTCCCAATGCACATCATGGAGTGGGCATCCTAAGCAAAAGAAACTCTCCTTCTACCTGTTCAAGGGACCGAGGCACATTCCCTTTTGAATAGTGAGGAGCGCCCCATGATGACCCTGCCTCCTTACCTTTAGATGGAAAATTTGTCATCGTGGCTGAAATCCGCATCAGGTTGAGAGCGAGAGACACCGGCTTCAACACTCAACAGTCGTTTGGACCAAATGGACGAGCATCTGGACCACCAAACAGCCCACTTGTACGAAGCGCAATATAGAATCTCTGAAATGGAAGTTGATGCCACCAATGTCATGAAGCACCTAGACAAAGTAGAACATGTGCTGAAATCTGCGATAGCCGAAAATAAAGACCTAGAGGCACGATAGTGATGCACTAACCAGCAGATCATTGGAGTGGTCAAATCCACACGAACTGGACACCCAGGCATCTTTGTCGAGAAACTACTTACAGAGCTCTTTAACCAACTAAACTTCAACAACACTTTCGTAGTGGAGATTGCTCACATATTGTTAGGCCCATGCCCCACTCCCCTGGTGCACCACCACGCTTGATTACAGCGCATCTCCTCAACTACAGAGACAGGGCCACAGTGGTGCACCTAGCTGGGGGGCATGGCCTTCTCGAGTATCAGGGCTCAACACTGTCTCTACACCCGGACTTTACACTCACAGTCCAGGAGGATCATTGCAAAAACACTCTCAGGAAACAAGGTATCAAATACAGTATGCTCTATCCGCCACGTCTCCGCCTGGAGGTCAATGGACAACACCTAATATTCAATACTCCTGTGGATGTGGCCTAATATTGCAAGCAGCACAGAGGAGGGAATGACTTCTCACACCATACCACACCCGATCGCCCACCTCCAACATCCACCGCAGCAGTCCAGCATGGCACACCAGAATAATTCAAACAACACATGCTTAACTGATCCTTCTTTTGCCTGCCTCTATGCACAGTCACAGATTCTCGGCCCACATGAGAACTCAATCCCTTCCTGCGAAATTCAGAGCGGCCGGATAATCGACCCGAACCGTCACCTCTAACATGCCTAACCAGACTACAGATAGGCGTTAGCCCCCAAAACGTTGCCACCCCTCCAAGGTGTACACCATATTGCTTGATCTTCTGTTATTTTTTGGTTTGGTTGGGATTATTAAGAGGGTGGGGGGGATGAGGTTATTGTTGAACCGTTAAGTTTTAGTTTGTTTGCTGCACTGATTCTATGCTAAATAGCGATACCACAACACATTATATACATGTTCCCATACCCCATTAGCATAAATGGGCACTCAGTCTAAGGGCCCCCGGGGACTTGAACTGACATGCATAACATGGAGCATTCACAGCCTGACTAACCCTAGGAAAGGGAAACAGGTTCTTACCTACTTAAACAGACAAGGCATCAAGTTGGCTTTCCTCCTGAAAACCCATCTCTTCCCCATGATAACTGCACTTTTGCATCTACATGGGGCACCAACCCTTTCTTCGCAGACTACAGCTCCTAATTACAAGGAGTCTGTATTTTATTCCAAAACAGTATCCCATTTATATGTCAAGATCAAATTGCTGTTATCTGGCACTCTAGCCGTTAAAACAGTGTTATCAGTCAAAGTTTATGCACCTAACACCGATTCTCCTGAATTTTATCAATCTATTTCCACTTTGATGGGTGGCACGCAGGCAGACTTGATACTATTGGGGGGCGATTTTAATATTACTAACCACCCATTCATTGATTCCACCGGCTCAACCACTAACACTAAACCCCGCTCCTTACGTGCTCTCTATGGCATTCTTAACACCTTCGAACTCACAGATGCCTGGCGCACCCGCCATCCCCATTCCAAGGACTACACATTTTACTCTGCCCCACATGACACATGGACTCACATGGACTACTGGTTCATATCCTGGGGTACCCTCCTGCAGCTAGTGGATGCGGCACATATGCCCCACACCCTTTTGGATCATGCCCCAGTAAGGGCCACACTGAACATCCCATACCCTGACCAATGGCATCTTCTGAAAAACATGCTACATCATACAAAATTTAAATCTTATCTCCAGGACGCTATAAAAGTGGGAGGCCTTTAAGGCTTACATCCGTGCAGTCTTCATCGCCATATATGTTTCCACATTGGGAAACGCCCCGCGGACCACACATGCAATCTAGGCACCAATCCTGGACTCCTTATTATTCATGATCTGCCAAGTCAATTCCGTCTCTTCGTCATGCTTCCACACCCTCCGAATCCTTCAAAAGATCTTCAAGTGGATCCCCTCCGACACAAGGAAGACAGTCACCCATGCACTTGTCACTAGCAAACTGGACTACTGCAACACACTCTATGCCAGCATCACCAAGAAACTGCAATCAAGGCTACAAAGAATCCAGAACACAGCAGCCAGACTCATCCTGGACATTCTCTGACACAGCCACATCTCCTCCTACCTCAGAGACCTTCACTGGCTCCCAGTCAACAAGCGCATCACTTACAAACTCCTGACCCACACCTACAAGGCACTAAACAACATAGGACCGGCATACCTCAACCACCGCCTTGCCTTCTATGTACCTAACAGACAACTCCGTTCATCCCAGCTCGCCCTCCCGGCCACTCTCAAGATCCAGAAAAGCACAGCAGGAGGAAGATCCTTCTCCTACCTGGCAGCTTGGACATAGAACAAAGACTGACAGCATTACTCAAGAAGTTCAGGAAGGATCTCAAGACCTGGCTATTCAAATGAGTATTACACTCAAAAACAGCGTCTTCAGACCATCCGGGTGATTAGCTGCGAGTTAGAAATGATTGATTGATTGATTTCCGAGACCTGGCAAAACGTGAGTTTGTCCTACCAGGGTAAATAGGCATGCACACAGCACTATGGGAGGGAGAAAGACCAGGCTGCTCACTTACGTGGCTCTTGCATCCTAACTACCAAAGCACCTTTGTGACGTGTCTCCTCATGATGAAGGCACAACTGCTGTAGACAATGCCAGTGTAGCCAAGACATTTCTAGCCTATTACCAACAACTGTATATGACACATCCAGCAGATGACCCAGCAGCGATCGCTGCATACTTAGCGGAGGTACCAATGAAGCAGCCCCAAGCACATGCGAGGATGTTGCACAGGCAATTGATTACCTAAGTTGATCCACGGTCCTGGTCTAGGAGGACTCACAGGCAATTTTTATAAGGCCTACAAACACCTCTTAGCCCCACGCCTGCTGGAGGTTTATGCTGAAGCACTTGAGGAGGGTATTCTGCCCCGCCCTATGATGAGCAATCATTGCCTTCTACTGAAATCCAGTAAGCCAGCCCACCAGTGTACTGCACACAGGCCATGGTCTCTACTCAACCATGATACCAAAATATTAGCTAAGGTTATTGCCACACACCTCTCCCTGGTAATACAGCAGTAATCTCACCGATCCAGACAGTCATTGTACCACATTGTTCGACTGCCATCAACCTCTGTACCATTTTTGCAGTCCTGAATCAAATCTCCTCGAACCTCCCAGCTGCGGTCACCGTTCTGGAAGCCAAGAAGGTGTTCGATACGCTGGGATGGCCATTCTGAAGGATAACCCTGGCCAAGTTAGGAATGCTCTGTGGCTTCCATGATCTCATCATGTTATGATATGCTGGTCCCAAGGCCTGACTGAGAATAAAGGATTCGCTCACGGAAACCCTCCCAGTGACTAGGGGAACTCATCAGGAATGTCCCTTTTCCCCCCGCTCTTCATTATCACCATGGACCACCTGGTCCAGCAGTTGCAGTTGGCAGTCAGTTTACACCCTGTCCAAGTACGGGCCCTAAATTTAGTCAGGGTAAGGGAGTCACATGCCTAAAATAACCCCTGCTCACCCCCTTGGTAGCTTGACACAAGTAGTCAGGCTTATCTCAGAGGCAATGTGTAAAGTATTTGTATAGACACACACAGTAACACAGTGAAAACACCACAAAAGGACTCTGAACCAATTTAGAAAAATAGCCAATATTTATCTAACTCAAACAAGACCAAAACGACAAAAACCCAACATACACAAGAGAAGATATCAACTTTTAAAGTGAAAAGAGTAAGGAATCCATGAGTACCTGGTATGCAACAAAAATAAAGCGGCAAGAAAGGGATGCGTCGATTCCTTACTCGCAAATGAGGCAGTGCGTTGATTCTTTCGCAGCCGGGTAGGCGATGCGTGGATTCTTTCCCCCGCAGGAGAACGATGCATCGATTTATGGACATGCAGCCTCAGGTCCTTGCTGAGATGTTGAAGATTTGACGCCCAAGGTCAATGAGTGAAAAATTCTGATGCGCTGTGCAAAGGGTCTACTCTGAGAACAGGTGCTGCATCGATTCTCCAGGCGCTGCGTCATATTTGATGCTGTGCACACAACGGTTGCGTGAATTTTCCCCTACAGGTTACCAGCTTCTAGTTCTAAGGGCCCAGGGACTGGATTTGGCACTACTTAGCAAGTCAGAACTCTTAGCAGAAGAGTCCAGGCACTAGCAGAGGAAGTCTTTGATGTCCCTGAGACTTCACAACAGGAGGAAAGTTCAGTTCAAGCCCTTGGAGAATCTTGGAAAGCAGGATGTAAAAAGCTAAGTCCAGTCCTTTTACTCCCAGGGCAGAAGCAGCAGCAGCAGGCCAGCACAGCAAAGCGACAGGCAGAGTGGCAGGTCCTCCTCAAGCATCCAGCTCTTCTCCCTGACAGAATGTCCTCAATCCAGGAGTGTTCTGATGTTATGGGGTCAGCAGTCCAATATGTATACTCATTTCTGCCTTTTAAGTAGTCAAACTTCAGAGGAAAGTCTTTGTAGTGCACAAGACCCTGCCTCTCCTTTTCCTGGCCCCAGACTTATCCCAGGGGGATGGAGACTGCTTTGTGTAAGGACAGGCACAGCCCTCTTCGTGTGCAAGTTTCAGCTCCTCTCTCCACTATAGCCCAGGAAGACTCATCAGTATATGCAGGACATACCTCAGCTCCCTTTGTGTGACTGTCTAGAGTGAATTCACAAACAGCCCAACTGTCAGTCTAACCCACAGTCAAGCAGAGGCACAGAATGGTTCAGCAAGAAAATGCCCACTTTCTAAAAGTGGCATTTTCAAACTTACAATCTAAAAACCAACCTTACCAAAATATGTATTTGTAAATTGTGAGTTCAGAGACTCCAAATTCCACATCTTTATCTGCTCCCAATGGGAAACTGCACTTAAAAGACATCTCAAGGCAATCACCATTTTGCCTATAGGAGGGAATGCCTTGCATTAGTGAAAAACAAATTTAGCAGTATTTCACTACCAGGACATGTAAAACACACCAGAACATGTCCTACCTTTTAATTACACTGCAACCTGACCATGGGGCTGCCTCAGGCCTTCCTTGGGAATGACTTACATGTAGAAAAAGGACAGGTTTGGGCAGGCAAGTGGGTACACTTAAACTGCCAACACAGACACTGCAGTGGCAGGTCTGAAACATGTTTACAGGGTTACTCATGTGGGTGGCACAATCAGTGCTGCAGGCACACTGTAGGCATTTGATTTACAGGCCCTGGGCACCTCTAGTGCACTTTACTAGGTACTTAATAGTAAATCAAATGTACCAATCAGGAACAACCAATCATAATTACAACTTAGATAGAGAGCACTTGCACTTTAGCACTGATCAGCAGTGGTAATGTGCAGAGAGTCCTAAAACCAGCAACAACAGATCTGAAAAAGTAGGAGGAAGAAAGTAAAAAGGTTTGTTATAACCCTGCAAAATGGGCCATTTCCAACAGTCATCTATATAGATGACTGTGGTTTCGTAATAGTCCACTTGTGGCATCTATGTATGCAGATGATATTTTACTATTTGTCCAAGACCCTTCCATGCATCTTCCCCCAATCAAACAAGAAATAATAAGCTATGGACATCTATCCAACCTACCCATAAATTGGAGCAAGTCAGAACACTTCCCACACACAGATGCTACTTTCCCCAGTAATATGGAATATCCCCTCTGCTGGTGCATGGAATCTCCCAGGTACCGCAATATCATTCTGCATAGGCAAAAGGAGGGAGTGATACGTCTGAACTATGGCCCTGCCATCCACAAACTCTCTACACAAATACACACGTGGACTAAATTACCCCTATCCATCACACAACGGATTTCCATAAATAAAATGGTAGTACTCCTGCGCTTCTTATACCTATTCTTCAACAGACCGATTGCTTTAATTATTAACTTTTCCCCACCCTGCACTGACTCCTGACACACCTTATATGGCCGGGACGACATCCCAGAATCAGGTGGGACACACTGGATCTCCTATATCACCAAGACGGTTTTGGTGCTACAGATCTCCAGCTATAATATTTAGTGGCACAATGTCACTTTTATTACCACTGATGTCAAAAGGACGCCAGGCTCCTCTACCTGAAACCAGAAAAAGATTTGGCAGTGACACTCCCCCTTCCTTGATCTTGCCTCTAGTACTCCCATGTGATCCTACAGACATACAGACCCTATGTGCAACTTGCTGGGCATAGTCCAAAGCCGAAGATACCTGAATGGTGGTTTACTATGCTCCCCTCACTAGCAATCCATGGCTACCACCGACACAAGAGAAGCTCGTATAGCATACTCTGGTAGCATATCAATTGCACACAGTGGAAGATCTCTTCACAAACAGCAAAGTGCACATGCATGCCACACTCACAGCCAGGGGGAGCTCTGCACAGGGATAGTTTTGTCTTCTACTGACTCCACAGTACTCTACGCGAAAGACTGCCCATATACCCCGAATAACACGCTTATTTCCCACCACCAGACTTTGGTGATATCAGCCCCAGATAGAAGCAGGTTAACTGCCTAGCTACACCAATCCTGCCCATCAGCGAAGCCAACAGGAACAATTAAATCCCAGGCTGCATGGGGACATGACCTGGGGCACCCTCTACCGGATGACCTAGCGCTATTGCTGTACACAAACTAAACTGGTCTCTACCAACAATAAACACAAACTACTCCATTACAAATACACCGAGCGTACACCACATCAATGGATCTGGCACAACTAGATTTGTCACTGTCACACCGGTGCCCCAAATGCGCTGCCAACTGTGCAGATTTTGTACATCTGGCCTGGAACTATAGTGTTAGCCTTATATTCTGAGGGGCAGCTTCGGCTTTAATATCTACCATTATAGAGCACACCATCAACCTGTATCTGCTGATGGCATTGATGGAGTATATCAAGCCACTGAGTCCAGGTCTGAGATACTGCACTGTTGTTGACTAAGCGATGAATAGCCCTTTTTGGGGGGCAGCAGCAAGGCCCCCACCAAGGATGATTGGCTGAAAGACATGATTTACTGCGATACTACTAGTGGGGTCTATGCTTCACTACAGCCACCAACCTCCAGACCCAAAGACATTTGGAAGCCCCCACGAACTTACCTTTTAACTATATACACTGATGCTAATGATGATGCCGCTGACTGACTCAAATACTCCATACCATTTGTCAGACCTGTAACAGACTGCCAAATGAACTGCATCGGTGCATTTCATCCCTCTATCACCCATACGTCCTGGCCTCTATCCCGATGTACCCATCGATTCGCATCTCAGTTCCTGGTTGTCTCTGCTTTCACCTGTTTACCAAATATGATGTGAGAAATGCTACACACAGTTGATCTGTGCAGCCTTGCTTGTCTTTGTAAACCTAGAAATAAATAAATACATTTTGGAGAAAAAAAAGATGGTGTCTCCTGGGGGTATGGGAATGCCCGTTGCAATGGTCTAGCTCGGGCTTCTGTTATTTGGGGATGTTTATCACCAGGGATCCAAAGAATGTATGTGCTGCAACCTTGGCTGTATTCTCTGTGGCCCAATGAAGGAAGCCCCCACTGTCGGTGCTGGAAAGGGCGACGTTAAACAAAATGATTTACCTGACAAAGTTCCTTTACATTCAAAATATACTGCACAAGAACCCAGAAGACTTTTTTTAACTCTGTAAACTCAACTGCGCTCCACAGTCCTACAAATACAATTTCAAATTCATGTTCATCGAATTTCAGAAAAGCCCCACATCTACAGTGTCTGAATGATTTTTACTTCAAAATGGCAGTGTAGCAGGTCTCCTTAAATAGTGAGACTGAAGGTGTATCATGCTTGGAGACTAGAGCGCCGCTAAGAAGTGGTGGTGCAAAATGTGCGGGTCTAAGAAAACGTGTTGAAAACTACCTAAATCGCAGAAAGCACAAGCAGCAGTAAGGTGCAAGAGCAAAAAGTGCGAGACTCTACAGCTCAATGTATTTTATTCAGCTGGATTACTCCGCTTTTGGTTAAACCTTTCTCCTCTGGTCTCCCTGGTCGGGGTAATTTGTTATCACTTCCTGGACCTGCCAATAATTTTGTTCACTCCCCGATCAGGTTGATTTTATCCCTGGTATTCGCCTACCCTCATTTTTTTCGTACTAGGGGACTTAAACATAAGGGTAGATGACAGCTCAGATCCTATTTCGAAAGACCTTATTGAGTAGATGAACGCATTTGGTCTGACGCAACAGGTAACAGGATCCACTCATGAGGACTGTCATACTATTAAGCTTATTTTTTCTTCAACTAATTTGATTACTATTGATAAAATACTTCCCCATATATGGACTTATAATTTTCTCATCCTTTTTTGGCCTTCAAATTTTTGATTCTTCATAGCGCGCACCCTTAGATCAAAACCTTCAGCTTGGCACACCCTTGGGCGAAACTGTCACCTGGGGCTTATGAAGCACGCTTTCTACTACCGTTCCATAGCCAAATAATGCTCTACTTGAGGTTGACATTGATATTTCAGCCCCCGCTGGGGGCACATTAGAGCCTGAGTCCGCGGCTATTTTATCATCTGAATGTTCTGTGCATGAAGCTGCAGTTTTATATCAAAACTGGATTAAGCAGGCCTTGGACTTTCGTATTCCAGTTAAGAAAATTCATACGCATAAAAAGCTTTCTGCACAATGGTACTATGACGACCCCAGACTAGCTAAACTTAAATGCAAAGCTATTGAACAGCACTGGTTCTAAAAAGTTTTAATGCATGCATATATACTGCTTAAGCGGAGTATTATACTCGTACACTACTTAATGCATTCAACACTCTGAAAAAACTTTTTTCTATAGTCCAGTATGTGCCAAAACCATCTTGCAGCTCTAATACAGTTGAGCATTCCCAACAGTTATGTGACTCTCTTTATTTAAAAGTAACGCCATCACCATCCCAGTTAATTTAGATTTACAATCCTACGCGATTCAACAGGGAGTTGAGATGGACAGTTCATCTTAGATGAATACAAGTCTTGGCTCTTTCAGTGTCAACAAGTTTTCTAGCCCGGCTAAATCTTTATTCTCAGGCTCACCTTTTAATCCTCAGCTCCTCAAGTTTTGGAAATTGGCAACAAATCCGCTCCAATCTGTTTCCAATTGTTCACTATCTGCTGGTGTAGTGCCACATGCCTGGAAACAAGCCATGATGGTTCCTATTTTGAAAAAAAAAACTTAGCTGGCCGCCGCTAATTTTAGAACTATTTCCTTGCTCCCTTTTCCAGAGAACTTGTTAGAAAAGCATGTCAACAAGTTTCCTCCAATTTTCTCGAAAATCATGATCTATTTGGTCCGGCACAGTCAGGATGTCAGACAAGCCATGGCATGTAATAAGCTTTGGTAGCCGTGTTAAACGACCTTAGAATGGCAGTGGGCAAAGATCATTCTGTTTCCTTGACACATTTAGACTTGTCTGCTGCCTTTAATACAGTAAATCATAACATCTTGATTTCCAGGTTAAGAAAAGTCGGCATTCGAGGTGTGGCCCTCAAGTGTTTTTTGTCCTATTTGGCTATCAGAACACAAGCGATATACCTCGCTCCTTTTTTATCTATGTTCAGAGAAGTAGGGCAGGGAGTCCCCAGGTTTCTTCAACATCTACCTAAAGCCTCTGGCAAAATTAATTTGTAGCCATGAAATTCATTTTATGAACTACGCCAATTATTTTGTCAGAATATCAATCTAGTCCTTTGCTGCTCAACTTCTTTCATAACTGTTTTACGGACACCTGCAGGCTAGGAATGCATTTATTTAAATTCAATGGAAACAAAAACGAAATTCTCCACTGTTCCATTGACAATCCTCCTCTTTCTTTACCAGCCAATATTTGGCCTCAAGCTAACAACTCTATTCTAGTTGCTTCCCAAGTGGTGGGTAACTTTGGGGTTTCTATGGATGGTGATTTGTCCCTTTCTGATCACGAAAACAAACTCTTTTCTACATGTCTTTGTCTGTTAGGAATACTATGCAAAAGCTTACCTTTTTCCCCTCTCATCATCAACAGCAAGTGGTCCAGTCACTTATTTTGAGTCGTCTTCGCTATGGTAATGCTCTGATGTTAGGGTCTCCTGACTATCTCGTCAAATGGATGAGTCGGATTCAGACAGCTGCTGCCATGTGCGCTGTCCCATCTTTGCTCTTCTTCTTCTTCAACAGCTCTGGACAAATTGCATTGGGTTGTATATAGTACATAAATCCTTGCATCGGTCTGGTCCTCGCTTTTTACAATCAAGATTCTGTTGTTACAGACCTTACCGTCTACTACTCTCTGCTAATGCAAACGTATTGTGCCTCAAGTGAAGAGATGCCAACTTGGCAGCTATTCTTTCTCGGTGCAGGCCACACAGCTGTGGAACTCTCCCCATACAATTTCACCAAATTGATGACCTCTTTACGTTTAGGAAATCCATGAAAACCTGGCTTTATACATTTGAATAAATTCTGCTTTTGTTTTGTTTGCCTCAGAGTTTTCTCACTGAGTTTATCTGTTTCTTAATTCCCTGTCTAAGCACCAGGACACCTTCAGGTAGCAGAAGCACTCTACAAGTAGAAATAATAACAATAATGATAATAATATTATTCAAAACTTTGGTTGCCAACTGCCTGCACCCCATGGACTAGAGATGGGAGCAGGGTACAGGGGTTATTGATGATGCGGACTGGTAAGATGCATTTAAATACCCCAATGGGCTTCCTATTAAAGCGGGTTTCCGCTATATTCCGCTTAAAAATATTGCGCCACGCATGATACACAATGACTGGACTTTTTACAGTGGCCACAACAAATACCGATGGTGGTTTATGGGGATGTAACCAAAGAGATACCATGATTCACACAATATATGAATGTCCGTAACTACATACTTTCTGAGGGGTGGGGGTCATGGTGCTATGGTAAAGGCAACTGGGGCGACGATTAATCTAACTGCGCAGGCAGTGTATTTAGGAATGCGGAAGGAGCAATCGGTCTCCCAATATGTGCTTTTTTTCTTTTGTAACAGAGCCTTAATGGTGGCCAGGAGAGATGTTATATAATTGAATGGGAGGTTTATGCAAGCTCAGAAAACTATGGGGGTGATTCTAACATTGGCGGGCGGCGGAGGCCGCCCGCCAATGTTCCCCCACCAAAATACCGCTCCGCAGTCAAAAGACCGCTGAGGGTATTTTGGGATTTGCCCTGGGCTGGCGGGCGGCCGCCAAAAGGCCGCCCGCCAGCCCAGGGCAAATCGACCTTCCCACAAGGACGCCGGCTCCGAATGGAGCCGGCGTAGTGGGAAGGTGCGACGGGTGCAGTTGCACCCGTCGCGTATTTCAGTGTCTGCTTTGCAGACACTGAAATACTTTGCGGGGCCCTCTTACGGGGGCCCCTGCAGTGCCCATGCCATGGGCATGGGCACTGCAGGGGCCCCCAGGGGCCCCGCGGCACCCCCTACCGCCATCCTGTTCCTGGCGGGAGACCCGCCAGGAACAGGATGGCGGTAGGGGATGTCAGAATCCCCATTGTTGCGGAGTGCGCTCCGCAGCCATGGAGGATTCTGTAGGGCCGTGGTAAACCGGCGGGAGACCGCCGGTTTACCCTTTCTGGCCGCGGCTGAACCGCTGCGGTCAGAATGCCCTTGGGAGCACCGCCAGCCTGTTGGCGGTGCTCCCGTGGTCGGTGACCCTGGCGGTCACCGGCCACCAGGGTCAGAATGACCCCCTATATGTCAAGCGCGAGGGTGCCCAGGGAAATATGAAAAATAAGGGGACCATGAAGGGAGTTCTATGAATTGGATCTGTGGATTTCTGCACTGGTTTGGACGATGAAACCCCCATGACTGGAAAGAAACACATTTAGAAGAGATTATGTGTGTGGTAAGTGACGGCGTGAAGGGACCAAGAAACGCCCGATGCTGCCAGTGGACTGGGAGGTACTGCTGTTTTAAACTTGAAATGCCACCTTGTTTCAGTGGTTATTCTTATTTTATATTGTAAAGGTTTTTTGTAAACCAAATAAAATGTGCAAAAAAAGAAGAGATATTCCTCACAAATAGGTTTACCTCCTTTCCATCAACTTCTGTTCTTGCTTAATTTCCTTGTAGAGGCCAATCAGTGCTCTAATAACACTAAAATCACAAAGGGAACAATAGAAAAAAAGAAAACGAGTTAAAAATATTATTCTGTATTTAATTAAACAGTTCTAAAAAATGAAAACTCGGGCACATCACAGTGTAATGGATTTGAATGTGTAGATCACTAATATAGGAACACGCTTTCTTTCGCATCAAATACATGCTAATGCAACGGGTTGAAAGAATAAAAATCAACAGTCATGACACCATCAGACACATCACCGGGTGAAACTCACTAAAATATCCCCAATCACTCACACCCGGCTCATATAAGGAAATCAGACATAGATCAAGCCACTTTTTCACCATGCCATTGATTGTCTTTTTCACCTTTCCCCTCATTTTGATGGACAATTACTTTAGGAGGCGAGAGAGAGATAGACATGCAAAGGATCAAATTATTTGGGATGTTCAGGGAAGCAGTAATTGATGTGATCCTTGATATGATTACTGACTGGGCTCAGGAGTTCCGTCTATAGCCTGCAGGTAGGCTTTGTCAAAATACTGACTGACCTTCAAGCGATGCAGCAGTTTGGGGTCAGTGTGTCCTGTATTTGGTGGACTTGCCTTCAGGCTGGTGTACCACTTCATCTCCCAGCCTTCAAAAGTGCAAACGTTCTCCCGCAGCACAGGACGCGAAGCAGCAGTTTGGGATCAGTGTACCCTGTATTCAGTGGACTTTGCCTTCAGTCTAGGGTGGGACTTCATTTAACAGCCTTCCATCTGTTTTTTGGTGGGCTCCTGATGTGCTCCAAAAGCGCAAAGGTTCTCCTGCAGTGCAGGACACAAAGCATCAGTTTGGGGTCAGTGTGCCCTGTATTTAGTGCACTTTGCCTTCAGCTGGGGTAGGACTTCGTCTCCCAGCCTTCCATCTGTTTGTGAGCGGGTTCCCGACACGCTCCAAAAGTGCAAACTTTGTCACGCAGCACCAAGAAGAGCCGGTGTTGTCAGGGAGTTTGTCCCGAGTACAGGGCTTTCAAGCCCTCTAAATGCATGCCCGTTGCCAAAGCACAGGAAAAAAGTGCTGACATCCAAGCAGAATAAGTTGAATCCTACTGTTCATCTAATATAACATTGTGCCCTGCTTCTTTAGTTCATTCTTGGGCTAGAATAAAGTACCTCATAAGCAAGCATTTGGACACCAAATTGCACCCTGTTTACGATCGTCTTGCAGCCACAAGTCCACTATAAAAAGCATTGTTAATACGGGGGGAGCCCCAATAGAGTGGAGGGGACAGCTCAGATACCAATTGACCAAGATTGGCCTTTACTGCAGATTATCATTCCTCTAGTCCCTCAACAGCTATATTATCAAGTAGGGCCCCGGTGAACACTCGGAATGAGGACATATGTAGGGGTGCAGGAATTTCCCAAATTGCCTCTTCACCAAATGCACAATTATGCCTAGAGCAAATTGTAAACCAAGAGGCTGTGCCTTCGGTTTCTGTACCAGTTTTTGCACCCGTTATGGGGGCGGCCACCAAAGGCAGTGTTGTCAAATCAACCGAACTACCTGCTATTGATCTCCTCCCAGCTTCATGCCCATATGTCATCATTTTCGGTAACATTCCCAGAATGTCCATGGGTTCTTCTAAAACGGCCTGGTCACTTAGAAACAAGGTTTTATTTTGGTTGAAGAATACAGTGCATTGTTATTGGTGTCACAAGGACTCTCGTATTACAACGAGGCTCCTGGATTCGGGGCTGCAGCACCTTTGATAGACAAGCCTTACCCTTTTCTCTCCACATGCAAGTCTCCACATATACACATGCAGGCAAGAAAAGAGATGCAGGACAGTTTTCAATACATTTATTGAAAATACTGCAATCTACAATAAAATGCATGAGCTGTAATGATTAGGAGAATAAGGAATAACAAAATCAGGATTGTGAAAATCAGATGTAAATATGAACAACCTCAACATATTGCAATGATATGAATATACAATTCCTACCAAAAAGCCTAATCTCTAGCCCCTTAGCGAGAGCATAGTGATGTAAACAAAATCTGTCCGTGCAGTGTCCATGAAAAAGACACCCCACCACTGCTACCTTGGTAAAGGGTCAGGCCTTCAGTCTCCAGATCAGGCTTCGCAGAGACACAAATGCTGAGGTCGGCCGCAAACCAGCATGAAGTATGGATGGAAAACCCCCTATAACGCCCTTTGTCCTACAAAATAGTTTTATAGGGGACACGTTTATGTTCTTGCACAGAAGGCTGATGTGGGGATGGACCTAAGCGCTGGACTGTTTGCGTAGTTTTGTGGCAGCAATACAAAATATTATCCTGTGTTCCTCACATTCCATTCTTGTGAACCCGAGAAAAAGAACATGATACAAAGTATGTCATCCATAACACTGACATTGACGGTCTTGCAGAAGAGCAACTGATTATGAAAAATAAAAATATTACCACTAAGTAAACTGAACTAAAATGAACAAAAATGAATAAATGAATACAGAGCATGTTATCTCGGTAAAAAGGCACAGCCGCAAGCCTCAGCTAAGCCATCACTGTGCCCAGGGAGGGAATTACAAATAAACCCACAGCACTGGCATCTGAGAAAAGAGATTCTCTTTGTTCAGCGAGTGGGTGGAATTGGGCCATTACAAGGAGTTTAACAGGGTGATACAGTTATTGGAAATGTTCACAGACTTAAAACAGCTGAAGACATCCTCGCCCGAGCTAACACTGGTAGAGCCAAATTGAGTTCTGTGAAGATACTTCCTCTTGGATATTTTTTATAGACACTTCGATCAGATGGCCCCACCAGTTAATTTGGCAAACTATTCTTGCTACAGCTTCCAACCAAGCTGCCCTGTACCACTAGTGAATAGGTATATGGCCCTGTCAGGTATGGACAAAAATGACTGACTGCAACCAAGGAATGAGAATGGGATCTCACTCCACACTAATCAGAGGGTAATACTTCCTGACTTTGATACTGGAACATGCTTCAAAAAACAAAGGAGCCCATAAATAGGTAGGGACCTTGGGACAGGTATCTCTAGAGGAACAATGATCCCTGAATTAAATACGATAAATGTAATAATCATAAAATTGCAGTGAAATCTTAGAAAACATGAATTAACTGTTTCAAAATGGTATTTTCATTTATTAAATAGACAAATAATGTGGGAAACCAAAAGCATTAAAAGCAACCGTTCTCAGACAAGTTCATTGTGATGAGACAATAATACAGAATAAATTACATACATATGTTGCCCATGCTCGTACACATTAACTTAATTATAACACTGTGAATCAGGGGACTTTAGTCAATTACATTTCAATCCCACAATTAGTACTGGAATCATCATCAGGACATGGGATGTGCCTGAGAGACTGAGGAATGCAAGAAGCCAAGACCTGTATAAATATCAGGAGGAAAGAGAGAGAGAGAGAGAGGACAGGAGATTAGGAGGGGAAGGAACAAGGAAAAAAGGAGATTATTGAATTGAGTCATATTAGTATAAAGAAAAATGAAAACACCCAGTTAGGGGGAAGACCAGGAGTGTGAGTGATGGCAACCAACGCAATGTGGGAGGCCAATACAAATGCATCATCAGGTGCCACAAGGTAGAAGATAAGGATATGAAAGTGACCAGAAAAGCATGGACCCCCTGCGAAATCATATAATCTGGATGCCGTACAGAATAGTGAAACATGCCAGTGCGAAAGGGGGGACTAATTGCCCAGTCGCACAAAGAAAATGAGGGTGAAAAGTGGCTCACAACTTGATATATCAATGATAAACCTTATCAGTTGCGGGGGGGGGAGGACACAAGGGGACAGCAGTTAAGGGCTGCAAGTATGGTTCACCTATGAGAAGGAATTAACCAACTTGTGCTAGAATCCACGTAAAATTAGGTAAGGGATAGGAATGGACCTCGCAGAAGAAGAGGTCGGTATAGAGTACAATCCATAATTCCCCCAATCTAGGGGAGGAGAACCAAGAATCAAGAGATGTACCGATTAACCCATAGGGCTAAACAATTGCAAAAAGAGTTTGATACTGGGTCAGGCCAAAATTTATGTTGCCTGAGTACCATTGGTCCCAATAATGGTATTTGTTTTGTTTCGTGGAACATAGCAGGGATACAACAAAAACTCAACAATGAGAATTGGCTATCTGTGGTTGAGAACTTTGACATAGTTTGTTGCCAGGAAACCTGGGCTAAAGAAGATATTTCCATTAATGGTTTTAAATCATATTGTATGAACGCTGTTCCATCTGTCACTGTTAAAGGGAAGGGGGGCTTGACTACTTTAGTGGCATGTGCTGTCAACAATCTGGAAGTCCAAATTATTATATCTAGACCATTCTACCAGATTTTAACTGTTCATCTTTCGAACCACGCTAATATACTTCTAATTATTTTCTATTTGAATTTTTTCATGGCACAACCAATATGTATAATTGAAGAGTTGAGCAGGGAAATCTGAATGTCTTGAAAATAGTAATGAGTATACATCAGTTATATGGGCAGTGGTTTTAATATTTCTAAAGGCCCCTTTGAGAGCGACAGGGTATGTGGCGTTACTAATATATATGATGTTAACCTGGATCACTTTACACACACACCATATGGCAATGTACTTAATAAATTGGCCTTAACATTCAATGTAACCTTCTCTTCTGATCATCATGGGAGCAGGAAGGATAATCCACCTATCTTTACAGAGTGACCTCTTTAAATCAAGGGTAACATTTTGGGGTCCTTTGGTCACCAATGTCTTGAGGGCAGCAGTGACGTGCACCCTGATCACCTCGTGGAGAGAATCTGTAATTGTTCCCATTTTTATTTTAAAAAGGGTGATGGAATTCCCCCAAATGCTATTGACCTATTTTCATTGATAGATTCAACAGCAATGATCTTAGGTCGTATCATTCTTGGAAGATTAGAATCCTGGGCAGAGGTCAACTCCTTTTTTAGTCTCATACAGTATGGGTTTCGCCCAGGTTTAGGCACAGTAGAGCAGGCCCTAAACCTTAAACTTATAAAGGACAAATATGTTAATGCCAGGAGAGGGGTCCTGCATATGGCTTTTATGGACCTCTCCAGCGCTTTAGACCTTGTGGATAGGAAAGTGCTATGGGACCTGATGAGCTAGGCTGGTATCGAATCCCCTCTATTGAACATAATTAGGAACTTACATCAAGATTCTTCAACCAGGGTACATTATTCTTGGTCTGGTGATTGCACCGTGCCAAAAGGGTGACCAGAGGAGTTAGGCAGGGCTGTATATTAGACACCTCTCTTTTTCCTGTTCATATAAACTCACTGGAAACAACTCTACAGGCCTGTAGTGCAGATGCTCCCAGGACTGGCACTCAGGCAGTCCTGTGCTGCTGTACGCAGATGATGGGGTTCTTTTAGCACGCACTGCTAATGGGCTACAAAAGCTGTTAAATGGTTTTAATGATTTTATTTGAAATTAAAAGTAAACCAACAAAAACCCTTTACTATGCCATGTGGCCCAAGAAACACCAAAGCGACAACATTTTTGATTGCAGGGAGTCCTATAGCAAAAGTTACCACTTTTAACTATTTCTGCATCAGACTAGATGCAAAGAGGCATTGGGATAGGCTTCTGGTTAGTAGGGCACAAAAAATGGAGGCTGTTGGCAATGATTTTTTGAGGTTTGCAAAAAGACTGGGGCAAAAGCAGGTCTGGGAGCTGGTTCAATTGTAGAAAAGTAAATGTCATGCAGTGGGCACATATGGAGCAAGAGTCTTTGGGTTATGCTGCAGCGGGGAAACTTCAGGTAGCTGAAAATAGTTTTTTTGCAAGCTCCTGACTGTCCCTAGAGCCACGGAAAGTGTTATTACACATATGGAAGTGGGCCTGAAATTTATAGAGAACGAAAATAATTGTGCATCTATTTTATTATGGCTCAAAAGATAGAATACACCGAATGCCACTTTTTACAAGCAGGTGCTTGTCGATTGTGTCAGTCTGGCAAATATGTCCGCTATTCCGTGGTTGTCATATATAAAAAAACTCCTTTTCAGGTCGAGCGTTAGCGTTCGGCCTGCTGTATACTAAAGTATACAATAGAGTGAGTTTCAGCGTTCTGATTTGTTAGTTGCAGTGTCCTTCAAAAATCCTTGCTTGCTAGGATCTTTGTCTTTGCCTCTTTGTCCTGCCTTTTTTCACTTTGGGAGGAGCACAAAGTACTGTGTAATTAAGCTATGTCCTGTTTATTTCTTCTGTAAGGGACTTTTTTTGGCATTTGCCTGTTTCACCTCAACAGTGTGGGTGCTTGTTCAGCCCCTCCTCCCCACCAGCTCCCTCTGTAAACATAAACCAACAGCAGAGGGGGGCTTTTCCAGGGCCAGCTCACCCTTGCTGTCTTCCTTTTGTTATTTTCAGTCTGTCTGGCAATAAAAGTCCAGTCAGTAATTTACATCGCTATGAGCTCTAACTCGGGCACACACGAGAATATTGCATTCCAAATGCTTGTTTTTGTTGATTTCCATTAGGCACCGAAAAGCGGTCTATTTTCGTGGACCAAACAGAACACTCTTGTGCCCTCCGTTTGAAGCACATTTGCGTCTATTCTTAGTGCTCCTAAAATACTTGCTGGCACTCCCAGCAAACGAGTTCTTCTGCTCAGATGTACAGCTGCTGCAAAGCACTATGGGTGGCTCCTCTCAGAACCCTTGCAACAACTGCTGTGAACCCAGCACCAGGCACCGAGCGCAGCTGCTGCAGCCCGGTTTCTAACTTTAGCAAGTTACTGACCCAGCTAAATCAATAACTCTGACAAAGCAGGGCAGCAGCGTGCAGACGCCCACTGTTGGTGCCAAAGCCTCAGGGCAAAACGTACTCCATCCACATCACACCACACAAAGCTAAAAGTCTTGAGCGTGAGAACTAATTGACACATGTGACATCATAAACGCGATATATCACGCCAGCTTGTACATCAACGGCAACGGAGAATGTAGGAAAGTACCATCTTGCCTGGCATGTTACCCCCATATTTCACTGTATATATGTTGTTTTAGTTGTATGTGTCACTGGGACCCTGCCAGCCAGGGCCCCAGTGCTCATAAGTGTGCCCTGTATGTGTTACCTGTGTGATGACTAACTGTCTCACTGAGGCTCTGCTAACCAGAACCTCAGTGGTTATGCTCTCTCATTTCTTTCCAAATTGTCACTAACAGGCTAGTGACCATTTTCACCAATTTACATTGGCATACTGGAACACCCTTATAATTCCCTAGTATATGGTACTGAGGTACCCAGGGTATTGGGGTTCCAGGAGATCCCTATGGGCTGCAGCATTTCTTTTTCCACCCATAGGGAGCTCTGACAATTCTTACACAGGCCTGCCACTGCAGCCTGAGTGAAATAACGTCCACATTATTTCACAGCCATTTACCACTGCACTTAAGTAACTTATAAGTCACCTATATGTCTAACCTTTACCTGGTAAAGGTTGGGTGCTAAGTTACTTAGTGTGTGGGCACCCTGGCACTAGCCAAGGTGCCCCCACATTGTTCAGGGCAAATTCCCCGGACTTTGTGAGTGCGGGGACACCATTACAAGGGTGCACTATACATAGGTCACTACCTTTGTATAGCTTCACAATGGTAACTCCGAACATGGCCATGTAACATGTCTAAGATCATGGAATTGCCCCCCCCCCAATGCCATCCTGGCATTGGTGAGACAATTCCATGATCCCCCGGGTCTCTAGCACAGACCCGGGTACTGCCAAACTGCCTTTCCTGGGGTTTCACTGCAGCTGCTGCTGCTGCTGCTGCCAACCCCTCAGACAGGTTTCTGCCCTCCTGGGGTCCAGCCAGGCTTGGCCCAGGAAGGCAGAACAAAGGACTTCCTCAGAGAGAGGGTGTTACACCCTCTCCCTTTGGAAAAAGGTGTCAGAGCTGGGGAGGAGTAGCCTCCCCCAGCCTCTGGAAATGCTTTGATGGGCACAGATGGTGCCCATCTCTGCATAAGCCAGTCTACACCGGTTCAGGGATCCCCCAGCCCTGCTCTGGCGCGAAACTGGACAAAGGAAAGGGAAGTGACCACTCCCCTGACCTGCACCTCCCCTGGGAGGTGCCCAGAGCTCCTCCAGTGTGCTCCAGACCTCTGCCATCTTGGAAACAGAGGTGCTGCTGGCACACTGGACTGCTCTGAGTGGCCAGGGCCAGCAGGTGACGTCAGAGACTCCTTCTGATAGGCTCTTACCTGTGTTGCTAGCCTATCCTCCTTCCTAGGTAGTGAAACCTCCTTTTCTGGCTATTTAGGGTCTCTGCTTTGGGGAATTCTTTAGATAACGAATGCAAGAGCTCATCAGAGTTCCTCTGCATCTCTCTCTTCACCTTCTGCCAAGGAATCGACTGCTGACCGCGCTGGAAGCCTGCAAAACCGCAACAAAGTAGCAAAGACGACTACTGCAACCTTGTAACGCTGATCCTGCTGCCTTCTCGACTCTTTTCCTGGTGGTGGATGCTGTGGGGGTAGTCTGCCTCCTCTCTGCACTAGAAGCTCCGAAGAAATCTCCTGTGGGTCGACGGAATCTTCCCCCTGCAACCGCAGGCACCAAAGAACTGCTTCACCGGTCCTCTGGGTCCCCTCTCAGCACGACGAGCGTGGTCCCTGGAACTCAGCAACTCTGTCCAAGTGACTCCCACAGTCCAGTGACTCTTCAGTCCAAGTTTGGTGGAGGTAAGTCCTTGCCTCCCCACGCTAGACTGCATTGCTGGGTACCGTGTGATTTGCAGCTGCTCCGGCTCCTGTGCACTCTTCCAGGATTTCCTTTGTGCACAGCCAAGCCTGGGTCCCCGACACTCTAACCTGCAGTGCACGACCTCCTGAGTTGTCCTCCGGCATCATGGGACCTTCTTTTGTGACTTCGGGTGAGCTCCGGTTCACTCCACTTTGTAGTGCCTGTTCCAGCACTTCTGCGGTAGCTGCTTGCTTTTGAGTGGGCTCTTTGTCTTGCTGGATGCCCCCTCTGTCTCCTCACGCAATTGGCAACATTCTGGTCTCTCCTGGGCCACAGCAGCATCCAAAAACCCTAACCGCGACCCTTGCAGCTAGCAAGGCTTGTTTGCAGTCTTTCTGCACAGAAACACCTCTGCAAGCTTCTTCACGACGTGGGACATCCATCCTCCAAAGGGGAAGTTTCTAGCCCTCTTCGTTCTTGCAGAATCCACAGCTTCTACCATCCGGTGGCAGCTTCTTTGCACCAACAGCTAGCATTTCCTGGGCATCTGCCCACTCCCGACTTGATCGTGACTCTTGGACTTGGTCCCCTTGTTCCACAGGTACTCTCATCTGGAAATCCATTGTTGTTGCATTGCTGGTGTTTGTCTTCCTGGCAGAATTCCCCTATCACGACTTCTGTGCTCTCTGGGGAACTTAGGTGCACTTTGCACCCACTTTTCAGGGTCTTGGGGTGGGCTATTTTTCTAACCCTCATTGTTTTCTTACAGTCCCAGCGACCCTCTACAAGCTCACATAGGTTTGGGGTCCATTCGTTGTTCGCATTCCACTTTTGGAGTATATGGTTTGTGTTGCCCCTATACCTATGTGCTCCCATTGCAATCTATTGTGACTATACATTGCTTGCACTGTTTTCTATTGCTATTACTGCATAATTTTGGTATTACGTACATATATCTTGTGTATATTTGCTATCCTCATACTGAGGGTACTCACTGAGATACTTTTGGCATATTGTCATAAAAATAAAGTACCTTTATTTTTAGTATATCTGTGTATTGTGTTTTCTTATGATATTGTGCATATGACACCAGTGGTATAGTAGGAGCTTCACACGTCTCCTAGTTCAGCCTAAGTTGCTCTGCTAAGCTACCTTTTCTATCAGCCTAAGCTGCTAGACACCTCTTCTACACTAATAAGGGATAACTGGACCTGGTACAGAGTGTAAGTACCCCTTGGTACCCACTACAAGCCAGGCCAGCCTCCTACATTGGTTGTGCAGCGGTGGGATAAGTACTTGCAACTACTTACCACTTTGTCATTTTTTACTTTTTATAAGAGAAAAATATACAAAACAAGTTCAGTGTATGTACACCTAACCAAAAAGTTTTGCTTCTCTTCTCTTACTCCTTTGCTAAGTGCTGAAAAGTACCTCTAAAACTTTCGAAAAGTTTCTAAAAAGTTTTAAAACTTTTTTTTCAGTTCCTTAAAAAGTTCTGAAACTTTTTCTTTCTTTTTCTGTCCCTTAACCCTTTTCTATCATGTCTGGTACAGGTCAAACTGTTGATCTGACCAGAGTTGCTTATGATCACCTTAGCTGGAAAGGAGCAAGGAGTCTCTGCATTGAAAGAGGTTTAGGGGTAGGGAAGAATCCCTCAAGAGAACTGTTAGTTAATATGCTAATTGAACAGGATAAGACCATAGTTGGCACATCTGGTGAGAAATTAGCTGATGGTTCACACTCTGATTCTGGGAATCCCCCAGTAAAAGTGTTAGAAGGGAACCTTCCCAACCTGCCCCTTAGCAGGCCACCAAGCATGGCTGGTACTAATGTGAGTTCTCATCACAGTAGAAGTGTTACTTCTGTAGGCCAGAATGTTAGAGTGCCATCTGTTAGGGACAGGTCTCCCTCTGTCCATTCACACCATTCTTCTGTGTCAAGGCATGCCCAACCCACCCTCCCTGAAGACAGAATGTTAGAAAGGGAACTCAATAGATTGAGAGTGGAAGAGTCCAGGCTGAAGCTTAAAAAGCAACAGCTGGATCTAGACAGGGAAGCATTTGACTTAGAAAAAGAAAGACAGAGGTTGGGGTTTGGACCCCATGGTGGCAGCAGCAGTTTTACAGATAGTAATCCTGTGAAAGAGCATGATTCTAGGAATCTGAACACGATAGTTCCCCCTTATAAAGAGGGGGATGACATTAACAAGTGGTTTGCTGCACTTGAGAGGGCCTGTGTTGTACAGGGGGTCCCTCAAAGGCAGTGGGCTGCTATCCTATGGCTATCTTTCAGTGGAAAGGGTAGGGATAGGCTCCTTACTGTGAAGGAAAGTGATGCCAATAATTTTACAGTTCTTAAGAATGTACTCCTAGATGGTTATGGCTTAACCACTGAACAGTACAGGATCAAGTTCAGAGAAACCAAAAAGGAGTCTTCACAAGACTGGGTAGACTTTGTTGACCATTCTGTGAAGGCCTTGGAGGGGTGGTTACATGGCAGTAAAGTTTCTGACTATGAAAGCCTGTATAACTTAATCCTGAGAGAGCATATTCTTAATAATTGTGTGTCTGATTTGTTGCACCAGTACCTAGTGGACTCAGATCTGACCTCTCCCCAAGAATTGGGAAAGAAGGCAGACAAATGGGTCAGAACAAGGGTGAACAGAAAAGTTCATACAGGGGGTGACAAGGATGGCAAGAAGAAGGATGGTAAGTCTTCTGACAAGGGTGGGGACAAATCCAAAAATTAGTCTTCATCAGGCCCACAAAAACACTCTGGTGGGGGTGGTGGGCCCAAATCCTCTTCAAATCAAAATCAAGTAAAGAAAACATGGTGCTATTTATGTAAAGTAAAAGGCCATTGGACAACTGATGCCAGTTGTCCAAAGAAAAGCACCAAGCCTCCCACCACTACAACCCCTGCTGCTACACCTAGTGCCCCTAGTAATAGCAGTGGTGGTGGGAGCAAACCTACTAATAGCCAAACCAAGAGAGTAGCTGGGCTCACTTTTGGTAATTTAGTTGGGGTTGGTCTTGTTAGGGAGACCACAGAGGCTGTGTTAGCCTCTGAAGGTGCCATTGATTTGGTCACCTTGGTTGCTTGTCCCCTTAATATGGATAAGTACAAGCAACTTCCCCTAATAAATGGTGTTGAGGTTCAGGCCTACAGGGACACAGGTGCCAGTGTTACCATGGTAATAGAGAAACTGGTCCACCCTGAACAACAGCTACTTGGTCACCAGTACCAAGTGACTGATGCTCATAACAACACACTTAGCCACCCCATGGCTGTTGTAAATCTCAACTGGGGTGGGGTTACTGGTCCAAAGAAAGTTGTGGTTGCCTCAGATTTACCTGTAGACTGTCTACTAGGGAATGATTTGGAGACATCAGCTTGGTAAGAAGTGGAGTTGGAGGCTCATGCAGCAATGCTGGGCATTCCTGGGCATATATTTGCCTTGACAAGGGCTCAGGCCAAAAAGCAAAAAGGACAGGGTGACTTGGATCCTGGAAGAATGGACCACGTGCTCCCTAAAGCTAGGGTTAGTAAAGGTAAAACACTACCTACTATCCCTCCCTCTTCAGTGGATTCAACTTCTGAGGAAGAAGAATGTCCACCCTGTGCAGAACCTACACCAGAGGAGCTGGAAGCAGACACTGCTGAGCTTTTGGGTGGAGGGGGGCCTGCCAGGGAGGAGCTGAGTGTGGCACAGCAGAACTGTCCCACACTAGAGGGTCTAAGACAGCAAGCTGTCAAACAGCAAAATGGGGATGTCAGTGACTCTCACAGAGTTTACTGGGAGGACAACCTCTTGTATACTGAAGCAAGGGATCCAAAACCTGGAGCAGCCAGGAGATTGGTGATTCCTCAGCAATACAGAGAGTTCCTCCTAACTCTAGCCCATGACATTCCCTTGGCTGGACATTTAGGGCAAATGAAAACTTGGGACAGGCTTGTCCCCTTGTTTCATTGGCCTAGAATGTCAGAGGACACAAAGGAATTGTGTAAGTCCTGTGAAACCTGTCAAGCCAGTGGCAAAACAGGTGGCACTCCAAAGGCTCCCTTTATTCCACTACCTGTGGTTGGGGTCCCCTTTGAAAGGGTAGGGGTTGACATAGTTGGCCCCCTTGACCCTCCTACTGCTTCAGGCAATAGGTTTATTTTGGTGGTAGTGGACCATGCCACCAGATATCCTGAAGCAATTCCTCTAAGGACCACTACAGCTCCTGCAGTGGCAAAGGCCCTCCTGGGAATCTTTTCCAGGGTGGGCTTCCCAAAAGAGGTAGTATCAGACAGGGGAAGCAATTTCATGTCTGCTTACTTAAAGGCCATGTGGAAGGAATGTGGTGTGACATACAAGTTCACCACACCCTATCATCCACAAACAAATGGACTGGTTGAGAGGTTTAATAAAACTCTCAAAGGAATGATAATGGGACTCCCTGAAAAACTCCTGAGGAGATGGGATATCCTGTTACCTTGCCTCCTTTTTGCTTACAGGGATGTACCCCAAAAAGGAGTGGGCTTCAGCCCCTTTGAACTCCTATTTGGACACCCTGTAAGAGGTCCTCTAACACTTGTTAAGGAGGGTTGGGAACAACCTTTAAAAGCTCCTCAGCAAGACATAGTGGACTATGTACTTGGCCTAAGATCTAGGATGGCTGAGTACATGAAAAAGGCCAGTAAAAACCTTCAGGCCAGCCAAGAGCTCCAAAAGCAATGGCATGACCAGAAGGCTGTTCTGATTCAGTACCAACCAGGGCAGAAAGTGTGGGTCTTGGAGCCTGTGGCCCCAAGAGCCCTCCAAGACAAATGGAGTGGTCCCCACATTATTGTTGAGAAAAAGGGAGAAGTCACCTACTTGGTTGACTTAGGCACTGCCAGGAACCCCCTTAGGGTGCTCCATGTCAATCGCCTGAAACCCTACTATGACAGGGCTGATCTCACCCTGCTCATGGCAACAGACGAAGGACAGGATGAAGAGAGTGACCCTCTCCCTGATCTCTTCTCTTCCACAGAACAAGATGCTCTAGTGGAAGGTGTAGTTCTGGCAGATTGTCTTACTGCTGAGCAGAAAGACCACTGCATAAATCTCCTGGGTCAGTTTTCTGAACTCTTTTCTACTGTGCCAGGCACCACCTCTTGGTGTGAGCACACTATAGATACTGGAGACAGCTTGCCTGTCAAAAGTAAGATCTATAGGCAGCCTGACCATGTCAGGGACTGCATAAAACAAGAGGTTCAGAAAATGCTTGAACTGGGAGTGGTTGAGCACTCTGAAAGTCCATGGGCCTCTCCTGTGGTACTTGTACCAAAACCTCATTCCAAAGATGGAAAGAAGGAAATGAGATTTTTATGTAGATTACAGAGGTCTCAACCAAGTAACTAAAACTGATGCTCACCCTATACCCAGGGCAGATGAGCTAATAGATACAGTGGCATCTGCCAAGTATCTAAGCACCTTTGATTTGACTGCAGGGTATTGGCAGATCAAGTTATCAGAGGATGCTAAAGCAAAAACTGCATTTTCAACCATTGGAGGGCACTACCAATTCACAGTAATGCCTTTTGGGTTGAAAAATGCACCTGCCACTTTTCAGAGGTTGGTGAATACAGTCCTGCAAGGATTGGAGGCATTTAGTGCAGCATATCTAGATGATATAGCTGTCTTTAGCTCCACCTGGGGTGATCACCTGGTCCACCTGTGGAAGGTTTTGGAGGCCCTGCAAAAGGCAGGCCTCACTATCAAGGCTTCAAAGTGCCAGATAGGGCAGGGGGAAGTGGTTTATCTGGGACACCTTGTAGGTGGAGAACAGATTGCACCACTTCAGGGGAAAATCCAAACTATCATAGATTGGGTTCCCCCTACAACTCAGACCCAGGTGAGAGCCTTCTTAGGCCTCATTGGGTACTACAGGAGGTTCATAAAGAACTATGGCTCCATTGCAGCCCCTCTTAATGACCTCACATCTAAGAAAATTCCTAAAAAGATATTGTGGACAACTAGCTGTCAGAAAGCTTTTGAGGAGCTGAAACAGGCCATGTGCTCTGCACGTGTCCTAAAAAGCCCCTGTTACTCCAAAAAATTCATTGTCCAAACTGATGCATCTGAATTAGGGGTAGGGGCAGTCTTATCACAACTTAATTCTGAGGGCCAGGATCAACCTGTTGCTTTTATCAGCAGGAGGTTGACCCCTAAAGAAAAGCGTTGGTCTGCCATAGAGAGGGAGGCCTTTGCTGTGGTCTGGGCACTGAAGAAGTTGAGGCAATACCTGTTTGGCACTCACTTCATTGTTCAGACAGATCACAAACCTCTACTTTGGCTAAAACAAATGAAAGGTGAAAATCCTAAATTGTTGAGGTGGTCCATATCCCTACAGGGAATGGACTATACAGTGGAACATAGACCTGGGAGTACCCACTCCAATGCAGATGGACTCTCCAGATATTTCCACTTAGACAATGAAGACTCATCAGGTCATGGCTAGTCTTATTGTCCTTCGTTTGGTGGGGGGGGTTGTGTAGGAAAGTACCATCTTGCCTGGCATGTTACCCCCATATTTCACTGTATATATGTTGTTTTAGTTGAATGTGTCACTGGGACCCTGCCAGCCAGGGCCCCAGTGCTCATAAGTGTGCCCTGTATGTGTTACCTGTGTGATGACTAACTGTCTCACTGAGGCTCTGCTAACCAGAACCTCAGTGGTTATGCTCTCTCATTTCTTTCCAAATTGTCACTAACAGGCTAGTGACCATTTTCACCAATTTACATTGGCATACTGGAACACCCTTATAATTCCCTAGTATATGGTACTGAGGTACCCAGGGTATTGGGGTTCCAGGAGATCCCTATGGGCTGCAGCATTTCTTTTGCCACCCATAGGGAGCTCTGACAATTCTTACACAGGCCTGCCACTGCAGCCTGAGTGAAATAATGTCCACGTTATTTCACAGCCATTTACCACTGCACTTAAGTAACTTATAAGTCACCTATATGTTTAACCTTTACCTGGTAAAGGTTGGGTGCTAAGTTATTTAGTGTGTGAGCACCCTGGCACTAGCCAAGGTGCCCCCACATCGTTTAGGGCAAATTCCCCGGACTTTGTGAGTGCGGGGACACCATTACACGCGTGCACTATACATAGGTCACTTCCTATGTATAGCTTCACAATGGTAACTCCGAACATGGCCATGTAACATGTCTAAGATCATGGAATTGCCCCCCCAATGCGCCATCCTGGCATTGGTGAGACAATTCCATGATCCCCCGGGTCTCTAGCACAGAACCCGGGTACTGCCAAACTGCCTTTCCTGGGGTTTCACTGCAGCTGCTGCTGCTGCCAACCCCTCAGACAGGTTTCTGCCCTCCTGGGGTCCAGCCAGGCTTAGCCCAGGAAGGCAGAACAAAGGATTTCCTCTGAGAGAGGGTGTTACACCCTCTCCCTTTGGAAATAGGTGTGAAGGGCTGGGGAGGAGTAGCTTCCCCCAACCGCTGGAAATGCTTTGATGGGCACAGATGGTGCCCATCTCTGCATAAGCCAGTCTACACCGGTTCAGGGACCACCAGCCCTGCTCTGGCACGAAACTGGACAAAGGAAAGGGGAGTGACCACTCCCCTGACCAGTACCTCCCAGGTGAGGTGCCCAGAGTTCCTCCAATGTGCCCCAGACCTCTGCCATCTTGGAAACAGAGGTGTTGGGGGCACACTGGACTGCTCTGAGTGGCCAGTGCCAGCAGGTGACGGCAGAGACCCCCTCTGATAGGCTCTTACCTTTCTTGGTAGCCAATCCTCCTTTCTTGGTAGCCAAACCTCCTTTTCTGGCTATTTAGGGTCTCTCCTGTGGGGAATTCTTCAGATAACGAATGCAAGAGCTCACCAGAGTTCCTCTGCACTTCCCTCTTCACCTTCTACCACTGACTGCTCCAGGACGCCTGCAAAACCACAACAAAGTAGCAAGATGACTACCAGCAACATTGTAGTGCCTCATCCTGCCGGCTTTCTCGACTGTTTCCTGGTGGTGCATGCTCTGGGGGACATCTGCCTTCACCCTGCACTGGAAGCCAAGAAGAAATCTCCCGTGGGTCGACAGAATCTTCCCATAAACATAAACACTGAGGATCTGGTTAGCAGAGCCTCAGTGATACAGTTAGGCACCACACAGGGAACACATACAGGGCACATACTATGAGCACTGGGGTCCTGCCTAGCAGGATCCCAGTGACACAGGGGCTAAAACATACATACATACATACAGTGAAAATGGGGGTAACATGCCAGGCAAGATGGTACTTTCCTACATAGCCCAGCAGTCCAGTCATGCTAGCCCTGGATATGAAGTGCATCCCTTTTCAAGTGAAGGACTATAAGGGAGTGCCGCTGCGGCACCCCTTCCCCCACACCCCCTCACATGAATAGCTAGCATGCAACTTGCTCTTTACGGGAAAAAAAACACAGGATTAAAATATTGTCCCCACAGCAGATATGTAAATGGTTTCATCCCCATCGGAGTCACCTGGCATCATTTTCCAATTCAAATGAAAAAGTGATTACAGGTGACAATAAGTGACACGCTGGTATTTACTGCTTTGTGAATAAATATCCCCCTGCCACTGGCCCTTGCAGTGCGCAGCGGCCACACCCGGCCATTTTTTCAGCTTCTATTGCACTTCGAGCCCTGGAGTATAGTAGCGCTGTTGTAAAGGATTTTACTAGTGTCACACTGCTTTGTGCCCAGTTTAGCAACGTATTAAAAATTAAGATTCGATTAGCCCAGAGAGTGGTCTATGGCCAGAGCAACTGACTAAAACACCACTCCGCGCCTGCTGCTCTTTCCAATAAATACGAATTTACCATATTTGTCACTCACTCCATCATCAGTGCATAAGTGGCATATTTTACCAAACGTAGTTGCTGTTTCAAATATGGCACTGAGTCATTGTGAACACATTCACGGGATAGCGGACTTCATTTGCATTTCTCCTTGCTTCCATAAACTGTCAGTCTCTTTATGTACCCAGCACTGCTGCTCCTTTGGACCTCGTGTGAGTCTTCATCATGCTACACATGACTTTTTTTTTTTTCCTACAGTGCTGGTTGATGATTCATGGTGCCCTTGGGGGCAGTTTACAGCTGTGGTCTAGTGCAGTGATTTGCATTTACAAAGTGCTGTATATCGGACATTTCTTTTTGACCATTCCACGTAGTGTGTTGGGTTTTGGCATCTCCTCTTATCACCACACACTTGCAGGGTCAACAGCCATTAACCTCTGAAAATTAAAGAAGCCTTTTCACCTTTAGCCTTATGTCAGAAATGTGGTACATTTTTTCAAACTCAGGCGTGGCATTACCTGGCTGGCCACAAATCAATGGCACAACTAGCTCTGCCAAAGCACCTCAGGTTTGATTTGCAGTGGCCCTGCTCTGGAAGTGTATACGACGTTCGACTAACAGTAACCAGTCCAAACCAAAACACATAGAGAAGACATTGTCATTCACAGTGTCATAGCTCTCTCTCTTTCACAAATGCGAGACCTATTGCATTGCAAATGCTTCTTTAGTTTAGGGCGTGAACACTTTTTTGATATCCCTGAAATCATCGGCTCAAAGTCTCAAACACAAGAAGCCTTTGAGTCCAATAGAGAGGAGAAAAGACTTGTGAGCGTTCTGGATGTGTCCTCAGTAATTACGTACATGTCATTTCTCCAACTGCAGGCTTGGAACCATACTTAATTTGGATACACAAACCCCTACATAGATATTACCTTACACAGTTTAGACTCAGCGTTGTGCACTCTTTATTGGCTTTTCCCGTTGAAGATTCTTGGCATGCCTCTCTCCCGTGTTGTCCCTGTGATGTTAACACCGCTCAATCCACCATGCGCTTCACGCTTTTTTGCACTTTATATGAATCTCTGAGGTCGCATTTTTTGTGACCAATTCTTTTATCAAAACCTCTTATCTTTCATAAAGATGGGCCTATATGTTTACAGCCTCTCTTCTATTGAAATTTCCATTGCTATTCTCATTTTTATTATTGGAATTATTAATTTGAGAACATTTTATGCATTTTAAGCCGCCAAATCCTGTGTCATATGTTCGTTATTTCGATACATTTATGTATTTTCTGGCACTGTTGATTTATTGCCTTTGTTTTAATATGTTTATATGTATAGAAAATATTTTAAATGTGATTTTATGGCCAAATCATTTGGCCGAATAAAGATTCATATGTTTTGACTTAACTGCACTCCACTTATTGGCTACTGGATCTTGCTAGAGGGTCAAGAGAGACATTGTGGGCATCTCACAGAAAAGACGGTCATGGTGCTTGTGACAGGGAATGAGATGCATCACCAGCCGAGTGCACCAGTGTATCACCATGCCACACTCAGCAGAAAGACAATGACTGGCAAGGCTATTTTATAGCATTGCCAAGTTCTGTCTGGTATTAGGTGCCATTGATTTCATCCACATGCTGCTTCAGGCACCCTACCACAGAGAACGCCATTTCTGCAACAGATACCTCTTGCACTCCAACAACATGCATGCTGAGTACAATGTCTAAGGCTACTTCAATGTTTTAAATGCAACTGTTCCTAGGTGTCCACATACCAGCTACATTTATTTAACAGTCTGTCCTTGCATGTCAGTTGGTTGCTGCTAATTTTTGTGACGTGACTATTGGGTAAGTTTAACCAATTCACACTGAGGATGCATTTGTACCTTGAGTATGGATTCAGAAAGGTATTGATTCATAGCTTCACCCCTTCTTCCTTGAGGCAACCAGTGAATAAATGCAAAAGCTGAATATTTTTATTACAGGTGATGGTCTGTAAGACCCCAGCTCGTCACCCCTTCTCATGTCTAACCATAGTTCCTCAACAGTGTTACAGAAGAGCACATATACATACAAACACCATTTTGAATGCAATTGTGATATGCTTAAGTCACGTTTCAAATATCTTGATTATACAGGGGAGTGCTCCAGTACTCCCCACAAGTAGAGTAGAAGATCATTATAGTCTGTTGTGTGTGGCACAACATCACATATGACATAGGTTACATGTAGACCTAACCCATGCGGCTCCATCCAAGATTAGGTGGTGGGGCAGAGAATAGAGGTCAGGTGTGCAAGGGGATGAAAACCTACTGGCCTTACATTTACCTGACTGCTTGTTTGGTTACTGCATTGCAAGTTGAAGAGTATTGAGTCAATGATGAATGGTGGACACATATAACCTCTTGAGACACTACTGCTGTAACACAAACCTTCAATTCTATATGTAATATGCATCCATACATATATACAACATTTATCAATTTATGCCATTTTACAACTACATAAATCATTAATTTGTACTTCTGTTGGAAGTTGGGGCTCTAGTTGGCAGAGGCATGCACCATGCCCAAGCAGAGACCTCTATCCTAATCAGAGTAAGTCAGATACACACAATAAATTGGGAAGCATCGCTGCTGAACCCCCTTTTGTGTAGGCGATGCGTCGTCATCGAGCCGCAGAGCCGGCAATGCAATGTCTCCTGAAGTTGTGCTGCATCTGCATCAAAGGAGACATGGCAGTTCAGACCGGCTCAATGACAGCAATGCATGGATTTTGTTATTAGTTGCAGCATTTTATACCCACTTCCAAGGGCCCAGGACTGGATTGGCATCACTTGGCAGGGATAGACATGCAGCATGCAAAGTCCAGATGCTGTGGCAGGTTGTGTTGGTAGTCTTTTTTGTCCCTGAGACTTCAGAAAAACAGGAGACAAGCCAGCAAGCCCATGGAGTCACTCTGGGTTCAAATGAGATCGGTCTAGCCCTTCCTCAGCAGGGCAGCACAGCAGAAAAAAAATCTTCCAGAGCAGCAGTCCAGAGTAGCAGTCCTTGTAGCAGCACAACAGTCTTTCCTTGCAGAGTTCTTCACAGGTCCAAACATGCATTGATTCAGTAGGTTCAGAGGTCCAGTTCTTATACCTAGTGGTGCATTTGAAGTGGGGGTGACTTCAAAGAGAGGTCCTTGAAGTACACAAAGATCCTCCCTTCCTGCCCTCACACCACATTCACTACAGGGGGTTAGGCAGTCCTTTGTCTGGGAGCGTGACGCTGCCAATTCAGGTGTAAGTGTTAGCTCCTCCCTCCCATCGTGCCCATGGCACATCAACATGCAGATGGCCACTCAGACACACGTACCCCTTCTTTGTGTGAGGGTATCTAGAGGGAATGTAGGCAACCAGCTGTCACCCCAGACATATATTGGAGGCAGGTTACAGGTACACAGGGATAAGAGTAGGAAAATGTCAACTTTCTAAAAGTGGTATTTTCAAAATAGTAATAGTATATCTAACTATACCATTAAAGATGATTTATCATTTCAATTCCATATGTAGTAACCATGAAAGGCCTACGTCTTCTCAATCAGAAATTAAACTTTATTTGAAGTAATAAGGAACCCCCAATGTTAACCTATGAGAGGGGTAGGCCTCACAGTAGTGAAAAATGAATTTTGGGAGTTTTTCACTACCAAGACATGTCAAACTTAAAAGTATATGTGCTGCATTTTGATTACATAGCACCCTGCCCTGTGGACTATTCGGAGTCTACCTTAGGGGTGACTTGTATATAATAAAAGGGGAGCTTAAGGCTTGGCAAGGGGTTTTAAATGCCAATTCGACATGGCAGTCCAACTGCACACACAGGCTCTGCAGTGGCAGGGCTGAGACATGTTTCAAGGGCTACAGTCAGTGCTGCATGCCAACTAGTAGCGTTACATTTACAGGCCATGGGTATAGGGTATACCACTTTACAAGGGACTTACAAGTAAATTAAATATGCTAATTGTGGATACACCAATGTTATCATGTTTAGGGGAGAAGCACATACACTTTTGCACTGCTTAGAAGTGGTAATGTGCCCAGAGTCCTAAGGCCAACAAAAACAGATCAGCAAAAATGAGGCAAAGCCAGCAAAATATTTGGGCGAAGACCACTCTAAGGCTGACAGGTCTAACAACTTCTAATTCTCATTCACATGACTTCTCCCTACATGTAGTGTACAGACAAATGAACAAACATTAGTACATCAACACATCTTCATAAACACATTTCTCTAATATGATAATTATAAGAAAAGAATGAGCATTCATTTTGTTGGCAAGTACCACTAAAGTGCCATCTAGAACCCAGTAAATGTTGCTCTGTTCACTGTTCAATTTCCTACTTGTTCTGCCTATTTGGCAGAGTTCTCTACCTCTAATATTCCGTAGCACAGGCAGAGTTTTCAACTAACTGTAACAAACACGAAATGAGCTACAGGAACATGCAGCAGGCCACTCTTGAACCATCCAAGTAACACACTCATTCTGCTGCTCCTTTTGTTCTAGAACCAACCAAATGGCAGACAATAGAGAAGTTTCTCCCAGGAGGAATTAGAGGGATTCCTCCATAAATATCCTTAATTGTACGGAGGACCAGAAACCTATTTGAGTAATGCAGCGCAGGTTCAAACCTGGCAAGACCTCACCATATGCTCTGGTTCAGTAGGTGGTCAAACTAGTATTGCCTGGGAGTGCTGCAAGCGTTAGGAGACCTTTGGTGCTAGGATCTCCTTGTGGCACAGGATGTGCTAGGGGTATCCTCCACAACCCTTAAGTGGTACCCCAGGCTCTCCTCATTGCATAGAAGAGTCCTGAGAAAAGCTTGGCTGCACCTAAAAGGTTCAAATGGAGGCTCATGAGCAGCATTGAGGTGGAAGTCTTGACATATATAGTAAAATTAATATTTCATCTGTGCATTTAAATTTTGTACTTTAATGTTTCATTCTTAATTTGTCTGGTTGTCCTCTAAAATGTATAGTTGAAGGAATGTTATTAATCTAAATAATTAATTAAATGAACATTTAGGCCCTCATTACAACCCTGGTGGCCTAAGACCGCCAGGGTTGTTTTGGTGACCGTACCGCCAACAGGCTGGCGGTACATTTCACCATATTTTTACCGCGGCGCGGCAGTTTCCCGCCATAGATGTCCCGGCGGTTTTAATCCGCCAGGGCAGCGCTGCTTGCTGCGCTGCCCTGGGGATTATGACTTCCCTTCTAGCCAGCCTGTTCATGGCAGTAGAGACTGCCATGGAAAGGCTGACGGGAAGGGGAGTTGCGGGGCCCCCAGGCACAGCCCCACCCTGCTTTTCACTGTCTGCACAGCAGACAGTGAAAAGTGCGAAGGGTGCAACTGCACCCGTCGCACGGCCGCAACACCGCCGGCTCCATGAGGAGCCGGCTGCAATGTTACAGCCCACCTGGATGTTGTAATGCGGCTGGTGGGATTGCGGCCACATAGGCGGCCACTCAGCGGTTCAACCTTGGCGGGCGGCCTCCGCCACCCGCCAAGGTTGTAATGAGGGCCTTAGTATTTTTATATATTTTTATTTATCAGATAACATGTTGGCACACAGGAGCTTGTTGCACAAAAATCAAGTGTTTCTTCTAAAAGGTTCACATCATATTGTCATATGGTGTTACTTATTTAAATGAATGAGTTACTGTAACTCATGCAACCTATGCCAATTCCACCACATCAGACACACACCATACACAGTGTGAAACACTTGTCTTGGATATTCTGAATAGTAAAACACTCTCAGTGGTCATAGGGAAGTAATTCTTTATACAGTGTGTGCTCAGAAGTGTCTCCCATCACATGCCTACCTAAGATCCATGCAGGCTGCACCAATCAGCCATCAACTCTTGACCTTAAAATCATGGGTACCGTTAGAAATTGGGTTACTGGCTGACTGAGGTGTGAGTCCTGGTCAAGCAGCAGCCACAATCCTAGTCAGGCACAAGGCACAAGTAACCCCAAATTAAACTGTGCTTAAGGCCCTAGTAGCTTGGCACAGAAAAGTCAGGTTTAACTTAGAGGCAATGTGCAAAGCATTTGTCCAACACTTTAAACAGTAAAACAGTGAAAACACTACACAAAAAGACCCCACACCAGGTTAGAAAAACAGAGCACAATTTAATAAATAAAACAAGACCAAAATGAGAAAACGTCAATCAGTAGAACCAGAGTTCTCTTTTTTAAAGAATAAACTGCAATATTGCACCTAAAAGCATAAAGCACCAAGCGTGGTTATCTACTCGCGCTGGGTAGGGTCAAATCCAAAAGTTGAGTCCGACCACAATGAAGCACTGGTCGGATAGAGTCCCAGATTAGGGTATACCTTCTCAAGTTTTGTGCCAAGAGTCCCATTCGAGTGGAAGAAAGTTGCAAGGAGAACATTGCTGGCGGTGGTCAGAGTTGCCTGAGGAGCAGGCCGGGCATCGTGGGCGGGCAGGCCGAAGCCTCGCACTAGCGGTCCCCATGGGTTGACAATCCTTGGTAAATTAAGAGACAGACTTGCGGCTGCTCGTAATGATTTTCCATGCAAGCGCTGTGATTCCTGTGAGAAAGGGTCTGTTCACAGTCACGAAGAACCCAAAAGCTTGCATTAAAGAGATTAAGAGCTACACCAAGGGCCCAGGATCTGAGCGGCACCTCTTGGGGCTCAGCAACTTGTTGAAGGCTAGTACAGGAGCTGTGGGGAGTCTTTTATGTGTCTGAGGCTCAGATCAGGAGGCCAACATATTAGCCCTTTAAGACCTGGGTTCAAGATAGAGTTTCAGGTCCAGTTCTTCTCCAGGCAAGAGAGTAGCAGGCAGTAGGTCATCATAACAAGGCAGCAGCTCCTTCAGAGTAGCAGTCCATCAGAATGGCAGTCCTTTCAGCAGCACAGCAGTCTTTTTAGCAGCACAGCAGACCATCTTCCTGGCAGAGTATCCACAGGTCAAGAAGTATACTGAAATTGTGGTGCCTAAGGTCCAGTATTTATACCCTGGTACCCTGGTTCTGGAAGGTGGAAGAAACTTCTAAATAGTGGCTTTAAAGTGCATGGAATTCCCTGTCTCACCTGCTCTGGCTCCACACTGGCTGGGGTAACAATGCAGGTTTGTAAGTCCCTTTGTGTGTGACAGGACACAGCGTATTCATGTATAAATGAGGCTGTGTCTAGCTCCTCCCTCACAATGCCTTTACCATGCAAGTCTTTACCATGCATATGCCTTTACCAGACATGCCTTTACAACAAAATGGTAAGTATATAGCAGGTAAGTGTATATATATATATATATATATATATACTTGGGTAAGGGTGTTTTTAGGGTTTAGGGGTGGGTAAAGGTATTGGGTGGTAAGGATATTTTTAGGGTTTATAGGTGGGTAAGGGTACTGGGTGGTCAGGGTATTTTCATGGATTAGGGAAGGGTGGGGGTTTTGGGTGGTGAGGGTATTTTTAAGGCTGGGTGGTTAAAGGCATTTGAGTGGTAATGTTATTTTTAGGGTTTAGGGGTGGGTGAGTTTATCCGTATTTCACTAAATAAATAGATTTATCTCTTCATGTTCCTAACATGCTTTTTCCACTGCCGTCCCCTTGCAATCAACCACCTTTGACTTAAACACTATTTTTGTTCTTTCTCACTTTACAAAGACAGTTAACTTTTAACCCCAAAACTGTCCTTAGCTCTTTTTTCACTTTTAATTTTCTACATCATGGTGGGAGAGATGATGACAAAAGCTGTGCTGTGTTGTGCAAGGATTGATCAGTGAGCAGGACGCATGTGGGCTGTTGGTAGGGTTTGTGGTTGGGGTGGACCTTGTTGGCTGGTGTTGATCCTGCGTTGACTCAGCACGTGACGTGGCCTTCCTGCTTGAGGCAGGCCCGTAAAAAGGGCTCATATACCTTCCTTGTTAGAAATGGGGTCTTGGATTGGCACTCAGTTTGCACTCTGTCCAAGCAGGGACACTCAATCTAGTCAGGGCAATGGAGATACACACTTAGATAACCCCTGCTCACCCTCTTGTTAGCTTGGTACAAGCAGTCAGGCTTATCTCAAAGGCAATGTGTAAAGTGCTTGTTCTAACACACACAGTAATACATTGAAAACACTACAAAATAGACACCACACCAATCTGAATCAAACAAGATCCAAACATCAAAAATCCAACATACACAAATAAAGTTATGAATTTTTCCACAAAGTACCTGGTTTGCGTAAAAAATGAAGCTGCACCAGCGAGAGTGCATCGGAAAAATCAGCAATGTGTTGATTCCTTACTCGCAAGTGAGGCCGTGCGTCGTTTCTTCTCTGGTCGGGTAGGCGATGAGTCGTTTTTCTCTGCCGCAAGAGAGTGATGTGACGATTTCCAGACGAGGCACCTCGGATCTGTGCAGGCTTGCATTGATTTTTGATGCCCAGCGATGATGTGTGATAATTCCGGCCGCATGGTGATCGAAAACCGCGCTGGGTGGGGTTTGTGTCATTTTCAGCAACTGCAAGCTGGTGTTGCGCTGTTTCGCCAGCCGCGATGCAGGTGATGCGTCGTTTTCCCAACTGCAAAGCGGGTGGCATGATGTTTTTCAGCCTGGTTGCAGGTGGTGCGTCGAAAGTTTCCCTGCACGGCTTCCTGTGCATGGATTTCAGTCCTTGCTCTACCAGCCTCACCTTTCAAGGGCCCAGGGGCTGGATAGGCCACCACTTGTCAGGGCAGGAGGCTCATCAGAGAGTCCAGGTGCTGGCAGGGGAAGACTTTGATGGCCCTGAGACATCAAAACAGGAGGCAAGCTCAGTCCAAGCCCTTGGAGATTCATCACAAGCAGGAATATATCACAAAGTCCAGTCTCTCTCCTCTTTCAGGCAAAAGCAGCAACTGCAGGCCAACTCAGAAAAGCACAGTCACAGGCGAAGGGGCAGTACTCCTCCTCCAGCTCTTCAGCTCTTCTCCATGGCAGAGGTTCCTCTCGGTTCCAGAAGTAATCTAAAAATCTGGATTTTTCGGTCCACTACTTAAACCCCTTTCTGCATTTGGAGTAGGCAAACTACAAAGGATAGTCTCTGTTGTTCACAAGATCCTGCCTTGCCCATGCCGGGCTCCAGACTCACACCAGGGGGTTGGAAACGGCATTGTGTGAGGGAAGGAACAGCCCATTCAGTTATAAGTGACCACTCCTCCCGTCTCTCTAGCCCAGATGGGCCATCAAGATATGCAGACTACACCCCAGCTCCCTTTGTGTCACTGTCTAGTGGAGATTCACAAACAGCCAAACTGTCAGTCTGACCCAGACAGGGAATACACAAGCAGGCAGAGTCACAGAATGGTTTAGGCAAGAAAATGCTCACTTTCTAAAAGAGGCATTTTCAAACTGACAATTTAAAAACAAACTTTACCAAAAGATGTATTTTTGAATTGTGAGTTCAGAGACCCTAAACTCAACCTTTCTATCTGCTCTCAAAGGGGAACTGCAATTAAAAGTTATTTAAAGGCAGCCCCCATGTTAACCTATGAGAGAGATATGCCTTGCAACAGTGAAACCCGAATTTGGCAGTATTTCACTGTTAGCACATGTAAAACACATCAGTACATGTCCTACCTTTAACATAGACTGCACCCTGTCCATGAGGCTATACAGGGCCAACCTTAGGGGTGCCTAACATATATAAAAAAGGGAAGGTTTGGGTCTGGCAAGTGGGTACACATGCCAGGTCAAATTGGTAGTTTAAAACTACACACACAGACACTGCAGTGGCAGGGCTAAGCCATGGTTGCACGGCTACTCCTGTGGGTGGCACAACTAGTGCTGTAATCCCACTAGTAGCATTTTATTCACAGGCCCTAGGCACCTTGCGTGCACTTTACAAGGGGATTACTAGTAAATCAAATGTGCCAATCATGAAAAAGCCAATTACACATACATTTTACACAGGAAGCACTTGTACTTCGGCACTAGTCAGCAGTGGTAAAGTGCCCAGAGTACCAAAAACAGCAACAACAGAGTCCAGCACACAGTCAAAACATGGGAAGCAGAGGCAAAAAAGACAGAGGAGACCATGCCAAAGATGCCAGGTCTAGGATTCCTAATGGCCACAACACAATGCCTTGCATCTCCCTTCTTGAACATCTGAAGATATTACCAATGCAACTCCACTATGCCCTGAAGACATTTTCTTATGTTCTACAAGATGGAGGTCTGTCTGTACATAATCCTTCATGGTTTCTGGTAGGTGGGCATGTTGTTTAAGTACTTACCCATTTGACAACCATTCCCTACATAAAGGACCATTGATTGAATAACTAATCATGCTAGTGGATAAGACTTATCCATGCCAACCTGTTTCCCCCAAGCATAGCTGTCTGCCAATTCTAGTAGGTTGTCCATCATGTAGATGGTTGACATCTAGGAACTTTAGGAGGGGAACTGCAAAATGGAGAAGTCATCCTCACCAGAGGTTTCCTCTCCTTCAGATGATGGAGTGAAGACAGGCTGTAGGCTGAAGGGTGGCCGGGGATGAGTCCTGCTCAGATAGGCCGAGAATCTGTGGCTTTTTTAGTCATTGCCTCAGGACTTGCAAGCACCAGGAGATCCCTAAGAGGGATACTGCTGGCCAACAGGGAGAGTGTTTTTAGAGAAGTGTTCCTGCGTGGGACCAACAATCAACATTCTCTCTTTAACAGTGGAAGTCACAGAGATGACAGCTCTCCATTGCAAACCATCATAAACTCATTTATGGTGTGGCGTCATCATCAAGCTCCAGGTCCTCAGGAGTTGCAAGAGAATAGTAATGCAAATTGTAACGTAGGCATTAAAGACTGATTAAAAATCAAAAACAGACATGTATTTTAACTCTAAGCAAAGGATGACACTTTTGAAAAGATACTTGTAACCTTAAACTATCAATGATATTACCTATCTATATGTTATTACTTGTTATATAATTATTTGGTACTAGTTGTTTATATTGTGTCCTTACAAATGAGACATAGTGGTCTATTAACTGCTACTGCCAGTGATGCTTGCTTTGTGGATTGGTCCCTGGATGTCAGCTGCTAAATGAGGGTACTCAACTCATGGTGGAGGAGTTCACCTTGATCCAGCAGTTGTAGAAAAAAAGTAAAGATAAACTTCAGAACTGTGATAGGGGAATCAAATGGTATACATTTTTGGAATTCTATTACTGCGCATGTAAATGTGTGAGTGTGTGCATACATGGATGTGAGCTTGTTGAAATAAAGCATAATCTAAAGTCTACTGCAAAACAGCTCAGTCGGTTAATGCACTTTTTGTGGAACACTTCATGTCACAGGTTTCTATCCAAATAAACAGTTTAGTTTATGAATGAGCAGTGTTTAAGAGAGAGGTGTATCTTGTGCATTAGTGACAAATATATACAGCTGGTTGCAGAAACAGAAAAGAGAAAAAGATGGCAAAGAGAAAGAGAGAATTAAAGAGTAGAATTAGGAGAGGGTGAAGACTGCATATGAGAGTGTGTGTGTGTGTGTGAGCATGTTGGAGTGTGTCTCTTAAAAGCAATATTAACATGAAAATCTTGCAATATATGGTGTGATGAAGCTGCATAGAAAATGTGTTAACGTAGAAAAATGATGCACGCATTTGAAATGTGCCCACGGGGAGTGGCCACCAAATGTATACGAAGACTAATGAAAATTGTTAATTCTGAATTAATTGTGTACTAATGTTTGAATTTGTGTTAGCAGATCATAATTAGAGTTATGTATTACGAGTTGCTTATTAATTAAAGGGCCTTAATTTAGCAAGGGTCTGGGCCTAGCGGCCTGGCCTCATATTAAGCTGTATTTTTCTAACGTGCAATGTGCTGTTTTCCTAAAGGACACAAAGCTGTACTTTTCCAGTAGTTATGTGTGTGTAGCCGTAGTAAATTCTTTCTCATGAGAACCGACTTGTTCAAGGAGACGTTCTTGCTGAATGCAACAGTGTAATTCGTAACAAGTGCAATGTTACTGGAGTAGGAGAAAACAATGGAGACACTGACTGGAGGGCAAAGTGTAACTTTCCTTACCTGACATTCCAGCCGATGAAGACGTCAATAACATGGACCAATCTGCGACATGAGAACTGTGGTTTGTGGAAAACTCTGGCTAGATGCGTGAAGGATTATTGGACAGGGATACTGATGCACCAATTATTATCCAATGAGGAGTTAAGGGGTAATTAGACAGTTTTGATTTAACAGAGGGACCCAAGGAGAAACGAGAGACTTCACTTCACTCACTCACCGAGACTTTCACTTCTCTTGTTTTGTCTTATTATTTTAAACCGTCCTTTACCCGTTCCTATCTGATACTTACTTCTCCTCCATATGAGGGAAGATTCTGGGCCTGATTCCAACTTTGGAGGACGGTGTTAAACCGTCCCAAAAGCGACGGATATACCACCTACCGTATTACGAGTTCCATAGGATATAATGGACTCGTAATACGGTAGGTGGTATATCCGCCACTTTTGGGACGGTTTAACACCGTCCTCCAAAGTTGGAATCAGGCCCTCTATTCCTTGGCTATGCTATATCGAGACTTTGCCCCGTCCTATCTCTGCTGAGGGTGAAACGACTGATGTCCTGAGGACGAAGACTGATGCTGTTTGCTGATCTGTTGGATTGGTAACTATCTGATGCAAAACTGTAATTGTCTGTTTGCCTTTTCTTTCTAGGTACCAACTGCTATTTTGATAGAGGCCATAGTTAGATGTTTTCTAAATTTGTGCTTGCTAAAATGTTTTGCATGAAGCCCAACATGCTAATGCTAATTTGAGGTTAGTTAAGGGGTTCACAAATATCCTACGCAAATGGACAAATGACTGAGTTCTTGCTTTGTTGAATCATGTATTACTGAGACTTTGCTAAGTTGCTTCGTATTAATGATGTGCCTAACTACTGAATGAATATTCTCTATGCATTGATTAATCGTGTTTAATTGAAAATTAGTTGAGCTACTAATGAGAATAAATGCTAATGGGATTAACAGAGGTGATATTAGATTATAGAATACAAACAAAGAAGGGCTAATATGTCAGGAGTGTTTAGAGAAAAGTTGGTCCTGTGTACTGTACTCCCATCATAATTCCAAAAAAACAAACATACACAGTTCCAGCCAATAGACTAGTACAAATGTAAACAGTAAGTAATAGAGTCTATGAGTCTGCTCTTATTAGAACAAGAGCAAATGGCGACATGCTTCATCATCGGGCTCGAATGTTGCCTCACCTGAAATGTTCAGAGTAACTATCTATATTACAGATCACTTTCTTTGCCCCTTCTTGATCCTTGGTGGGAGCTGTCATTAAACATTGGACACTACTATGACCCTGTGTCCTTATTATTAATACTAATGTGTACATTATTGGACTGGCGATTGTCCACAATATACAAATTTTTGGGAAATGTTTGACTCGTGATTTAAGATTATTTTGACAATTTGAATTGACTAACAATATTCCATATAGTTATGGTGATTACCTGTGTCCTCATACTTAGGACTTTCTGTTATTGGACATGTTTGAGCCATGATTTAAGTTTGTCCTGAATAGTTTGAAAGGATTTATATTCCCTGAGATATTTATACTTGTTATGTATGACATGTCATCTATATCTATACTTAGTTGACTATACAAGCCTGGACCACTGATGCTTATCGCTATCCCGATGGGGCCCATCCTTTAATACAAGGAGGGTAAGGATTCATCCTCTGAATTGAGAGGAGTCTGTTTGATTTATATTTCACTGTGTGATACACTGCACATTAGGGTTTCTCACCGGAATGAGCTCACTGTGCACATGGTTATATTTGTATTTTGAGTCTGTTTTTTTGCAGGTTTTTGTGGTACGAAGAAATCCTGTATTGGGTTATAGCATGGGGATTAGGTACGTTTTTTGGTCCTGACGAATTGCACCGATCTTAACAGACATTTTTTGGGAGAAACATGTTGACCCCGATGATAGAAGTATAGTTAGTTCTGTACTCTAACTCTTCACATTCCCCTAATTCAGGGACTGGCAGTTTTTTTGTTTCTGAGGGTGGACTAGACATTACTTCTAATCCTTACCCACACTCTGCTTTTAATCATGACAGGGGTCTGGGTTGATTAAATACGATATTTCCAGACCTCTAGCCATTTTTATTTTCACATACCCATATACCAATCACACATACTAGCACTCAACTACCGGCATTCTTTACACTCAAAAGATCTCCGGCAAAGAGCCCCCACGAGGGGCCCGCCCGTCAGGCTTTGCAGTGCCGGCCTGACGAGGAGCAAAAGCCCGATGATGAAGCATGTCACCATTTGGTGAGTGAGGGCTCTTGTTCTAATAAGAGCAGACTCATAGACTCTATTACTTACTGTTTACATTTGTACTAGTCTATTGGCTGGAACTGTGTACTTTTGGATATTAGATTATAACCAATAGGGAAATAAATGTCCTAAAACGTAACAAAATTGGTGTGGTTATTCATGACTGAAAGGTCATGTGGTGTTCAACTTATTGACTCTTATTGACTGTTATTGATTAGCTTGTTGATTAGCTATTGAAATTATTGATTGAGGTATTGATCTATTGACTTGTGATGCCAAAGAGACATCCCGTAATGGGAAGTCTCCGAACGTGGTCCAAAGGTTCATCGACCTAAACATGTCTCCTTGTAAGTTTACTTATCAAGGCTCTGACGCACTAACAGTTTTTGGTAGCAGAGGTGATGGTTTGGCCCTTTGGGGTCCCAGTACGAAAGATCACAGTTTGATAACTTTTTTGGTAACAGTGCGGATGGTTTGGCCCTATGATGCAAATTGGAGAGATGATGTGCCCCTAAGTCCCAAATGACTTTCCTGGAATCTCGGAGCTTGCTGAAGGAAGTTTGAGTATGTTCTCGGCGTTCTAGTGATAGTGTGAATGAAGTAGGTTTTGCGCTTGCACAGCTTATGCATACCGCAGGTGAATTGTGAAGTTCGTGAGAATTTAGGCCAGATGATGATGTTTTAGTAGGAGTGTGCGTACTCCGCAATGTGAGAGTAGGGAAGTCGGCGAACTTCATGTGAGTGTGGCGCTTTGTGCTCAAAAATTGTCCACGTGGTTGTTGATGATGTACAGACCCTGCGTGGTCTAAGACTCCGGAGTATATTGATAAAGTGTATGAGACACTTGGTTCATGTTGTAATTTGCGCGATTTAATAGGTCGATGGTGAAATCGCCGAGTCGAGTTTGAGTCAAAGTGAGTGAATGAAAAACTTCAATGGAGATTTGGTGAGTTCTAGAGTGCACTAGAACAATAATCCATTGACAAGTCCAGAGTAAAATTTGTGGGTCAAATTTTGCTTGCGAGTGCAGGATCTGAGAAGGAGAGAGTAGCGGCCGAGGCTAAGCGAAATCTCTGTAAAGTTCTGAAGCAATTGTGTTACCCTTTCCTGTAGTAAACAAGCAAATTTGAGTTTTTTTTTTTTTGTTTGGTGCTCGCATTATATTGCATTAGTTTTGTGTGAATTTGAGAGTGGGAGGACAAGCGGCAAGACGTTGTCAGCCGCAGTGTGTGTGAGTGTGACATCATTGGAGCCACGCTGGGATACGTTGGTTAGTGAGAAGGGTCGCGCACGGATTGGCAGCCGTCTGTGAGAGACAATTGGTTGAGAAGGTAGGCGAAGAGAGTTCTGGGAACTAAAGTCGCTTCCTGATTCGATTGTGAACCAAATAAAAGACATAAAAATGAAATCTTTCAAGGCTTTAAAGAGCGCTTTGAGGGGAGACGTATACATTACAGTGAGTGTAGGGGAGGTCACACCGCCGGAGGATACAACTTATGCTGTGATGGAGGAAAAGGGTGTTGCGCCATGTCTTTGGCTAAAGCAATGGTGCAATGCTACAGAGAAAGAAGGGTGTTTGGTGTTTCCGGAGCACAGAACGTTCAATTTGAGGATTTTGGAAAATTTGGGGAGGGTGCTAAATGAGCGGAAGCCACTGCCGAGGCCAGCACAGTTTGAGGCGCTAGCGATTTGGGAACTGATGGCCATACGACAACAGCAACAGAAATTTGAGAGGAGAATGAGGAAAGCAGAAAAGACACTAGCGGAGGCTAGGTGGGATAGTGCACAGAGAGTTTGGAGGAGAGAAAAAATAGATGGAGTTAGGCTGTTTCCAGCCATAGCTCAAGAAGGTGAAGACAAAGGGGGGAAAGCCACTTGTAAGACTGACAAAAGTCCCTCCAAAGACAAAGAGGCTAAGAAGCCCTGGTCAGAGGTAGATGACTCAGACGATGATGAGTTCCTTAATCAGTTACTGAATGACCGACCACCGCCATATGCGATAGCTGACAATAGGCCGAGTACTAGTACATGTCCTGCAGGTTCGACCCAAGACAAGGTGGCAACGACTCCGATACAGGCTAATCCTGTCTTGACACCAGTTCCGGTGCAGAGTAGTTTTAGCATGTCCACTGCTCACAGTATGCAATCTCAGCTGCAACCACCACAGTTTCAGAGACTTTACCCTGATGTCCCAATCTTAGAGACTACAACAAATCTGATGGTGCCGACAGAGCAGGAATATGCAGGACCAAAGTATATTCAGACTGATCCCACTCCACCTTTACTTCCCCAGGAACAGCAGCATATGATTCTGAATTATACTTCGGTTATGGGGCCGCAATCAAACATGGCACCAGTGATGAACCAGAATATGGGAGTTAAGAATCTACAAGTTTTGGGGAACAGACAGACATCAGCCACCATATCTTTCCCCTTTACAGTTGGTCCACCAGTACCATTGTATGCGCAAGCGAAGCCTAGTGTATGCGATCAAGGTGTAATGACTCAAGAGATGACAAGAGGGGGGTTCGTAGGAAGCTCCCAAGGAACGATTCTAGTGGAACCGACATTTGAAGGATCTAGATCCCTGTTAGACCTCAGTCCAATTGAGGCTCCTCCAGAGGCCATGAGACAGACAGGTTCGAGACTGTTAACTCCGCAGATCTTCAGTGCGAATATACTGCAGATGCCTTTAGTCCAGACTGGGAATATATAATTCCAAGGTCTAACAGCACAACAGCTGACCGATTGGTTTGACAAGCTTAATACACCACAGACTGCTCCTGTAGCCGCAGGATGAACGGAAGGCGAAGATCACCTGAATTTTGTGAGGTTGGGCATGAAAGCAAATGAACTTGTTGAAGAGAGCATGGGAATGAACAGGTTAGAGTCATACACGGAAGCAGAATTGAGATACTTGTGTCCAAAGATAACTAGGGAAGTGAGCAGAGTGCACCAGAGGTTGGCAAACTTGGCAGATAAGTACGGCATAGATTTAGAAAATACCAAACATCTGAAGAGGAGTTACAGGTTAGATTTTGAGCCTAAGGATTTTGAACACATGAGGTCTACTGGGATGAAGGCACACCTTAAAGAGATACTGCAGAGTGCACAAGTTTGGGGAGCCTTAGAAAAGTGGTAAGGCAGATGGTTAAAGAAAAGAGTCAAGAGGAAAAGTGACTGCATAGGGCAGCCAGCAAAAGACTTTTACGGATACCGGTACGGTGAAGATGTTACCAATGAGAGAGACAGCCGGAGGGGTTCTTGTCCATGTGCCGTGGACTAGAGGTGACATTCTGTTGTTTACGAATGACTTTCCCAGGCTGAGGGAAAAGCCAATAGAGTGGTGTCAGCAGACGGACAGGTTTGTGAAGCTTGAGAAATGCCTTTGGGAAGACCTGAATACTCTCTTTGAGATCATAGTCCCAGCTGATTTGTGGCGTGAGTGCAAGAGGGGCGTGGATTGGCCGACCGAGGAACCGGCAAGGGACAGAATAACAGGAGCACCGTCTCCTGAGGTGATGAAGTATTACAATAAGGTGATTGAGTTTCTGAAATTGAGAGTTTCATCGAAGAATATTGATTGGCAAAACATTGATCGGACGGCTCAGGAAGCCAAGGAGTCGATACATGCCTAGTATGAGAGGTTTTTGAAGGCATTCAAGCACTACAGTGGTACAGAGGTTGTTGAGGTGAAGGAAATGAATCACCTTGTGTTTAGGTTTGTTGAAAGGTTGAGACCTGAGATTAGCTAGATGATTGAGAGTCACTTGATTTGCTGGCAAGGAAAGCCGATTGACGAGGTATTGCAGTATGCGAAGTACTGTAGTGACGAGAATGAGTTAAAGCAGAGAAGGTTAAAAGAGAAAGCGATGGTGATGCAAATTAAGGCAGCACAGTCAGGGATGCAGGGAGGTTGTCTACTACAGATGGTGCAACAGCAGCAAGGAAACAGGATGTTTCAGGTGCAAGTGAGCGGTAGAGGTTGAGGAGGTTTTGTGAACCGAAGCCCAGATTTGAACACTGTAGTAGTTCAAAACGATGTACAGGGAATGAAGATGTTACCTTGTCATGCTTGCGGGGTCGTTGGACATTGGAAGCGGGAGTGCCCGATAATGGTGCAGGAGGGTGTTGTTCAACAAAGCAATGATGTCAGTTCATTCCAAAATGTGAAAGGACCGAGGCTGAGAGGTCCTAATCCAAATTTTCAGGATAATGTGAATCAAATGCAGGGTTTTCAATCCATGCAGCAGGTGCAGATGCCACGTGTACAGCCGATGCAAGTGCCTTTAGTGCCAATGGAACACCAACAGGTGATGCTTCCTCAACAGGTCACAGGTCAAAGGATGAGTCAAAATAACAGTGCAACAGTTCCCATTGCGTGGTGAGAATGGAATAAACGATGAATGGTCGGATGAGAGTTCAGATAGTGAGGAGTGTAGGCTTGCAGCGTCCTTCGAGGTAGACCTGAAAGGGCCCTATGTTCAGGGGAAGGTAATGGGTCACAAGGTTTCATTCTTGGTTGACACAGGAGCTATGCGCTCTACAGTCAGAAGTGCAGAGGTTCCGAAACTGCCCTTTTCGGGACTTACAGTTAAGGTAGTGGGAGTAGCAAACCAACTCCTGACTAACCCGATCACAGATCCGGTTCAGGTTGAGCTTGGCACCTTCTAGGGATTGCACCGATTTGTGGTTTGCGATTCAAGTCCTGTGTCCTTACTGGGAAGGGACTTAGGCCCGTATTTATACTTTTTGACGCTAAACTGCGCTAACGCAGTTTAGCGCCAAACATTTTTGCGCCGGCTAACGCCATTCTGAAGCGCCATGCGGGCGCCGTATTTATTGAATGGCGTTAGCCGGCGCTAGCAGACCGGCGCTGCCTGGTGTGCGTGGAAAAAAACCACGTACACCAGGCAGCGCCGGCGTAGGGAAAAATGGCGTTAGGGCGTCTTAAAAATGGTGCAAGTCAGGTTGACGCAAAAAAATCGCCTCCACCCGATTTGCGCCATTTTTTACGACACCCAGACGCCATTTACATGACTCCTGTCTTAGTAAAGACAGGAGTCATGCCCCCTTGCCCAATGGCCATGCCCAGGGGACTTCTGTCCCCTGGGCATGGTCATTGGGCATTGTGGCATGTAGGGGGGCACAAATCAGGCCCCCCTATGCCAAAAAAAAAAATAAAAAAAAAAATTATTTATACTTACCTGAACTTACCTGAATGTCCCTGGGATGGGTCCCTCCATCCTTGGGTGTCCTCCTGGGGTGGGCAAGGGTGGCAGGGGGGGTCCCTGGAGGCATGGGAGGGCAGCTGTGGGCTCATTTTGAGCCCACAGGTCCCTTAACGCCTGCCCTGACCCAGGCGCTAAAATCCGGCGCAAATGCGGGGTTTTTTGCCCCGCCCACTCCCGGGCGTGATTTTTGCCCGGGAGTATAAATACGACGCATTTGCGTCGCAGTCATTTTTTTAGACGGGAACGCCTACCTTGCATCTCATTAACGCAAGGAAGGCGTTCACGCAAAAAAATGACGCTCTTTCCTCATACTTTGGCGCTAGACGCGTCTAACGCCAAAGTATAAATATGGCGTTAGTTTTGCGCCGAATTTGCGTCGAAAAAAACGACGCAAATTTGGCGCAAACGGAGTATAAATATGCCCCTTATTGTGCAAGACAAGGTGTTCAATCACCTGTTCCAATGAAGGGATTGAGGTCCAGACAAATAGTGATGATGAAGGAGAGGAACAGGTTCCAGAGCCTGAAACTGACACCACAGATGAGGAATATCCTCTGATTAACTTCTTCCCAATGTTCACAGTGACTGATCTCCCGGCAGACTTGCAGGGAACAGTCCAAGAGAAAGTGTGGGATTTGACAGGGAAGGAAGTAGGGCTGATAAAAGGAGTAGAACCAGTTAAAGTCAGTGTGAAGCCAAATGTTGCATTTCCCCAGATACCTCAGTATCATATGGCGCAAGATGTCCTTATAAAGGTTGCGCCATTGATTGCAGACTTTGTTAAACAGGGAGTCTTGAAAGAAGTGATGAGCAGTCCATGTAATTCACCAATAACGGGACTGAGAAAGCCTTGTGGGAAAGTTCGGATTGTCCAAGATTTGAGAAAAATCAATGACATAGTGGTGAAATGCTGCCCAGTGGTGCCAAATCCAGCTGTGATTATGTTTCAGATTCCATGTGATGCAGAGTGGTTCACAGTAATTGATCTGTCCCAAGCGTTCTTTTCTGTGCCTCTTCATGAGGACTGCCAATTTCTCTTCAGTTTTAAATTTGTGGACAAAGTTTACAGTTGGTGTCGAATTCCTCAAGGGTTTTCCGAATCACCTTCCATATTCAATCAGATATTGAAAAAGTATTTGGAGTCATTGGTGTTGCCTTTTCAATCGACTCTAGTGCAGTACGTTGATGATTTGCTGATCGCTTCCAAAACAAGGGACGATTGCAAGTATGATTCAATTGCCTCACTGAATCACCTGGGAAAAAACGGACACAAGGTGTCCCCACAGAAATTGCAATATTGCCAGAAAGAGGTGAAGTACTTGGGTCATCAAATTGAGAAGGGGTCGAGGAAGTTATCCAGGAAAAGAGTAACTGCACTGTTACAGATGAATCCCCCAACAACACAGAGAGATGTTAGGATGTTTCTAGGAATGGTGGGTTACCATTGTCAGTGGATCCCGAATTTCTCAGTCATCTCAAGGCCATTGGTGAGACTGACGGTCAAAGAGGGGCCGGATGTCATAGTGTTCGTAGAGAAGGAAATGAAAGTGTTTGCTGAGTTAAGAGAGAGCATGTGCAGGGCTCCATCTTTAGGTATGCCTGATGAACGTGATGCATGTTCTTTGTCTGTCCCGACACAGGTCCATGGAGGTATAAACCGACCAGTAGCATATTTTTCAGCTACTTTGGACCCAGTTGCAGCAGCCTTACCGGGTTGTCTGCGTGCTGTAGCAGCAGTAGGACTAAGCCTCACACAGTGTGACGTCATAGTGATGGGACATCCTATAACAGCCATGGACCCTCACTCAGTTGAGCTCCTGTTGACCCGAACTAAAACGCAGCACATGAAAGATGCAAGATTGACAAAATATGAGACGATTATATTGGGGTCACCAAATTTAACGTTGAAAAGATATACAGTGTTGAACCCGGCAACTTTGCTACCAAGTGAAAATACAGAGGTTGAAAATGTAGAAGATGTAGAACATGATTGTCTTGAGGTAACAGAAATGTGCACCAAACAGAGGCCTGATATTAAAGATACCCAATTTGAAGAAAATGACCAAATTATCTTTGTCGATGGCTCATGTTTGAGGGACTCAGTAGGAGTGCTAAGAGCCGGATATGCTGTATGCACGATTTCTGGTATCCTAGAAGTGTCTTGGCTTCAAGGAGTATATTCTGCTCAAGTAGCTGAACTGGTTTCTCTTACTAGAGCTTGTCACGCTTCTGCCCAGTTGAGAGTGACTATCTATACTGATAGCAGGTATGTGTAGGAGGCTGGCCTGGCTTATAGTGGGTCCCTTGTGGTACTTACACGTTGTGCCAGGTCCAGTTATCCCTTATAAGTAGATTAGAGGTGTTCTAGCAGCTTAGGTTGATAGAGGTAGCTATAGCAGAGCAGATTAGGCTGAACTAGGAGACATGCAAAGCTGCTACTATACCACTTATGTCACTCAGCACTATATCATAAGAAAACACAATACTCAGAGTTACTTAAAATAAGGGTACTTTATTTTAGAGACAATATGCCAAAAGTATCTCCGAGGATATACTCCCTTAGGAGGTAAGTAATATACACAAAATATATACACACAAACCAAAATCAGGTAAGTAATAGTTAGAAAAGTAGTGCAAACAATGTAGAACACAAGAGAATGCAATAGGGAGAAATAGGCCTAGGTGCAAAAAAAATCATACACTCCAAAAGTGGAATGCGAACCACAAATGGACCCCAGGCCTAGTGTAGTGTGTAGAAGGTCGCTGGGAGTGTAAGAAAACACTAAGGGTGTCCAAGATACCCCACCCCAAGACCCTGAAAAGTAGGAGTAAATTTACCCTACTACCCCAGAAAGACAGTAAAGACGAGATAGGGGATTCTACAAGGACAACAACTGACTGCAACACACTGAAGATGGATTCCTAGACCTGAGGACCTGTAAAGGAAGGGGACCAAGTCCAAGAGTCACGCAAGTGTCCAGGGGGAGCAGGAGCCTACTAAACCCCGGATGAAGGTGCAAAAGGGCTGCCTCTGGGTGGAAGAAGCTGAAAATTCTGCAATAACAGAAGCAGCCAGGAACTTCTCCTTTGGTCAGAAGATGTCCCATGGTGTGCTGGAGGAGGCAGAGTTGTTTCCATGCAGAAAGACCGCAAACAAGCCTTGCTAGCTGCAAGAGTCGCAGTTGAGGATTTTGGGTGCTGCCAGGGCCCAGGAAGGACCAGGAGGTTGCCCCTTGGAGGAAGAGACAGAGGGGGCTCTCAGCAACAAAGAGAGCCCACGCAGAAGCAGGCAGCACCCGCAGAAGCACCTGAACAGGCATTTAGAATATCTGAGGATGACGATCGACTAAGAACAACAAAAGAGGGTCCCATGACGTCAGAGTCCAACTCAGCGAGTTGGGCAATGCAGGACGGAGTGCAGGGGACCTGGGCTAGTCTGTGCACAAAGGAAGTCTTGCAAAAGTGCAATGAAGCCCGAGCAGCTGCAGTTCACGCAGTACACAGGATTACTGTCTGGCATGGGGAGGCAAGGACTTACCTCCACCAAATTTGGACAGAAGGGCCACTGGACTGTTGAAGACACTTGGACCCAGCTCCTGTGTTCCAGGGACCACACTTGTCAGGATGAGAGGGGACCCAGAGGACCAGTGATGCAGAGGTTTGGTGCCTGCATTGGCAGGGGGAAGATTCCTTCGACCCACGGGAGATTTCTTCTTGGCTTCCAGTGCAGGGTGAGGCAGACAGCCCTCAGAGTATGCACCACCAGGAAACAGTTGAGAAAGCTGGCAGGATGAGGTGCTACAATGTTGCTGGTAGTCTTCTTGTTACTTTGTTGCGGTTATACAGGCATCCTGGAGCAGTCAGCGGGCGATCCTTGGCAGAAGTCAAAGAGGGAAGTGCAGAGGAACTGTGGTGAGCTCTTGCATTCGTTATCTGGTGAGATGCCCACAGGAGAGACCCTAAGTAGCCCATAGAGGAGGATTGGCTACAGAGAAAAATAAGCACCTACCCGGAGGGGTCTCTGACATCACATGCTGGCACTGGCCACTCAGAGCTGTCCATTGTGCCCTCACACCTCTGCATCCAAGATGGCAGGGGTCTGGGACACACTGGAGGAGCTCTGGGCACCTCCCCTGGGAGGTGCTGGTCAGGGGAGTGGTCACTCCCCTTTCCTTTGTCCAGTTTCGCGCCAGAGCAGGGCTGAGGGGATCCCTGAACCGGTGTAGACTGGCTTCTGCAAGGAGGGCACCATCTGTGCCCTTCAAAGCATTTCCAGAGGCCAGGAGAGGCTACTCCTCCCAGGCCCTTCACACCTATTTCCAAAGGGAGAGGGGTGTAACACCCTCTCTCAGAGGAAATCCTTTTTCTGCCTTCCTGGGACAAGGCTGCCCAGGCCCCAGGGGGGCAGAAACCTGTCTGAGGGGTTGGCAGCAGCGGTAGCTGCAAAGGAGACCCCGGAAAGTTAGTTTGCCAGTACCCGGGCTCTATGCTGGAGACCCGGGGATGCATGGAATTGTCCGCCCAATACCAGAATGCTCCATGATCCTAGACATGTTACATGGCCATGTTCGGAGTTACCATGGTGACACTACATATGGGTATTGACCTATATGTAGTGCACACGTGTAATGGTGTCCCCCGCACTCACAAAGTCTGGGGAATTTGCCCTGAACAATGTGGGGGCACCTTGGCTAGTGCCAGGGTGCCCACACACTAAGTAACTTTGCACCTAAACTTCACCAAGTGAGGGTTGGACATATAGGTGACTTATAAGTTACTTAAGTGCAGCGTAAAATGGCTGTGGAATAACGTGGACACAGTGGCAGGCCTGTGTAAGTATTGTCTGAGCTCCCTATGGGTGGCAAAAGAAATGCTGCAGCCCATAGGGATCTCCTGGAATCCCAATACCCTGGGTACCTAGGTACCATATACAAGGGAATTATAAGGGTGTACCAGTGTGCCAATGAGAATTGGTAAAATGAGTCACTAGCCTGCAGTGACAATTTTAAAAGCAGAGAGAGCATAAACACTGAGGTTCTGATTAGCAGAGCCTCAGTGATACAGTTAGGCACCACACAGGGAACACATACAAGGCATACTTTATGAGCACTGGGGTCCTGGCGAGCAGGATCCCAGTGACACAGGCAAAAACAAACATACATACAGTAAAAATGGGGGTAACATGCCAGCAAGATGGTACTTTCCTACAGTATGGATTCGGAATTGTCCATGACTTTAGCCAACTGTGGTCACAGAGGGGTTTCTTGACCTCTTCTGATTCGCCAGTGAAAAATGGTGAGAGAATTAAGGAGTTGTTGAACGCTATTCAGTTACCTCATGAAATTGCCGTGGCGAAATGCAGTGCGCACCTGAAGTCACAAGACTTTGTTTCAATGGGAAACGGATATGCGGATCAAGTCGCCAGGTTCTGCACATTGAACTGTATATCATTTAAGGATCAGTGGGAATTATTGCCTGAAAAAGAAAATGAGACATGCACAGGTTATTCATTGAGGGTGATTGACACGTTAGAAGAGTTGAGATTGTTGAAGGGACGTGCCAGCAAAGATGAGAAGCGTTCTTGGGTTAGGATGCAATGCGTGCAAAGGCCAGATGATTTGTGGGACTCAGATGAAGGGAAAATGGTCTTACCGAACAGTTTTCTGTCACAATTTGCAAGGTTTTACCATGGTCAAGCCCATATTGGGAGGGATGCCATGATTAGGTTGTTCAAAATTGACTGGTTTAACCCGAAGTTCAGACAAGCTGCAGAGATGATTTGCCATAGGTGTGTCATCTGCCAACAGATGAATGCGGGGAAAGGGACAGTGGTGAATTTGAGCCACACTGGGAGAGCTGGAGGTCCATTTAGCAGAATGCAGTTGGATTTTATTGAGATGCCCGTGTGCGGAGATTTGAGATATGTGTTGGTGATTGTGTGTATCTTTAGTCATTGGATTGAAGCGTACTCTACATGCAGGAATGACAGTCTCACGGTAGCAAAGCTGCTGCTTAGGGAGTTGATACTACGTTTCGGGTTTCCGATCTCTTTAGAATCAGATAGGGGAAGTCACTTCAACAACGAGGTGGGTAAACTATTGTGTGCAGCATTGAACATTGAGCAGAAGTTGCATTGTAGTTACCGCCCTGAAGCATCAGGGCTAGTGGAGCAGATGAATGGTACCCTGAAGTCGAGAATGGCAAAAATGTGTGCAGCCATGAATTTGAAATGGCCCGATGCATTACCTTTGGTGTCAATTTCAAAGAGAAATGCACCAAACAAGAAAACAGGATTGTCCCCTAATGAGATTCTCATGGGCCGAGCTATGAGACTTCCCGTAGTTCCTGCGAATGCTCTTGTGAATATCACGGATGATATGGTGTTGGACTACTGCAAGGGTCTGGATGATGTGGTCCGCTCTTTTTCTCACCAGGTGGAAGCTACCACCCTGCCACCGATAAACGATCCAGGACACAACCTGAGAGCTGGTGACTGGGTTGTCATCAAGAAACACGTAAGGAAGACGTGTTTGGAGCCACGTTGGAAGGGGCCATATCAAGTGATACTAACGACTACTACTGCTGTGAAGTGTGCGGGAATTCCGAACTGGATCCATGCCAGTCACACGAAAAAGGTGACGTGTCCAACTGATGAGGAAGATGAGTTGTTGAAAGTACCAATAATAGAAAAGGAAGTCTCAGGGACGGAGAGTGATCGAAGGGGAACTCAGACAGAAGGAGAGCCCGTTGAGGACGGTTTGGTCACTCCAGTAAGAGATGAAGGAGAAGAGATCCAGAGGGGTGACGGTGAGCCTATCTAAACAGAGACAACAGGAGAGCCTAATCATACGGAGGTTCTCCCAGAAGCAGACGGTTATGGAAATGAGCTAGAGCATTTGACAGACCCAGAAGGTGAAGGAGTTGAGGTGCAAGAGAGTCGGAGTGTCCAAACTCCTCCTGAGCAGATTGCAGGACCATCAGGAGAAAACAACATAGAGCCAAGAGAGGGCGAAGGGTTGCCACAGGAAAGATTGAAGACTGGAGAGATACTGAAAGGAGACAAGTGGCCAGAGTTGCAAGTGAAAAAGGGAGTAGTGGTTGTCGAAGATACAATAGAGGAAGAGGTTGATACAACAAGGAGATAAGATTTAAGTGAAGGAGAGTTACAAGGTGATCGCAAGTTGAAAAGAATAAGAGTAGCAAACAGAAGGTACGCAGGTCCTGAATGGGCGTATGCAACAACAGCTGAATGGCAACAAGAGTTCTTGGCCTTTTGCTTTGATCGAGAGACTTCAGGTCAGTACTTTGGCACCTGAGTCTGACTGGAGAGATTGAAATTGGTATAAAGATCAAATTGAAATTGAGAAACTGAGAAAAGAGACTGAGAATTTACCGGATGAGACTTTGAAAACCTGAATTGACTTTTTTGAAACTCGATTCTGACAAGCTGCTAACCTGAATTGACAAAGATCCTGGGAGTGAAACTAAGAGCTGTAAATAATTGCTGAAGAAAGACTTTCGCTTGTTTGGCTTTTGCTGCAAGAGAAAACAAAAACAAAAAAGAAAAGAAGAAAAATTCATTCTAACCGTCCTCTGTTGTTTGAATGAACCATCCTTCACTTTCTGATTCTTTACAGATCATGGCTGACATTAGACAGGATAATAGAGGGGGTAGGCGCTGTAAATATTTGGGTGTGGGTTTAGGTGTCATGTGTGTAACACTCATTATGGTTGTGGGTATGACACTAATGGATAAGAGTGGGACTAACAATGCTACAATCCGTGAGACTACCACTGCACTAACCGCTTGGGAAAAGGTTTGAACTGGATACAAGATATTTGCGTGAGGGAGCTAATGCAAAAGGGGAACTATCTACTAACGTTTTCTATTGCTTGCTGAGTGAGTATGTTGACACAATGGATGCTAAGGATTGCTTTGTGTGCACACAGATTTAAGTTTTGGTACAAGAGGGGGTTACCTATCATAGTCTGCCACTAACTTATGGGATAAGTTGTAGTCTGTTACTAACAAGATTCTATGACCAGGAAGAGATTCAGTACTTTTACTCAAACTATGATCTCGTATTTTCTTACGTGCCTATAATAGAGTATTTGAGTGGGGTTGCTAGGTACTATAGTATAGAATTAGTAAAAAGGGTCTTTGAGTCAACATTAACGATTAGTACATCTTGTGCACACCGCAATATTTTGACATGCTTGCTTACACCTGTAGAGAAAAGCTTTTTAGATCACACGGAAGATAGGAGGAGGGCATTAAAAGGTAAATTAGAGAAAGGACTGCAGTAGCGGGGCTTTTGCTACTAGTGAAGGTTATTGTGTAATTGGAGAACAAGGGAAGCTAGCTTTAGATGCATTACATGTAGGGAAGCTTTGCATATCTAGGCCGAAATCATATTATGACAATGTGTTTGTGGGTATGAGTGAATGTAAGCATGTGTTTTTGTTTTAGAGTAAATGGACGTTCATGTTAAATGGACAGGATCCCAGGGATCTATTACATATGTGGGCTTAATGCTTATTACCGTCTCCCAAAGGGATGGTATGGGACATGTTATTTGGGAATAGTTTTCCCAAAGATATGTCAACTTGACGATTTGAAAAGGTTTCCGAAATTGTCTGAATTACATTGTACTAGACAGAAGAGAGAAACTGCTGCTGGTGTAGTAAGAGACATATTTTGGGAAATAATTCCTTCAGTGGGAGTTATCTTAAACTCCATAAAGATTCAAAAGTTGTCTACTATTGTGGATAACATGCTGAGAAATTTTTCAGGGGCCATACTCCTGATGGATACTGAACCTGCTGCGGAGAGGGCTATGACTCTTCAAAACAGGCTTGATTTAGACATTCTTTTAGCAAAAAATGGCGGAGTTTGTAAGATGCTTAATGAGTGTCATTGTTGTGCATATATACCAGATAATAGTAATGAGATTAGAAGTATGCTTACTAACTTGACTAGGGATAGTACAGACTTGAAGGAATTGAAAGAACCAGGTGTTTGGGAAAAGGTTGGCAAAGGATTTGCTTCAGTGGGAAATTGGCTTAGTAACATTTGGCATGGGATATTGTCTAAAATAATACAGGGGATATTGATTGTTATAGCTTGCCTATTTGGATTGTGGGTGGCATGCAAAATTAGTAAAAGAAAAAAATTAAAGATGGCGAAAAATAATAAGAGGAGGGAAGAAAAACAAAGGGAAAAATTATTTAGGGCAAAATCAAAGGGGATGCCAAAAAGGGAAGAAATTGAGTTGAGGGAATTTTAGGATGTAAAATTTGTGGGAAGGTTTTGTTTGATGACAAGTCATCAGAGGAGGGATTGTTGGAGTGTCTCTTAAAAGCAATTATTAATATGAAAAGCTTGCAATATATTGTGTGATGAAGCTGCATAGAAAATGTGTTAACGTAGAAAAATTATGCACACATTTGAAATGTTCCCACGGGGAGTGGCCACCAAATGTATACGAAGACTAATGAAAATTGTTAAATCTGAATTAGTTGTGTACTAATGTTTGAATTTGTATTAGCATATCATACTTAGAGTTATGTATTACGAGTTACTTATTAATTAAAGGGCCTTAGCTTATCAAGGGTCTGGGCCTAGCGGCCTGGCCTCATATTAAACTGTATTTTTCTAATGTGCAATGTGCTGTTTTCCTGAAGGACATGAAGCTGTACTTTTCAGAAGTTATGTGTGTGTGGCCGTAGTAAATTCTTTCTCATGAGAACCGACTTGTTCAAGGAGACGTTCTTGCTGAATGCAACAATAAAATTCGTAACATGTGTAAGGTTACTGGAGTAGGAGAAAACAATGGAGACACTGACTGGAGAGCAAAGTGTAACTTTTCTCACCTGGCATTCCAACCAATGAAGACGTCAATAACATGGACCAATCCGCGACATGAGAACTGTGGTTTGTGGAAAATTCTGGCTAGATGCGTGAAGGATTATTGGACAGAGATACCGATACACCAATTATTATCCAATGAGGAGCTAAGGGGTAATTAGACAGTTTTGCTTTAACAGAGGGACCCAAGGAGAAACGAGAGACTTCACTCTTATTATTTTAAACCATCCTTTACCCGTTCCTATCTGATACTTACTTCTCCTCCATATGAGGGAAGGTTCTATTCCTTGGCTATGCAGGGTTGTGGAATTCCTATCGCCCGACGCCCGGGACATCTTGTTTGGGGTCAAGGGCAACAAGTTTTTATGTTTACTTTGTCCTTGGGACAAGTAGGCCCAACCCCCTGCAGCTCAAACCCTTTGGCTGCCTGATTACAGAGAGTGGAACTCTCTGCAGTTAAGGTAATGTGTTTCCAAAAGATAATGCTGTTCGAACTTGTATTTATGGTTCATTATTTGAAAGCCTTCATTATTAGGGTGAGTGCTGTAAATAAATGTTTTAAGGTCACACTTCACTACGGACGTTGGTTCCAGTACCAACAAAAAAAAAACTTGTATATACATGTTTGAAAAGTTTAGGCTATGAGGCTAAGTATAATGCTCCCAGAATGCTCTCTGATTATTTGCAAATGAAGTGTCATTTAGTAAAATGTGTTGATGCATGCTAGGATTTCCCAAAAATATTTCTAATGGAAAATCAGTGTAACCATTTTCAACACGATTATGGGAAGCATGAAAATAAACAAACACTGACAAAGCCAACTGATCTGACATATTTTTATAAGTCTTTTAGTTTCATCAATGCGTGTCTTGTTTTGACATGGCTTTTGTAACACTTTATTGTTGTGGGAGCTACCAGGCCCTCAACATTGTAACAAACACTGGCAAACCCCCCCCAAAAAAAGTTTTTGAACTCTCTAAAAGCACACCAGCGGCATAACAAAGGCCCCGCAGCCGCCCTCCAGGGGGCCCCTTCAGCACAGCACCTGCCCTGAGTGAGTCTGGAGAGGGGGCTCCTCCATGTTCTTTACAAAGGGGCACCCTCTAGTTTAGTTACGTCACTGATTGCCACTGTAGTTCCTGACACTGAACAAAACTACTTTGTGTGGCAATATGCTCCTTGTGGAAGAGCAGAATGCGATCACTCACAGTAAAGCCGGCCGAATGAGAGAGAAATAGAAGTTTAATAAAAACAAAATGTCTTTGTTAACACCAGACCTAATTAGGGACCAAGACCCACATGTAGGTAGCTTTTTGCATGTCGCAAACAGCGACTTTCGCTGTTTGCGACATGCAAAAAGCACACTGCGATGCACAAACCCAGTTTTGCGATTCGGTAACCTGGTTACCGAATCACAAAAAGGGTTTGCGACTCACAATTAGTAAGGGGTGTTCCCTTCCTAATTGCGACTCGCAGTGCAATGTAGGACTGTTTTGTGACCGCGAACACGGGCGCAAACCAATCGCAGTTTGCACCCATTTCAAATGGGTGCTAACACTTTCGCAAAAGGGAAGGGATCCCCACGGGACCCCTTCCCCATTGTGAATGTCACTGTAAACATTTTTTCAGAGGAGGCAGTGGTCCTGTGGACCACTGCCTCCTCTGAAAAAATGAAACAAAAACGTTTCATTTTTCATTTTTGTTATGCATCTCGTTTTCCTTTAAGGAAAACGGGCTGCATTACAAAAAAAAAACTGCTTTATTGAAAAGCAGTCACAGACATGGTGGTCTGCTGTCTCCAGCAGGCCACCATCCCTGTGAGGGCCGCCATTCGCGAGTGGGTCGCAAATTGCGACCCACCTCATGATTATTCATGAGGCGGGCATTTGCGAAGCCCTTGCGAATCACAGATGGTGTCAGGGACACCATCCTACATTCGGATTTGCGACTCGCAATTTGCAGGTCGCAAATCTGAACCTACCTACATGTGGCCCCAAATTCTTAAAGAAAGTCACAAAAGTGCACCCATGGTATATGTCGTACCCTATAAAATATTTGTGAACTGTATTTTAGCATGGGTAAATACGATGTGTAGATTTGCTCATGTAAAAATCTATTGAGCATTTGCAAGTTCATTTTCCCTCCAGCCACTTTCTTCCCAACCCTGGAAGAAGTTCTAATTCTGCCATTGTCAGGAGTAAATGTCCAACCTTTCTTATTATGGGAAAATATTAGAGAGAAGCTGGTAAAAATCTTTAAAACATGCAGGTTAGTAGGTTTGCAGACTCAAAGGCATTCCAGCCCTAGAACTATTGCTTACTGCTTCCTCCAGCCCCAGTATGCAGATCTGCAGGAAGGTGGCAAAATAAGGAAATTGCTACAGTAGGGATTGAAACTGCAAGTATTCAAGCGCTACTATGGTAGTAGCCCTGGCATAATCAGAGAGGCTATTATCAGAGCACTTACATAATGAGATTGCTGCCATAATTTGTCGCCACACTACATGGCACCAAAGGGACAAGTAGATCTTTTTACAGGACAAGTAGATTTGAGAAGCAACCTGTCCACTGGACAAGTAGATATTTTAATAAATTCCACACCCCTGCTATGCTATATCAAGAATTTGCCCCGTCCTATCTCTGCTGAGGGTGAATCGACTGATGTCCTGAGGACGAAGACTGACGCTGCTTGCTGATCTGTTGGATTGGTAACTATCTGATGCAAAACAGTAATTGTCTGTTTGCCTTTTCTTTCTAGGTACCAACTGCTATTTTGATAGAGGCCATAGTTAGATGTTTTCTAAATTTGTGCTTGCTAAAATGTTTTGCATGAAGCCCAACATGCTAATGCTAATTTGAGGTTAGTTAAGGGGTTCACAAATATCCTACACAAATGGACAAATGACTGAGTTCTTGCTTTGTTGAATCATATATTACTGAGACTTTGCTAAGTTGTTTCATAATAATGATGTGCCTAACTACTGAATGAATATTCTCTATGAATTGATTAATCGTGTTTAATTGAAAATTAGTTGAGCTACTAATGAGAATAAATGCTAATGAGATTAACAGAGGTGATATTAGATTGTAACCAATAGGGAAATAAATGTCCTAAAACGTAACAAAATTTATGTGGTTATTCATGACTGAAAGGTCATGTGGTGTTCAACTTATTGACTCTTATTGACTGTTATTGATTAGCTTGTTGATTAGCTATTGAAATTATTGATTGAGTTATTGATCTATTGATTTGTGATGCCAAAGAGACATCTCGTACTGGGAAGTCTCCGAATGTGGTCCAAAGGTTCATCGACCTAAACGCATCTCCTTGTAAGTTTACTTATCAAGGCTCTGACATGCTAACAAGCACATGGATATGAGCTTATTAAACTAAATTGTAATCTAAAGTGTAATGCAAAACAGCTCGGATGGTTAATGCATTCTCTGTAGAATCCTTCAGTTCAAAGAATTTCATCCAAGTAAGACAGCTTAGCAAATGTATTGTGTCTTAGAGACATGTCTTGTGCATTAGTGACTAACATATACAGCTAGTTAGGGAAAAAGAAAAGATACAATGAGTTAAAGAGAAAGATAATGAAAGAGTAATTAGAAGGGGGTAGACTAAAACTGGAAGAAATAAGAGACTGAGAAAAGAAAAAAATGAGAGTTAGGAAAAGGAAACTTCGAGGTTGGCAAAAACAGTGTGTTAAAGAGAAATAAAGGGGTAGCATTTGTGTGAGAGTGACAGACACTGGGAGACCGATGACAGTAGAGAGAAAGTGTAAGAGAGAGAATGAAGAGAAAAAATGGATACTTTGAGAGATGAGAAAGTTGAGTCTGAGGAGATAGGGATAAAAAATGCATGTGTGGGGGAGTTTGTGGCCATGCAGCCAAGAAGACAGTTGCACTTTAGAGACACTCAAAGGCCTTGTTCCGCATCTGTCGTCTTCCTAGGCTTCTGATCCTCTCTGGGTCTCCCACCCACAACCAAGGCATTGTGGCCAGTGCAGTGTTCCCTCAGGGCCGAGACTTGGGGTGTCTGGCTGGGTTCCGAGGCCTGCATAGAAGGCCTGAGCCGGAGGTGCGTCCTACCATGGATTGCAGCCTGTGAGCAGCGGGCCTTATGTGGTGCTTCTGATGCTGCTGCGTGGATGCCCGAGACACAGTTGTGTGGGTGTGCCCTTGAGGGGGCTGGAGGACGTGGATCCACCTAACAGTGGAGGTGTGGTGAGTGATGGCCGAAGGGAGGGCTCCTTGTGATGTTGAGGGCTGACTGCCTTGTGTGCGATATGGACCTTTGCCATGACCTCTCTTGGTGGGCTTGGCAGAGGTGGCAGCCTCATGGGAGCTCTGAGGGCCAGTGGTAGAGCCCCATATACTTGGAGGGGCTGGGTCTCTCCAGATTGAGTGACTGTTACTTGGGGGGGCTTGGTGGTGTGCGTGCCCCCTAATGGCGGGTGGTGTAGGCGAGAAGCGCCCCCCTATTACGGAATCCCAGTTGGAGACCAGCTCGGGGGTCTACCCTTGTGTGGAGGAGTTTGGTGTCCTCCGCCGGGGCTGCTTGCGCTGCTCTTGGGGGCAAGAGGGCCAGGGACCATCTGGTGACCTATGAAGTGGATTTCCCGTATATTTGGAGGGCCTGGGTCTCTCCAGATTGAGTTACTGTTACTTGGGGGGGCCTGGTGGTGTGGGTGCCCCCTAATGGCAGGTGGTGTAGGCAAGAAGCTCCCCCTATTACGGAATCCCAGTTGGAGACAATCTCAGGGGCTCTACCCTTGTGTGGAGGAGTTTGGTGTCCTCGGCTTCCACTGATCATGGGGAGTGATAGGACTCCACCGCCTCTGCAGACACAAACCAAGATGGATCGATTCACCAATATTGGCCCACCTATATTGGCCCTGGGAGGCACAGAGCCTGCCCCGGTTCTGACCCTGAGGCAAGGGGGCAATGATCCCACCTTTACTACTATCATTTGGGCTATTCAAGATTCCAGAGAGGTGGGGGAGGCTAAGCTGGGTGAGGTTTGGATAGATGTTTTTCTCCAGTGTCAGTTTCTTCGGAATGTGGATCATTGTGTCACGGAGTCTGAGACTCATGTTTCTTCAGTGTAAGATAAGTGGCTATTGTTAAGAAACAGGTCTCCCAGTTGCTATCCTTGCAGCAGTCCTGGAAGCATATACAAAGGACTCTGAAAACAGGTTGTGTAGAAACGATTTCTGATTTGTTGGGTTTGCGGAAGACACAGAAGATCTTATTATGTGAAGTTTCTGGAGAATTGGCTCTGATCTTGGATCCTGGGTGATGCACTTTCTCCCTAGTTCACTGTGGAGAGGGCCCATAGGCGGCTGGCCCAGAGGCCTCCTCCAGGGGCTCCTGTATGTCCGCTGATTGCTTGACTATTTCATTACCAGAGAATAGAGATATTCCATGAAGCCCAAAAGCACCCTGAACTGTGTTTTGATAACACACATATCATGTTTTTCTGGGCTACCCAAAGGTGGTTCCGCAGAGGTGGTGATCCTTTGATGAGGTTAAACAGAAGATCTGAGACCTTAATCTCCCCTATATATTGCTGCTCCTACCAAGTTGAAGGTGATCTTTAAATTCTCCTCTTATTTCTTTGCAATGCCTGAACAGGCATGGGAGTAGGCAACTGAGAGTGTGGACCATCATCACCACAGGTGGGCTGGGACCACTGAGACTGAGATGCCACGGGGAGCTCTCCATCAGGGCCAGAGGTCTCAGCAGAAGAGGTGCACGAGGTCTTGGAGGACCTGAGCTGATGATCACAGGTGTGATGCCTCTTCAAAATCTAAGATTTAGCAGGGGGCTGTCGGTGAGGACCGTGCAACTGATGGTACATTGGGTATGACTGAGCCGGCGACACCCCGGATGGACACTCAGTCTGCCCCACTGTGATAATACTTTCAATTGCTGTTGTGCACAGGGGTTGGTGATTTACTTCAGGGGAAGGCCTAGGCATTTTTTTGCTGCTGCTCACTGTTTTTGATTAGAGGCTGATTTGTCATCCTGAGGAGGTCCTGAGGAGGTCCTCTGGCATTGTTTACTAATTTTGCTCTTTTTTCCCTTTGCTTTGGGAAAGTGGGCTGTTCAAAACCTATGTAAGGGGAATGTGGGATAGGAGGAGGTAGGGCATTTTTTTATTCAGGTTGTTAAAGTTGAGTTTAGTAAGGCACATGACCACACAATCCTGTGATGGATACTAGGGGGAAGACCCCGAATGAGACGGCCACCAACTGTAGAGCGAGAGGAGGACATCTGCCCGCTAGCTGGCCCTGTCACATAGCGAAGTACTAAAGGTCATCTTGTGGAATGTCAATTGGTTTTGTCGTAAAATCAAAAGAGGGGGGGTAATGCACTACACCTGTAGACACTGTCCCCACATTGTGCTCCTTCGGGCAGCATACTTTTTGGGCAACACATTCCGCTGTCTAAAGAAGGAGAAATATATGTTGTTGACTCTGTCGGTTTTTGATGGCTGAGCATTGGTGGGTGGACTCAGGTGGTTGTCACATGACAGTAAGGGTCAGAGTGGGGTAGGAAAAAATTATTATAGTTAATGTGTACACCCCATGTGCGTGTCTGAGAAGCTTTGGGCCCTATCCTTTTGGATGCACCCAGTGATATGCACATAATGGGGGGACTTCAATGCGGTCATGTATTGGGACCTTGATAGGCATCCACCCTGACCATTGTGCCGTGGGGCACAGTCTAAGTTGGCACAATTCACCTGCCCACCATGGATAGGGGATGTGTGGAGGTACCTTTGTCCTGCTGATGGACAATACTCCTTCCTCTTCAGGCTCTATGGGACACTGAGGTGCTTAGACTACATATTTCTTTACCTAGGAGAAAATGATTGGGTGAGAGACACATAGTTACGATCCTGTGGGATTTTGTTGCACTCACCGGTCGTGGTCCTGGCACCTTGATGCCTGGGCCTTGAGGGATGTGGAGGTAACTGAGGGTCGATACTAACACTTATTTTTAGAAAAATGAGGGGTCGGTGTCCTCTCCGGTCATCCTCTGGGAGGCATACATGACAGTGCTTAGAGACAGGGATCAGAACACAATTGTCCAGAAAGAGAGGCATGGGGAGGAGCAGATGCTCCAATTGAAGCACTGGCTCTTGCAGTTGGAGAAGGCCTTGGCGGAAAAGGGCGATCAGGTAACTTACTTGGTACTGGGTGTGACACATCAGCAACACCATAATTAGATGACTCACCATTTGTGGGTTCAGTGGAAGCTGTATGGCACAGGGGATAAGGCGGGTCTCCTCTTGGCCTGGTTGGAGATAAAAGAGGAGGCAGTGCGTTTGATGTCTGAAGTGCAGGCTAAGGTGGGGGGGCTTGCTCAAACAAATATTGATATAGCCTGGCATTCACGGCTTATTATTGTATATTATATACCCTCCCCTAGAGACAAGATAGATGATATTGAGGCCTTCCAGGGAGTAGTGCCAGTCCTGGATGTGGTCAGTCATTAGGAGTTGGAGGCGTACTTAACGGTGGAGGAGATAGGGGCAGCGGTGCAGGCAATCGAGTCTGGGAGGACACCTGGGAAAAAAAAAATCCTGGTGAAATTGTAATAAAACCTGGCCTCCCTTCTTAACCCCCACCTTCTAAATGTATTCAAAGTGGTGCAAGATGATGAGAGTTTGTCTCCAGACCTTAACCATGCGATTAGTGCGGTGATCCCCAAGGAGGTGAGACAAACTTCTACTATTCCTGTGGACTCAGTTCTTTGCTCAACATAGAGAGTAAGATTCTGGACAAGATCCTGGGGACTCGGCTTACAGGAGTGATATCTGTTTTGGTTCATCTGAATCAGATGAGCTTCATGTCGGGACACAGTTAAATCTTCAGTGACTGCAACTGTGGCCAGCCAAGATTGAGGATGACAGTGAACCCAAAGCGATATTGTCACTAGACGCTGAGAAAGGATTCTATACAAAATATTAGAGGTACTTGCTTGAAACTCTGAGGCGGTTTGGATATGGGCCTTGGTTTTGTCGTTGGGTGAGTCTTATGTGCAAGGCACCTACCATGACGGAGCAGATGATTAGGGTGGTTTTGGAGATCTTCACACTCTGCGCAGTACAAGGCAGGGGTGTTTATTGGCACCTCTGTTGTTTGTGTTTTGCCTGGAACTGATGGCTTGCTGGGTAAGCTGTAGAGCTGATATAGTGGGTTTCCCGCAGGTGACGGACGCCTCAGAAATAATGTTGTTTTATGCAAACAACGTGCTGGTGTATGTAACAAATCTGGAGTGGTTGCATCCAGCAGTATTATCAGTGTTCCAGGTTTTCAAGTCTTATTCGGGGTATCACATTAATTGGGAGAAGTTGGTGCTCTGTCAGTTGGGGGATTGGGAGGGCAAGCGAGCTGACCAGTACTGGTTTCCAATATTTGGGCATCAGTATTATGACTGAGGTTAAGCACTTCTTGAAACTTAATTTAGGGAGAGTCCTTGGTGGTTTCTGGGTGGATGCGAAGAGGTGGTGTGTGTTTTCCCTAACCCTAATGGGCAGAGCTGCCCTGTACAAGATGATCACAGCACCAAAACTTAATGTGTTAAAAAACTCTCCATTCTCAGTCCTGGATAGCTACTTTCTTTGTCTGGACAAAACACTTACTATGGGATGGGGGCACCCCTAGAGTAGCGATGCGGATGCTGTACCACTCAGTCTACAATGGGGAACTGGCTTTGCTTAATACAAGACTATATCACTAGGCTGCGCAGTTACAGATTATTAATGGATGGGGGAATAGCCCTTATGATGAGCCAGCATATCAGGTGGAAAGGGTGGTGATGGAGGTGAAAACTTACGTCCATTACATCTATGGGAGGTGAGACAAGTGGCACCTGCCCTGCCCCGGCCCACCAAAGTGATGTTGAGGGCATGGGATGAGGGTACGAAGGACATGGGGTGGCAGGGGACATATACGTTGGCTACCCCTCTGTGGAAGGGCACACTCTTGTCCAAGGTGGGCAGGCTCACCGGCTTCTACCGTTGGGAGCAGATTGGCATAGAGACAGTGGATGATATATTACCAAGGGGAGCCCTCAAGTTATTTAAAGTGTCACAGCAAGAATAAGCCCTGGTCCCTACTCAGCTGTTTCTACCCCTGCAACCCTCCCATGCTTTGAGAGTGGAGGGGAACCTCAGGGAGGACCACCAGGAGGGTAGTCCCTTGGAGTCCTGGGATCTGGAAGGCAAGCTTACTTGTAAGGTGGTGTCTCACTTATACCAAGCTATCCTTAAAAATACCCCAGAGAACAACTTTGGTTAAGGTGGGAATCTGATGTGAGCCCCCTGGATGATAATGATTGGGAAGTAGCGTTGATGCACCCCAGGAAAGTGGCCATCCCTGCTAGGCTGCGATTAATTCATTTTAACATCCTTCATAGGGTCTATCACAGTAGGTCCCATCTCTACAAGATGGGGAGAGCTAGGAGTCCCATTTGTCTTTGGTGTAGTGTGGCCGTGGGTACCCTTCTACACATCGTGTGGGATTGCCCCAGGTGGAATTCTTACAGGGGGTGAAGTTGCCACTAAATTGTATTTGGTGTTGGCACTTGATTTCCCCAGGATGCCCTAACTGATGATCCTGGGTATACCTAATGATGTGGATTTCCCTCAGAGGCAATTGTTGTTCTGCATGTTGGGGTTTATGGTGGCAAAAAAAGATGAGGCTAGGGTATCGGGATGGGACAGAGCCACCACGAGGGCCAAATGGAGGGTGAGGATGAACAGATGCACGGATGCAATGCTGGTGGTGTATGAAAGTCGAGAGTGTGTGAAGAGAGTCAGTGAAGGGGGTTGAATGCCAATGGCATGTTTACCTGCTATTGTACTGTTTGGAACTGAAATTAATAAAAAATATTTATTAAACAAATGCATGTGTGAGACAGAGCTAGAGAGAGGAAGTAGGCCTCCCTTGGCATGGTTACCCGTTGGAGTGCATCCTCAAGAGCTGTAACCCCACTTACCTCAAACCTCCATATGAGCAGTGTCTGCCACGTCTTCACTACACTGACACCCACTGAGAGCTATATTTACATTTGCTGAGAAATTATTTGCATCTCTTTTCTGTCTTACTATGACAGTCTGTGTGCATTGCTCCACTGCTAATGTTTTGTATTCACGTGTAATAATTTTAGAGTGTCTAATGCAATGCCTTTATCTACAGCTTTGAAGATGGCTCGGTTTAATATATATATTTTTTTAATGTAAAAAAATGAAATTGACACGGGGTCACCCATGAGCAGGACGAACAATAATTTCTTCTAATAGTTGTATGGTTTCGCTGGGGTCATTATGGCCCCCAAGGAAATCATACAGCTATGAAATATATATATATCTATGAAGATATAACTATATATAGATATGTGTGTGTGTGTATATATATATATATATATATATATATATATATATATATATATATATATATATATATATATATATATATATACACACACATATACACATATATATATCCATAGACATAGCTATGTAGCTCTATGTAGCTATATCTATATATAGATATGTATGTTTTACATATATATATATATATATATATATAGGTTTGCACCAGTTCTCTGCCGTTGCAGCTTGCGCCTTCAAAGAAATGCACATACTTCAACGGATGCATTTCAACTGTAGCTTTTAGGCAGCAATAAAAAAGTCAAGTACGTCTTGTGATTATGTTTCTGCTACAAAAGGATCTGACTTTTGTCTAATGGCAGTTTTGATGCCATAAAGTAGCGCAGAAGGTTTATATGCCTACTGCAAAGATCAAATTTGTATTTTATGTAAATAGCTGAGTAGATTAGCAAAGTCAGCCACTACCTGCGCTATTATACAAATGAAATGTATGTCTAGGGGGCTATAGAGAGATGAAGGGCACTTTTGCTGGGTGGTAGTGAGGGAATCCCAGAAGGAGGTCATGGGAGTGGGCGCACCAATAATGATTGTTGGAGTGGGCGCTAGAGGCACTAAAGGCTGTGATGATTGGTATGTGACAAGGTGAAGTAATAGTGTGTCTTTTTTTGAATGTCTTGAAAGAACGTGCTGATTGAGTGAAGAAGCGAAGGTAAGGTGACCTCTACTGTTACACGTATCACACACACACACACCCCAGCAAGTTTGTGACTGTCTATGTAGGCTAGTGTTTTACAGCAACAGTTTAGCCAGTAGCAGAGATGGTATCTCGTAGGATGACTGCTGCTCAAGCCCTGACTCAGGTTATAGAGGACAGCTCTGACATAGGATCAGAGACTGAGACAGCAGATACTGAGACAGCATCTGAGGGATAGGACAATGGCACAGAATCTGGGAGTGATTTTGCAGTCCAAGGAGTCCCATTCGATAACTCCTCTTCCATTGATTATGAGGGTGATGATGAGGACAGTCCTGCTGTCCCTTCGCAAGCAAAGTCTGTGCAGCGGAACAATAGCGGGTTAGCCCAACCCAGAGAGCAGGTGCATGCGGTGGCAAGCACAGAGAGAGTGCTCTCTTGGGAGCTCCCCAATTTAGGTCTGCCCCACATTCCATCACCCAAATCATATTGTGGAGACATCAAAATTATCTATCACAAAACAACCTGGTTTTGTAAGGCAGGCACCTGCATTTTTTGATCCTGGGCTTGGAGCTATATAGGGAAACCTACCAAACCCAGACATTTCTGGAAATTAGACATCTGAGGGTGTCCACTAAGGTGTGACTTGTGTGGATTCCCCAAAGTTTTCTTCCCCAGAATACCCAGCAAAGAGGAAATGTTGAATAAAAACTCAATTTTTTTCATGCATTTCTGTCACACAAACTACAGGAATATGCTGGGATCCAGTTAATTCCTACCACCCAGTGTTTCCCTACCTGTCCTGATAAAAATGCTACCCCACTTGAGTGTCTGTACCTAGTGCCTGCGTCCGGAATGGATCACCCCAAGGTAAACAGTTGCCCTCAAGTAAGGACCAAATATTGACCGTTGTGTGATCTATTCCTGTCACGGGCACTAGGCCTACCCACACAAGTGTGGTACCATTTTCATCGGGAGACTTGGGGGAATGCTGGGTGGAAGGAAATCTGTGGCTCCTCCCAGATTCCAGAACTTTCCATCACCAACATGTGAGGAAAAAGTGTTTTATTGCCACATTTTAAGGTTTGCAAAGGATTCTGGGTAACAGAACCTGGTGAGAGCCCCACAAGAAACTTCATTCTGAATTCCCCTAGATGTCTAGTTTCCAAAAATATATAGGTTTGCTTGGTTTCCCTAGGTGCCGGCTGAGCTAGAGGCCAAAGACCACAGCTAGGCACTTTGCAAAAAACACATCCGTTTTCATTGGAAAAATGTGATGTGTCCACGTTGAGCTTTGGGGCATTTGCTGTCATGGGCACTAGGCTTACCCACACAAATGAGTTACCATTTTTATCGGGAGACTCGGGGGAATGCTGGGTGGAAGGAAGTTTGTGACTTCTCTCAGATTCCAGAACTTTGCAGCACCGAAATCTGAGGGAAAAGTGTTTATTTTTGCCAAATTGTGAGGTTTGCAAAGGATTCTGGGTAACAGAACCTGGTGAGAGCCCCACAATTCACCCTATCCTGGATTCCCTTAGGTGTCTAGTTTTCAAACATGCACAGGTTGGGTAGGTTTCCCTAGGTGACGGCTGAGCTAGAGGCCAAGGGCCAGATGTAGCAAAGGGTTTTGCCTATTCTGTGTCTATGGGAAAATGTGTTTGTACATATGGCCCCAAAATCCACAGCTAGGCACTTTCCAAAAAACACATCAGATTTCAAAGTAAAAATGTGAGGTGTCCATGTTTCACTTCCTGTCTTTCTCTGCATTTTTTTCTTCCAAATGTAAGACAGTGTGTAAAAAAGACGTCTATTTGAGAAATGCCCTGCAATTCACATGCTAGTATGGGCTCCCTGGAATGCAGAGATGTGCAAATAACCATTGCTTCTCAACACCTTATCTTGTGCCCATTTTGGTAATACAAAGGTTTCCTTGATACCTATTGTTCACTCTTTACAGTTCAGCAAATGAATTTCTGTACAGCCAGTATACAATGAAAACCCACTGCATGGTGCGGCTCATATATTGGCTCTGGGTACCTAGGGTTCTTGATGAACCTACAAGCCCTATATATCCCCGCAACCAGAAGAGTCCAGCAGACGTAACCGTATATTACTTTGGAAAATATGACATCGCAGGAAAAAGTTACAGAGTAAAACGTGGAGAAAAATTGCTTTTTTTCACCTTAGTTTCAATATTTGTTTATTTCAGCTGTTATTTTCTGCAGGAAAACCTTGAGGGATCTACTCAAATGACCGCTTGCTGAATTTAGAATTTTGTCTACTTTTCAGAAATGTTTAGCTGTCCGGGATCCAGCACTGGTTTCACACCCATTTTTGTCACTAACTGGAAGGAGGCTAAATGCACAAAAATTTGTAAAATTGGGGTGTGTCCCAGTAAATTGCCAAAATTGTGTTGAAAAATTGGGTTTTCTGATTCATGTCTGCCTGTTCCTGAAAGCTGGGAAGATGGTGATTTTAGCACCGCAATTTCATGGGGAAAAACACACGCTTTCTTCTGCAGACCTTTTTCCCATTTTTCTTTAAAAAAAAAATTTAGCTGTATTTTGACAAATTTCTTGGTCTCCTCCAGGGGAACCTACAAACTCTGGGTACCTTTAGAATCCCTAGGATGTTGGAAAAAAAAGGATGTAAATTTGGCGTGGATAGCTTATGTGGACAAAAAGTTATGAAAGCCTAAGCAGGAACTACCTCAAATAGCCAAAAAAGGGCTCAGCACTGGTGGTAGGGGGGGTGGAATGGTCCAGCAGCGAAAGGGATATATATTGTACCTTGTTATGTTATGTTAACAAATTTATATAGCGCATAGCTACCCGAAGGCCTCCCAGCACTTCAACAAATCCTCCATAACACTTTCATATGAAAAGATCAGAATAGCCATGTTTTCAGTACCCGCCGGAAGGTTAGTTCCTGGTCAGTTTGACGTAAGGAAAGAGGTAGCAGGTTCCACAGTTTAGCGCCTAGATGTGACATAGATCTTCCGCCCCATCTGGCCTTTTTTACTGAGGAGATTACCGCCAAGGCAGCCGACGATGACATACCATGTCGCATTGGCTTATAAAAAGTGGCCAGAGAGTGAGCTGTGGGGGGCCTTTAGCATGTAGGGACCTGCGTATATAGCATAAAGCCTTGAATTTTATTTGCTGCTCCGATGGGAGTCAGTGCAGAGTGAGAAATGCAGATTTAACTGATTTGTGTTTAGGAATATTAAAAAGCAGTCTTGCGGCAGTATTCTACACCAATTGGTGTCTCTTTTTCACATAATTTGGGGACCCGAGAAAAAGGGCGTTACCATAATCCAGGCGTGAACTAATCAATGCCTGTATAATTAATCTCTTTGCCATGAACGGAAGGATTTTGAACACCTTCCTGAGGAGTCTGATTATGCCAAAGCAAATGGCTGAAGTTTTCTTTGCCTGCTGATCCATAGATAATCAGGGATCAAGCCAGACCCCAAGGCTCTTAATATGCTCCTTGGGAGCTAGAAGATCTCCAAGAAGAGAAAGGACAGAGGGAGACAGATTTAATAGGGCTTGTGAGCCCAAAAACATGACCTCTTTTTTATCTCTATTAAGTTTAACTTTACAGTCTGACATCCAGTTAGATATTGCCCATAGGCAAGGGCCAAGTGAAGATTTCAATGAGTTCTGTCCTGAGGTCAAGAAGACCACCAATTGTGTATAATCTGCATATGATATCAAGGAGAGGCCAAAGGGTTCCACTACCATAGCAAGAGGCAACATATAGATATTAAACAGTGAAGGGCTGAGAGAAGACCCCTGAGGTACTCCCCATCTACTATTAAAACATCTTGAATAAAAAGATTGATCAAGTACCTGGAATGATTGTGTATTTAAAAACTCACTAAACAAACTTAGCGCAGTCCCTGTAACTCCTATCTCCCTCATCGTCTGAAGTAAGATACTGTGATCTACTGTGTCGAATGCAGCGCTGAGGTCAAGCAGCACGATTCCCAAGGCCAAGCTGTCGTCAAGACGCCGTCTGACCTCTTCCGTTACTCCGATGAAAGCCGATTCAGTACTGTGCATGGGTCTGACACCCATTTGGGAGGGGTGAAGAATATTGTTGTCTTCAAGGTATGCAGACAGATGACTGTTTACATGTTTTTCTAGTATCTTGGCAAACGCTGGTAACAGGGAGATTGGTCTGTAATTATTTAAAATTGAAGGGTCTAAGTTAGGCTTTTTGAGGAGAGGTTTCACAATCGAGTGTTTCCATTGTGAGGGGAAAATGCCATTTTCCAATGACTGATTAGATAGGTCAGTCAGAATGGGCGCTATTATTGTCGATCCTTGAGCTAGGATCAAGGGAGGCGCAGGATTAAGAGGGGATCCTGATTTAAGAGTTCCCATAGATCTTACAACGCTTTCAAGGGATAGAGGGGGAAAATCTGATAACACAAATGTATCATTGAAAGGTTGTTCCTCCATGTTTTGAGGGCTGATGGGGTCAGTCTGAAAATCTGAGTAAATATCGCTGATTTTATCCTGAAAGAAAGAGCCTAAATCATTACTATGCTTGTAGGAGGCTTCTATCTCTCCCGATTATGAGTGTGGGGAGGCAATTTCTTTTAGCAGCTGGAAGATTACTTTAGGAGAGTTGGTATTCTGTTCAATTATTGTTGTATAGTAAAGTCTTTGGGCTGCTTTGATTTCCAATTGAAATCGTCTAATGCCCTTCCTATAGTCTTGTTTTGCAGAAGTACTGTAGGATTTTCACCATCTCCTTTCCAGTCTTCTGTAGTCTCTTTTCAGTGTCTGCAACTGGGAGGAGAACCAGGGTGCCCTTTTCTTTCTACAGGGGACCCCCGTCTTGCTGTGTAAGGTATCAGAATGTCCTAACTATTAGTAATCCATTTATTCAAAGATTCTAGGGAACTGCTCGTATTCCCATTCAGGGTTGGTTTAGTCCTAGCTAATATGTTAGACCAGTGGTTCCCAACCTGTGGGCCGGGGCCCCCTGGGGGTCCTCGAAGCCTCCTCAGGGGGTCCGCGACAGCTGGGACCTAATAATATAAAAAAAATTAAGCAATCAGTAATGACTCAGTGGGGGTCCCCGGGTTCCAATAATGATTCAGTGGGGGTCCCCGGGCTCCAGTATTGATAAAATGGGGGTCCACAGAAGTCAAAAGGTTGGGAACCACTGTGTTAGATCATTCAGTGACCTTAAGCCTATGCCATTGTCTCTGTAATTGGGATGTGGTCAACGAAGATTTACCAGATTGCATAGTCGGAAGACTACAGGAAATTAAAAAATGATCCGACCATGCTAAAAGGGTAGGTGGAAAACCCGTTAAGTTAGCTATGTTGCTAAAAATCAGGTCAATAGTATGGCCTTTAGTATGCGTAGGACCTGTAATTACTTGTGTGAGGTCCAAGGCCCTCATGTCAGATAAAAATGTTTTGTACTATGTGTAGGAAAGTACCACCTTGCCTGGCATGTTACCCCCATATTTCACTGTATATATGTTGTTTTAGTTGTATGTGTCACTGGGACCCTGCCAGCCAGGGCCCCAGTGCTCATAAGTGTGCCCTGTATGTGTTCCCTGTGTGATGACTAACTGTCTCACTGAGGCTCAGCTAACCAGAACCTCAGTGGTTATGCTCTCTCTTTGCTTTCCAAATTGTCACTAACAGGCTAGTGAGCAATTTCACCAATTCACATTGGCATACTGGTACAATAATTCCCTAGTATATAGTACTGAGTTACCCAGGGTATTGGGGTTCCAGGAGATCCCTATGGGCTGCAGCATTTCTTTTGCCACCCATAGGGAGCTCTGACAATTCTTACACAGGCCTGCCACTGCAGCCTGAGTGAAATAACGTCCACGTTATTTCACAGCCATTTACCACTGCACTTAAGTAACTTATAAGTCACCTAAATGTCTAACCTTTACCTGGTAAAGGTTGGGTGCTAAGTTACTTAGGGGCATATTTATACTCTGTTTGCGCCGAATGTGCGTAAAAAATTTTGACGCACAATCGGCGCAAACCCTGCCCCATATTTATACTTTGACGTCCGACCCCGCGGGCGTCAAAGTTCCACCATGTGCGTCATTTTTTGGAAGGGGGAACCAGCCTTGCGTTAATTATATGCAAGGTAGGCGTTCCCTTCCAAAAAATGACTTTAAGGCCTGTGCCCCATATTTATACTCTGATGTCATTTTGACGCACAGGAGGGGGCAGGCCTTAAAAAACGGCGCCCAGCCTGATGGGCGCCGTTTTTTAACGCCTGGGTCAGGGCAGGCGTTAAGGGACCTGTGGGCTCAGAAGGAGCCCAGAGGTGCCCTCCCATGCCCCCAGGGACACCCCCTGCCACCCTTGCCCACCCCAGGAGGACACCCAAGGATGGAGGGACCCATCCCAGGGAAGTTGAGGTAAGTTGGGATAAGTATTTTTTTTCGTTTTTTTTTGTGGCATAGGGGGGCCTGATTTGGGCCCCCCTACATGCCACTATGCCATTGGGCAAGGGGGCATGACTCCTGTCTTTGCTAAGACAGGAGTCATGTCAATGGAGGTTGGGCGTAAAAAAAAAAATGGAGCAAATCGGGTTGAGGCCTGAATTTTGCCTCAGAGCTGACTTGCCCCATTTTTTGACGCCCAACCTCCATTTTCCCCTACGCCGGCGCTGCCTGGTGTGGGTCATTTTTTTTGACGCACACCAGTCCGCAGCGCCGGCTAACGTCATTCAATAAATAAGGCGCCCGCATGGCGCTTTGGAATGGCGTTAGCCGTCGGTAAATTTTTTGACGCACAACTGCGTTGGCGCAGTTGTGCGTCAAAAAGTATAAATATGGGCACTAGCCAAGGTGCCCCCACATTGTTCAGGGCAAATTCCCCGGACTTTGTCAGTGCGGGGACACCATTACACGCGTGCACTATACATAGGTCACTACCTATGTATAGCGTCACAATGGTAACTCCGAACATGGCCATGTAACATGTCTAAGATCATGGAATTGTCACCCCAATGCCATTCTGGCATTAGGGAGACAATTCCATGATCCCCTGAGTCTCTAGCACAGACCCTGGTACTGCCAAACTACCTTTCCCGGGGTTTCACTGCAGCTGCTGCTGCTGCCAACCCCTCAGACAGGTTTCTGCCCTCCTGGGGTCCAGCCAGGCTTGGCCCAGGAAGGCAGAACAAAGGACTTCCTCAGAGAGAGGGTGTTACACCCTCTCCCTTTGGAAAAAGGTGTCAGGGCTGGGGAGGAGTAGATGGTGCCCATCTCTGCATAAGCCAGTCTACACCGGTTCAGGGATCCCCCAGCCCTGCTCTGGCGCGAAACTGGACAAAGGAAAGGGGAGTGACCACTCCCCTGACCTGCACCTCCCCTGGGAGGTGCCCAGAGCTCCTCCAGTGTGCTCCAGACCTCTGCCATCTTGGAAACAGAGGCGCTGCTGGCACACTGCACTGCTCTGAGTGGCCAGTGCCAGCAGGTGACGTCAGAGACTCCTTCTGATAGGCTATTACCTGTGTTGCTAGCCTATCCTCCTTCCTAAGTAGCCAAACCTCCTTTTCTGGCTATTTAGGGTCTCTGCTTTGGGGAATTCTTTAGATAACGAATGCAAGAGCTCATCAGAGTTCCTCTGCATCTCTCTCTTCACCTTCTGCCAAGGAATCGACCGCTGACTGCTCTGGACGCCTGCAAAACCGCAACAAAGTAGCAAAGACGACTACTGCAACCTTGTATCGCTGATCCGGCCGCCTTCTCGACTGTTTTCCTGGTGGTGCATGCTGTGGGGGTAGTCTGCCTCCTCTCTGCACTAGAAGCTCCGAAGAAATCTCCTGTGGGTCGACGGAATCTTCCCCCTGCAACCGCAGGCAACAAAAGACTGCATCACCGGTCCTCTGGGTCCCCTCTCAGCACGATGAGCGGGGTCCCTGGAACTCAGCAACTCTGTCCAAGTGACTCCCACAGTCCAGTGACTCTTCAGTCCAAGTTTGGTGGAGGTAAGTCCTTGCCTCCCCACGCTAGACTGCATTGCTGGGTACTGCGTGATTTGCAGCTGCTCCGGCTCCTGTGCACTCTTCCAGGATTTCCTTTGTGCACAGCCAAGCCTGGGTCCCCGACACTCTAACCTGCAGTGCACAACCTCCTGAGTTGTCCTCCGGCGTCGTGGGATCTTCTTTTGTGACTTCGGGTGAGTTCCAGTTCACTCTTCTTTGTAGTGCCTGTTCCAACACTTCTGCGGGTGCTTCCTGCTCCTGTGAGGACTCCCTATCTTGCTGGGCACCCCTTCTGTCTCCTCACGCAATTGGCGACATCCTGGTCCCTCCTGGGCCACAGCAGCATCCAAAAACCCTAATCGCGACCCTTGCAGCTAACAAGGCTTGTTTGCGGTCTTTCTGCGTGGGAACACCTCTGCAAGCTTCTTCACAACGTGGGACATCCATCCTCCAAAGGGGAAGTTCCTAGTCCTCTTCGTTCTTGCAGAATCCACAGCTTCTACCATCCGGTGGCAGCTTCTTTGCATCCTCAGCTGGCATTTCCTGGGCATCTGCCCAATCTCGACTTTGTCGCGACACTTGGACTTGGTCCCCTTGTTCCACAGGTATTCTCGTCCGGAAATCCACCTTTGTTGCATTGCTGGTGTTGGTCTTCCTTGCAGAATTCCCCTATCACGACTTCTGTGCTCTTTGGGGAACTTAGGTGCACTTTACACCTACTTTTCAGGGTCTTGGGGTGGGCTATTTTTCTAACCCTCACTGTTTTCTTACAGTCCCAGCGACTCTCTACAAGCTCACATAGGTTTGGGGTCCATTTGTGGTTCGCATTCCACTTTTGGAGTATATGGTTTGTGTTGCCCCTATACCTATGTGCACTCATTGCAATCTATTGTGACTGTACATTGCTTGCATTGCTTTCTATTGCTATTACTGCATATTTTTGGTATTGTGTACATATATCTTGTGTATATTTGCTATCCTCATACTGAGGGTACTCACTGAGATACTTTTGGCATATTGTCATAAAAATAAAGTACCTTTATTTTTAGTATATCTGTGTATTGTGTTTTCTTATGATATTGTGCATATGACACCAGTGGTATAGTGGGAGCTTTGCATGTCTCCTAGTTCAGCCTAAGCTGCTCTGCTAAGCTACCTTTTCTATCAGCCTAAGCTGCTAGAACCCCTCGTCTACACTAATAAGGGATAACTGGACGTGGTGCAGAGTGTAAGTACCCCTTGGTACCCACTACATACCAGGCCAGCCTCCTACACTATGGCCTTATCCTCATTTTCTGCATGTAGATTGAAATCCCCTAAAATCGTAAAATTAGGCTTATTACAGATTAGATCAGCAGCATATTCTGGAAATGAATGTATAAAACATTGCACTGATCCCGGAGGATGTAAAATCAGAGCTCCTGAGAAGCTAAAGCTAGGAGTTAAGAGGAAAGAAAAAAGTAGGCTCTCACAGTCTGGAATATAAAGGGGAGACGGGATCGCTTTGACCGTATCCTTAGAAATGATAGCAATTCCTCCCCCTTTCCCACCCACTCTATCAACCCTAATGATTGAGTAGTCCTTGGGCAGGGCCAGTGACACATCGGGTCCTGAACCCTCGTGTAAACATGTTTCGGATGTTGCTGCCGATAGTTTTAAAATGTCAGCTGTCTACCATGGACTACTGAAACCGAGATAGGATTTCTAGGCTCCCTGCAGCCTAACGTTGAAGAACTATGCTCTTGATTGGGGTGGTCATACTTTTGGGCATGTGCATTGAATGTACGCACACTACATAATTTCTAATGAAGTAGAAATCAGTGAAACCTTTAAATAGAAAGTTCCTTGCTTTGCATTCCCTAAACTATGTATTAAATCTTGCAACTGGTGTTTTCCATCATTGTCAAAGGAGGAGTATTTGTTTTATCAGTGACTCTCTCTATCAATAAAGTCCCAAAATGACAATTAATTGTCATAACACCAAAGGATGCTGTACTGTTTCTTCTCTCCCTGGTGGGACTCGCGGTCCCAGGGAGCATCTCAGCCACATCAATTCCAGCTGCTGCAGGGAGGAGAACCCTCCTTCTGCGCTTATAGCGCCATCAAGCTTCGTGCAGCACGGGATGCTGTACTGTTTGTTCTCTCTCTGGTGGGACTTGCGGTCCCACAGAGTATCTCGGCCACATCAATCCCAGCTGCTGCAAGGGGGATGAGCCTGCATCCATGCTTATAGTGCTGTTGAGCTTCCTATGGCGCGGGCCGAACCCGGGCAAAGCCCGGGCCAAGGGCCGACTCATCCTGCACCCGTAGCAACAGTAGGAGGCAGGACAGGGCCACCCCCTTGGTTCTTTTGCGTTTTCAACAGAGGCGGCCCGTCCTTTTGGGCGGAGGGGCCATGCCCCCCCACCTTTTGCCCCTCATGAAGAGTGTCTGTCAGGCTGAACAAAGGCCAGCCTGACAGACACTCTTCATTTTCAGCTCCGACAGCCAGGAGTGAGCCATGCATGATTTGCGCAGACTCCTGGCTGCCTGAGCTGAACTTTGCTGGGCTGAGGAGGTCACAGCTCCTATGGGTGTGACCTCCTCGGCTCAGCAAAGGTGCCTCGAGGCCCTCCCCTGGGTGACGAGGAAAGCGTCAGCTATTGACACTCGCCCTGGGCGCTTCAGTTTTAAGCCCTGAAGCGCCCAGGGCGAGTGTCAATCAGTGACACTTTGTCACAGAGTGGGGTGGGGTCAGCAGTCTCACTGACCCCATCTCACTCTGGGACAAGGCTGGGACTGCTGCCTTCCCTCATTGGCTGACCTAAGGTCAGCCAGTGAGGGAAGGCAGCAGTCCCAACCCTCCTGGGACCTGGAGGCTGAAGGTAAGTGTGTGTGTGTATGTGTGTGTGTTTTAAATTGAATGTTTGGTGCGCGCATTCGTGTTTGAGTGTTATGAGTGTTGTTAATGGATGTGCGTACATGCGTGCGTGTGTGTGTGAAAGAATGAGTGTGTGTGATCTTTTAAAATGAATGTTTGGTGCATGTTTGAATGTTATGAGTGTTAATGGATGTGCGTGCGTGCGTGTGTGAAAGAATGAGTGTGTGATGTTTTCAAATGAATGTGGTGCGTGCATGTTTGAATGGTATGAGTGTTGTTAATGGATGTGCGTGCGTGCCTGTCTGTGCGTGAAAGAATGAGTGTGTGTGTGTGTGTGCTTCCCGCCGCCCCCCTCCCCTCCTAAAGCTGCCGGCCGCCACTGGTTTTCAACCTTCTCTGCATAGGTGAGGGACTGTCTTTTTCCTTGGCTGCTATGCACTTCTCTCCCATGGTAATGTGTAACAATTTTCATCTGCCAATTTTCTTTACTTATTAGCGGGACTTCAAGTACAGTTGAGAGGAGAAAAGCAGGCCGGCGCCACTTTGGCGATGAAAAAGTCACATCTGCTATGGACTTAACTATTGTGATGTTCTGCCAGTTAGTATCCCAGCTGCTTTGTTGGTGTTTAGTGACCTTTAGTTTTATAAGAACCCTGCTCTGGGAGGTGCTGTTATATCTGTAAATCCGTTGTAACACTGACGCAAAACTGCATATTCCATTCCATTCCTGTTTCACTGCCTGCTTGGTGTTTCCTTTTTCTTTTCTTTCTTGAAGGCATTATGGGGGTCATTACAACATTGGCGGCAAAAGCCGTTTACCGCTGTGCAGAAGACACACACCAACACACCGCCGCGGCAGCGGAATTCCACCATGGTCATTATGACCCACTGCTCGGAATACGCCAAAATTCAGACACCCACACAAGTCTGCCGCACCAAAGGTCAGTGATAAACTGGCGAAAACAAAACCGACACCGTCACGCCAACAGAAATACGCCCACACTATCACGACACACGAATCCACGCGGCGGTCTTTCAACCGTGGTATTCCATTGGCGGTACACACCGCCGCGCTCAAAATACACACACATTTACAAAACACAACCACATTGGACGATTCGAAATACACACAACTGATACACATACACACACCACTCCCACACACCCATTACAATATAAAACACACACCCACATCACCCACAAACCACTATGACAAAATTACAGAGAGAAGGCCAGAGAGAGACACGACAAACAACTACCAAGCATCCACAGGCACACAATACCATCACCCACATAACTTCCACGCACCTCACACAACACACCTCTATCACCCCACTTATCACTACACACACCACCCCACACATCACCCACACCACGGCAAAGACACCCCAGGTTCTCTGAGGAGGAGTTCAGGTACATGGTGGAGGAAATCGTCCGGGTACAGCCACAGCTATTCGGATCACAGGTGCAGCACACCTCCATAGCTAGGTAGATGGAGCTATGGCGCAGAATAGTGGACAGGGTCAACGCAGTGGGACAGCACCCAAGAAATAGGGATGTCATCAGGAAGAGGTGGAACTACCTACGGGGGAAGGTGCGTTCCGTGGTCTCAAGACACCACATCGCGGTTCAGAGGACTGGCGGCGGACCCCCACCTCCTCCGCCACAACTAACAACATGGGAGGAGCAAGTCTTGGCGATTCTGCATCCTGAGGGCCTTGCAGAAGTAGATGGAGGTATGGACTCTGGTAAGGCAAATCTTAACTATTGCATCCCCCACACTACTTGCATGCTATCACATACCCCCACCCTCACCCCCATCACTCCAACTCCTCACAAATGTCCCAACATCACAAACCACACATCCTAACACCAAGCCCTGCATGCAACAACAAAGCATGGACACCCATCACGAAAGCATGGCCACTACACATAACCATACACCCCCCTAAACCACCATCACACAAGGACCCACATAGGAATGCAAGTACTGGGGTACACGGTCACCCACCCACCATGGCACACACAGATGTAATAAACATCCTTTTATACCCCTGCAAGACCCCTACCCAACGTCACCACACAGGAGGGTCCACACATGTCCACACCACCAACAGAAGAGGCCCACAGTAATGACAGCAGCTCTGTCCAACTGGATCTAGATGACCAGCCCAGCCCATCTGGGACCTCTGGACAGTCGGTTCCCCTGACACAGTCACAGGCCACCACAGAGCTTCCCCCCTCTGAAAACACCAGCACAGCACCCACCCAGCGGGCCCATACCTCTGTCCCCAGGACACGTCAATCAAAAGTGTGTCCACCACTGCAGGGAACCCAGGCTAACCCACCACCCCAATAACAACAGGGACCTGGGGGCAGTGGGCACACGTCCAGAGGACGGAGGCCCATGAACACAGGGGAACTGGGAGGGCTGCTGTGCGACACAGGGAGGACAGGCCAAGGGAACCCACTCTCCACGAGGCCCTCTCCAACATCATGGGAGCCTACCACCATTCCCAGGAGACGATGGCAACAGTACTGGCCAAGTTTCAGGAGACCCAGCCCCTGCAGGAGGAACAGTATTTGGGCTTCAGGGAGGAACTCAGATCCATCAATTCCACCCTGGGCACCATTGTAGGGGTGCTGAAGGAAGTCCTCAACACCAGGAGGGACACTGTGGCACAACAAGGGGCCCCTGACACTAGCCTGGACGATGAACTGCCCACCACCTCTGCCGGCGCTAGTGGACAGGAGGCACCGCTACAGGACCACCACTCCAGCACCCCACCCCCTGCAGAGGGAGAACCACCCCGCAAACGATCCCTGAGATCCAGGACAAAGATGGAGAACGATGCCAAGACCCCCGCCAAGAAATGAGACCACCCTGAATGTCATCCTTCTGTCCCACCTTGTCACCCTGTCCATCCTCAAACTGCCCCAGCTCCACTTCCTATGCCCATTTGGGCAATGCACCTGTGAGACTAATAGACTGGACTCTGCCATGGACATTCCTCCATCATCACCCCTCACCATTTTACAACCCCCTCCAATATTGAGCACAGAAATAAACACCCTTAAAGCACAAAACAATCTGGAGTCTGTCTGTGATTTCGAAATAGTGTATTAGCAATTACAGTGACAAAATGCTCTTACAATTGTAATGTCAACATACCTATGTCACAAAGCTCTAGTCCATGAGGAAACAAAGCAGATGTCACACAGTGGGACCCATATCTGTGAAATCGTAAGGGAAAGTGACAACTCCCTGGGTGAAAACGACAGACAGTAGAGAGGTAGTAGTGTTAAAGTACATGTAGTACGCATGTTTGTATTCTTACATGTGTGTCACTGGAAGTATTGCAGGATAACCGAGTTCCTGTTGTCGATGTCCTCTTCTTCTGCTTCCTCGTCTTCACTGTCCACAGGCTCCACAGCTGCCACAACACCGGCATCTGGACCATCCTCCTGCAGAAAAGGCACCTGTCGTCGCAAAGCTAAGCTGTGAAGCATGCAGCAGGCCACGATGATCTGGCACACCTTCTTTGGTGAGTAGAATAGGGATCCACCTGTCATATGGAGGCACCGGAACCTGGCCTTCAGGAGGCCGAAGGTCTGCTCTATAATCCTCCTAGTTTGCCCATGGGCCTCATTGTAGCGTTCCTCTGCCCTTGTCCTGGGATTCCTCACTGGGGTCAGTAGCCATGACAGGTTTGGGAAACCAGAGTCACCTGCAAATGGCAAGGGCAACTGTTAGACTCACACTAACCTGTAGGGATATCCCCAGACCCAGACAACCATTCCAACTGACTTGCTTCCAGGTGCTCACCCAATAGCCACACACGGTGCCTCTGGAGTCGACCCATCACATAAGGGATGCTGCTATTCCGCAGGATGTAAGCGTCATGCACTGAGCCAGGGAATTTGGCATTTACATGGGAGATGTACTGGTCTGCCAAACACACCATCTGCACATTCATGGAATGATAACTCTTCCGGTTTCTGTACACCTGTTCACTCCTGTGGGGGGGACCAAAGCCACATGTGTCCCATCAATGGCACCTATGATGTTGGGGATATGTCCCAGGGCATAGAAGTCACCTTTCACTGTAGGCAAATCCTCCACCTGAGGGAAAACGATGTAGCTATGCATGTGTTTCAGCAGGGCAGACAACACTCTGAACAACGCATTGGGACAGATGCTATGGCCACTATTGTTTGAAATGACCCACTTGCAAGGAAATGGAGTACTGACAGCACCTGCACTAGAGGGGGGATTCCTGTGGGATGGCGGATAGCTGACATCAGGTCTGGCTCCAGCTGGGCACACAGTTCCAGGATTGTGGCACGGTCAAGACTGTAGGTGATGATCACATGTCTTTCCTCCATTGTCGACAGGTCCACCAGCGGTCTGCACACCGGAGGATGCCGCCATCTCCTCACATGTCCCAGCGGACGGTGCCTATGAAGGACAACAGCGAGCACAGAGTCAACCAACTCAGAGGTACGTACCCACAGCTTACACAGAACACGAATCATAATTCGAAATTTGGCCTGTTTGAGTGTTGAGGCAAGGCCTAGGTATGTGTGACGCAGTTAAAAATTAAGCCATGTGGGCCCCTGAAATGGCGGCTGCTGACCTGTAAAGTGGGACAATGGGATGTGAGGTAACTGCGCTGGCGTTGTACACCGTCGCGGTAGGCGGTCGAAGACCGCGGCGCAATTCTGCATTGGTTAACATTGGACCCTATGGGTCCCAGGAGCCAATGACGATGTACGCCGGCGGTGACGGTACGCACCGCCGCTGCCGTGACTGCCATTTTCTATCTGTTCAATCACTCGATACCTGATCTTCGACAGGAGAGGACCTACACTGCAAGTGCTGCTGTGACCTCGGTCTGGAAGAGACAATGGCTCGTGCGTCTGGGGAAAGGGCCCCTGCCTTCACATCGGAGGAGTTGGAGAAACTCGTGGATGGGGTCCTCCCCCAGTACATGCTACTCTACGGTCCTCCAAACAAACAGGTAAGTACACTGGGAGCATGCTGTATGGGCTATGCCAGTGTGGAGTGGGGTGGATGAAAGATGGGGGGGGGATTGAGGCGTGCATTAAACGACTGTGGGTGCATGTGCCACATGGCAAGGGTAGGGATGGGGGCCAATGACTGTGACGGTGCAGTTGGTAATAACTTTTCTTTTATCCCTGTACAATTCATGTAGGTCAGCACCCACCAGAAGAAGGATATTTGGCGTGCCATCGGCAAGGACGTCCGCACCCTGGGGATCTACCACAGACGGAGCACCCACTGCCGTAAGAGATGGGAGGACATTCGCCGCTGGAGCAAGAAGACGGCGGAGGCCCAGCTGGGGATGGCCTCCCAACGTGGGAGGGGTGGGTGTCGCACCATGACCCCCCTGATGTTCAGAATCCTGGCGGTGGCGTACCCGGAGTTGGATGGGCGCTTGATGGCATCACAGCAGCCACAAGGGGGTGAGTACACTCTCATTCAGCTGATTTTGCGCGCAGTGGAGGTGTCTGGGTGGGGGAGGTGGGCTGTGGGTTTCCCTAGGCCAGGGCGAGTGTGCTAGTTAGGTCCCCTTGTTCTGGCAGACCCTGTGGCACCCCACCCCACCTGTGTACAGTGCCAAGTACACCTAGTCAGGCTCCTGTGACATCCATGTGTGCAGATATCGGCCACAGCCTTGTAGGCCATGTCCCAGGGATTGAATAGTGGACCCCAAGTGCGCGGCGTAGTGCTGGGGGCTTCTGTGTCTGTAGTGTCCGCCAACGGTAGCGGTAATGCATGCACTCAACATGTCTTTCTTCTGTCGCTCCCCCCCTTTTTGTGGTCTCCCTGTTCTTGTGTGTATTAGCATCATCAAGCGGAGGAGCAGTGGCACCGGAGCAGGAGGGACCTGCATCTCACATGGCCCTGGAGGGCGAGACTGCGGACTCGGAATTCACCAGTGGGACGGAGGGCGAGGGGAGCTCCACGGCGCGGACAGGAGCTGACACCAGTGATAGGGACTCGTCCTCTAATGGGAGCTCCCTTGTGGTGGTGGCCACATCTGTGTCCCCCGCATCTACAGGTACAGCCGCCACCCTCCTACCAGCACCGCCCTCCCAGCAGCCCCTCAGCCTTTGCCCCGTGCCCGCTCACCCAGGAGGGTGGGCATCACCTTCGCCCCAGGCACCTCAGGCCCTGCCCCAGTCACCCCTGCTGCCCTCAGTGAGGAGGCCAGTGACCTCCTCAGGTCCCTCACTGTTGGGCAGTCTACCATTTTGAATGCCATCCAGGGTGTAGAAAGGCAGTTGCAACAAAAAAAATGCATTCCTGGAGGGCATTCATTCTGGTCAGGCGGCCCTTCAGTAAGCTTTTCAGACTCTGGCCTCAGCATTGATGGCAGCTATTGTCCCTGTCTCTAGCCTCCCCCTCCAACTTCCTCCATCCAGACCCAATCCCCTCTACCTCAGCCTATCCCAAGTACACCATCAGACCAGCATGCAAACACGTCAACACACAAGGGAAGCTCAGGCAAACATAAACACCACACATCCCACAGGCACTCACGCAAGCATCACACACATGCAGACACACCAACATCCACTGCCTCCACTGAGTCCCCCTACTCCTCGTCTCCCTTCTCCGTCCCAGTCTCGTCTCCACTCACACCTGCATGCACTACATCTACAGCCACTACTTCCATCACCAGCACACACACCACCACACCCGGCTCACGTGCAGTCACCACCCCCACTACCATTCACACGTCCCCTGTGTCCTCTCCCAGTGTGTCTGTGACGCCACCTCCCAAGATACACAAACGCAGGCACACACCCACCCAACAGCCATCCACCTCACGACAGCCTCCAGCGCATGCACCTTCACCCAAAGTCACCAAATGAACACCTCCTACAACCACAACCTCTTCCTCCACTCCCAAACCCCCTCCAGCTACCCGTCCCAGTGTTCCCAAGAAACTTTTCATGTCCAACCTTGACCTCTTTCCCTCACCTCCCCCACCCCGTCAGTCTCCTAGGGCCCAACTCTCCAGGTCCCAACGTAGCACCTCAGCCACAACATCTCCGGGACCAGTGGTGTCTGTAGTCACCGGAATCTGGAGTGCACTGGGCAGCTTGGCACCCAGTGTGGCACGGAACCACAGCACGGACAGTCCCCCACCTGTCAAGCATCAAAAGTTGGCCAGTGCCCGGCAGGAGAGGGGGAAGACTCCAGCCACCAAAGCCGCTCCCAGTGGTACAGGTGGGAGTGTGGAGTCAGCTGCGACACCTTCCAAGGTGGGGACGGGCCACAAAAAACTCAGCAAGTCTGGGAAGAGCAGCACGGCGGAGAAGACCGTCATCATCCCCGCTGCCCAGGAGGCCACCGCCATCATCCCAGCTGGCCACCGCCAGCACCATCCCTACTGCCCAGGAGGCCAGCAACATCATCCCGGCTGCCCAGGAGGCCACCGCCATCATCCCCGCTGCCCAGGAGGCCACCGCCATCATCCCTGCTGCCCAGGAGGCCACCACCAGCACCAGCCCTGCTGCCCAGGAGGCCACTGCTATCATCCCCGCTGCCCAGGAGGCCACCGACATCATCCCCGCTGCCCAGGAGGCCAACACCAGCCCTGCTGCCCAGGAGGCCTCCGCCAGCACCAGCCCTGCTGCCCAGGATGCCACTGCCATCATCCCCGCTGCCCAGGAGGCCACCGCCAGCACCAGCCCTGCTGCCCAGGACAGGACCGCCAGCACCAGCCCAGCTGCCCAGGAGGCCACCGTCAGCACCAGCCCAGCTGCCCAGGACAGGACCGCCAGCACCAGCCCAGGAGGCCACCGCCAGCACCAGCCCCGCTGGGCCATAAGGGACCGCCAGCACCAGCCCCGCTGGGCCATGAAGGACCGCCAGCACCAGCCCCGCTGGGCCAGACAGGACCGCCTGCAGCTGAGTCACTGCCAAGGACCCCACCGCCACAAGCACTGCTGAACAGGACACTGCCGCCACAAGCACCGCTGAACAGGACACTGCCGCCACAAGCACCGCTGAACAGGACATTGCCGCCACAAGCACCGCTGCCAAGGACACCGCCGCAACAAGCACCTCTGGCCCATGAGCGCCAAGGGCACTGACGCTACTGAGTCCGTCACAAGCAGGATGAAGCACTCTGGGCACAAGGCCCCCTCCAGAACCAGTGGAGAGATACATCCAATACCTCTGTCTTTGGCAGGATGAAGCTCTCTGGGCACAAGGCCCCCTCCAGAACCAATGGAGACTGTTATCCACTTGAGAGGCTGTGGCTTTTCACTCCCCAGGATTGAACAGTGGGCAACCCACCCACTGTAGAGACTTGGGAGACTGTGGCTTTGCACTCCCCAGGATGGTACAGTGGGCAACCCACCCACTGTAGAGACTTGAGAGACTGTGGCTTTGCACTCCCCAGGATGGTACAGTGGGCAACCCACCCACTGTAGATACTTGAGAGACTGTGGCTTTGCACTCCCCAGGATGGAACAGTGGGCAACCCGCCCACTGTAGAGACTTGAGAGACTGTGGCTTTGCACTCCCCAGGATTGAACAGCGGGCAACTCACCCACTGTAGAGACTTGAGAGACTGTGGCTTTGCACTCCCTAGGATTGAACAGTGGGCATGTGGCCCCCTCGTGGATTTGGCGTTGTGCACTCAACCAGCTGAGGTGCCCCACCTTTCCCTTCCCCCTGAGGTGCCTGTTTTTGTGCTATCTGATGCCCCTGAAGTGTTCTCTCCGTCATGTTCGGGACTGAGTGTGGGCCTCGTCCATGCTGTGTCGGCCCAGTGTTCCACGGACTTCAATGGAGCACTAACTGGACTACTGTTCTTGGTGTATATATTTGTTTATAGTGTATATATATTTTTGCGTACTGGATTTTAATATATTACAATGGTTACACTCATTTCTTTTTGTCTTTGCATTCTTCCAGGGAGTTTGGGGGCTGTAACTGTAATGTATCATGCTGTATTAGTGGGTGTGTTGCAGTGGGTGAGGGTGGGGGTTGGGGTGTTGCGTGTGTGTGTCCCTGTTTTTTCCCTCCCCCCTCCCCTGTGTCGTAGGTGCAGTATTCACTGTGGTCTTCGCCGCCGGTGTTCGTGCTCCTGGTAGAGGAGCAAGAAGATAAGGGCTGGCAGGATCTAGAGCTCGGGTTCCATGGCATCCGGATTCCTCGTGGGTTGTGTAGAGGTGAGCGTTTTCCCTTCGAAGTCCTGTTTCTGCCGTGTTTTTGTTCGCGGTGAATCCGCCCCGGAAAAGGTGGCGGATTGGTAGGTTGTGATACTGTGGGCAATACATTGTCCTGCGCCTGTCTGTTGGCGGTGACTGCCAAGCTTTTTGTTTGTACCGCCGTGGCAGTCGGAGTGTTAAAGTGGCTGTCTTTGTTGGCGGTTTCCGCCACGGCCGTAATTCAATTTTTTTTACCACCGGCCTGTTGGCGGTCTTACCGCCACTTTAACACCGACCGCCAGGGTTGTAATGACCACCTATGTCTATTACAATGGGCAAACACGATTACCACAATTGAAGCTTTCCTGGTTCGTGCAGCTAGAGTTCTTTCAGAAGAAATAGATCTTATTGGAAGAAGGCCCTCTTTGGGTGTGGGCATGGGCAATATTCACGAAGCCGTTCACCTTGATGATTCTTTGGGATGCATGGTTTCGAATGTCTCTAACAGTTTGCCTCCAACCCCCACACTTTCAACCATTGCTTGCTTAAATAGCCCAGAAACCTCCCCTTTCAAGGAACCACAGTACAAAAGAAGAAAGGTGGATCTGTGAGGAGAAAGGCACCTTCTAAGGGGGATAGGTCAAAACTGGATGCCGGAGCAGCCACTCCTGTAGTGTCCAATTCTGATGAAATCTGTCTTGGGTTCAAAATAATATTAAAAATGCATTTAAAACCCCTGCAAGATTGTTTGGACAAAATAGAGGCCAGATTGTCCGCACTATCTAAACCTGTAAACGGTAGTCTCACTATTGGTATGTGTGGGTCTTTAATGGGTGGTGATACCAAGATTGCCTCCAGTGAGTGTACCTGGGGTAGCTCTTAAACAGGGTAATATACCGAACAAGGTGGTCCTGATATACGGACAGTTCTACTCCATCAATCATGAACCTGAATAGCCAATTACCATCTGCTCCTGACCATACTAGTCTGACCTTGGCTTTCTCCCTCCCCCTGTCACGGCAAGAACTTATGCCTGAGCAACTGGGGGCCGGTGCTAGGAGGGAGTGTGCTGCTTTTAATGGTCCTGAGCAACCAGGTAAGAGTACTGGGTATTGCCGTAGGAAAGATCAGGTGTTGAATCTACCACGTTTAGCATGTCCTTATGTTGTAATATTGGCAAATGTACCCAGGCTCAAGCAGTCCCAGAATGAGACCACTGAACAGTTGATTTTTAAGGTGCTTCACTGGTTTACTAAGTACACAGGACTGGAACCAATATTCTTCACCCAAATACTAATGGAAAGAAGGAATGACTGGGTTGGGCCATCCCCTAAAGCATTCTTGGGTGATTGTGTAATGGTGAATTTTAGAGATTTGAATGTTGTTCATAACCTTCTAACCTGTCCAAAACTCTCTCTTCCTGGGAACTCTCAGATTTTTGCCTTTCCCTTGGGCTATTTTTATAAGCCACCTGTTTTGCCGTCACTGTTTGAATCAGTTTTGGGTTCTGCTCCTATTATGAGCCACATTCGTGTGCATTGTATACCCGGCCTTCCGGGGATTGCCTTAAGTAACAAATTCTGGCACCTTGAAGGGCTGGAGGGGTGTGATTAACTGGTAGGCATGACTGATCCTTTGTCTATAGGATGTCAGAAGAACATGCACTGAATGAGGTATTGGGTGTTTGGAAGGAAACCTGCACTCATGCTACAGGGGCTATTACTACTGACATCTGTCTTATATCATTCAATCAATCAGTATTTGTAAAGCGTGGCTACTCATGCTCCAACAGAACAGTGGCCCCTCTTTCGGCCCATAGGTTACCACCCCATAAGATCTTTAGGGATTCCTTTCACAAGTTTTATTTCCTGTCATGGAACATTGCTGGGGTTAACAGCAAACTGTGTAACAATTAATGTCACTCTCTGATAGTACATTATGACTTTATTATTTTGCAGGAAATTTGGACTATATCCTAGTAGCCCTTAACAGCTATTCTTGTTTTTCCATTCCCGCTACACCGTCTACCTCAGGACATCCCAAGGTAGGGTTACTAACATGAATTAATCTCGGAGTCAAGGTCAAAATACCTCTAATGAGTCTTAGTTACCCAGAGGCTCAGATGCTTGAAGTTATTGATTCTCACAGTTTTACATTTTATATTATTCATTTACATAACAATGATTTTTCTAATAATGAGAACAGAAATTTTAGAATTTTATTCTGCATTATAGACAAACTCATGTTTAGTTCTAAATCGGCTGCCTTGGACTGCAATATCATGATCTGCGGGGACTTTAACGCCAAACTTGGCTATCCATTCTAGGACATTAGTGGCAAGCATTGGGATGATGGAGCACCAGTTGTGATTTTTTTTTATTTTAGAGGTGAAGAGTAAAGTCATTAAGGGCCTGATGTACAACACCCTTCTGAGGTCACAAAAGGAGACAATCACCGTTTGAGACCGCAAAATGGCCAGGTATGAAGTACCATCCCTATTTTGCGAACTGGTACGCAGTTACTGTCTCGCAAAATAGGGATTGCGAATCGCAATTTGGAAAGGGCGTCCTGAGGGCGTCCCTTTCTAATTGCGAGTTTCAGTGGTATGTATAATTTTTTTGTGACTGTAACTGCAATCGCAAAACAATTCCAGTTAACACCAATTTCAAATTGGTGTTAACCCATCTGCAAACGAGAAGGGATCTCTAAAGAACCTCTTTTCCATTGTGAATGCATGCAAAAATATTTTTTCAGAACAGGCAGTGGTCCCACAGACCACTGCCTACTCTGAAAAAATTACAAGAAATACTTTAATTTTTCTTTTTGAAATGTAACCCATTTTCCTGAAAGGAAAACGGGCAGCATTAAAGAAAACTGCTTTATTGAGAAGCAGTCACAGACATGGTGGTCTGATGAGCCAATTAGGCCACCATCCCTGTGAGTGAGGCCATTCGCAAACGAGTCACAAATTGTGACCTGACTCATGAATATTAATGAGCAGGTCCCTTGCGACCCATTTCAGAATCGCAAGCAGTGTGGTTCACACTGTTGTACATTTTGCAAACGGATCACAAATTGTGAGTCGCAAAAAAAAAAGGTCGAACATCTGGCCCCTTGCTTTGGATCGTGATCTTGTGCATGATTCTGTCTATGACATTGTACACATCGTACACAGAGTACATACTTTCAAGGACGGGGTTGTGAATCTACCATTGATTTTTGTTTCATAACCCAAGGCTTTTCACAATATCTGCATAGCAGCGAGATAATACAATCAGCATTTAGTGATCATAATCCTCTGACCGGTACCTGATTTTAACCAATAGACTTCACTGGGGGCTCGAAAGAATCAGTTTTGCATCCATCTCCCTTACACAGTGGCCTCAGGCTCGCTTACCGCCTGCTTGATCCTGCTAAATTCTGAGGGGGATTTCTTAGGGATAACCTGGGTAATGTTTTGAATTGTTTGGTAGAGATTCATTCACAGGAAAATCGTTGTACCAATCTCTGGGCCCTGTGCAGTTTAATTAAAGTTCAGCTAATGGGCTGTAACGGGCAGAGTGTTTTTTAATAGATTAAGAGAATGGTGTGATGATAAAGATATTCTGTCTCCCTGACAATATGGATTCAGGCAAAACATAGGCACCATGCAACAATCATAATTTGCTGTTATGAACGTACAGTGTAGCCAAGAAAACACCTTTATATCTTGTGTTTATTGACTTATCGCCCACCTTTGACAACATAACCGTAGAAAACAATGGATGGGTTTGTTGGCGGCAGGTGTAGATGCTGCATGTTATAATCTTGATTAAATGTAATGTCCCTTACTGTTACTTATATTGGCATATAAACTGAGCATATTAAGTAATTATATTGTAAATAAGTTCATGACAAATTGATGTTCAATTTGGGTTATTGGATGAGTATTAACAAAATGAGTTTACAGCCTCTAGACAGTACGAACTCCCAAATGGTGTACTCCAATGTCTCCTCAGAATGTAAAGACAATGATTAACTGGGAGCTTACCTTAGAATGTTGATGAGGGCTTGCTTGGTCGACGGTTCTGGATGCCAAGTGAGGAGTTCACTGAATAAAGACTACATCTTCATCTACTACTTCATCAGTGTTGGTCGTCCATTATAACATCTTAATTTTGCCGACAAGGATGGGATATTGTGCAGTGGACAGTGGAACTCTTCGCCCCTGAATTATTTGCCATTTCTGCTTTCCGAGAATCACCTTGAGACCCCGGTATTTGCTCTGCAGTGTTGACCGTCGAAGGTGCTCTTGGCTCCAGTATTACGAGTCCCTAGGGACTAAAGGAAGCTCTACAGTGGAAACGGGGAGGTCGTTTGGCCTGATTCCTCTTTCCCTGAATTGGCACATACGTGGTGACAGAAGGCTGAGCAACAGGAAGAAAGGCGGCGAACTGTCTCTCTAAAGGCGCGCCTTTCTGCTGTTTACGAGTGGAAGGGTCGTGGAGTGATGCAGCATTTGCTTTTGGGCGTTCCTTAAAAGCTAGACTGGCCCAGTCTTCGGAAAGGCGAGCCTTCCTCACTGTCTATGTGAAGGAGAAGTGCAGAGTTGAGGTGGCGTTCCTTTAATGGGCGTTCCCTAAGGCCAGACCTGCCCATTCTAATCAACTGCAAACTCCTTCCTGGAGGCGGAGCGAGCCTATGACAGGAGGAAAGTTCCCACAGCGTGTGTTATAGGTGAAAAATAGTGGATTCACAGCAAAGCATATTTTGACGATCCTTGAAATGCTGGCTGTGGCGCGTCAGCGGTTACGGTGAAGCTGTGAGGAGCAGCTCTTGGACACGGTGCCATTCAAAAAGGACCAAGAAGGAAACACGTATTTATAAACTGTATTCCTTTGTAGTGGGTTACTTATTTTCCATTTATAAAGACTTAAGTGGTGTGAGATGCATGTTCCATAGTTCGAAGGCGGGAAGCAGTGAACAAGGATCTTAGTTTGGTAAGTGTACCCAGATAAGACTGTTTCCGCATGAATGTTTCAAGGAACTTAAAAGGAAGAATTATTGCCTTCAACCAGTTCAGGAATGTGTAGAGTTGGTCAGCTGCACTCATAGTCAGTGGTGGGATAGGGAGGATCACAACCATTTCTTCCAGGCCAAGGTTTAGTTCCCTTGTTAAGCTGTCGTGCCCCATAGAAATTTTGCCAAATGTATTACCTTTGGTGAAGAAGAAGTCTTTTATTCGGTATGAAAAAAATTAATCCATTACAGCAAATAAACACCAATACAATTGTTAATATAACAGTAAAACCATATAATGTAAAAACATCCATCAAAAATATAAACATATAAAACCTCATTCATAGAAAACAGTAAAATCATTTTAAAAACTCTACATTGTTACGCCAAGTAATAGCTCCCTTCAGGAATGATCCCAGGCCCTTCCACACCAATACATCAGAGGCCATTTGCAACCACATAAAAGCAGGACGATATTGCACAAAACCCTTGGGCCTTAGGAGAGGTAATAGAAATCTAGTTCTAAACGGTGCATAAAAAACACAAAACAATGTAAAATGGGACAGGGTCTGTTGGGACACCCCATCACAGGGACAAAGTCTAATAGATTTTTCCCCATACTGACCTAGCGGGAAGCACAGATTACTTCTAATGATCCCCAAACGGAATCGAGTTATAAGAGACCTTTCCCTCACATCCTTTATCTCTAAGAGATATCGCTCAGGACCCACCCACATCTTCAACATGATAAAATCCCTGATCGATTATTTCCCTAAGGCCTCCCCCTCCCTCTTGGTCTCCTGGATTCTCCAAAAATTGTCCTTAGCCCATTTCTTATCACAACTAGTCAGGCCCTCAGGGTAGTCAAACAAATCAGGCCGCTACAGATCATGAGCCATCTTCCTTATATGCGTCAACCAGGGAATATTCTTTGCATTGTCGCAAGCCAAACAATCCCTTAAGATATCCCTATTAAGAATGGCATGTTCGTTACTCCAGATTGAGATCCATAGCAGAATGGGAGCCAACTGGATAGTGTCCTGCACACACTCAAGATCCAGTTCCAGATGAAGGCAAAAACCAGGGATATTTACCTTTGGTGACTATAATCGTTAAGAGCTGAATCTTTCTGAATTTCCTAGACACAGCAGAATTTATACGGTATTTAGTCATGGCTGCAGCTAGCATGTCTCAACAACCTCCCTTCCTGAATGAGATGGGTGAACCGAGTCTACCTTGGAAGGTCTGGGTGAAGTTATTTGACTCGTATCTGATAGCCATAGGTGGAGAGAAATTCACGCCCTTAAGGAAGCAGCACATTCTCTTACATAATTTGGGTATCCATGGACGGAAGGACTATGAGAGTTTAACAGATTCAGAGGAGGAGGATGAGGAAGGTGATGGTTTAGATGATTATGAAAAAACATTTAGGAAATTAGAAGGACATTTTGGTCTGAGAGTTAATATAGTTTTAGAGAGGCACAAGTTTTTTAGTACGACACAGGGCAAGGACGAGAAAGTATCTAGCTACATCGCATGCTTAAAGGGGTTGGCCACCACCTGTGAATTTGGTAACCTCGAAGACTCATTAGTTAGGGATCAGTTAGTGAGATGCACCAACAATCTCAAAATACAGAAAAAACCCTTGATCCTACATACTGCCCTAAAGGAAGCTGTGGATGTTGCAAAGGGTATTGAGCACACAGCAGGGTGTATGAAGTTAATCAGACACACTTCTGTAGAAGATGAAGTGAAAGAAATCAGATCGTGATCCAAACAGGAATGTAGAGAAACTAAATTGGAGGATGATGCTAGGGTCCATGAAGTCTTACTTAAAAAAAAAAAAAATCTTGAAGGTGGTAAGAACAGATGTTTCAGGTGTGGTAACATTAGACATTTAGCTAACAACCCTGTGTGCCCAACCCGTAACTGTATATGCCGTAAATATGGGGCAAGAGGACACTATGCGTGTATGTAAGAGTGACAAAAATGAACGTAATGAGAGGAAAGTGGTACATAATTCCCATAATTTACAGGGAAAATGTGTTTTGCAAGTGAAAAATGCGGAAGAAGTCAAGCGTGGAAATGAATTATACCCCACTTGTGACATTACCCTGGATGGTGAGCGGGTTAGAGTGTTTGCGGATTCTTGTTCCCCATTCACTTTCATTGATTATAGTGTTTATGAAAAGAGTTTTTGTGAGAAGGGGTACGTGTTACAACCTGCGGACATTTCTCCTGGGGGGTATAATAACGATCCTATACCATTGAAGGGTATTTTATGTATGCAAATAACATTTAAGGATAGGCAAACCACAGACAAGGTATACTTTACTTGTAAAGGATCAAATCTGTTAGGCTGGAGACATCAGAGAGAACTAGGCATTAAGCTAGACCCTAACATGGAAGAACCTGCCCTATTGGTAGATGCTTCTAATTGTGAGAATGGTGTGTGGAAAGAATTCCCTGAATTATTTAAAGATAAATTGGGATTGTTGAAAGCCTACCAACATAAAATCAAAGTGAAGGAGAATGCTGTCCCAGTGGCCCACACCGTCAGAGCAATTCCGTATCTGATACAGGAAACTTTAAGACAAGATTTAAACAGGCTTGAGCAATTAGGTGTCATTGAACCCATTGAAAGCTCATTATGGCTGGCTCCCATTGTGGTGGCCCGTAAACCTGGTGGCAAGGGTATACGCATGTCACCTGTGTGGACCTGAGGGTAGATTCTTGTATTTGGGTAGATAGGTTTCCCTTGCCCAGGATTAACAAAATGTTGAGCACCATGGGCCCAGCCAAGTTTTTTAGCTTGATAGACTTATCCTCGGCCTACCACCAAGTCGAGTTGCATCCATCCTCTCGTTCACTTACTTCCTTCATCACACAATTTGGCGCTTTTAGATTCTGTAGGATGCTGTTTGGCCTGGCTTCTGCAGCTGCAGTGTTCGAGCATATTATGCAGAGCATTTTGCAAGACTTTAACCAAGTGATGTGTTTTCAGGGTGATGTACTGATATATGGCATCTCTAAAGAACAGCATGATGACACTTTAAGAAAAGTATTTAGGGCTCTAGGTCAAGCTGGGATGACGAATAAAAGAGAGAAATGTCAGATCTGTATGGAATCAGCAGAATATCTGGGTCACAAAATCACTAGAGAGGGGGTTCAACCAAAACGTGACTTGGTGGTGGCAGTGAAAGAGGCACCGGCACCCACCAACAAGCAGGAGCTCAAGTCATTTTTAGGACTAGTGGAATACATGGCAAAATATGTGCAGAATTGTGCTATTACTACGGCCCCTATGAGAACTCTGTTAAAGAAAGATGATTCTTTTGAGTGGACTCAGGAATGCCAGTCAGCTTTCAATAAGGTGAAGGAGGCTATTGCCAGGTCTACATATTTAGGTAGTTTTGATTCAAAGAAGAAAACGTGGGTAACAACTGAAGCTAGTGGTTTAGGTCTCTGGGCAATGCTGTCTCAGAGTGGGGATGGTCAGGAAAGAATTGTAGCATTCACATCTAGATCCCTGAGTGGAGCAGAAATTAACTATTCCACAATAGAAAGAGAAACCCTAGTGTGTTATTGGGCCATCAATCATTCAAATTTTTCTTGTGTGGTTTACCTTTTATGATTAGGACAGACCATAAACCTCTCACCAACATTTTTACCACCAAAGGGAGAGATCATGCCACTCCACGCATAGCCAAGTGGATGATGGGCCTTAAGGGGTACAGTTTCGGGGTGGAGTATGTTCCCGGAAATAAGAATATTGTGGCTGATTATTTGTCCAGATCTCCAAGGGAAAGTCTGACTGAGGGGGAGAGTAAGACCCTAGAGTTAGGGAATTATGCACTAGAACCTGTATTGCTAGTGGAACTAACAGGACTCACAAAAGAGGAATGGGTGGAAGAAACTAGGAAAGACTGTGTGTTGCAGTTGCTCAAGGATAAAAGAATCAATGGCTGGCCAGATAAACCTAAAGGTTTAGAAGATGACTTGAAGGGGTATTGGGATGTCAGATCGGAGCTGCACATCTCTAACGACATGGTAATGAGACGTGAGAGAGCAGTACCTCCCTGCATATTGTGGGACAAACTGGTAGGGTTAGCGCATGAAGGGCACTTAGGACTAAGGGGGTCATTACGACCCTGGTGGCCGGCGGTATGTTGGCGGTAACACCACCAACAGGCTGGCGGTGTTCCGCCAGCAATTATGACCGTGGCGGAATTGCCACGGCCATACTGCCGGCCCCTCCATTTTCCCGCCAGGATTCCGCCTGGCGGTCATAATCCCCAGGGCAGCGGTGCAAGCACCGCTGCCCTGGGGATTATGAGTCCCCGACCGCCGGCCTGTCCATGGCGGTACACACCGCCATGGAAAGGCCGGCGGTAAGGGGACTTGGGGTGCCCCTGGGGGCCCCTGCACTGCCCATGCACTTGGCATGGGCAGTGCAGGGGCCCCCATGCATAGCCCCGTCGCGCATTTCACTGCCCGAATTTCGGGCAGTGAAATGTGCGACGGGTGCTACTGCACCCGCTGCACATCTATTACGAGCCGGCTGCAATGTTGATGTGACATTTCCGCTGGGCCAGCGGACGGTAACACTGTTACCGTCCGCTGGCCCAACGGAAATGTCATAATAGGGAGACAGAAATACCGCCGGCAATGGCGGTATTCTGTCTCCCGCGGCCTCGGCGGTCTTTTGAAAAGACCGCTGAGGTCATAATGACCCCCTAAGTCTTACAAAAAAAGAAATTAAGAGCCACATATTGGTTTCCCACAATGGATCGATTAGTAGAGAATGTGGTAAGAGATTGTGTCATGTGTGCCATGAACGACAAGACGAACATGACACGGAAGGCTCCTTTGTCACCTGTGAGTGTCCCCGCGAACCCTTGGGATAAGCTAGGACTAGACATCTTAGGACCTGTTAATCAATTGGGAGGCAGGGGACGTAATATCTTTGTACTGGTAGACTACCATTCACATTGGACAATGATCAAAATTGTGAGTCAAATAACTACCCAGGATGCAATTGACTTCTTGATGGAAGCATTCATGAGAGAAAGGATTCCCAGCATGATTGTCACCGACAATGGGGTGCAATTCACCTCCGAAGCCATGAAGAAGTTTCTCAAGGGATGGGCTGTTCATCATTTTAGAAGTGCTTTGTACAATTCCGGTGCGAATGGGCTTTTTGAAAGAGCTAATAGAATGATTAATGAGTGTCTCCAAATGGCTTCTGTTTCGGGTGTGTCAGGAGAATCAGCACTAAAACAAATGTTGTGGTCTTACCATACTACTAATCTAGTCACAGGTGTGTCACGATTCTAGTCTCTCAAAGGAAGGCATCCTGGGACCAAACTCAACCCTAATAGGATAAAGGGAGGGGAACTGGTTTGTGAGAAGAGGGAGGAGGCGGCTGTTATGCTATTAATTGTGTTTGACCATTGACTTTGTGTTTCACCACTGCACATATTCAGGTTAGCTGCCTATTGGCTTTAACATGGCATTAGCCATTACATTCTCTATTCAGTTTAGCTGCCTATTGGCTTTAACATGGCATTAGACATTACATTTGGTATTTAGGTTGGCTGCCTATTAGCTTTAATGTGGAGTTTGACATTGCAGTTGAGACATTGTAGATGAGCTATGTTTTTCCAAGCTGTGTTTTTCCACATGGTTGACCAAGCTGTGTTTTTCACACCAAACCCTAGCTGATAAGAGAGCATAGATTTTGTGTTTACCTCTCAATCCAGTCTGGAAACAAGTGAAGTTTGGAGAACTGGCCACTCTCCAAGTTCATTAGGTTCCCACACTGAGCTTGAACGATGGCCCTGGGCAGCAGCGAGGGGAGAAGGATCTTGACTTCCGACAGGAACGGACGTCAGTTGCCTGTCTCCCGTTTGGGTGGAAAATCTCTTTCTCACAGTTGAACCGGAGTCATCAACTTGCAGCCCTTAGAAAGATGAAGCAGAGTGATAGGCCCTATGGTGATGCAATTTTGACTTTTATGCTTTGCTTTGAAGTTATGCTATAATATAATCACATGTATTTGCTGTGTACATTGCAACTGAGAAGTACTTTGATATATTTTGCTTTCATTGCTGCGACTACTTTTAAACGTGTGCTTCCATCCTACTAATTTTGACTCTTAGAAACCTCGTGGTGAAGTCATAATAATAATAAATGTCTTCTTTAAACTAAGAAGTGCATTCCAGAGAAGTTTTGTCAGCTCGGTCATAAGATAAGAGAAGGAAAGCAAATCATTTTGGCGTTAATCGGCAGTCAGGGAGTTGGAGTTAGAGATTGGAAGTGCACTATTTAAAAGTGTAATTGTTTTTTGTTGTTTAGAGAATTAAAGAAGCACGGCAGACCATGTTTGAAAATGCATGTGAAGTTAAACTGCCTTATGGTGCTGTGAGAAACATGTTTTCTTGTTTATTAGGACTTTGTGAGTCTTGGGATGAGTGCTTTGTTACTTTTGAAAGAAATGATGTTCCTTTTGTTCTTGACAGAAGGGTTTGGATACTTTTGTCTGCTTACGGAAAATGCAGGAGAGATGTAGGCAGTTAGAACATGAAAATAAGAATGTACCTAAGCAAATTAGCCAGAACACGTTATTGCAAGATAATGCTGAAATCTATAAAACTATTGTAGTAGAATCTAGCTTTTCCCATTCCAGTAATGAGAAGGTTACCAGTGGGGGACAGTGCGAGCAGAGCGTAGATGTGCAGAACAGCCCACGGTTGTTGGCAGATGAAGTGCATTCCTTAACAGATTACACTGTGAACACAGTTGAGAATGGTATTTTCAGACCGCTTTTGCAAAATACGATGTTTAAAATGAATTCAGACAAGGCAGCAGTACTGTCGCAAAATGTGCAGTTACTGGGAATTCAGTGGAATCCAGAAAATAGACAGATGTTGTCACAAGTAAAACAGAAGATTTTAGAGTTTCTTACTATTTGTACTAAGCAAGAGACACCGAGTTTCATGAGCTTGTTTGATTTTTGGAAACAGTATAGCCCTCATCTGAGTGAAATCTTAACACTTTGGTACAAAGTAACTAGGAAAAAACATGAGCAGCTGCACGCTTTTGATTTGGCAAATGAAATAATTCAGACTTTAGGTTTCTGCGCAGTGCAAGAGGGAAACACTGATTTACATGTAAATCAGGAACAGGGGAGGACAAGAGTGCCCCTGGAACTTTGGATTAAGCTTTTGACTTGTTATTGGGCTCTAGTGAATACTGAGAAAATGACATTAAATGATAATGTAATTCTGAAACCTGAAATATCAAGCATGCAGTGGGTGATGAGTTCACCTAAATCTCACAGTATAGGACAGGCACAGGAGGCTAGTATCACACACTGGATCTGGTACATGCAAGACGGGGCTAGAGTCACTGCAGCCATACATGAACAGGTGTCACAAACCCCTTTTCAGGATGAGGAGAGGGTGCAGGGAGTACCACAGGTAAAAGAGTCACCAGTAAAATTGAGTGCACCATTTGAATTCGTGTCCCCTGAGGATAAAAAGCATGTTTGTTTTTTCTAATGATTCATTGACTGAAAAGTTGTTGTCTACCACAGGAGAAGGAACAGAGTTGTACAATGTGTATCAGACTTTAAATCAAGAGCTGCTTGAGATGTGTCATTTTTACACTGCTTCTTGGTTCACTGCCAATGGTTTAGCCATTTGGTTTTCCACATGGCTTGTACATAACTGGTTCAATTCCCTTGCAGATGTTAAAGAGAAAAATTCAGAGTCTGAAGTGTCCATCCAGAATTCTGACTTAGTGGGGATGGCTAAGTGGGTGCACCAGAAATGTGGACATCTGGGAGAAAAAGCCACTTACAGGTGGGCAGAGATTAGAGAGATGCACATTCCCCTAGATTTGATAAAAACTGTGATTTTACAATGTCCTATTTGTCAGCATGCACAACAGCGATCTGTCCCACAAACAGTCAAAGATCAGTTGGGGAGAGGAAAGTTACCAGGACAGATATGGCAAATTGATCAGGTTTTAGGAGGAGTGATTGCTGCAGATTAGCAAGGAGAAATCAAAATTATGCTGATAACTAGAAAATAATCTGATTCCTTCATACAGATTGGAGACAGAATTGCCCAACTTGTCATAAGTGCAGTGAATGGAGGTTTTGTAAAGAAGGAGTCTGCCCCAGCCCTTCTGACAGTGCAAGGAAAGGGAAGCTGTGGTGCAGCAGATAAAAACCTCACTGCTAAGGTGTGGGTTGAAGCCCCAGGTGACCCTCCAGAACCTGCAGAAATTATAACAAAGGGCCCCAATAACGTCCTGCTGATTATAAAACAAGGAAAGGAAGAGGAAGGGCACATTTCAGATGACAAATGTTATTTGCAAGAAAAGTCATACTTTTTTCTTTTGCAGATCCTACCACGACTCGCCACTGACCATGACTGTGCTGTGTGGTCTCCCTTCGGGTGTGTGCATGTGGGGTCGGGGGAGGTACCGAACCCCCAACCTGAACCTGACTGATTAAAGTACAAACCCCATGAATCCATTTTGCGCAACTGAGGCCTTCAGTTCAAGTTCTACATGGGATCAATATAAAGGGGGTTATTACAACTTTGGAGGAGGTGTTAATCCGTCCCAAAAGTGACGGTAAAGTGACGGATATACCACCAGCCGTATTACAAGTCCATTATAGCCTATGGAACTCGTAATACGGCTGGTGGTATATCCGTCACATTTGGGACGGACTAACACCTCCTCCAAAGTTGTAATAACCCCCAAAGTTTGTCAACTTGTTTGATTACATTCTTCCACTGGAACTAAGCAACCTTACCAGTTAACTGTCTGTGTTTTTTCATGTGGAACTCTGACTTTCACTTACATTCCAGCAAACCTTTCAGGTGGACCGTGTACCTTTACATGAGTAGAACTCATGCTACATCAACTTGCTGTTTTAGAAACACTATTATCCCAATCAGAGTATATAAATTTCAGTCTTTTCATTGTAGATGTATCTGATGTGAAAGGTTATGAGATCAATATGTTAATCCACTTCCATTATTTTACAGTGATTGCTTTTATCATTCAAATCTGATTTGCTTATAAATTTTTTTTTTTTTTGTTGTTTTTGTTTTTTGTTTTTGTTTGAAATAGGAGGTATGTAAACAAAAATTCATTGGTCATAGGGTGGAGTGTTATGCTATTAATTGTGTTTGACCAATGACTTTGTGTTTCACCACTGCACATATTAGTTGCTCAATGTTCACCAGTAGCACATTACATATTGTATTCAGGTTAGCTGCCTATTGGCTTTAACATGGCATTAGCCATTACATTCTCTATTCAGTTTAGCTGCCTATTGGCTTTAACATGGCATTAGAGTAATCATTTGGTATTTAGGTTAGCTGCCTATTGGCTTTAACATGGCGTTAGACATTGCAGTTGAGACATTGCAGATGAGCTGTGTTTTTCCAAGCTGTGTTTTTCCACATGGTTGACCAAGCTGTGTTTTTCACCAAACCCTAGATGATTAGAGAGCGTAGATTTTGTGTTTACCTCTCAATACAGTGTGGGAACGAGTGAAGTTTGGAGAACTGGCCACTCTCCAAGTTCATTAGGTTCCCACACTGAGCTTGAACGATGGCCCAGGGCAGCAGCGAGGGGAGAAGGAACTTGACTTTAGACAGGAACGGACATCAGTTGCCTGTCTCCCGTTTGGGTGGAAAATCTCTTTCTCGCAGTTGAACCGGAGTCATCAACTTGCAGCCCTTAAAAAGATGAAGCGGAGTGATAGGCCCTACGGTGATGCAATTTTGACTTTTATGCTTTGATTTGAAGTTATGTTATAATATAATCCCATGTATTTGCTGTGTACATTGCAACTGAAGAGTACTTTGATATATTTTGCTTTCACTGCTGAAACTACTTTTAAACGTGTGCTTCCAACCTACTAATTTCATCTTTCAGGAACATCATGGTGAAGTAATAATAATAATAAATCTCTTCTTTAAACTGAGAAGTGCATTCCAGAGAAGTTTTATCAGCTCGGTCATAAGATAAGAGAAGGAAAGCAAAACAGCGGCAGAATGTGCCCGATAGAATCAGGAGAAATACAGAAGATGGTACAATGATAAACACAGTACTATGAACAGGTCATGGGTGGTCGGGCAATGGGTCAAGGTTAAACTTCCAGTTCCCACTAGGAGTACGAACAGCAAGTTTTCTATGCCGTTGAGAATCATAGATGTTCGTAAAAATGTAGTTAAGTTGGAGGATGGAAGGGTTTGAAGCATGGACCGAATTGTGGACCTCCAAGAACCTGCAGTATATCTGGATCTGAACCCTAACAGGGAAGAGGATGTCTCTGATCCAGGTCATGTACAGGACCGTAACAGAAGTGCCAGGACCATAAAAATCCACAATGGCACAAGGACTTCGTGTTTCAACATTAAGGAAGGGAGATATGTTATAATCTTGATTAAATGTAATGTCTCTTACTGTTGCTTATATTGGCATATAAACTGAGCATATTAAGTAATTATATTGTAAATAAGTTCATGACAAATTGATGTTCAATTTGGGTTATTGGATGGGTATTAACAAAATTAGTTTACAGCCTCTAGACAGTACAAACTCCCAAATGGTATACTCCAGTGTCTCCTTAGAATGTAAAGACAATGGATTAACCGGGAGCTTCCCTTAGAATGTTGATGAGGGCTTGCTTGGTCGATGGTTCTGGATGGCAAGTGAGGAGCTCACTGAATAAAGACTACATCTTCTTCTACTACTTCAGCAGTGTTGGTCGTCCATTATAACACTGCAATTGTGCATTTTTTGACTTATTTACATTTCCATTTAAGTGCCAAGTTAGATTTGGTCCTAACTGTGAATTATCTGACCCTATTGGTTTAAAATGTGGAGTCAGGAAAGGATGTGTATTGGCTCCTCCCCTATTTATATTATATACTAACAAGCTTCGCATTCATTTATGCACTGTTACTCCTGATGTTCTGCAAATTAACTCTGTTTCCATAGTCTTACTATTATATACTGACGCTGTTGTACTTATAGCATGGACACCAAAAGTCCTGAGAAGTTTGGTACACGCTTTAATGGATTTAACATCTGATCTTGATCTGCACACAAATTATACTAAATCGTAGATCGTGGCTTGCGGCCCTAAATGTCACATGATGCACACACTACTGGCAACTGAGAATTGCATGAATAGTGTTTTTAAATTCCCCTATCTTGGTCTTGCTTCAACTCTAATGTTTCATGGATGGAGAATGTCCAATTTAGAAATTATAAATTCAAGCAAGCTATCTGCTCCATTCTTGATATTTGCAAATCTGTAGGATGCAAGCTTATTTTGTCTCTCCGTGATGCTTATTTTAAGCAATGTGTCCCTGTTGCTAGTTATGGGTGTGGTATTTGGAGCTATAGCGATTGTAGTTTGATTCAAGCCGAAGAGAATTGATTTTGGAGGCATCTTCTCTCTCTTCCTCATTTGAGGCCTCACTTTATTTGTCATGAAGAGATGGCTCTACCGTACCTTGAGTACTTTATTACACTAGGGCCCTTTCTATTGTGGCTCTCAGTTTGGGACAATCACAATGCCTCTTTTACTCATAACATTATTCCTGATTGTGTGTTTTAAGGGCCTGGATATTCTGTAGCTTGCTTATGTAAAACACACTTTTGCTGCTCTGGAGAAGACTAGTTTGTTCGACTATCCCACATCCATATGTAGGGCTGACAAAACCATTCCAATGCAACTGTTTCTTGATAAACAGTTTGGAAAGAGAGTGCCTAGTACTGAGCAAACCACACGTGAGGAATTATTCCTTTTTGAAGACTACTGATCGTTTTGAATCATATTTAACATTTGTGACCAACAACTGGGGAAGAGTTCTCCTGATAAAATTAATGACGAGTACTATATGCAACATGTTGTGTTTCTCGCGGGGACAATGTCTCCACTCAGTCCTTAATGCACCTTACTGCACCGTATGCTTTTTTACAGTTTGTATAAACCTTTTAGGATATGTTACTTATTGCCTCTTTTTACACTACATCATTTTACAATTGTACAGTTGCTCTTAGGTTTTTACAATGGTTGTTCAGCAAAGACGTTTGCTTCCGAGTGAGCTGTTTTCTTAAGGCAGCTGTGTCCTATCAAAAATGTCTTGATTTTTAACCATGTATTTTATCGACATAAGTCTTGTTTTTTAAATTATCTATTTTATTGTTTTGTGTTTTTGATATTGTTTTTTAGGATTTTATCTGTTTACATTCGATGGATTTCATCGACATTTCAAGTAAAGATAATTTTGACTTTGACTTGACTAAAACCAAGAAATGTGCTCCTATAACTGATGTGAATGTTCGTGCATTTGGTTGCATGACAATTTTACAGGATTACAGTAAGAAAACTTAATTGTGTGGTCTCCTCTGCCAGGTGGAGTTGCCTGTACATAGGCAAATGCTGTCACTCACAATGAGGGAAGCTGACCTATTGCACCATAATGTATTCTGTGGTGGGCAGGAACAAAATGCAAATGGCATCATAATAGACCAATGGATAAAGAGGACTGGCTGAAAGGCCCTCTGTATGTATATCTAAGTGATTTGTGAAAGGGAAAAAAGGTCTTGGCTAACGCCAGACCTAAAAAAGAGTCCTGGATAAATAGACAGACTTCTTGTTTAACCGACTGTGTCAAACTGCCACTCAGTCGGGCACAAAACATCACACACTGGCGCACTGCAAACAGAAGTGCCACACATATTCACACTGATAACATGGCAGCGAAGTTACCTCACTTGTACATACTTAAAACGTTAAGGGTTTAAGTGCTACAGAAAGGCTCCACATCCACACCAAATTGTGTAATGTTCATAATTTAGGGTGGTTTGGAAAATAGTATGTTAGAGTAAATATTTAGGCACTGCTTGCTGAAAATACTTTGCCGCAGCTTCGATACTGAGAATAATCACATGTCCCTACAGCTGCAGCCAGTGCCTGTAATTAGCAAATCCTGAGAACATTGTTTACCGCTGGATTCAGACCCTAAATAAATAGAACGAAAATAAGCGCTGTATCCCAACATTAACAAGACCCACAGTGATGTTCTGGAGACAATTCTGGAGCATGCCATCTTCACCCCATCATACCTTTCAACTTAGTTATATTTGAAGGGGCCGGTTTCTCGTCCCAGAGGCACTGGAGAATAAAGGATTCTCATATTCACATATACATCGAAATATGTTATATTCTGTTACAGAGAACCCTGTCCCACCACTCCCGCAAAAGGCAATTTATATACAAATCCGGACATTACCCTCACACATTCACTGTCAATCCGACCAAGTGCCTTGAACAGCAAGTGCCATTTTACACAGAGAGCATGGCTGGTGCAGACTCCGAATAACACACCAGGGGCCAGATGTATCAAGCAATTTTGCATTCTCAAACGGTGCGAATCGCAAAATCCGTCCATTTACCAATGCAAAAATGCCTTTCAAGATGTATGAAAGGCATTCGCTGTGCAATTTTAAGGAATCGCTATAATAGAGATTCCTTAAAATTGCGACCCCATTTAGAGAATCACAAATTGTGGTTCTCTAAATAGGAAATCGCAAATAGGGAATTTCGCAAATTGGGAAATGCAAAACCATTCGCACCTATGGGCCTAAAGGGCCCATAGGGGTGAATGGAGTCGCATTCTCTAATTGCGATTCGGTAATGACGATTGCATATTTTAAGAAATCGCTATTACCGAATCGCAAATTTCATACATCCCAATTAGCATTTCTTAAATAGCGATTTCTTAAAATCCGCTATTTAAGAAGTGCAAAATGGATCTTTGATATATATGGCCCCAGATCCTTGTCAGCGCTGAGAGAACAGGAAGTAACTGATGCTCACATTCAGGTATCTTTGTAACCATTCGGTCTGCACACTACACATCTGCATCAGAGTCACTTGTATGAGAGTAAAGGATTTTAAAACTTTTAGTAAAGATCTTCGCATAGCACATCAGCTATTTATCAGTGAGCAGAAGATCTCTTTTCTTCAAGAAGGTAGAAGACATTTTTGAATACTGCATATACTGATAGTCCAGAGCAGGAAAAGACAGAAGACAAGATAGTATTGAAGGGTAGTAGGGAATGAAAGGAACATATGTAGTCGAGTGTCACAGTGTCGTAGTTCGGACTCTTGCTCTGAGCAAGACTGCTGGTCTCAGGATTACAGTACTTTCGTTCGTAGGTGACTAAGGGGGTCATTCTGACCTCGGCGGTAAAAGGCCCTTACCGCCGGTCAGAAGACCGCCATAACACCGCCGCGGTTAACCGCCACGGTCATTCTGACCCACAACGGCCAAACCTCCAAAAATCCGTCATCCACATCAGCGGGCAGCGAGAAACTGGAGATGACCAAACCTCCACCGTCACGCCAACAGAAATACGCCCATGCCATTACGACCCACGAATCCACACGGCGGTCATTCAAACGCGGTATTCCATTGGCGCTACACACCGCCGCGGTCAGAATACACACACAGCACCAAAACACAGCCACATTGGACAATTTGAAATACACACACCTGATACACACACCACTCCCACACAATGAACCAACTATAAAACACACACCCACATCACCCACAAACCCCTGCGACCATAATTACTGAGAGAAGGAGAGAGAGACACAGCAGACAATCCATAGCAAGACACACTGAGGCACACTACACCATCACACACACCACATAGTAGCACAAAGCACCACTCACCAACATACTTATCATCACATACACCACCCCACACCTCACCCACACCACCCCATGGCACCCCAAAGGCACCCACGCTTTTCGGACCAAGAACTCCGGGTCATGGTGGAGGAAATCCTAAGAGTGGAACCCCAGCTCTTCGGCTCGCAGGTGCAGCACACCAGTATAGCTAGGAAGGCGGAGCTATGGCAGCGGATCGTGGACAGGGTCAACGCGGTGGGACAGCATCCCAGGAATAGGGAGGACATCCGCAAAAGATGGAACGACCTACGGGGGAAGGTCCGATCGATGGTCTCCAGGCACAACATCGCGCTCCAGAAGACTGGCGGCGGACCCCCACCCACCCCTCCCGAATTCACATCGTGGGAGCAAGAGGTCTTGAACATCCTGCATCCTCAGGGCCTCGCAGGAGTAGCCGGAGGAATGGACTCTGGTAAGTCCAATCTCAACTACTATATCCCCCCCACCCCACCAGCATGCCAACCCACACGCCCACCCTCACCCCCAACCCCCCAGCACACATCCTCCCTGACAATGTCTCACCAGCACAACCCACCCATCACAACACCAACTCCTGCATGCCAACACAAATCATGGGCACCCATCACCTAAGCATGTCCACTGCACTAACCCCCCCCCCCCCCCCCACTAACTACCCTCACAACACCTCCCTCAAGGGAATGCCTGCACTGGGGGACAAGGGCACCCATAACACGCACGCTATTGCACACACAGAAACAATAACCAAACTCTCTTACCCCATGCAGGACCCGAACGACAACACACCAGCCAGGAGGGTCCAGAAGTGTCCATCCCACCACCGGAACAGGCCCACACTGAGGATAGCAGCTCTGTCGACAGTGAACCTGATGACCAGCCCGGACCATCGGGGACCTCTGGGCAGTCGGTTCCCCTCAGGCAGCCACAGGCCACACCAGACCCGACCCCCTCTGCCAACACCAGCACAGCTTCCACCCAGCGGGCCCATGCCTCTGTCTCTAGGACAGCTCAATCAGCGGTGTGTCTGCCACTACAGGGCATCCAGGCTAACCCAACACCCCAACAACAACAGGGACCTGGGGGCAGTGGTAGCGGGCACACCGTCCAGGGGACAGAGGCCGGGGGAAACCGGGCAGCTCGGAGGGCTGCTGTGCGACAGGGGGGGAGGAGAGGCCCAGGGAACCCACTCTCCAAGAGGCCCTCACCATCCTCATGGGGGCATACCACCACTCCCAAGAAACGATGGCGACGGTACTGGCCAGGTTCACTGAGATCCAGGCACAGCAGGAGGAACGCTACATGGGGTTCAGGGAGGAGCTGAGAATCATCGGGACCGCAATGGGGACCATCGTCCTGGCCCTCCACAGGATAGAGGACGCGTTGCGGGACCATGGTGCACCACACCGGGCCCCTATCACTAGCCCGGACCAGGAACAGCCTACCACCTCCGCCGGCGCTAGTGGACAGGAGGTCCCAACACCTCGACAGCCCCCCAGAACCCCACCTCCTGCTGAAGAACAACCACCCCGTAAGAGGAGCCTGAGACCAAAAAAAAAGACAGAGTAGGATGTCAGGACCCCCGCCAGCAGGACATACCCCCTCAAGTCTTCCCACTGTCCCACATTGCCACCCTGTCCAACCATGAACTGCCTATGCTCCATCCTTCCACAGGCAAAAGGACAATGCACCTGTGAGACTGAGAACTGGACTCTGCCATGGATATTCCTCCACCCCCACCCATCACCCTTAGAATCACATGTACCGATATCTAGCACTGTAAATAAATCACATTTTGCACACAAATCTGTTTTGAGTCATGCTGTATTATTAACAAATGTATTACATATTACTGTTCAATTTCTGTTCTGTCAATTAGTCATGACAACATACCAATGTCAATACGCTGTATTTCATGGGCGAACCAAGCAGAAGTCAGGTACTGAGTCAGACAGCACTGAGAAGGGAAGGGAAAGGCAAAAATTAATGAAAAACATCTGTGGGGAACTACAGAAAGTACAGATGCAGGAGGCTATAAGCAATTGTGAAATGGCGTGGGTGATTCTTACCTGTGTGTTACTGGAAATACTGTTGTATCACTCTGTCCCTATTGTCTGTGTCGTCCTCAGAGTCTTCCTCCTCTTCACTCTCCACAGGCTCCACGGCTTCTACAACACCACCATCTGGACCATCCTCCTGCAGGAAAGGCACCTGGCGTCGTAAAGCCAGGTTGTGGAGCATACAGCACGCCACGATGATATGGCACACCTTCTTTGGTGAGTACATTAGGGATCCACCTGTCATATGTAGGCACCTAAACCTGGCCTTCAGGAGCCCAAAGGTTCGCTCAATCACCCTCCTAGTACGCCCATGGGCCTCATTGTACCGTTCCTCTGCCCTGGTCCTGGGATTCCTCACTGGGGTCAATAGCCACGGCAGGTTGGGGTAACCAGAGTCACCTATTAGCCACACACGCTGTCTCTGTAGCTGTTCCATCACATAGGGAATGCTGCTATTTCGCATAACATACGCGTCATGCACTGACCCTGGGAACTTGGCATTTACATGGGAGATGTACTGGTCAGCCAAACAGACCACCTGGATATTCATTGAATGGTAATTCTTCCTGTTCCTGTACACCTGTTCATTGTCATTTGGGGGGACTAAAGCCACATGGGTCCCATCAATTGCACCAATGATGTTGGGGATGTGTCCAAGGGCATAGAAATCAGCTTTCACTGTAGGCAAATCACCCTCCTCTGGGAAAATGATGTAGCTCCGCATGAGTTTCATCAGGGCAGACAACACTCTGGATAAGATCTTGGAAAACATAGGCTGAGACATCCCAGATGACATGGCCACTGTTGTCTGGAATGAGCCAGTTGCAAAGAAATGGAGGACAGACAGAACCTGCACTAGAGGGGGAATTCCTGTGGGTTGGCGGATGGGGGACATCAGGGCTGGCTCCAGCTGGGCACACAGTTCATGGATGGAGGCTCGGTCAAGTCGGTATCGTAGTATTATGTTGCGTTCTTCCATTGTGGACAGGTCCACCAGCGGCCGGTACACGCGAGGATTCCTCCTTCTCATCGCTAGTCCCAGCGGACGGTGCCTAGGAAGGAGAATATGGAGTACAGAGTCAATCCACTCACAGGTACGTACAACACAGCTTGCACAGTACAGGTAAATGTATGGTTTGATATGTTTGTATGTGTGCCATTGCAAGGCCTAGGCCTGTGTGACGCATTAGAAATTAAGCCATGTGGGCCCTTGAAATGGCCGATGCCTGACCTGTGATGTGGGACAATGGGATGTGAGGTCACTGCGCTGGCGGGGCACACCGTGGCGGTAGGCGGTCGAAGACCGCTGTGCGAAGACGCATTGGTTAACATTGAAGCCTATGGGTTTCAGGAGCCAATGACGATGTGCGCCGGCGGTCGCGGGACGCACCGCCGCGGTACGCACCGCCGCTGGCGTGACCGCCATTTTCTATCTGCTCAATCATTCGAGACCTGATCATCCACAGGAGAGGACCTATACTGCAAGTGCTGCTGTGAACTCGGTCTGGAAGTGACAATGGCTGCTGCTACTGGTGAAAGGGCCCCCGCCTTCAGTTCAGAAGAGTTGGAGAAGCTCGTGGACGGGGTCCTCCCCCAGTATGCGCTACTCTACGGTCCTCCAGACCAACAGGTGAGTACACTCAGTGCACATTGAATGGGTTATGCCTGTGTGGAGGGGGGGGGATGTAAGTTGGTGGGGTGTGGAGGGAATGAGGAGTGCAACGCACAACAGATGAGAGAATGGGAACCATGACAAGGTTGGGGAGGGGGGGGCATGTACTCCAAACATGCAGATATGTGACGGTTTCTCTTTCCCACCCTGTACATGTCAAACAGGTGAGCGCCCACCAGAAAATCGATATTTGGCGTGCCATCGCCAAGGAAGTCCGGAACTTGGGGGTCTACAACAGACGGGGCACCCACTGCCGCAAGAGGTGGGAGGACATCCGCCGCGGAACGAGGAAGACCGCAGAAACACTGCTGGGGATGGCCTCCCGACCTAGGAGGGGTGCCAGTCGCACCATGACCCCCCTGATGTCCCGGATCCTGGCGGTGGCCTACCCTAATTTGGATGGGCGCTTGAGGACAGCACAGCAGACACAAGGGGGTGAGTATCCGCACATTCTCCTATCTGTATGCGCATTGGAGGCGTCTGGGTGGGGGAGGAGGGCTGTGGGTGACATTAGGCCAGGGCGCTCTCTGTAGTGTAGTCCGCTCCCTTAGGCATGGCCCTGTGCCCCCGCCCCCCACCTCTGTAGGGTGCCAAGTGCAGCTACCCATGCTCCAGCATCACACATGTGCGCGTCTGTTGTCCCTAGACCTGTTTGCCTAGTCAGAAGTACTGAGTAGTGTACCCCAAGTTCGCGACTTAGTGCACGAGGCACCTGTGTCTGTCCTCTCCGCAAAGGGTATTGCTAAGGCATGCACTCAACTTTGTTTCATTTCTCCCCCCACCCTAAATCTTTGTCTTCTTGTGTTTTAGCATCATCCGGCGGAGGAGATTTGGCGTCGGAGCAGGAGGGAGCTGCAGGTCACCAGGCCCCGGTGGGCACTGACACAGACACCGAGGGCACCAGTGATCTGGAGGGCGAGGGGAGCACCACAACGGGGGCCGGTGGAGACACCAGCGACACGGACACGTCCTCGTTTGGGAGCTCCCTAGCGGTGGCAGCACCATCTGTGCCCCCCGCAACAACAGGTACAGCCGCCACCCAGCGCACCAGCACCGCCCTCCCAGCAGCCCCTCAGTCTTCGCTCCGTGGCCGCTCGGCCAGGAAGGCGCGCGTCTCCTTCGCCCCAGGCACCTCAGCCCCTGCCTCTGTTACCCCTGCTGCCCTGAGTGCGGAGCTCATTGACCTGGTGAGGACGGTCATTGTTGGGCAGACTACCCTTCTGAATGCCATCCAGGGGGTGGAAAGGGAGGTGCATCGGAGCAATGCCTACCTGGAGGGCATTCATTCGGGTCAGGCTGCCCATCAACGAGCGTTCACTGCTCTGGCCTCAGCACTGACGGCAGCCATTGTCCCTGTCTCCAGTCTCCCTCTTCTATCTGCCTCCACCCTTTCTCTGTCTCCTGTACCTCAACCTATCCCATCCACACCATCAGACCAGCCTGCACACACCTCAACACCCAAGGCCAGCTCATCCAAACATAAGCACCACAGAAAACACAAGCATTCACCCAAGCAACACACAGATGCAGACATATCAACAGTCACTACCACCTCTGTGTCCCCGTCCTTCTCGTCTCCCTCCTCCCTCCCTGTGACGTCTACACTCACACCTGCATGCACCCCAACATCAGCCAGTTCTTCCACCACCAGCAAACCCTCCACTACAGTCCGCACACCTGCAGTCACCACCCCCACTGGCATTTACACGTCCCCTGTGTCCTCTCCCACTGTGTCTGTCACCCCCTCTTCCAAGACACATAAACGCAGGCAGACACCCAAACAACAGCCAACCACCTCACCACAGCCTACGTCCCAGTCACCTGCACCCAAGCACAGCACACCTGGCTCTCATACAACCACATCCTCTTCCTCCACTTCTCTCACCACTACTCCTACCCCTTACCTTGGTCCCAAGAAAAATTACCTCTCCAGTTTTGACCTCTTTCCCTCCCCCGACCCACCCCCTCCAACTGGGAAAAGTCCCAAGGGCACCTCAGCCACCACCAGCCCAACTTCTACAGTGCAAGTGGTGCATGGCATGTGGAGTCCACCCTTTGGCGGCAGTAACACTTCGGTGAGCAGCAAGGGGACAGCCAGCCCCCTCCCAGGCAAGAGGACCCGGAAATTGAAGGGCCGCCGTGAGCGGACAGAGACGGCTGCCCCCAAGGAGGTGACTCCGGCCACTTCACCGGCCACAGCAGCCAGGGGAGGCAAGGGCCCGAGAGCCCCATCTAAGGAGCGGAAGGACAGCAGGGCGGAGAGGACAACCACCAGGAGCGCGGAGCAGGAGGGCCCCACAAGCCCCATCCCGGCTGCAAGGGACGACACCAAAGGGCCCAGGACTCACTCCCCGAAGGGGCCTGACACAGCACGGTCGGAGGGCGAGTGAGCAGGGTGTCCAGGCCAGGTATGACTCCCTTGACATACTGCAAGAGCACCGCTGAACAGGGCCCCGCCGTGAAGACAGGTACCGCTGAACAGGGCCCCGCCGTGAAGACAGGTACCGCTGAACAGGGCCCCGCCGTGAAGACAGGTACCGCTGAACAGGGCCCCGCCGTGAAGACAGGTACCGCTGAACAGGGCCCCGCCGTGAAGACAGGTACCGCTGAACAGGGCCCCGCCGTGCAGAAGAGCACCGCTGAACAGGGCCCCGCCGTGAAGACAGGTACCGCTGAACAGGGCCCCGCCGTGAAGACAGGTACCGCTGAACAGGGCCCCGCCGTGCAGAAGAGCACCGCTGAACAGGGCCCCGCCGTAAAGACAGGTACCGCTGAACAGGGCCCCGCCGTGAAGACAGGTACCGCTGAACAGGGCCCCGCCGTGAAGACAGGTACCGCTGAACAGGGCCCCGCCGTGCAGAAGAGCACCGCTGAACAGGGCCCCGCCGTGAAGACAGGTACCGATGAACAGGGCCCCGCCGTGAAGACAGGTACCGCTGAACAGGGCCCCGCCGTGAAGACAGGTACCGCTGAACAGGGCCCCGCCGTGAAGACAGGTACCGCTGAACAGGGCCCCGCCGTGAAGACAGGTACCGCTGAACAGGGCCCCGCCGTGAAGACAGGTACCGCTGAACAGGGCCCCGCCGTGAAGACAGGTACCGCTGAACAGGGCCCCGCCGTGCAGAAGAGCACCGCTGAACAGGGCCCCGCTGTGAAGACAGGTACCGCTGAACAGGGCCCCGCCGTGCAGAAGAGCACCGCTGAACAGGGCCCCGCCGTGAAGACAGATACCGCTGAACAGGGCCCCGCCGTTTCAAGCACCGCTCTGCTGGGCCCTTCCTGTCAAGCACCGCTCTGCTGGGCCCTTCCTCTCAAGCACCGCTCCGCTGGGCCCTTCCTCTCAAGCACCGCTCCGCTGGACATCGCCATGTCATGCACCGCTGCGCTGGGTCCCGCCGTCTCAGGCACTGTTTATGGTTCACTGTGCCCACCATGCCTCCTCCTTGACCAGTGGACTCTGTAATCCACCTGAGAGACTGTGGCTTTGCACTCCCCAGGATGGTCCAGTGGGCAACCCACCCACTGCAGAGACTTGAGAGACTGTGGCTTTGCACTCCCCAGGATGGTCCAGTGGGCAACCCACCCACTGTAGAGACATTGAGAGACTGTGGCTTTGCACTCCCCAGGATGGTCCAGTGGGCAACCCACCCACTGCAGAGACTTGAGAGACTGTGGCTTTGCACTCCCCAGGATGGTCCAGTGGGCAACCCACCCACTGTAGAGACATTGAGAGACTGTGGCTTTGCACTCCCCAGGATGGTCCAGTGGGCAACCCACCCACTGCAGAGACTTGAGAGACTGTGGCTTTGCACTCCCCAGGATGGTACAGTGGGCAACCCACCCACTGTAGAGACATTGAGAGACTGTGGCTTTGCACTCCCCAGGATGGTCCAGTGGGCAACCCACCCACTGCAGAGACTTGAGAGACTGTGGCTTTGCACTCCCCAGGATGGTACAGTGGGTATGGTGGCTCCTCGTGGATCTGGCGTCGTGGACTCATGTGGCTGTGGTGGCCCCCCCTTCCCTTCCCCCTGAGGTGCCTGTAGTTTTGACATCAGATGCCCCTGCAGTGTTCTCTCCAAAGGACTCAGGTCTCGTGTGTGGGCTTTGCCCTTGTTTCGCAGAACCTTGGCCCACGGACATGTTAGATTCGTAGGATGTGCAGGACTTGTTACTTCAGTGATACACTGATGTGTATATCTTTTTGGTTTTTGTAAATATTTTTCACGGTTGCTCAATTATTTCCAGGTGCTTTTTTTGTACATGAAAATTTATTCCAAATTTGGTTGTGTCATTGTATTTTTAAAGGGTCTTTGTGTGGTGTCACTGTGACTTCCTGCTCTGCATTGGTACATATTGGGGGGGTGGGGGGGTCGCATATGTGTATGCCCGTAACCTTTCTTCCTCCCCCCTCCCGTGTGTCGTAGGTGCAGTACTCACCGTTGACGTCTGCGCCGGAGTTCGTACTCGTGGTAGATGAGCAGGTAGACGAGAGCAGGTATGATGTTCAATTCGGGTTCCATGCTGTCCGGATTCCGCGTGGAGTGTCTCGAGGTGAGCGTTTTCCATTGGAAATGTCTGTTTCCGCCGTGTTTTTATCGGCGGGGCTCCCGCCCCGGAAAAGGTGGCGGATTGGTGGGTCGTGATAGGGTGGGCGGTACATTGTCTGCCGCCTGGCTGTTGGCGGTGACCGCCGCGCTGTTTGTTTGTTCCGCCGTGGCGGTGGGAGTGTTAATGCGGCGGGCTGTGTTGGCGGTTCCCGCCAGGGTCAGAATTGCATTTTTTTTACCGCCGGCCTGTTGGCGGGTTGGCCGCCGCTTTATCACCGACCGCCAGGGTCAGAATGACCCCCTAAGTCTCTTCCTACAACTATTTGTAACTGTTGTCCAAACCTTACCGGCTTACTAGCAGTACCTCACCGAAAACACAATAGTAAAAGGTGATTTGTAGCAGTCGCTTACGCATGGACTCAAAATACAATATCTCAGGGTTGTCGTGGTTAAACGGAAATGACCCTTTTCTCACAGATCTATAATGTCTCATACAAACAAAGGCAATAACACAGATGCAGTAAAGTTATAATAGTTTTTATTCAACATAACTGCAATTTGTGATAAGTTGCATGTACTGCAATGATTAGGATAATGAATATACCAAGCAACAGTATTGTAAAGAGGAGAGTCATTGTTATAAAGACCCTCACCATTATGCAATATAAGATAAAAATATATGTATATGTAAAAGATGGAATAAGCCCTAATACCCTAAGGAGAGTAGGTCTAACCTCCTACCTAAAAAGGAAGAGCTGGGTTCGTTAAACCTAATCTGCCAAAACCGTGTCCATGAGAGGAGCCCCCAACCCTCGTTACCTTGGAATGAGGTCTCTATCTCAGACTCCGCAGGGACACGAAGGCTGGATCAGTGTCAAGATGACTGCAGCATCGGTATCAGCGATGGTGGCGATGCCCTCTGGTCGGAATCCCTCTGATTATCTGTCTAAAAGTGTGTTGTATTTATACAGATCTACAAGGTCCCCTGTCATAAGTGTTATTCATAACAATAGATAACAGGCATGCTTGGGACGGCAATTAATATCAACAATCCCTCGAAAGTATAGAGAGGGAAAATCCCTAAGTGTGAATGCCTACTGTATGTTTGTCTTTCGTGCTTGATCTTGACGCCTTGGCGCAGTGACACTGATAATAGAACCCATAACAAGTGGCCTAACTATAAACAAGGCCGCCATTTTAAAGGAAATAAATAATTAAATGGACTAAGCCAGAGCAAGCTAAGTAGGTTAAAAGTCACTGGGTGACGGGGCACGAGTTTACAAGCCTACGGCTAAGCTAACTCCTGTTAACCCGTTAAAACAAACTAGGATTCACTAGGAGGGTGTACCTCCCCATTGCCGTAACAGGTATGATGAAGGTAAAGAAAACCCAATCGCTAAAAAGCTGCTACTGAACTAAAAAGCCAAAAAACTTAACAAAAGAAATAAATGCTATGTTATAAAATTTGTTTCTTAAAAAACATTTCAGAGACTTTAATATCAACCATGACAAGTACAGCAAACTTTTAGTGTAATTGCTTCTTTTATTAGAATCGGGAACTGACAAACTAATTCATCAAATTATGTGCTATATGCAGGATCTTGAAGAATGTCATCGAAGTCACCATTCAAGGATCTCAAAAATGAGTCAACATCGTCTGAAGTGAAATTGAGAGCTGGGCGGACAAACGGATCCACAGAGCAGAAGTGAGCCATATTCATCGGTGCATCAACACTCGCTGCAGCATCCTCATCCATGTTAGTTTGTATAACAGAAGGCTCATAGGTGGCCTCGCTGAGCAACCTCAGTCTCAAGGGGCATGACCGTGTATGAACCCTCATCGGGCACATCAGCAGTTCGTGGTCCACAGGAGATGTCGGTGCAACAGCAAGACAGACCATAGGCAGATGTTCAAAGAGACACCATATGCAGCGGAACACCGGTTGTACACACCATAGTAGAGGCCGGAATGACAATGACCAGTCAAACTCTAGTTCCACCAGTAAAGGTGCACCGAAGATCCGAACCATGCGTTCACGGCACAGCAGGGTTGACGGGAGTGGCTCCATTGCTCTGTGTCGCTGGAAAGAAACAACCACCGCGAATCAGAAAATATAGCAGTAGTAGTCCGCCAATTAAAGCCAAAATAATTGGAAAGCCACCAAACACACTGGAAAAGAGTGAATGGATGGCTGATGGGATGACTCCGAAGACAGTCTGGAAGATGGACACAAAACCAGACCCGACAGCCTTAAAGAAATGAACAATCCCAGTTGTGCTTGAAGCATTGAATATTCTCGATACCAACTCTCCAAAGTGTAAGGGGAAATCGGTATTTAAAAGGGATTGTATCTCGGCTGATGATCTTGCAACCTGGAGAGCATACGTCTCCTTTGCGGATGTCAAGGCGACCTGTTTTTGAAACAATAGCGCCTTCAGTCTACTCAACTTGTCATAGTTCACATTAATAGTATCAATGTGGGGCCACATTTCAGATACTTGTATCTCTCGTGTGGGGGGAAACAAAACATGGCCACAACACGTAACGACCTTCGTGACTGAGATTGTGTAGGCAATTCCAGGTCGCAAGCCGCAACAGCTGTCATCGCTCAGAAGAACATAACTCCCATTAGAAAGAACATGAAACACTGAACGAATCAAGGGGACGGGAGTACCCTTCAGAAAACAGGCCAAATTTGCGACCCCCGCATAGCAAAGACCGTGAAGAGACACCTGTTTGCATATCATGGAATGACGAACATTAGTCTCACATTCACTTCCGCTAAGAAAGACCTCTTGTTCGCCGTTCAGACATCGATACTCAAAGGGCAACTCCCACTCTTCCTTAATAAAGCTATCTCCTAGCCGTTCATATCGTCCCACTGCAAGATGTTTCAGGCAGCTCGAGAAACAAAACGTTGAAAACGGTAAATTAATAATGCCGTGTAAGAGCCAGATAGTTGAAGGACTCTCTGCTACCGTGAAGGGCAACTTATCTAATTTTTCTACTTGAAGCAAGGTAAAACGAGCCTCTCTTTTAGCCATTGTCACTTGTTCCCCGGAAAAATTAAAAGCAGCGAATAGTTCACTCCCATTAAGGTATTTCCATGGAATGTGGCCACTTTTCAGCGTCTGCAATGCCCAACTCAGCTGCATGATGGAACGCAGCTGTGTTTGCCCATGATATAACCGAGACAAATCAGTCTGAGTGATATCAATAGCAGATGACACTATATTCGACAGGGAATAAATCCTGTTGGAAAGCGTGTTCATGCCATTGTCGACAACAGCCAATGTATTTTCCAAATTCTCTTTATCAAGTTGCCGTAAACGTGCAGCAGCCTCAATTTGAGAAAGTTTCCAAATTTCATTATACATGGCATATAAAAACCGTTTCGAGCGTTGCTTTCTAGGACCTAATAGGAAATCTTGTAGGTCTATACTGTCAGAAAGAGTATTCAGGTGTTGTTTCACCGCTGTTAAGGTGTTCGTTTGTATCCATTGTTGGCACAGCTTGCCCACACTGTATGTCGTAATTATACCAGCATGCTGACCTGACAAAAAGCGAGGGTCTGGTCTATGAATGGAAAAAAACCCTGAAGAGTTCAAAAAACGCCTTTGACACTCATCAGTATCGGTGGGCCATACCAACCATCCCCCGGGACTGGAAAGTGAATAATTATAGTCACCAGCCTTAACCAATGCATCTAGCCTATCCCCAGAAACATTTAGAAAGTGTTGCCAATCTGTAAATTTTGTCGGTGTAGGGATACTGGGTGTGTTTAGATCCTTTATTTTAGCTAATCCCAGACATGATTTCTGCTCAACAGTGTCATTTAAAAAAATCATTTGCACAGGAATTAGGCAAGCTCGAAACAAAGCCTCCCTACCATGTATCTGCCAATCTTGCGTCCCCCATACACTCTTCAAATCGATAGTGTTCTTCCAATATTCATAACCCTCAATCGAAAGTCGGGAAACAAAGGGATCTGAATAAATCAATTTTTCTATCTGTTAACAACAATTTTCTAATGTGTGTCTTAGGTAATTTAAAATAATAAGATTCAGCTTTTTTTGTATCATGCCCAGAAAAGTATGTGAATTTGTCACTGTAATACTTCAGACTCCCCACTCGTGGTGTTGAACAATGTTCCCATTGTCTGTAGTTAAAAAGAGGCCTATATCTAGTTGCACGGTGCAGGTAGTGATGTCCCCAATTATTATAGCAGAACATTTCACCATAATTCATTGTAAAATCATACACATCATCACTTCCAAAAGCGGAGTAGTCCTTCATTTCAGTTAGCATGGAATCCACTGTTTGGACATCCCAATCATCAGAGACAACATTAGGTGTAATAACATCAGACATAGAAATTTTGAACACGTATGGTATTTGAATTATCTCTGTAGGCCCGTATATATCGAACGGAACTTTGTCCCAAACAATCCCATCAGAAATCGGAATAGCTGTAATATTGACAGGGGACAAATCACGTCGGACCTTATGTGATGAATGATGTGGTGTTAAAATTACATCAACAGTCTCCACTGAGGAGCGATCAGCAATATAGTGACCATTAATTAGTAAAAAGAAAACAGTCACAAAACCAATCCATAAAAACAATGCAATAAATGTCAAACAGAACCAGAGATAGTTCCATGGATATATCAAATAGTTCTTTTTAAGCCATTGATAGAACTTGCTACCTCTGGAAAGTTTGTCAGTCTCAGTTGAGGATGAATCTGAAGAAAAATCATCAATGTCCACAAAATAGCCAGAGGAAGTCTCCGCAAACACAGGACTCATCGAATTCCCATCCACTGTTCTAGGAAGTTCATGATAGATGACGTTACCAGTCGTGGAAGTGTTCGTGTAAAATACAGCCAAATCCTGTAGCGGTGTGTTCTCCGAAGTTGTTACAGGAACCAACAAAAGTTCATTTTCTGCCCTCCCCATGGTCGAGGAAGTGTCTGGAACAGCAGCTGACATAGTTGTATAGTCAGTAGTAGTGATGGTCATCCTACTATGTAGAGGGATGTCCTGTTGGGTAGTGAGAGGGGATCGGGAACTACCCAAGGGACCTCCTGGTCTACTGTGAAGAATCGGCCACATGGTGTAATTTGATGTCATCAATGGAGATGAATCTGTTTGATTTGGAACCAGACAATGGCGGAAGGATGACAGTCCTGGTGCCTTGTATCCCCAAGACCGGTACAGGTGCTCTGTATGCGGGACCAAACTCTTTTCTCACAGCGATCTTCTCACGAACCAGATCCCCAACGTTAGGAATCCAGCCAGTCGAAGTTTTCGCCAAATCCCTTATTCCCAAGGTGGCAGCGCTTGCAGATGATTTTTCATCACGTAATTGTTGAAGCTCCTGTAAAACAGCGAGACGTTCTTTTATGTCAAATGGTGTTTCTGCTGCCACCATACCAGGGGCATCAAGATCGGGAACATACATAGTTGTCCCAAAGAGAACCTCATATGGAGACTTGCCCCTCAAGGACCGTCTTGGCAGATTATTCAGTGCTCTCTGGACCCCATATAGGTGATGTAACCAACTACGGCCTGAACCTAATACTCGAGCTGTTAAGGACTGCTTTAGATCACGATTCTGCCTCTCCACGACCGAATTTCCCTCGGGATGGTATGTGAGGAGTAATGGAGTTCAACACCCATCGTCCTCATGGTGTCCCTGAAAGCCTTAGAGGCAAATGCAGGGCCCTGGTCCGAATGGAATGCTGCAACCGCATATGTACCGATAAAGATCAGCAAATCTTTTATAACAGTCCGGGCGTCAGCCGACCGCTGTGGCCATACCCACAGGAATCTAGAACAGGAATCTACAGCCACTAAAATGTATTTGTATGCACCATCAGGTTGCAAAGGACCACAATGGTCCAGGTACACACAATGTAGTGGTTTGTCTGACACTAAGAGAGATGTCTGCGGAGGGCGTCTGATAGTCGAGCCCTTAATCTGCTGACAAATGTCACAGCAAAGGACATACTGTTTAGTCCGTCTGCATAGACCAGGCCACCAGTACCGTTGTTGTAGAATGGTGATAGTGGCCTGTATACCAGCATGTGCAGAAGCGACACCCTCATGTGCAGCTGTAATCAATTCCAATCTCTGATCTTCATTTGGGATCACTCGATCACCAACATCTGGAATTGTTGCAAAAGCAACATTCTGTGCACTGATATGATATGTATAGTTTGTAGGGTATCCTTTCGGAAGGGGCTTGTCTGCAGCCGAGGCTTTAACGGCAAGCAGTATTTCATTATCCAACCTCGTTCGAGAACGAGTCACTGCAGCCACAGAAGCCGTAGCTACTGAAGCTTTGGCTGCTTCGTCAGCCAATGTATTACCGGCAACATGTATTCTTACACGTTGGTGCCCCAATGTATGAACTACATGGACACATGGCAGCTTATCCTTAAGATCAGCCACCCTTCCCCACAATATTTTGTGTTTAATGGTGTTCCCTTTAGAATCTCTAAACCCGTTCAGTATCCAATGATTGAGATATTCATTGTATGACTGGACGCAATAATACGAATCACAGACGATCAAAGTCTGTGTTCCTGGCTCTGAATGTTCGAGCGCTAGAAGAAGAGCCTTAAGCTCGGCCAACTGGGCTGTGCAGTCCCCTAAGGTCTGAGTATACGTGTTATGAGGATGAAAAACTCCATCTTCCATTACCTCGCACACGGCTGCGCAAGCTGCAGAGTATTGATGTTTAGTACCCACAGCCGGTTGTGCCGATCCGTCAGTGTAAATTATGGTATCATAACTGTCTATTGGCAATATGTGTAAGGGAGCGGGGTACTCCTGTTCATACTGGAGAAATTCTTGTGTCTGAAGTCTGGGGTCAAACACATAATCAACATCAGTGGCAGTCAGAGATGTTGCCCATTGAATCCAGCGTGGATGCAATGCCTTAGCGTTAGGAACGCTCGCTTTAGAGACAGCCTCTAAGGCCGGAACTGGGGAGACAACAATGCGTTCCCCCTGGGCAAGCGGTCTCTCCTTTATGACGGCAATCTGAACTGCCGTCAGAATTTTTTCAGTAGGAGCAAAACGTTTTTCTGCATTGGAGTACAAATGTGATTTGTATGCTATTGGCACCGTGTCACCCTCATTAAAGGTGACATAGGTAAATCCTAGGGCACCAGCTATTATTCTGACGACCAAATTTGTTTTATTGTCCCGTGTGTACAAGTGTCTAGCTTCTAGCATGTCTCGTTGTATGTCCCTTAGGATGTGTGTGTGTTCAATTGTCCATCGCCTGCCAGAATAATTGGGCTGAATTAAGTCATATAGTGGTTTTATGCGTTCAGCATAATCTGGAATATATGTTCTGCCAAAATGAAAGAAACCCAGTAATGACTGCAGTTTCTTAAGTGTGTTCGGAGGCTGTAGCTGAGCACACTTCTCTAGGAAGTGTGGGGCCAGGCTCTTCCCCTCGTTTGATAGTTCATATCCTAGGAACAATACACTAAGAAATGCTATCTTGCTTTTCTTAAAATTAAATTTATAACCGAAGGCGGCAAATCCCAAAATAATCCGATCGACCCTGGCAAGATGAATGTCAAGGGTGTCATCAGTGAGATAGATATCATCCACATATGACAATGCCTCGGAATCAAGCTCCTGTAAGATTGATGTGACACGGGCCGAAAACAGTCCTGGGCTGTTTTTATAGCCTTGGGGTAAACGACAAAAGCGTTTCTGAGAACCATAGGAAAATGCACTTAGGTCTCTACTTTCATGTGCTAAATTCTGGCAGAAAAACCCATTAGATATATCCAATGTAGTTTTGTATTTTTTACGCACTATATTATTAATTAGCGCTGTGCTGTGTGAATTTTGTATAGCATAAGTGCGTGCATGACTATTCAAGTGCCTATAATCAACCACTATTCTATATGAATGATCAGGTTTCGCAACGGGAAATAGCGGATTATTCATTGCCGATGTACAGGGCTCAATTACTCCCTGGTATTCAAGTTGTGACAGTATCTCCGTCACTGGAGCTTTTGCTTCATGTTTAACAGGGTATTGTGGCTGCGGGTGTGGTGTAGACCGAACGGGAATAACATGGCAAGGAGAGTCCTTGTCCCATCCTACATGATTATGGTATAATGCAGGTGCCTGCGCTAAAGCCCATTCAGCAGCTAATGCTCGTTTGTCTGTCTCCGGAACAAGATCGGAGAAAGAAGGCAAAATGACATCTTCCCCATGTGGGAGCATGCGGACATGTTCAGGTTGCCAGTCTCTCTCGGCCAACAGGATATCACTAGTAAGTTCATCCCAGAATATTACACTAATAATGCATTCCACGTCTCCCTCTATCTGAATTGTTAAATCAAAAACCCGATCGGGTGGAAGTACGCGGCCATCCGCCGTTTCAACTGCGATGTAATCGCTAGTTGCTGTCGCATCCAGATGATCTTTCAGATTCTGGCGACATATCGTGACCTCTGCCGCGCTGTCCAACAGAGTCACTGCCCACTTCTTGTTCCTCAACAGTGTTCTCAATACTACTGGCATTTTTAATGGTCAGTGCAGCCACTTTTTTCTTTTTAAATTGTAGCTTTTGTTGAGGAGTCTTTTCTTCTTTTTTAACAGTAGACTGTGGCGAGTCTTTCTTTTCTTTCACGTATTCCGGACGTCGATCTTGACGGCCCCCTCTCTCGCTACGTCTATCCGGTGCGTCCTGAAAGGAACGAGAAGGACGTGAATCAGTATATCTGTCTGGAGTTCTAATGTTATCCCTATTTCTGAGATTATATCTCCTTTCGGAGTACTCCGGATGAGGAGAATCAGCTCTTCTGTTTCTCCTATCCTTGAAATCTTTTTGTTTTTCCCAGAGTTTCTTAGAGCCCTCTTGTGCCTGCTTCGTACCTTCCTTATGGGTGGTACTTGGTATGTCAAATTTTTTAGGTTTGGCTCCCAGCCCATCCCGTCCTATAATAGTATAGGTATCAGAGATTATTTTTGGCAGCTGTCTCTCTTGTTCCTGGTGTGGAGTTTCCCGGAGACGCTGGCGTATCGCCAGTGCTACTGCTTCCCCTTTAATATTACTCAATATTATCGAGGAGACGGCGTCAAAATTACGCATCAATTTCATCCCCAGATCTAGGGCTGGTGCAGCCCCATGCTCATTTTGTATTTGTTTCAATACTTCCGTCAAATTTGCCAGTGTAGGGGTACCATGCGTGGTAGTATAAACGGCAGCGAAGACTGTACCCCAAGTGGCACATTCATCAACCGAGGGAACCATCCCGAATGGCAAGCACATAGTGAGCAATCTATGTTTCTCCTGTGGCCCCGTATGGGGGAACACAGCTTCCAGCTGATTTGTTTTCTGAGCAATCCAGAAAGGTATTTTTTCTCGATCCGAGGGCACTTTACCCATAATGGTATGCACCGTTTGTGGATTAATCCCAGTAGCCAATTGATATCCACCAGCTACTGGTGGTGCTGGACGCACTGGTGTAGTGTTCAATGTTCGCATTACGAACTGGACCAATCGTCTATATAATGCCACTAACTCATTATATAATATCCTTAAATCTACAAGCGGCATAGTCTGTATGCCTGGGTGAGGTGTATATGTGGCAAACATGGGCCACGTAGGCCCTTCATTACTTAAAGGACCTAGCCTCACCCGCCGCAGTATATGTGGTAGGGCGCCTTCAAACCAGTTTTGATGCTCCTGATATGTGAGCGATATTTCATGATACTGGTATGCTTCATACCTTACGGGTACGTCCGCAATGTCATAAGTGTGAAATGTGTGCGTACGTTGGTCAGCCTCAGGAAAGGCAACCCAACAATAAAATGTTTCCGTTTGGTAAGCTTCAGTTGCTTCTATAATCAAAGTAACTTCCCCACCCTCTTCTGTAAGGCCATGCGCTAATAAATGTTGTGTAAGTGCATGTCTAGCATTTGCAGGAATGTCCATGGTATTAGCCATAGTTGTTTAGAGAAACGGAACACCAAAATAGGGGAAGTTTTTCCTTTTGTGAGTTCGAGCTCGAACAACCTACAGCCTAAGCAGGTGTTACCTGTTTGGCTGAGGAGGATTCTCCCAAAGACCACGGACGTCTCCGTATAATGGTACTGATGGTACCTGTTGTCTGTGAGACAGTGATAGTCAGGGTATCCGTAAATTAGTGCCTAAACACCATCGTTGGTGGCGCCATGTCGTAGTTCGGACTCTTGCTCTGAGCAAGACTGCTGGTCTCAGGATTACAGTACTTTCGTTCGTAGGTGACTAAGTCTCTTCCTACAACTATTTGTAACTGTTGTCCAAACCTTACCGGCTTACTAGCAGTACCTCACCGAAAACACAATAGTAAAAGGTGATTTGTAGCAGTCGCTTACGCATGGACTCAAAATACAATATCTCAGGGTTGTCGTGGTTAAACGGAAATTACCCTTTTCTCACAGATCTATAATGTCTCATACAAACAAAGGCAATAACACAGATGCAGTAAAGTTATAATAGTTTTTATTCAACATAACTGCAATTTGTGATAAGTTGCATGTACTGCAATGATTAGGATAATGAATATACCAAGCAACAGTATTGTAAAGAGGAGAGTCATTGTTATAAAGACCCCCACCATTATGCAATATAAGATAAAAATATATGTATATGTAAAAGATGGAATAAGCCCTAATACCCTAAGGAGAGTAGGTCTAACCTCGTACCTAAAAAGAAAGAGCTGGGTTCGTTAAACCTAATCTGCCAAAACCGTGTCCATGAGAGGAGCCCCCAACCCTCGTTACCTTGGAATGAGGTCTCTATCTCAGACTCCGCAGGGACACGAAGACTGGATCAGTGTCAAGATGACTGCAGCATCGGTATCAGCGATGGTGGCGATGCCCTCTGGTCGGAATCCCTCTGATTATCTGTCTAAAAGTGTGTTGTATTTATACAGATCTACAAGGTCCCCTGTCATAAGTGTTATTCATAACAATAGATAACAGGCATGCTTGGGACGGCAATTAATATCAACAATCCCTCGAAAGTATAGAGAGGGAAAATCCCTAAGTGTGAATGCCTACTGTATGTTTGCCTTTCGTGCTTGATCTTGACGCCTTGGCGCAGTGACACTGATAATAGAACCCATAACAAGTGGCCTAACTATAAACAAGGCCGGCATTTTAAAGGAAATAAATAATTAAATGGACTAAGCCAGAGCAAGCTAAGTAGATTAAAAGTCACTGGGTGACGGGGGCACGAGTTTACAAGCCTACGGCTAAGCTAACTCCTGTTAACCCGTTAAAACAAACTAGGATTCACTACAACAGCATCAACGGAATACACAAACAAGTAAGAAAACTAACAAGCATTTGCAATGCAACGGGTCTCGCATTTGCTCGAGTTAGAGCTATTAGAGTTGTAAACTCCTAACTGGACTTTTCTTTCCATATAGATTGAAAGAAAAAAAACGAGCATGGTCGCGCTATGTAAAACCCAGCGCAATCTGTTGCATGGAAAATAAAAAGATAAAGTAGTGCAGAAACCAAGCTGCAACTAAGTTTTCCATAGTTGGCTGGTGCGCTCAAAGCGTTCTAAACACCGGAAAAGGAATGATGTATGCATGCCCTCCACTAATAAAAGCAGTGGGTTTTAAAAGGCAAGCCCACGAACCAATGAAAGTGACGGACGTGACCTGGGTGCAGTTAAAAGCCCAAAGAGAGATTACAACAGGGACGGAGCGCTTGTGTGGTCAACCTTAAAAATGTAGAAAGCAAACAAGGCAAAATGAGCATATCTTACCCCATGAAGTTGTTTACTTTGTGGCCAAACTAAACGTTGATCATTCATTTCTATTAGTTTTCATCTTAAATCTGTGCATTCTGTTCCACTGTTCTTGTCTTTCTCTGTAAAAAAGCGAATCATCAAATAATTCAATTAGCCTGTCATCACCATTTAGTAAAACGGGTACTAATAAAGCACAATATTAACTAACGATAAAGGAAACTTAAACTAATCTATCACAAAAAAATCACTATAGGCTTCTTTGAAACGTTTTCCCCCAAACCAGGCAATTTATAGTACATTTCTGGAGTTCATTAGTTTCGGACCAGTGTTTCTCACTTATTCCAGAATCATCTATTCTCTGTATTTTTGTTTCACTTTCCTGGTCTCATGGGTTTTTAACTCACCAATATTTTACTGGTGAGTACTATACAAATGAAAATCAGCTAAACAACTTAGTGTAGAAAAAACATCTTAAAATATACAAACTTTTTTCAAACTATGACAACTAAGAGCCTAAAGTGTTGCAGATTTATTTTTAGAACTGTATAAAGAACCTCCAACCTTTATTAAACCAAAGTTAACAAAGTAGTCCATGTTAAGTTATAATAACCAAAGTACATTCACCTCGCTCTTAACACATTCTACAAAATTAATAGACATTTCCCTCTTAAAAATATGGCAACATACTACTACACAGTAAATACTCGCATTAATAGTACAGATGTTCCACTAATGGACCCACACTACGGGGACCCACAGTAGCACACCGCAGCACCAGCGGGGCTTAGAAATCTGCATATGCCATTCATAAATGCCAAGTGGAGTGTCCGTAAAACTGCCTGGGAAAACACTCACACGAGGCATGCAACTCTAGATCTGGTCGCCAGAGGTTTGACTATTAGGTGTTGGAAAAAATGATGTGGATAGACCAAGGACATAAAGGACTTGGTTTAGGGTGTGGTCAGGCCTGTGTAGGAAAGTACCATCTTGCCTGGCATGTTACCCTCATATTTCACTGTATATATGTTGTTTTAGTCTATGTGTCACTGGGACCCTGCCAGGCAGGGCCCCAATGCTCATAAGTATGTGCCCTGTATGTGTTCCCTGTGTGATGCCCAACTGTCTCACTGAGGCTCTGCTAACCAGAACCTCAGTGGTTATGCTCTCTCTGCTTTCCAAATTTGTCACTAACAGGCTAGTGACTAATTTTACCAATTCACATTGGCATGCTTGTACACCCATATAATTCTCTAGTATATGGTACTGAGGTACCCAGGGTATTGGGGTTCCAGGAGATCCCTATGGGCTGCAGCATTTCTTTTGCCACCCATAGGGAGCTCTGACAATTCTTACACAGGCCTGCCAGTGCAGCCTGAGTGAAATAATGTCCACGTTATTTCACAGCCATTTACCACTGCCCTTAAGTAACATATAAGTCACCTATATGTCTAACCTTCACCTGGTGAAGGTTGGGTGCAAAGTTACTTAGTGTGTGGGCACCCTGGCACTAGCCAAGGTGCCCCCACATTGTTCAGGGCTAATTCCCCGGACTTTGTGAGTGCGGGGACTCCATTACACGCGTGCACTGTACATAGGTCACTACCTATGTACAGCTTCACAATGGTAACTCCGAACATGGCCATGTAACATGTCTAAGATCATGGAATTGTCCCCCCAATGCCATTCTGGCATTGGGGGGACAATTCCATGATCCCCCGGGTCTCTAGCACAGAACCCGGGTGCTGCCAAACTGCCTTTCCGGGGTCTCCACTGCAGCTGCTGCTGCTACCAACCCCTCAGACAGGTTTCTGCCCTCCTGGGGTCCAGGCAGCCCTGGCCCAGGAAGGCAGAACAAAGGACTTCCTCTGAGAGAGGGTGTAACACCCTCTCCCTTTGGAAATAGGTGTTAAGGGCTGGGGAGGAGTAGCCTCCCCCAGCCTCTGGAAATGCTTTGATGGGCACAGATGGTGCCCATCTCTGCATAAGCCAGTCTACACCGGTTCAGGGATCCCCCAGCCCTGCTCTGGCACGAAACTGGACAAAGGAAAGGGGAGTGACCACTCCCCTGACCTGCACTTCCCAGGGGAGGTGCCCAGAGCACCTTCAGGGGGTCCCAGACCTCTGCCATCTTGGAAACAGAGGTGTCTGTGGCACACTGGACTGCTCTGAGTGGCCAGTGCCAGCAGGTGACTTCAGAGGCGCCTTCTGATAGGCTCTTACCTCTCTTGGTAGCCAATCCTCCTTTCTAGGTAGCCAAACCTCCTTTCTGGCTATTTAGGGTCTCTGCTTTGGGGATCTCACCAGATAACGAATGCAAGAGCTCATCAGAGTTCCTCTGCATCTCCCTCTTCACCTTCTGCCAAAGGATCGCCCGCTGACTGCTCAGGACGCCTGCAAAACCGCAACAAAGAAGCAAGACGACTACTAGCAACCTTGTATCGCTTCATCCTGCCAGCTTTCCTGACTGTTTCCAGGTGGTGCATGATCTGGGGGTAGCCTGCCTCCTCTCTGCACCAGGAGCTCTGAAGAAATCTCCTGTGGGTCGACTGAATCTTCCCCCCTGCAACCGCAGGCACCAAAAGAATGCATCACTGGTCCTCTGGGTCCTCTCTCAGCACGACGAGCGTGGTCCCTGGAACTCAGCAACTCTGTCCAAGTGACTCCCACAGTCCAGTGACTCTTCAGTCCAAGTTTGGTGGAGGTAAGTCCTTGCTTCCCCATGCCAGACTGCATTGCTGGGTACCGCGTGATTTGCAGCTGCTCCGGCTCCTGTGCACTCTTCCAGGATTTCCTTCATGCACAGCCAAGCCTGGGTCCCGACACTCTAACCTGCAGTGCACAACCTTCTGAGTTGTCCTCCGGCATCGTGGGACTTCCTTGTGTGACTTCGGGTGGACTCCGGTTCACTTTTCTTCCAAGTGCCTGTTCAGGTACTTCTGTGGGTGCTGCCTGCTTCTGTGAGGGCTCCTTACGTTGCTGGGCACCCCCTCTGTCTCCTTCTCCAAGTGGCGACATCCTGGTCCCTCCTGGGCTACAGCAGCACCCAAAAACCTCTACCACGACCCTTGCAGCTAGCAAGGCTTGTTTGCGGTCTTGATGCATGGGAACACCTCTGCAAGCTTCATTGTGATGTGGGACACTGTGAGAAGGTAGCCTCTTTCTAGCCTTGTTACCCCCACTTTTGGCCTGTTTGTGAGTGTATGTCAGGGTGTTTGTCACTGTTTTCACTGTCTCACTGGGATCCTGATAGCCAGGCCTCAGTGCTCATAGTGAAAACACTATGGTTTCAGTATGTTTGTTATGTGTCACTGGGATCCTGCTGGTCAGGACCCCAGTGCTCATAGGTTTGTGGCCTATATGTATGTGTCACTGGGACCCTGTCACACAGGGCCCCAGTGCTCATAGGTGTGCATGTATATGTTCCCTGTGTGGTGCCTAACTGTCTCACTGAGGCTCTGCTAACCAGAACCTCAGTGGTTATGCTCTCTCATTACTTTCAAATTGTCACTAACAGGCTAGTGACCATTTTTACCAATTTACATTGGCTTACTGGAACACCCTTATAATTCCCTAGTATATGGTACTAAGGTACCCAGGGTATTGGGGTTCCAGGAGATCCCTATGGGCTGCAGCATCTCTTTTGCCACCCATAGGGAGCTCTGACAATTCTTACACAGGCCTGCCACTGCAGCCTGAGTGAAATAACGTCCACGTTATTTCACAGCCATTTTACACTGCACTTAAGTAACTTATAAGTCACCTATATGTCTAACCTTTACCTGGTAAAGGTTAGGTGCAAAGTTACTTAGTGTGAGGGCACCCTGGCACTAGCCAAGGTGCCCCCACATTGTTCAGAGCCAATTCACTGAACTTTGTGAGTGCGGGGACACCATTACACGCGTGCACTACATATAGGTCACTACCTATATGTAGCTTCACCATGGTAACTCCGAATATGGCCATGTAACATGTCTATGATCATGGAATTGCCCCCTCTATGCCATCCTGGCATTGTTGGTACAATTCCATGATCCCAGTGGTCTGTAGCACAGACCCTGGTACTGCCAGACTGCCCTTCCTGGGGTTTCACTGCAGCTGCTGCTGCTGCCAACCCCTCAGACAGGCAGCTGCCCTCCTGGGGTCCAGCCAGGCCTGGCCCAGGATGGCAGAACAAAGAACTTCCTCTGAGAGAGGGTGTGACACCCTCTCCCTTTGGAAAATGGTGTGAAGGCAGGGGAGGAGTAGCCTCCCCCAGCCTCTGGAAATGCTTTGTTGGGCACAGATGTGCCCAATTCTGCATAAGCCAGTCTACACTGGTTCAGGGACCCCTTAGCCCCTGCTCTGGCGCGAAACTGGACAAAGGAAAGGGGAGTGACCACTCCCCTGACCTGCACCTCCACTGGGAGGTGTCCAGAGCTCCTCCAGTGTGCTCCAGACCTCTGCCATCTTGGAAACAGAGGTGCTGCTGGCACACTGGACTGCTCTGAGTGGCCAGTGCCACCAGGTGACGTCAGAGACTCCTGCTGATAGGCTCCTTCAGGTGTTAGTAGCCTTTCCTCTCTCCTAGGTAGCCAAACCCTCTTTTCTGGCTATTTAGGGTCTCTGTCTCTGGGGAAACTTTAGATAACGAATGCATGAGCTCAGCCGAGTTCCTCTGCATCTCCCTCTTCACCTTCTGATAAGGAATCGACCGCTGACCGCGCTGGAAGCCTGCAAACCTGCAACATAGTAGCAAAGACGACTACTGCAACTCTGTAACGCTGATCCTGCCGCCTTCTCGACTGTTTTCCTGCTTGTGCATGCTGTGGGGGTAGTCTGCCTCCTCTCTGCACCAGAAGCTCCGAAGAAATCTCCCGTGGGTCGACGGAATCTTCCCCCTGCAACCGCAGGCACCAAAAAGCTGCATCTCCGGTCCCTTGGGTCTCCTCTCAGCACGACGAGCGAGGTCCCTCGAATCCAGCGACACCGTCCAAGTGACCCCCACAGTCCAGTGACTCTTCAGCCCAAGTTTGGTGGAGGTAAGTCCTTGCCTCACCTCGCTGGGCTGCATTGCTGGGAACCGCGACTTTGCAAGCTACTCCGGCCCCTGTGCACTTCCGGCGGAAATCCTTCGTGCACAGCCAAGCCTGGGTCCACGGCACTCTAACCTGTATTGCACGACTTTCTAAGTTGGTCTCCGGCGACGTGGGACTCCTTTGTGCAACTTCGGCGAGCACCGTTTCACGCATCCTCGTAGTGCCTCTTTCTGGCACTTCTCCGGATGCTACCTGCTTCAGTGAGGGCTCTTTGTCTTGCTCGACGTCCCCTCTCTCTGCAGGTCCAATTTGCGACCTCCTGGTCCCTCCTGGGCCCCAGCAGCGTCCAAAAACGCCAAACGCACGATTTGCGTGTAGCAAGGCTTGTTGGCGTCCATCCGGCGGGAAAACACTTCTGCACGACTCTCCAAGGCGTGGGGGATCCATCCTCCAAAGGGGAAGTCTCTAGCCCTTGTCGTTCCTGCAGTATTCACAGTTCTTCAGCCTAGTAAGAGCTTCTTTGCACCAACCGCTGGCATTTCTTGGGCATCTGCCCATCTCCGAGCTGCTTGTGACTTTTGGACTTGGTCCCCTTGTTCCACAGGTACCCTCAGTCAGGAATCCATCGTTGTTGCATTGCTGATTTGTGTTTTCCTTGCAGTTTCCCTCTAACACGACTATTTTGTCCTTAGGGGAACTTTGGTGCACTTTGCACTCACTTTTCAGGGTCTTGGGGAGGGTTATTTTGCTAACTCTCACTATTTTCTAATAGTCCCAGCGACCCTCTACAAGGTCACATAGGTTTGGGGTCCATTTGTGGTTCGCATTCCACTTCTGGAGTATATGGTTTGTGTTGCCCCTATCCCTATGTTTCCCCATTGCATCCTATTGTAACTATACATTGTTTGCACTGTTTTCTAAGACTATACTGCATATTTTTTGCTATTGTGTATATATATCTTGTGTATATTTCCTATCCTCTCACTGAGGGTACACTCTAAGATACTTTGGCATATTGTCATAAAAATAAAGTACCTTTATTTTTAGTATAACTGTGTATTGTGTTTTCTTATGATATTGTGCATATGACACTAAGTGGTACTGTAGTAGCTTCACACGTCTCCTAGTTCAGCCTGAGCTGCTCTGCTAAGCTACCATTATCTATCAGCCTAAGCTGCTAGACACCCTATACACTAATAAGGGATAACTGGGCCTGGTGCAAGGTGCAAGTACCCCTTGGTACTCACTACAAACCAGTCCAGCCTCCTACATTGGTTGTGCAGTGGTGGGATAAGTGCTTGAGACTACTTACCACTCTTGTCATTGTACTTTTCATAAGAGAAAAATATACAAAACAAGGTCAGTGTATATACACATAGCCAAAAAGTTTTGCATTTCCTCTTTTCACTCTTTTCTAAGTGCTGAAAAGTACTTCTAAACTTTCAAAAAGTTCTTAAAAGTTTAAAAAGTTTTTTTTCTGTCTTTCCAAAAAGTTCTGAAAACTTTTTTCTCTTTTTCTATCACTTTAACTCTCTCTAAAAAAAATGTCTGACACAGGAAAAAATGTTGAACTGTCCAAACTTGCATATGATCACCTTAGCTGGAAAGGAGCAAGGAGTCTCTGCATAGAGAGAGGTTTGAGTGTAGGGAAGAATCCTTCCTTAGAACTGTTAATTAATATGCTTAGAGTACAGGATAAGGCCATAAGTGCCCAATCTGGTGAAAAAGTAGCTAATGGTTCTCAATCTGATCCAGGGACTCCCCCAGGAAAAGGTTCAGGAAAGAAACTTCTCAGCCTGCCCATTACTAGACAGTCTAGCATAGTTGGTACAGAGGTTGAATCACACCATACTGATGGTGTGCTCTCACATTATACTGGTAGCCAAGCTGTTAGGGTGCCCTCTGTAAGGGACAGGTCTCCTTCTGTTCATTCCCATCATACCTCTGTATCTAGAAATGTCCCTCCCACCCACCCTGATGACAGATTGTTAGAAAGGGAGCTCAATAGATTGAGAGTGGAACAAACCAGACTGAAGCTCAAGAAGCAACAGCTGGATTTGGATAGACAGTCTTTAGAAATAGAGAGGGAAAGACAGAAGTTGGGTTTAGATACCCATGGTGGCAGCAGCAGTATTCCCCATAGTCATCCTGCAAAAGAGCATGATTCCAGGAATCTGCATAAGATAGTTCCCCCTTACAAGGAGGGGGATGACATTAACAAGTGGTTTGCTGCACTTGAGAGGGCCTGTGTTGTACAGGATGTCCCTCAAAAGCAGTGGGCTGCTATCCTATGGCTATCATTTACTGGAAAAGGTAGGGATAGGCTCCTTACTGTAAAAGAAAATGATGCTAACAATTTCCAAGTTCTTAAGAATGCACTCCTGGATGGTTATGGCTTAACCACTGAACAGTACAGGATAAAGTTCAGAGAGACCAAAAAGGAGTCTTCACAAGACTGGGTTGATTTCATTGACCATTCAGTGAAGGCCTTGGAGGGGTGGTTACATGGCAGTAAAGTTACTGATTATGACAGCCTGTATAACACAATCCTGAGAGAGCATATACTTAATAATTGTGTGTCTGATTTGTTGCACCAGTACCTGGTAGACTCTGATCTGACCTCTCCCCAAGAATTGGGAAAGAAGGCAGACAAATGGGTCAGAACAAGGGTGAACAGAAAAGTTCATACAGGGGGTGACAAAGATGGCAATAAGAAGAAAGATGGTGAAAAATCTCAAGATAAGCATGGGGATAAGGGTAAAACCAAAGATCCCACTTCAAATCTTAAACACTCTTCAGAGGGTGGGGATAAAACAAATTCTTCCTCTTCTTCCCAACCTGCACACTTTAAAAAGCCTTGGTGCTTTGTGTGTAAAAACAGAGGCCATAGGCCAGGGGATAAGTCCTGTCCAGGTAAACCCCCTGAGCCTACCACCACTAATACATCAAGCTCTAGTGCCCCTAGCAGTAGTGGTACTAGTGGTGGGACTGCTGGCAACAGTCAAGCAAAGGGTGTAGTTGGGTTCACTTATGGGTCCATAGTGGAAACTGATGTAATCAGTCCCAAGACAGTTTCTGTCACACCTAGTGGCACTGGCCTTGCCACACTGGCTGCTTGTCCCCTTACAATGGATAAGTACAGGCAGACAGTTTCAATAAATGGTGTTGAGGCCTTGGCCTACAGGGACACAGGTGCCAGTTTCACTTTGGTGACTGAAAACCTAGTGCCTCCTGAACAACACATCATTGGACAACAGTATAAGATTATTGATGTCCATAACTCCACTAAGTTTCTTCCCTTAGCTATAATTCAGTTTAGTTGGGGTGGAGTTACTGGCACTAAGCAGGTGGTGGTATCACCTAGCTTACCTGTAGACTGTCTCTTAGGTAATGACCTAGAGGCCTCAGGTTGGGCTGATGTAGAGTTTTATGCCCATGCAGCCATGCTGGGCATCCCTGAGGAATTGTTCCCTCTCATTTCAAGTGAAATGAAAAAGCAAAGGAGAGAAGGCCTGAAAACTCAGGATCCCTCTCCATCAACAGGTAAAAAGGGTATCACAGTATCCCCTAACCACCCTACCATTCAGGATACTATTCCTGTGGTGGGAGAAACCTCTCCTGGGGTGGCACCTGTTCCAAGGGAATCATCAGCTGGCAAAGCTGGACTCCCTGAGGTGGAAGTACCTCTCTGTGGGATAACTAGCATTGGTGAGAAAAAGAGCACCATTTTAGTTAACATGGAGCATCCCTCCAACCCTCCCAGAGAAACTTTAGTGCAGAAACTCTGCACTGCCTCACAACACTTAGGACAGCATCCCTGCCCTAGTGTGGAGCTCATAGGACAGCATCCCTGCCCTGCTCCAACCCAAGAGAAACAGCATCCCTGTTCTCTCTTCCAGCCATATGGACAAAGTTTTTGCCCAGCTATGGCTTTTCTGAGACAGCATCCCTGTCTGGCATTTCCATCACTACAAATAGGTTCAGTGGACAATTCCCACTGCTCTAAACTAAAACTTACTGATAGAAACTCTGAAAATACATCTTCACATTGTTGCTTAGCTAAAAAACTTCAAACAGGGTGGTTTACATCCCCACAGGGAAGTAACCATATAGTGGATGATAAAGGGAGTAACCAGTCTATTGCAGAGCTACTCTCTACTTATCACCACTTAGACAATAAAGTCTCAACTGGCCAAGGTTAGCCTTATTGTCCTTCGTTTGGGGGGGGGGTTGTGTGAGAAGGTAGCCTCTTTCTAGCCTTGTTACCCCCACTTTTGGCCTGTTTGTGAGTGTATGTCAGGGTGTTTGTCACTGTTTTCACTGTCTCACTGGGATCCTGATAGCCAGGCCTCAGTGCTCATAGTGAAAACACTATGGTTTCAGTATGTTTGTTATGTGTCACTGGGATCCTGCTGGTCAGGACCCCAGTGCTCATAGGTTTGTGGCCTATATGTATGTGTCACTGGGACCCTGTCACACAGGGCCCCAGTGCTCATAGGTGTGCATGTATATGTTCCCTGTGTGGTGCCTAACTGTCTCACTGAGGCTCTGCTAACCAGAACCTCAGTGGTTATGCTCTCTCATTACTTTCAAATTGCCACTAACAGGCTAGTGACCATTTTTACCAATTTACATTGGCTTACTGGAACACCCTTATAATTCCCTAGTATATGGTACTAAGGTACCCAGGGTATTGGGGTTCCAGGAGATCCCTATGGGCTGCAGCATCTCTTTTGCCACCCATAGGGAGCTCTGACAATTCTTACACAGGCCTGCCACTGCAGCCTGAGTGAAATAACGTCCACGTTATTTCACAGCCATTTTACACTGCACTTAAGTAACTTATAAGTCACCTATATGTCTAACCTTTACCTGGTAAAGGTTAGGTGCAAAGTTACTTAGTGTGAGGGCACCCTGGCACTAGCCAAGGTGCCCCCACATTGTTCAGAGCCAATTCACTGAACTTTGTGAGTGCGGGGACACCATTACACGCGTGCACTACATATAGGTCACTACCTATATGTAGCTTCACCATGGTAACTCCGAATATGGCCATGTAACATGTCTATGATCATGGAATTGCCCCCTCTATGCCATCCTGGCATTGTTGGTACAATTCCATGATCCCAGTGGTCTGTAGCACAGACCCTGGTACTGCCAGACTGCCCTTCCTGGGGTTTCACTGCAGCTGCTGCTGCTGCCAACCCCTCAGACAGGCAGCTGCCCTCCTGGGGTCCAGCCAGGCCTGGCCCAGGATGGCAGAACAAAGAACTTCCTCTGAGAGAGGGTGTGACACCCTCTCCCTTTGGAAAATGGTGTGAAGGCAGGGGAGGAGTAGCCTCCCCCAGCCTCTGGAAATGCTTTGTTGGGCACAGATGTGCCCAATTCTGCATAAGCCAGTCTACACTGGTTCAGGGACCCCTTAGCCCCTGCTCTGGCGCGAAACTGGACAAAGGAAAGGGGAGTGACCACTCCCCTGACCTGCACCTCCCCTGGGAGGTGTCCAGAGCTCCTCCAGTGTGCTCCAGACCTCTGCCATCTTGGAAACAGAGGTGCTGCTGGCACACTGGACTGCTCTGAGTGGCCAGTGCCACCAGGTGACGTCAGAGACTCCTGCTGATAGGCTCCTTCAGGTGTTAGTAGCCTTTCCTCTCTCCTAGGTAGCCAAACCCTCTTTTCTGGCTATTTAGGGTCTCTGTCTCTGGGGAAACTTTAGATAACGAATGCATGAGCTCAGCCGAGTTCCTCTGCATCTCCCTCTTCACCTTCTGATAAGGAATCGACCGCTGACCGCGCTGGAAGCCTGCAAACCTGCAACATAGTAGCAAAGACGACTACTGCAACTCTGTAACGCTGATCCTGCCGCCTTCTCGACTGTTTTCCTGCTTGTGCATGCTGTGGGGGTAGTCTGCCTCCTCTCTGCACCAGAAGCTCCGAAGAAATCTCCCGTGGGTCGACGGAATCTTCCCCCTGCAACCGCAGGCACCAAAAAGCTGCATCTCCGGTCCCTTGGGTCTCCTCTCAGCACGACGAGCGAGGTCCCTCGAATCCAGCGACACCGTCCAAGTGACCCCCACAGTCCAGTGACTCTTCAGCCCAAGTTTGGTGGAGGTAAGTCCTTGCCTCACCTCGCTGGGCTGCATTGCTGGGAACCGCGACTTTGCAAGCTACTCCGGCCCCTGTGCACTTCCGGCGGAAATCCTTCGTGCACAGCCAAGCCTGGGTCCACGGCACTCTAACCTGTATTGCACGACTTTCTAAGTTGGTCTCCGGCGACGTGGGACTCCTTTGTGCAACTTCGGTGAGCACCGTTTCACGCATCCTCGTAGTGCCTCTTTCTGGCACTTCTCCGGATGCTACCTGCTTCAGTGAGGGCTCTTTGTCTTGCTCGACGTCCCCTCTCTCTGCAGGTCCAATTTGCGACCTCCTGGTCCCTCCTGGGCCCCAGCAGCGTCCAAAAACGCCAAACGCACGATTTGCGTGTAGCAAGGCTTGTTGGCGTCCATCCGGCGGGAAAACACTTCTGCACGACTCTCCAAGGCGTGGGGGATCCATCCTCCAAAGGGGAAGTCTCTAGCCCTTGTCGTTCCTGCAGTATTCACAGTTCTTCAGCCTAGTAAGAGCTTCTTTGCACCAACCGCTGGCATTTCTTGGGCATCTGCCCATCTCCGAGCTGCTTGTGACTTTTGGACTTGGTCCCCTTGTTCCACAGGTACCCTCAGTCAGGAATCCATCGTTGTTGCATTGCTGATTTGTGTTTTCCTTGCAGTTTCCCTCTAACACGACTATTTTGTCCTTAGGGGAACTTTGGTGCACTTTGCACTCACTTTTCAGGGTCTTGGGGAGGGTTATTTTGCTAACTCTCACTATTTTCTAATAGTCCCAGCGACCCTCTACAAGGTCACATAGGTTTGGGGTCCATTCGTGGTTCGCATTCCACTTCTGGAGTATATGGTTTGTGTTGCCCCTATCCCTATGTTTCCCCATTGCATCCTATTGTAACTATACATTGTTTGCACTGTTTTCTAAGACTATACTGCATATTTTTTGCTATTGTGTATATATATCTTGTGTATATTTCCTATCCTCTCACTGAGGGTACACTCTAAGATACTTTGGCATATTGTCATAAAAATAAAGTACCTTTATTTTTAGTATAACTGTGTATTGTGTTTTCTTATGATATTGTGCATATGACACTAAGTGGTACTGTAGTAGCTTCACACGTCTCCTAGTTCAGCCTGAGCTGCTCTGCTAAGCTACCATTATCTATCAGCCTAAGCTGCTAGACACCCTATACACTAATAAGGGATAACTGGGCCTGGTGCAAGGTGCAAGTACCCCTTGGTACTCACTACAAACCAGTCCAGCCTCCTACAGACACCCATCCTTCAAAGAAGAAGTTCCTAGTCCTCTTCTTTCTTGCAGAACTCCAAGCTTCTTCCAACCGGTGGCAGCTTCCTTGCACCCTCAGCTGGCATTTCCTGGGCTCCTGCCCACTCTCTACACTGTCGCGACTATTGGACTTGGTCCCCTTGTCTTACAAGTACTCAGGTCCGGAAATCCACTGTTGTTGCATTGCTGGTGTTTGTTCTTCCTGCAGAATCCCCCTATCACGACTTCTGTGTTCTCTGGGGGTAGTTGGTGCACTTTACACCTACCTTTCAGGGTCTTGGGGTGGGCTATTTTTCTAACCCTCACTGTTTTCATACAGTCCCAGCGACCATCTACAAGCTCACATAGGTTTGGGGTCCATTGTGGTTCGCATTCCACTTTTGGAGTATATGGTTTGTGTTGCCTCTATACCTATGTGCTCCTATTGCAATCTACTGTAACTTTACACTGCTTGCATTACTTTTCTTGCTATTACCTGCATAATTTTGGTTTGTGTACATATATCTTGTGTATATATCTTATCCTCATACTGAGGGTACTCACTGAGATACTTTTGGCATATTGTCATAAAAATAAAGTACCTTTATTTTTAGTACTTCTGTGTATTGTGTTTTCTTATGATATTGTGCATATGACACCAGTGGTATAGTATGAGCTTTACATGTCTCCTAGTTCAGCCTAAGCTGCTTTGCCATAGCTACCTTCTATCAGCCTAAGCTGCTAGAAACACCTCTTCTACACTAATAAGGGATAACTGGACCTGGCACAAGGTGTAAGTACCTCCGGTACCCACGACAAGCCAGGCCAGCCTCCTACAGCCCGCACTTAGGTAAAATTCCGGTGTTTAACTGTTGGGGTTTAAAAATGTAGCAGGATATTTTATATTATTTGTAGAGCCATATGTGGCTCAGCTCCAAACGTGTAACATTCACAGGTGTATTTTAACACTGTTATGCTGTGTACCTTAACCGAACCTGAACCGTTACACCAACAATAAACCCAGTAACAGCTAGAGGTCAGACAACCTTGCACAGTTTAAGCACCAAAGTTTCTCTCTTGCACATGCTTTTTTTTAAATTAAACAATTGTATTCTTTTTCGGTATGTATACGATAACAACCTGATCCCGACACCTGCTTCAGACAATTCTGTGATAAGAGGAGTGAAGTAATTTGATAAAATTTTTCTTTGAAAGAAGAGAGCCAAAAGACATCAACACAAAAAATGGAAAGCTAAACATATGCTATTTAACACATGCTACAAACACACTTTAAATACATACAAAGAGCATACTCCATACCACAACTAATAGCCAGATGCAGTGCCAGTCGTAGATGTAAAGTCAATGAAGTAGCCTTCCTGCATCTTGCATGGACATGCCCTGAAATTCCACAGTTTTAAGCTAAAGTATTTTTAAGTATAAAAAAAATGAATGGAAAAAATAGCGCGATCGCGCTTCTACAGTTCACTCGTAGTGAAACCTATCGGCAAAAGTGCAATTATCTACGTAACCGGCAAAAGTGCAATTAACTATGTAACAGGGTCGATGGTATGCAAAGCGCTCGAATACTGCCAAGCGAGATCGAGCTGCGAACAAAAGATAAAAAGTAGTCCACAAACCTGACGGGAAACAGCGAGCCTCGCATGTTTTCAGTACTTGGTCGCTGCGCTCGAGGAGGGCTAACCACCGGAAAACGCATGACGTATGCATGCCTTCCACTAATGAAAGCAAGCAGATTTTGACAAGCAAGCCCACGAACCAATGAAAGACACTGACGTGACGTGACGTGGACGGGGCTCCGAGCCCTTTTCTAACTCCTAAAGCGTCTCACAAGCAAAACGCATGCACAAGCGCATGCGACGCAGACTCGACCCTAAAAATTATGAACATGGAGTAGAGAGAGCAACTCAAGAGCGTCAAAAGAAAGCACCATAGTCACAGGAGAGAGCAGGTGGGGATGTTCCCAACTTGAGACGACCATTGTGTTATGAGAAGCCCCCTCAGAAAGGTTTTTATGCATAACAATATTAATATGACAAAAGATAAGGTATGTGAAGCTGATTGAATTTATTTTTAATATTGGCCATTGTAGACCTCAATTTCAAAATTATTTAGTTCTGCTTGCAGCCAGGTTTTCAGCAAGTAATTATGTTCTTGTTCTTGTCTCACTCTGCACACAGACAATTAATGCATTAACAACTTTTTAAATATTGCTTTGAAATGTAATGTCACTTTCCTAAGTACGGAATGATGACTCTTTTCTTTAGGGCTCTGCAGAACAATGTTCCAGTGAGAATTAATTGCTTCAAGGCTTCACCTATTGGGATCACCTTGTGATACTTACGAGAACCTGTCCTTGTATCTTAAGTAGCAATATTTGTGTCAACCCTTAATAGCACCTGGGATGGAAGCTGCACTATGCAAATCTGCTGGATAGTGCTGAAAAACAATTTCAGAAACTGTATCATTCTTCTTTTAACCTGATTGGTCCAATATTGCCTTTAAATTAAATGTATTCATGTATAGTTTTCATTGTATTTTGCATCATAAAGGAAGCTGATTTTTTAGGGTGTTGGGCTCACTCACCCTTGATTTTAGGGGGCCGCACTACATCTGTATTACTTCTGATTTGTGACTTATTTTAATTGAGCTGAACTATATTTTGTGCTACGTTATTATTTGCATTTTCTTCGGAGCATTATTGTGAGGAAATGGGGTGTATTATATGGTGTGGTTGTGCAACCTCTCTATGTAACACACTAATCAAACCCTTTAGATCCAGCAGGTACTGCAAAACCCAGAGCTCAACCATGGGTAGCTTACCACTGAGCAGCAAGGCTTACACAGAGGAACAAAAGTGTTAAGCATTTAAACAGCACCCAAAACATTGAAGAAGAAATTGACGTGACACTCAAGAAATTTGATACCAATTTATAAAACGAAACTGTATTTTAATAAGATTTTAGACACAAGAGTGAATAAGATCCACCGGAGGGTTCAGGAGATATAGATTTTACAAGCAAATAAAAGTGCAATTTCACTCAACTGTGAACAAGCCTTGGCAAAATCAATGAACTGGGCACTAAGAAACATTTTCAAATAAAACCTAGGTAAGTGTCAATGCGGTCGGGTAGAAGTACTTGGACCGACCAATTTCATCAGGGAGCTAGTCACAATACTTCCTAGGTTGATGGCTTTCCTTCTGGTTTACAGTGCTGCTCATAGGTGGTGGTAGCGGCTTGAAGACTTTGGTCTACCAACTTGCCCCAGCAGACTTCTTCAGCTGTTGTGTCCCTGTGCTGTGAACAGTAGGCCAGTCAGCTGCTTTTGGAGTTTTCTTGGCTTGGCTGGGCTCTGGAGACGACTTCTTCTTGAGCTAGACATGGCAGACACAGTCCCTCTCTTCGCCACCACCAGGTGCAGCAGGTCCACTCCTCGTCAGTGCAGCCTCTCTTTGCTGGGCCGCAGGGGAGTCCTTCTTTGGTCCTTCTTTTGAGTCGATTGAGATCTGAAGTCTATGTGTCAGGGGTACCCCCTTTATGCTTAGAAAGTGCCCACAGGTCAGGATGCAGTTGGTATTCAATTGACTATCAGGTTCCCTCCCCTCCTGGTGATCACTTCCTGTTATGTGTAGCATCTGGCTATCCTACGATGCATAATTCTGCCCACTCCCAAGATAGTAAGATGGCTTTACACCCCTGGGGAAACTGCTTTGGGAACTGTTTCCTGTCTCTGCTCCCTGTGCCAGCCTGTCTACCTCGACAATGGGACAGCCCTCCCCCTGGTGTCCCACATCTGCTCTTCAATCTTTGAAGCCTGCCTTTTGGGGCCAACACCTATGTGGCTTCTGGCAGGAGAGAGGTGACACCTACTTGGCCTGCAATCCCTGATTTTTCTCCTTCCTGATGTGGTAAAGCACGACAGGGCCAGCTTAGAACCTCCATTTTAGAATGCACATTTTTAACTTCATTTTCTTTCTGATGGTGATTTTTTACTTGCCTTTTCGCTAATGCGACAATGTACAGAGAAAATCGCTGTATGTGCAGCGTTTCTTGTAAGCATTGCTGCCATTCAGTCTGTACACTGTGTCCAAGGCTAGACACACCAGATGCCTTAGTATTGTTACTGTCTGTGAAGACAGCTTTTCATTTGCAGACATCTCATTGCATCAGCTCTGCAGCCCTGATATTGCAATATGAGCAGTGCTTTTATTATAAAAACTGCCTCTGTGCCACATTTGGTAGAGGAGCACTTCCACTAGGATTATCTTGGAATGTAGTGCACTGTGGATATGCAGCCCTGCTGACACTGGCTTTTACTCTGCAAGGGACAATAGCCTGCACTACACCACATCGGCTTCCTGGCTTCCCAATACATCTTACCCAGGTATGGGGGGTTAGGCTTTCCCAATTGATCTGACACAGGGTACTCCCGCTATGTTCTCAATGGTGTAGGTAGTAACAGATAGGAGTGTACTAACACAATAACATTATCATGGTTGAACTGTTTAGCTTTTTCACCATTTTCGTAATGCTGTTACTATGCTTTTTCTCGTTTGCCTAATAATCTCAGTTCATGTTTTTTATGCAAGAATACAATTGATGGAATAAATGTTTGAAAATATATTTTCATATCTTTCTTGGGTCTCATCTGGGGTTCCCAGAGTGACAACAAAAGGGTAGATTTGTTTCCACGATTTCCTTGGGAATCTGAGTAGTCATGTTCAAGGTTGCAGATACCGCCGGGTAACCTGGTATATGTTTCAGGGTTCAGGTGGGGCACTGTGAGCTTGCTAAGAACCGTGTCAACATTTCCCAATGGTATAGACAGACTGAGTCCTTATAGCCTGATGTTTATGTTGAGCAGAATAACAGTCCTACTTGATTCATAGAAACTGTATAACATGGCACCACAAATGTTCTAGGTCAGATACTTATTTAATGGATCTCCTAAGTAGTTGTCATGGGTGCCCAAGGTCCCCCTTTTCACTTTTATATGGAGACATCTGTGGTGTTAGAGGTTAATCCTCTTCAGCTTAATAGGGAACCCCTATTTTAAGTCTGTAAGTTGTTCAAGCTTGAACCTTTAAAAGGATCACACCACTATAGTGTCCCCTCTCTTAATCCCATTCCTTAAAGTAAAATTCCAGTTAATTGTAGACATGTTGATTCAGTAAATTTGGTGCAACAGGGACTGAGTGGAGATGTTACCTTTGTGGTAGAGGCCTACGAAGCATATAAATGCGATTCATGGGCCGATTTTCCTGCAGTAGATGCAAATACACAAACATTTCACACATACAATGAGGCCGCAGTACCTAACCAATACAGGCTTTACCAACAATTAGAAATACTATTAACATATCAGGAACATAAAAATAGGTTCTAAGGCCCCCTTCCACATGCACTGCAAAATGCAAGACTGTGTCCCCTCAGCAATTATGGGGCAACCTGGCCTGTCCTACCTGGATACATACCATACCCAAATGTGGGACCAATAAAGGCTAGTGAACTCCATGCCGTATACACAGGTTTAGGTGGACTATATAAACGTCTTACGTAGTTTGTTATGCTAACAATACCAGCCGTCCCAGCAAGGGCTGTTCCAGCTGTGCAGCCACATTTAGATGTGTCTGCATTAGTCCTGTCACTTTTAACGCTATTATGGGTAAGATTCCTACCAGATGGGAGGAGCTTCCACTCTTATTTGCACAAAAAACAAATCAGCTTGAAGCAGTGTTTCCAAAATACGGGACCTCAGAATAAACATAGGATTCTCACTATGTGCCTACCACTTGGTATGGTTGTTATGATTGAAGCCTGTGCCACTTGGAGCACCGTCTTTGCTGCCGTATATACAGTAACACATGGAACACCATCAATAGCTCTTTTGCCTGAAGAAGTTAAAAGGATTTAAAATGAAAACAGAGCTGCCCCTTCCCTGGGCTAAGGGATGAAATTAATTGGCAATTTTGCCACAGTTTCCTCTATTATATTAAGTAATATTAAAGGGGAGGTAGTGGCACTGGAAGTACGCCAACGCCTCACACTGATTCCAAAGTGTCCAGTAGAAGACCAGGAGTGCAAGCTACAAAAAATTATTGTAGACTGCTATACATCTATAGGTCCAGATAATTTTGGGAGCCAGGTCTAACAAGCTGCACCTTAATGGCAATTCTGACCAAGATAATTTCAAACAGTCACCTGAGTCTTCTAAAAAACGCTGGGACAAACAAACAAAATAAAGACAAAACAAAAACACAAGGTGGATTCCTGCCACAGAAGCCCACTGAAAAGCATCTTAATTTAAGTAACCGTAACACTTAAACAGCCTGATAGGTTTCAGTATACTGATACACATCCTTCTCATTCCTTTCAGCACTTACCAGACAAACGCTCTGAGAGAGGAGGACAACCTGAACGCAGGCACGAAGAGTATGAGAAACCAAAAATTGACTCACGAAACTCATCTGGCATCATCATAAGAAAGGAAGAGAAACTTCCACAAAAAAAACCAGTTCAAGAAGAAGAAAGTGGCAGGTATTACAGCTAAATATGCTACACATATTAAGAACACTCCTTCAGAACAACACGTGGGCATTGACACTGCTAAACAGTGCAGCAGAGGTCACAATAGTTCATCTAAATTTTCACAAGTTTCTGGTTTCTAGAACAACTAGTCAATTTGTTCAAGTTGAAATACTAGATCAACGCCCTCCCAACAGACTTTATGAATTGCACGTCCAAATTGAGGGCAACATGCTGCAAACTGTTAAAGTGATTTTCTGGGAAAAATTAACATATACTTATGACATTCTCTTGGCTGAGGTAGATGGGCAGCATGGGTTTGCTAAGAAAATCCCACGAGGGGAAGATGTAATATAGTAGTAGTAGTAGTACTGCAAACTTTATTCGACTTTCAACAAGTCATAAAAGTATCAAATAAAACACATCTATATATAAGAGCGCAATAAATAAAGTAAAATAATAAAAGAATAAATAGTCAAAATAAAATACATGTCATTAGTTTGTCCATTCACAGATAATTAAATAGCCTAGTTAGGTTTAGACCAATGCAACCATAGGCTTTCTTGCAGTTAAAACAGAGCATTAAAAATTTGCCAAAATTCCACACATTTCGACAAACTTCTTAATGTCTTGGTACCTTTGACAAAAATCTTGGACATGGAAGAAGATGCTAAATCTTCTGGTACTATAATTTCTCCTGAGGTTCTCTCAAGCTGGGCACAACGCGCCATCATTTTTTGAGGGAATGCTAATTGCGCCCTTTCCACCGAACGCCGACGTTCTTTCTTAATTAAAGTGGATCCCAAACTGGGGGATCTGGCTGATTCTGAAGCAGGTCCGGTAGCGCAAGGGGGTTTGTTTGGTGAACCCTTCTTAAAGGAGTTGGGGAAGTTTGTCAATACCTTCACATCCCTGGACAGGGCACACTCCTCAATGAAAAAGGTTTTTCCTACTCGAATTTTCCATCGGGCCGGTCGAGGCAGGGGCCGCTTGACCGGCAGTCCACAATCAACCAACTCCTTCAGAGGGCAAGGCTCAAGACAGACAGTTCCAAGATCACAACCGCTTTGCCAACTTCTACCCGACAAGGGCCAGACGCTTCAGACATCGTGGTGGCAGAGGATCTTCATCAACATCCTCTTACGGTAAGTGTTCTCCCTTCTTCCCTTCTAAAAGTAGGGGGTCGTTTGGCGAATTTTATCCACGAATGGAATCAAATTACACAGGATGCCTGGGTCTTACAAACAATTCAAGGTTCCCATATAGAATTTGTGGGAGCTCCCACACAGTTTTCGCTTCCAATGCCCCTAGTGTTCTCTTCGCAGGACGCGCTTTTGGTAGACACCGAAATTTCAGACTTATTGCACAAACAGGCTATCTGTCCAACAACCCCACATCCGAGGGGTTTCATAAGCAATATCTTCCTAGTGGACAAAACGGATGGCGGTCGTCGACCGGTCATCAATCTAAAAGAATTCAAAGAGTGGCTTGTGTATCGCCACTTCAAAATGGAAGGAATTCACCTTCTTCAAGATGTCTTGCGTCCCCTAGATTGGATGGCTCATCTCGATTTAAAAGACGCCTACCTCACCATTCCTGTCTTTCCACCCCACAGATGTTTTCTTCAGTTTTTCTGGGGCAATCAAACTTTTGAGTTCACTACCCTTCCGTTCGGACTTTCCTCAGCTCCGTGGTGCTTCACCAAGGTTCTCAAACCGGTGGTGGAACATCTCAGAGCTCAGGGAGTCAATTGTTTACCTCTATGATATTTTACTTCTGGCCCAGTGTCCCAAACAACTTTCAGCTCATCTACAGACAACTGTCAATTTGCTACAATGCCTAGGGTTAATCAGAAACGAGGCCAAGTCTCTTTTAATCCCTTTCAAAAACTGGTCTTTCTAGGTTTCACTATCGATTCGGTATCCGCAACTCTAAGCCTTCCTTCCCGCAAGATGACGAAAATACGTCACGAACTTCGTCGTAACTTGGTCAATCAAAAAGTCTCTCTGCGTCAGATTTCCCGCCTCATAGGACTTCTTTCCTCCTCTATTCAGGCAATTTTACTAGGTCCGCTGCATTACCGAGCTCTTCAGCGTCTCAAAGCAGCCCACCTGCGCAAACGCCTAACGTACTCTCAAAAAGTGACCCTTTCACAAGAGGCAGTAGAGGAAATTCATTGGTGGCTTTCACATATGGAAGCCTGGAATGGCAGAGCTATTTTCGGCTCGGCTCCAGATTTGGTTATAGAGTCAGATGCCAGCAGAATAGGCTGGGGTGCTCGATGTGGAGATTTCTCTACCGGAGGGACGTGGTCACTTCAAGAACAGAGCTTACATATAAATTGTCTCGAATTACTAGCTGGTTCATTTGCAGTCAAATGTTGGACCAAGGATTCTATCAAGTCGAACGTCCTCTTGAAGATGGACAAAATTTCTGCGGTCCGCTATATCAATCATCTAGGTGGCAGTCGGTCAAAAGCACTTTCCAATCTGGCGTCCAGTTTTTGGCAGTATTGCCTGGATCATCGGGTTTCTGTAATAGCACAGTACCTCCCGGGAAACCAGAATCAGATTGCGGACTTTCATTCTCGGCACCTCAAGGACTCCAGTCTATGGAAACTTCATCCGGAAGTGTTTTCCTCTCTGTCCCAACTTTGGGGACCGTTTTCGGTCGATCTCTTTGCTTCCAGGTTGGATCATCAGATCCCCAGATTCTTCAGTTGGAGGCAGATCCGTTGTCAACAGCTAAGGATGCATTTCTACAGGACTGGAGTCACGAGAAAGCGTACGCCTTCCCTCCCTTTGCGATGATTACTCGAACATCCGCACAAGTGCATCACCAGCTGGCATCCATTGTGCTCATAACCCCAATCTGGAGGTCTCAAGTGTGGTTTCCAGTTCTTATGGAACTTTCTTGGGATTCTCTAATCCGACTCCCCCTGTTTCCCCTGCTTCTTCTCAGTCCAAATGGTACACCTCATCAGATGGTCCTGGAGGGTTCTCTTTCCTTGATGGTGTGGCGGATTTCCGGGGACGCTGGTTGGTCCCGGGACTTTCGCAACAGACTGAGGAATTACTATCCAAAGCACGGGCCCCCAGCACTTGTAAGCGTTACAGATCTGCGTGGGGACGATGGTCCCGTTGGTGTTTGCCAAGGGGTTTCAATCCTGTGGAAACAGATATAGTTCATGTCCTTAACTTCCTTGCCGACCTTGCTTCCAAAGGTCTTGCATATCGTTCTATTAATACTTATCGATCCGCTATTTCAGCTGGACACGTAGTGGTCGATGGTTTCCCTGTGGGAGAACATAAACTGGTGTGTCGTCTTCTTCAGGGTATAAGACTCTCTTTACCCCCGGAACCCCGGTACTCTTCCCTTTGGGATGTTAATCAAGTTTTGAACCTCTTCCTATCTTGGCAACATAATCACTATCTTTCCAGAAAGGAACTTTCAGCTAAGTTAGCCATGCTACTTTGTTTGGTATCTTGTAGAAGGGTCTCTGATGTCCGTGCTCTTGACATTTCCCATAGGTCTTTTTCTCCTTCAGGAGTCTCATCTACAGTAGGTAGACATTCAAAAACGAATACCAGGGTTATCTCTTATCTGTCTCTTCCTGACGCTCCGAAACTATGTGTGGTACAATGCCTTAAAGCATACGAGGACATGTCCTCTGAACTCCGTCCTCCTGGTGAAGATCAACTCCTTATTTCATTACGTAAACCTCATAGAGCTGTTTCTTTTCCTACCATTGCTCTCTGGGTTCGTTGGGTCATGCAGGAAGCGGGCATTGATCTTTCCCTTTTTGGTGCACATTCTACTCGTGGAGCTATGACCTCTAAGGCATTCCATTTAGGTGCTCGTCTGGAGGACATCATGAATGCAGCAGACTGGGCGTCAGATTCTACCTTTAAGAGGATCTATTTCAAACCAGTCCTGAACATTGCACAGTTGGTTGTCAATGAGCTTTAAACTAGCATAATCCTCGCCTCCGGTCCTGACATAGAATGACAAATTTCCTAGCTATCGAAACGGAAAGTTTCAATTCTATCAAGGACTCGGAGGCGAGGATTATCCCACCCTGCTCACCTTCATAATACTACAATTTTTAAGGGAGCCCACCCCGTATTTAGTAAGTAAATTTTATCTTGTATTTTACGTTTCTCATGTTTATTAATATACTGCATTTAAAAAAAAAAAAACTGATTAAAGTGACAACCTGATGTGTTTTCAGAATCAGCGCTTCCTTTAATCTTTTTCATTCTTCTTAGGATCTGGTACAACAAAACAAGATGCTTCATGATCGTTCTTGACTGGCTCGCGCTTCGAAAGAGGAAGATTGGACACAAAGAAAGGACTGTGTTATGGACTGCCTTCTGTTCATTGGACAAAATTCCTACTGTTCATTGGTTGACACTGTACTCATTTTTCCCAACTGTTCTTGGGACTTGTAGTTGTGTTTTGGTTTCTTGGCTGCTCATTAAATAAAGTGGAGAAAGAAAGTGGGTCCTATTAAGGACCTCCGAGTCCTTAATAGAATTGAAACTTTCCGTTTTGATAGCTAGGAAAGTTTTCATTCTAGTTCCCATCGCTGTTCTTCCAGATGCTTCAGTGTCAAGGCCCTCAATTCCTTCCTGGTTATTTTTTCCAATGATTCTGGGTTTGTATAATATTCTTTACTACCCATGTTTCCAAAAAAGGTCATAATACATCTCAACCAAGGAACTCTTAATGAGTATGTTGACGTCATACAATCAGATAAAATAGCCTTACTTAGTCCAGTATACTCAGAGGTCCAAACTTTGTGCCATAATAATAATGGATGTATCTTCCTCAGATCGGCTAAAAAAAAGACCCCTAATTCCGCATGGCTAATATACAACGATGTGCCGTTTGGTACCATTAACAAATATCTGAGGAAATCATTTTCCACCATCTGAATCAGGTTACAATTAGTATACCCCCAAATACCTGATACATACATGGCAGCCGGGATACACTTGGCTCTATAGATTTTTGCCATATTCGGCGGGGTAATACCCCCTAGCCTTTTTTAAAAAAAATTCAAAGCCGCCATTGTTTTAATGATCTGATCTTTTTTTGTTTTCACACAGTGTACACAGGAACCATGTTTATCAAACATTATACCCAGGTATGAGAATGTTTGAGCTATATCCACTTTCCCCTCATGAATAGTTGTATTATAGGTCTTGCCCAGTTTCCTACCGCAGTTCATTATAAAAGTTTTAGAATGATTAACGGTAAGTCCCAAGTCTGTCATAAATATTATGCAAGTGGTTAAGAGTTTTTGGAGGGCTAGTGGTGTCCTGGCCATAAGTACTGCATCAGCTGCATAGAGTAGCGCTGGGACAGCACGATTACCTATTTGGGGAAGATCTTTACATTTGCTTATCAGTTCACGTTCTAAATTGTTTATGTATAATGAGAACAAGAGTGGAGCGAGTACACAGCCTTGGCGCACCCCTCTGTGTATGCCAAAAGGCCTAGTACATTCCCCTCTTATCCCATACCTTACTCTTGCTCTACACCCTGTATACAGGTCCCGTATAAACTGAATTATTGTTGATTCTACCCCCATACTACTTAAAGTGTCCCATAGCTTCTCATGTAATACACAGTCAAATCCTGAGAATATGTCTATAAAGGCCAAGTACAAATTACCCTTTCTAATCCTTGTGTACTTCCCAATTAAAAAGCGTAAATTCAGGCCCTTTTCCACCGTACCTATTCCTGTACTGAAACCATACTGTATTGGAGATAAAATATCATTTTCTTCTGGCCATGTTTGAAGTCTATTCAGGATTATTCTCCCCGCTAGTTTAGCTGATGTATCAAGTAGGGAGATTGGCCTATAACAAGCTGGGTTGAGGCTATTGCCTTTTTTGTATATAGGGACGATAATAGAATCTCGCCACGTTGATGGGGGGCCTTGTATGCAGAAAGCTCTCAATACCTGCGTCATTAAGGGTCCCCATAGTTGCGTATTTGCCTAATATAAATCTATCGGGACACCATCAGGGCCCGGTGCTTTCCCCGCTTTCCTTGTATGTATGGCTTCCACTAAGATGTAATATTACCTTCTTTCTCTGTTCTTGTTCCTGATGCAGTTAAACAAGTGTATGTAGAAGATTTGGATATTGCACCAGCCCCGGCATTATGCAGCAATCGTGTAGGTTGGGGTAAGGGTTCCCCCACCATGTAAAACCTATACTCTCCAGTCCACAAATGCAACACAATACCCTATCAAACATGAAGCAAAATCTCCAGTGAGGGAAATACCCTCACAACTTGAATACCAGGGAGTAATTGAACTCTGTGTGTGTCCTATGACTCATCCTATTGTTCCTGCAATGAAACCAGATCATTCCTATCACATATTATTAAACTACAGATATTTTAACAGTTACGCATGCATTTTTGCAATTCACAATTCACACAGAACAGCTTTAATGAACAATATAATCTGTAAAAAAAAAATAGAAACAACATTGGACATTTCCAAAGTTTTTTTCTTTCAAAATATAATGCCCCGAAGGCAGACAGTTGATGGCGTTCTCCATCCTAGGATCACACCGATAATTCTGTCAACTACCTCAAGAGTATAAGAACAGTCCTGGATTGTTTGACTCAAAAAAAGCATAGTCTTATATTGATGACATCTATCTGATGGACGATGACTTCAACACACACTTAGCGAGAGTAGATCGCATAGTGTTGGGATTTGCTGAATACAGCTACAAATTAAATGTTCAGAAACCAAAAAATCCTTTTCTCAGTGTCCTGTTTTCGGGATATGAGCTGCCTAATGAAGGCAAAAGCCTTATCCCACATTACTTTGAGAAATGTGCTGTTTTACAACCATCAAACATTATTAAAAAAGCTACAATCACTTTTGGGCTTTCTGAATTTTAGTAGAACATACATACCAGGTTATGCACAATGGGTTAAACTGTTGTATGATTTAGTTTGCCCAGATTTTTCTAGTACACATTGGACTTCAGCACATACATAAATACTAACATTAATGCAAATTGACAAGCTAGCTTCCAGTCACTTACATACTTGGGTCAACACAATCAATCTAGTAAAATGTGTAATTGTGGGATCCACTGGCTATACATATGTCACCTTCAATGAATGAGACACTGCAGACTACATATAAATCGTATTCATATTCCAATCCTGAAATGTGTTTTGCTTCCACTGAAAAAATACTGACTGCAGTTCAGAAGGCTGTCATAAAGGAAAGAACATTGGCTCCGGGGAAACTCACTATTGTTGTGACCCCCATTCCAGCCTTAGAGGCTGTCATCAAGGTGAGTGTTCCTAACTCAGAGCCTTACATCTGAGATGGATTCAGTGGCCACATCCTTAGCAGTTGCAAATGTAGACTATGCCTTTAACCCACCTTTGCAGACTCAAGAATTCCTTGCGTACTAACAAGAATACCCTATGTTCAGTGATATTTTGCCTCTTGATCAGCATGATTTTATAATATAGACTGATGGTTCTGCTCAGCCTGTGATTGGCACCAAACAACAATATTCTGCAGTTTGCGCAGCAGTACATTCAGCCAATAAAAACTTTTACATGGTCCTTAGAGGATTGTACTGCCCAGCTGGCTGAATTGAAAGCACTGATTCTGGCACTGGAAAATATGGATCCTGAACTGCCCACACTCCTAGTGTGTGATTTGCATTACAGTGTCCAGACCTACAATGAACATTTGCATTATTGGCTCCTGAACGGGTTCAGAGACTCCAAAGGGAATACTAGCAAGAATAAACTGCTTTAGGAGAAGATGGGACATCTTAAAATTGCTTGCCACAGGCTCATCTAATTCATACACCGAGTCACCAATATGTTGGAATAAACATTGCAGGGAATTCACTTGCTGATGAAACCGCAAAAGCAACAGTCCAGACTACTGTAGTGGCTGTGATTACTTGTTCTCACACGAGGATGGAGGATGACATCCTCGCTGCCATCACTGATTCTTGCAGTGGTGCTCCCTTACCTAAAAATATCCAGCAAAATATGACTATCTGTTAAGTGCCCAAAACATTCCTTTTGCCCACATCCCTGGGGATCAAGTAATAACTAACCAGGACCAAAGGCTAGAATTAATCATAGCAGCACAAGAGGGGTTAGCCTCTGCACATGCTTCAGAAATGCTATCAGTGGCATGGTCTGTACAAGCAGATTAATCAGTATGTTCTCAGTTGTGGTATTTGTTAGCAAATAAAAGGTTCCACTGCAGCACGTCCATCACAGACACCACTCCTATTTACAAATAAACCTCTCCAATGTGTGCATTTAGATCATTGCACACCTCTGAACTCAGATGGTGTGTTTAAATGTATTCTACCAACTGTAGATTCTTGTTCTAGATTCCTGTGGATGTGGCCACAATAAACTACTGACGCTCAAACTTTTATCAAAGATTTGCAAGTCTTTGTGGGGACATACGCAGTAGCAGCATTCCACTCGGACTTACGTTTTTCTCTAAGGCTTACAGGGATACCATGGGAACCCTGGGTGTCACTGTGCAATATCCCTCTCCCTATAATCCTGAGGGAAATTTGATAGTGGAAAGGAAGAACCTTAAAGCAGTCCTTCACAGCCAGCGTGTTAGGTTCAGGTCGTAGTTAGATCCATCATCTGTATGTTGCCCAGAGAGCTTCAAATAAACCCCCTAGAAGATCTTTGGGAGGCCGGACACCCTACGAAACCTTCTTTGGCATCAGATGTAGTTCCAGATCTCGATAATCCTGGCACAGTGCCGGCCGACACACCTCTTGACAACAATTAACGTTTTGCTATCTTACAGGAATTACAAGACTTCCAGGATGAGCGCTCAAATGAAACTACCAAATGTTTTGCCACTGATGAAGTGAAGGAGCAACCAGCATCTACCATCTGGATTCCAAAAGTTGGGGATTTAGTCCAAGAGAAAATTACTGATAAGAAGGAATTTGGCTTGTCACAACGAGTACCGGTACCCGTCCTAGGAATTCAAGGTACAAGAATTGTGACTGCTTCCACTTGCCAGTTGTAAAAAAATACACTTTGGCCCTCATTATGAACACGACGGTCGAAACCGCCGTGTTCATGCTGGCGGTCAAACCACTGACCGCCAGCATCCCTGTATCCCAGCCGGCCGTATAATCTACATTCCTGTGGGCCGGCGGGCGGAAACATTGTTTCCGCCCGCTGGCCCACAGGAATGCCTGGCCGGGACATTGACAGCAGCGCCAATGCCTCTGTGCGGCTTGTGCAGCTGTACCCGTCGCGCAGATCACTGCCTAAAAATCGGCCAGTGACCTGCGTGATGGGGCAATGCACAGGGGCCCCTGCACTGCCCATGCCAAGTGCATGGGCAGTGCAGGGGCCCCCAGGGGTGCCCCGGTGCACCCCTTCCGCCAACCTTTCCCTGGCAGGAAAACCCGCCAGGGAAAGGCTGGAGGCTGAGGAATCATTATTCGAGGGGCAGTACTGCTGCCCTGTCGGATAATGATTCCGACCGCCGCCAGGCTGCCTGACGGAGGCAGCCTGGTGGTGAGTGAGGGCTGACGATGGCGGCCTTCATGGTGTTCATAATATGGCGGTGTGGCCCGCCATGCCGGCTGGCGGGCCACACCGCCAAGTTCAAAATGACCACCTTTGTTTTGATTAACCTAATCTAGCTACACTATGTGGCCAGTCCTACACAGTAGGCCGTGAGGGCTCCAACGTAGTTCTCTGCCTCCTTCACTAACCTGCAAGTAATCCCTTTACAAACATTGAGTAATACAAGTATTGGTTCTCCCCGACTGGGATCTACAGTTGTTGAATTTCCACTAGTTCCTGTTGCTACTGCCAATACACGACATGCTCCAGCTCTGAGTTTACAATTTTCAACTGCTGCATCTAATAATGAAATTGTTTATTACCAACTACCTTTACAAGATAGTGCCAGTTCTTCTTTGCCAAATGAGGTTCCTGTTTTTGCAGAGTCAGCCTCTGGTTATTTTATTGACATTGATGATTTTGCTTTACATTCTTCACACACTTCCCTGCATGTGTACCTTATTTTCATTTTTGGTTGAAAAAGATTTATCTGATTCCTTTACTGTTTTTCCTCAGCATTTGGATTGGATTTGTTACAGTTTTTTCTTGATTTTGAATGGAAATCATCTTCCAGACCACACTGCACCTGAACTGGTAGCCAAGGTGTGAAAGCCCCATTCTTCCTCGGATAGAGTGCAAAGAGACCTGTCCCTTGTGAACATTTCTGCATTTCCTGTTTCTTTTGGAATTGTGTGGGATACGTCTCATTTGATATTTTTGGCCCTACAGAAGCTTTACAAATGCCCTATGTTTTTAAAATATCTATGGACAACATCATTACTCCGGGTACTATCTCCGATGAGTGGGATGTGGACACTGTACGAAGTGATGTCTGAACTGGAAAGCAATACTGTATTTGAAACTGAAGATTTGTATTGGAATTCTGTTACTTAGGGTGAAATGTTTTGCTATCATCATTATGCTCAACGTAGTTTATAAGAACAAGGGAAACCCAAAGATATATGAGGGATCTGGGGTCCAAGTATATTCCAGGGAACAGGGGTCCCTCAACACCAATATGAAGCACAATTTTCACGTAGAGATACGGTGAAATCGATGTACAGTCCGTAATGCAGTATTTATTAAATAAATGATCATTTCAAAGGGATTAAGGAAAACAATCTGTGGATATGAACCTGCATGTGAGTTTGTTGAGGACCCACCTTTAGTGCTGTTCTATAAGGCTGCCATTACAGCTGGATGCATACTATGAGCCATCACTTCCAGTCGATATGGAAGCTTCGGCTCCTGGATTCCTAAGACCTGGCTCTAATATTACGGTTACACTATCGGCTGCCTTGCCTTCAGCATCAGCTGAGCTCACTGGATTTGACCATGTTTGTTCACTGAAACTTGCTTTTCAGGCCATGGTAGATCTGTTGTCTGTGTTTGCTGTTCCTTCCTGGTTCCCATTGACTTTGGACATGGATATATGTCGGGATCCTCCTAGATTTTTGTTTCTGCCCCTTGTTTTTTAGAAATTTGTTTTTAATAATTTTACTGGCTTTTTTGATTGACATTTTAATATGGTTTTTGTTTGTTTTCATCATTAAAGTGCATTTCAATTGTTTATATAAACTTGTTAAATATTCACAGTTTAGGCTTTTATTTTAGCTTGAGTGTAGTCTCTCACAGCCAGGGGATGGGTGTGGTAGAGCAAAATAGGGCCCGCTCGGAACCCCCATTTTGGAATACATTTTTAACTTAGCATTTCTTTCCGATGGTGACTTTTTCTTACCTTTACGCTCTTGCAATAATGTACTGAAAAAATCACTGTACGTGCAGCATGTTTCTAGTAAACATTGCTGTCATTCAGTCTGTACACTCTGTCACAGGCTAGCACACAAAACACAATGTGCTACTATTGGGATTGTCCGTGAAGACAGCTCTTCATTTGCAGACATATCAACGCATTAACTCCCGACCTCTGGCACAGTATGATATGAGCAGTGCCTGTATTATAAAAACTGCCTCTGTGCTACATTATGCAGAGGAGCACTTCCACTAGGATTATCCTGGAACACAGTGCACTGTGGCCAAGATGCAGCCCTGCTGACTTTGACTTTTACCCTGCCAGAGACAATAGCCTGTACTACACCAGATCAGCTTCCTGGCTTCATGGTACATTTTAACTAGTTATGAGGGTTTAGGCTTTCCTAATTGATCTGGCAGAGGGTACTCCTACTTTACTCTCAAAAGTGTAGATCAGTGGTTCTCAACCGTTTTTGACTTGTGGCTCACTGACCTATTGGCCGTTGGTCACTGCTCCCTGTTTTGTTACTTTTTTTTTGCAGGTAGGGGGATATAAGTCCAGCCTCCGGAGTACTTACATTTTTTCTCCCTGAAAATGATATTGCACATAGCTACTGCAGGGCATCCCAGCACTATAGTGTACTACACATTACACAGCGGTGATGATATTAAACATCTGGCATCAGAGCCAGGCGATCAACAAGATTGTGTGACCAGCCAAGTCTTTAGCTGTCTGCAGAATGGCAATTCCAATTCAGCAGTCCGCAAGTTAGTAGGCATAGAATTCCATAGCTTGGAAATATTGTTCCAGAAAGATTGGCCACCTCTTCTCACTCTCTGGATCGGCGGAACAATAGCTAGTCAGTCGTTGGAAGAATGCAAGCGTCTTGTAGAGATATAAGGAGAAATCCATACATTCCCAGTCTTGGGACCCATCTGGGTGAGTGATCTGTGAGCAATGCATAGGGATGAAAATAATTTGGATGAAGCTGAGGAAGGTATTATTATAATCATAGATGTAATTGTATCCCATCCTATCTACTGCAGAGCTCCATGTTTTGTCAACAAATGATTGGAGGGCTGGGGTGTTCTCAGAGAAGTTAAATGTTCCTGCTTTGTGATGTAGTGCTCTTTATAGAGGTGTGTGTTTAGCTTGTTCCTGAGCAGGATTTGTGAGGCCTTGATAGATACAGGAATGTTGTTTCATATCATGGGTGCATTGATAGAGAAGGTCTGTGTCTTAAGTCTAGTTTTTTTCTTTTTTGCACATTATTGCCTTCATTCTGATGGTACATGATTGGGCCTCAACACTAGGTAGCAAAGAACTCTACAAAGTCAATATAAAGATTTCCAATAAAAGTATGTTTCATGTTACAAGCACATTCCTTCCTCAAGTAGGCACATTTAAATCACTAAAGAAGGTGGGATCACTCCAAAATAGTTTGGACCGTGCCACAGGAGAAATGACTGATGACCTACCTGTGTATGGGGACAGAGGTGGGCTCACTACGGAGTTCTCCCTAACAGAGGCAGGTAAACAACAAACACCTAAAAATCCTCCTAAGTTTCTCTACACCCTAACATTCATTTGTTTCAACCATCCCAAGTTACCAAATAATAAACATTTTTACACTAGCATGTCAGGAGGCACTGTATATAATCCAGTGTTGTCAGTTTCTGGGCTGGCATAGCTGTGACTGGAGTTGTTTGTTCTTCTATAAGGGTGAGGGAGCCTTATAAACAGTGGCGGCTTGTTGGAGAGAGAAGGGGCAGGGCAGCGTGGCGTGTGGAGGGGACAACAAAAAAATATATAATATTTATTTTTAAAAGCTTAAGTTTCTCGCTGCACCACTCCAATCTGCTCCTCCACTGCAGGCACAGTATCCCAGCCTGCCCTACGTCCAATCCTAACACTGCTTTCATGCTGCTGACAGAATGAAAGCAGGGTTAGGATTAGACTGAGCACCCTTTCAGGGCACTCCAAGGCAGATTGAGTCCCTGTCTGCTGTCTCCAACCCAGCAACGCAGTGCCGGGTTGGAGAGAGCCTAGTGCACGTGTGTTTGGCCGGCCTGAGATGGCCGGCCAAACATACATGCACACTGAGGGGTGCTTAGCACTCCCCCTCCGTCCCAGTCATCGCCCATGGCCCCACCTCTTTTACAAGAAAACCATAATAAACATAGTTTATTATCATTTTTTTGTCAATGTTTTGCAGCTGCTGCTGCTGGGGGGGGGAGGGCAACGTTCCTCCGCATAGCAGAGGGGCTGCAGCTGCTTATAAAGCAAGGAAAACTGGGCCCTAAATTGACCATAAGACAAAAACCATGCCTGCCCTGACTTCCTTGTTCTTTTAGTTCAAATAAAAATGAAAATGTCAATTTGTTTGAGAGAATCACCCATGCAATCAATCATACATATGTTATACAAAAAGGTTTATGAGGTTATAAATGGGACAACAGTAATGTGTACATGTTATATATTTAACAATACATTTCTTTGGTATTCATTTTTGCAGTTTATCTTGCTCAAAATAAGCTGATTAAGCCAAATAAATACTTTAATGGTAATTACTGGTGCAAGGCAGGAAATGAGAGACCATTCTCAATGCGAGAGGGCCAAAATGAGTGAGGGGGGAAAGAGGTATATTTTTTCTTGAAAGACTATGCATGGCTATTCCAGCCCGGAAAGTGATCATAAGGCCCCTCATCCAGCAGCAAGCAGGTCACTGTCTGCCTTAAAGGAGAAGAAGGGCAGCACAAGCATCTGAGCTTCTTTCAAGATGGCTATCTGAGCCCTGCACCCAGCTCCCATCCCTGCATTTCTTGCACATGCAAAGCTGCAGCAGTTTAGGCTCCCATATCTCTCTATTTGCTGAAATGCAGGTCAGAGCAGGAACCACTGCTGTACGAGGGAGGGGCTAATAACGTACACTTCTCCACTTCTTATAAATAATGATCTGCTGCCATATAGTGGAAAACTTTGGGTTTTATGCCTTTACTGAAAACCTCATATTTCTGTCTAAATGTTACCCTTCGATTATTTCTTGAAACCAAAAATCAGAAACCCTTGGTGCGCGATACCCCTGGTTAGTTTTGATGGCACACCAGAGTTCTATAGTGCACAGATTGGGAACCGCTGGGGTGGGTAGTAACAGACAGGAAAGTACAAACAATACTATCATCATGGTTGAACTGTTAAACTTTTTCACCATTTTCGTAATGCTGGTTACCATGCTTTGTCTCATTTGCCTAACAATTGCTGCTCATGTTTTATATGCAAGAATATGATTGTTGCAATAAATGTTCAAAAATCCATTTTCATATCTTTCTTGTGTCTCATCTTAGATATTCAGTGTGACAATGAAAATGTAGATCTGTTTCAACAATTTCCTTAGGAATCTAAGAAGTCTTTTTTGAGGTTGCAAATACCATTGGGTACCCTGGCATAGTCTGGGGTTCAGCAGGGCCACTGTTGTCAGGAATCCCCAAGGTGCCTACCGCGTTATCTGTCAGCATCCCCAGGGATTAGGGTTAAATCATATCTCTGTTCTTGGTTAAACCTTCATGTTTTTAAGTAAAAATAATGTGCTGTGTTACACAATTGGTTTTATCAATGCTTGTTTTACCAATGCTTGTTTGCTAATGTGAGCAGGTGTAGACATGTGCTTCTAACTGGGTGTGGTGTAGACATGTGCTTCTAATTGGATGTGGTGACTCATCCACATATGGAAACTCATCTGCTTTCCTGAATGGCTATAAATAGCAGAGTGAAGCATGCCTCCCTGCTTGGCTTTGTTTTGCTTTCTGATCTCAGCATCTGATTTGGCAGTCCAGCTCCTGCTGTCATCCTCGTATTCAGGACCTTTGAGGCAATTCTTTTCTTCGTTCCTGTACCAGCTGACACCAGGCATTCCTCCAGCACTCCGGAAAAGACTGCAGCTAAGTGACTAGTATTCTCCAGGGAGTTTGTTCTTTGAGCACTGCGCTTTCCTAGAACAGCTGGTGTATTTCAGACCTCGTATTTTGGCAGAGTGCTTATCTTGAAGAGTCAAATGCATTTCTGAACATTCTACATTATTATTGTAGTTACTTGCCTAAATGTGCTTCAGGAAATCTGCTTGAGCTCAAGTACTGCAAAACGTGACAGTGCAATTTTAAAAGAGCATTTACGTGACTTTTCTTTCTCTAATAGCATAACTCTTGGATTTAAATTGAGTCATTCATGCCTGTGTTTCAGGTTTGAGGAATTTGCTTTTGAAGGGTTTTTCACATACACAGTGAAACCAAACCAAACTGTGACACCCTAACTGTTTAAACCCAGAGTGGACATTTGTATTTCTTGGATTGTTTTTGTTCCTTTTAGTTTAACCCTATGCATGTAGGAAAGTTATACGTGATATAATTGATGCCTTTGTTTGTCTTTCTTGTACATGATAAGTGCAACCACAGTTCTAATTGTAGTATGCAACAATGAATCTCTGTGAAGCCAGCCCTAGTGTTGCAGTACTTTTTGTTATGGTATTCAGTTTGGGTTTTTGGTAATGCAGTGTTAGTAATTGTGCCAACAGTTATTATTATCCAAGAAAAGTGCTGGAGCATCCCGGTGTTCTTCTACCGCTCCTGTGCCCATATCAGAAAGAGAGATTCAGTTTCACTTGAGTGCACTAACTCTACTATCACTCTGTCAACAACGACCTGCACCCCCCGAAGAGACAGGGTGCCTGGCTGGACTGGCAAGACGTGGCAGTGTTTTATCTCTTTCTCTTCCACTACCCCTTCCCTTTTGGGACACCTGCCGGGGTTTCTGTGTCCATCAGGAAGTGCCGTGAGGTATTCCAGGAGGTCGGGGCATACCATCGCCCCTGAAGAAATCCTGCTTTTCAGGTGAGTGGCCCCATCATGATAACTGTGAGATAGCTAGGAACCATGTCAACATTTCCTTATGGTATGGGCAGACTGAATCCCTATACAATTATGTTTATGTTGACCAGATACACAGTCCTACTTAATTCATAGGAACATATAACACTTAGAATCATTGGCATACCTCTTGGGGAGGGCAGAAAGCTGTCTCATTGAGCAGGCTCCATGTGTGCCTGGAAAAGGCACAGGAGTTTTAAAAGGCAATGAAGTTCAGCTTTGCTAAAGCTGCAGGCTGCCACAAGTTACATTAGTTTCAACTTAAGTCGGGCTTTAATTTATTGTGTTGTTTGTTACCTTGGAGTGCCACTTTGACCATTTACAAGTGACATACAGGTATGTTAGCCATCTCCATTTGGGTATAGCCAATCTGATATACACTTTAGGGTCAGGGCAATGGCACTGAGGTCTGGTTAGCAGGCCTCAGTGCACTCTCAGAGTCAAACAGCCAGCAGCATCTTTCGAAAAACGTTGAAGTCACCATCCAAAATGAGGCATTGCCTCATAATTATGCTATTCCTTCACCTGAATGACTGTTCCTAACCACTTAAATTTTCTTTCTGCAATGATTTAAAACCTATAACAAACCTTTAAGGTGTCAACTTTAATATTTGTTTTGTTTTCTTTGTAAAGCCTATTTACTTTACTATTTACACTGAAATCTGCACTGAATTAGTAAAACAGGTCCAGTTGAAGAGGAACAAACTCCTCTTTGGATTACTATCTCTCCACGTTCTTTAAAAGCACTTTTAAAATTGACATTATTAGAATTAAATCTGGTAGCAGTGGATAGTTGGAAACAGGACCTGGAAGATATGAGACTGGATGGTTAGGAACTGGACCTGGAGAGTTTAAAACTGGATGTTGATGCCTCAACTAATTAGATCTAGAAACTAAATTGCCCTGATTCATTCTGCACTTCTGAATTTCAATTGTCCTGTTTTGATTAGTGGCAGTGTCCAGTATTCCTGTGGCCCATCTGTAAATTAAGGAGAAGTTGGTACGAGTAGGGTGATGCATTGTGGTAGAGTGTGCCATTAAGAATGCAAAGTTCGGCCAAGATGGGGGGTGCGCTCTAGTACGCTAGTGGTACTACCGGAACTCCTCCGCCATCCCTGATGGGCGTGACAGAGATCTGCTATGCCTGGCTCGAGAAGAACACAGGTGAATCCGCCAGACATCCCTGGTCTCTATGTGATGCCTCCAATCCCTACTGTGATGCAATTCTCCCTCTGCAGCGCTGTTGCCCAGATTCCACTGAAGCCACACTGTTCGTGTGTGGTTAACCGTGGCCGGCAAAGGATCCCCTCCCACTTTCCTGCCCTGAGAAGAACCCGTGGTCCTTTGACAGCTCTTCCGGCAGCTCAACCCTGCAAGGCAGCCCCCTCTGTGATCTGACCTATTTGCTACAGTGACAAAGGCTGCTGGACATGCCCTAAATGACTCCTTTTGGGCTGCATTTGGCCTCTCCCCTGTGGGGCCTGTGCTTGACTCTGTAGACCTGCTGGATGTTGCAGAGACTGCTGTGCTCTGGCGGGAGGTGGCTTTTTGGTGGGGGGGGGTGCTGTGGACTGGGAAGCTTCCCACTCTTTTCTCTTACCCCCCCTCCCTCCTTGACATGAGGACCTGGTCCTAGAGGTGCAGAGGCGATTCCTGCCTGCAAGCTGGTGAACTAAGTCCAGGCGGAGGGGCCTGGTGATCTCAGAATGACACTCTACCTGGTTGGTGGGTTGGAGGGGGCAAGGAGGAGAGGATCCTAGACTGAGTGCTACCTTACTAGGGTTCACAGGCTGCTCGTGCTGCCCTATTTGATCTCTGGGGCAAGTGGACTGGTGAATGGTGAAGGACATGATACTGGCATCCAGCAGACTACTGGGCTGCCTGCCCTCCACCCCGGGAATTGAAGCCCTGCCAGGGCCCACCAGCTGCTCGTGCTGCCCACTGTACACTCAAGGGCAAGCAGGCTGGTGAAAGACCCTATAGAACCAGTTGGCACCTGAGTTGCCCACCACCTACTACAGGATTGCAGACTCTACGCACCAGTAATCTCCTCCAGGACACAATGACAGCCAGTGGGCTGGTACGAACGTGAAGCCTGCACAGCAGACCCGACATACTATGTCATCATGGGGAATTATAAATCCTCCACGACCCAGACTCAGCCCAAAATTGATAAATATACAACTCAGGCGGTAGGGATGACCCACAAGGGCCTTCAATGGCTGAGACCACAACCCACTCAGGCTGGTGCTGCTGCCAACATGAATGTCATCCTCAACACAATCCAGGCTTCCTGAGCAGCTGTGGAGGCCAGAGTGAGCCAGGTAGGAGCAGATGCTGCAGTTCTTCGGCAAGATCTCCTCAACATGGTGGCCAGGATGACAACAGCAGAGGATTAGATAACCAGTTTTCTGGTGGAGTTCTGAGCTACCTCAGGGTTGGGGGTGAACTGGTCGAAAACTTGTTTGTTTCCGGTTCATCCGGAGTGACTGCTGCAGCAATTCAGGGTAGACATACATTCCCTCCGCTGGAAACCATGCACTTTCTGCTACTTCTGCATTAACAACTATCATTCCATCCGACACCTCATCAACGGTAACCTCACAAAAGCCATTGCCTCCCTCTGTCCACAGATCGCATTTTGGTGTACACTCCCGGTCTCCTTACAGGACAGAATATCCCTATCAAAAATGGTGATATTCCCTCATCTCTTGTATTATTTCCATAATCTCCTGGTAAACATTCCTCATAACATCTTTCATACACTCCATGCAATACTAGTGGGCTTCCTATGGAAAAAGGGTAGGAGCAGAATGGCTTTGTCCAAGACGCATCTCCCAGTGGAAAGGGGTGGCATGGGGGCCCCAAATTCCAAACATTATTACTTAGTAGCACAACTGCAGTGGACCACCTGCTGGATGGCAGGACGGTATGTAGAGGAGCAGGGGCTGGCCTCCGAGCACTATGCACAGTGGATGGTGAGAGGCTTTCCTCCCGCGGGGGTCCCCCAGTAGGCCTGTGGCTTATTGCGAGTAGTCCGCAGCAGTTTTAAAAGGAGTTTTCACTTCATGCCAGTATGCCTCAATATGCACCTGGGATCAGTTAAAGTTCTATTTGAACTTTTAAAGAGCTGCTTTTGGGAGAGGGTGTAACGTTGTGGAAGTCAGCCCCTGTGGGAACTTTGGCAGATTTGTTCCAGGATGGAGCACTGGTGCCATTTGACCAGCTGAAGGATGATAGGGGCCTCCAGCAGGGCATTTCCTCGCCTATGGCCAGTTGATTGCTGAAACTGAACATTTGTGGCATATCACTGGCAGGTGATCTGACCCACACAAACTCATATAAACTGTCAACACCAGGGCAGTGTGCGCTCTATTGGCGACTAGAATGCAAAAACCCAGCACTCTCAAAACAATGTAATTTATGCATTGTGCTGATATGTTGTTATTTAACCTTTTGCATTGCAGAGTTCAATCCTGAAGACTTATTTTTAATGTGCTTACAAATGCTGTTCATTTGCAATGTATTGCTGCAGGCTTTCAGAGTGTGTTAGGGTGTGGTCCCTTTCCAGGGCCTTCTAGAGACTTTCCCTGCAACATGCCTGGGTGTGGTTGTGGGCTGGGTCAAGACTCTATAAAAAGGAGCCAGCCCAGCTCCAAGTGCTCACTATTCAGAGGACCCGGTGCAGAGCAGCAGCTATTTCCTGAGATCCTGTCCCAGTGGCTTATTTGATCTTCCAGACATCTGACTTTCATTCTTCATTTGGAGATCCTTGTTCTGGGCGGTAAGACGGTGGTTGGGCTGGCCTCCCGACACCGTTATCGAGAACTCTCATGTTCTTGGGCCTAATTCTTTTATGATTTGACAGAGTACTTTACGCGTGTGAAATATGCGCTTGAGTGTCTGTGACATTTGCAGAGTGACTTGCGAATCGGCAAGACGCGCGATTTGTTTCACGATAATTTAATCTTGTTATTCTTTGCATGCTACCATTTCTTGGCATTTGCATGGTGGCTTAAGAATCGGCAAGACGCGCAATTCGTTTTATGGTGTTTTAACTTTGTTGTTCATTGCGCGCTACCATTTCTTGACATTTACATGGTGGCTTAAGAATCGGCAAAAGACGCGCGATTCGTTTAATGATGATTTGACTTTGCTATTCATTGCGTACTAACATTTCTTGGCATTTTACATGGTGACACTCAAATCGGCAAGACGCACGATTCTCTTGAGTTTAATTCATGTTGTTTATTGTATGCCATTATTCTAAGATATTTATCATGTAATATTCGAGTTGACAAGTTATGTGATTTGTTTTCCTGAATCCATATTGTGTTATTCATGGTGTACAATCCTTTTATGGTGTTTACTATATATATATATATATATATATATAAATCTACAATATGCGCAATTTGTGTTGAAACATTTTAAGAGTACACAGAAGATCAGAGTTTCTAGATGCAATATTGTATGGTCCTAGTTTTCATTCTCAAAAAAGGATTTATATGACTGATTTAAAAATTAGCAACACAAAAGGATGATGGACGGAGTGCTGAACAATGCAAACACTTACCCCCAGTCACAGATCTGGGTTTAATCCATCGTTCTTTTGCTCACCATGCCACCCCAGTTTGGACCCAGCCATATGCAAATCAGTCTTGACCCTGTGCCTCATGGGAACAGTCCAGTCCAAACTGCCAAGCCAGGTCCTCACTGGACCGGAAACAAGCATCCTGGGACCGGTTTCAGGGTTTCAGCCCTCATCAGCCAGGCTAGCTTGAATCCAGTGGCACAGTGAGCAAGGGACCCACGTCTGGGCATACCCTTCCCACTTGGGGCACCTTTAGCAACACAAAAGGTTTAAAATTTAGTCAGAATGTTTTTTCTGATTCTCATGTAAAGGAAAGTACTTGAATAAGAAAGTTTTCATTTAATCCATCTTGATTCCCTTACAGGTATCCGGCCATCTTGAAACTTAGTCATTTTAAACGGAATTCTTAGATTGTTCATGTTTTCAGAATGACTATTCTTAGAATCATAGTCTAGTATTGATTTCAGGAGATATAATTTTCATATTGTGTGTTCTAACCTTTTTCTTACTACAGGCCTCCTTCCCAGCTGTTTCCCTTCCTAATCCCCTCTTCCCCTCTTGAACTCTCTTAGCCTCTGTGATCTATCTATCAGAGTCTTGGAGCTGTTCAGTGGTGGACATGTTGGGAACGTGCGCAGACCCCGAGGATCTGGTGACTCTGCCATAAACAATGCAAACCATGGGCAAAGGTTGTCGACTGATAACATGGCTGACTCTGGCTCTCTCACACCAGTCACAGGATCCCTTGGAAATACTTTGAAGGGCCTGGGAGGGGACATAGACCAGGAACTGACACAGAAAGAATAGGACAGGGCTTCCCTATATCCACAGAAGGTCTCCTGTAAGACCTGAGTCCAGTACATACAACACATTCTGCACAGGGCTTACCTCACTCCGGCAAGACTCCACAGGATCTTTCCAAGATCCGCATCGACTTGCCCACATTTTATAGAGCCTAAAGTAAATATGAAACACAAGTTCTGGAGTTGCCTACTAGTTAGAAAACTGTGGCTAGCAGTCCCGGACACACTCACCAGAATAACGGGCCTCATTTACCTATGTAGTATGGCAAGCCGCATGCTGGGGCTATATAAGCATAGACACACCAAGGGAGCTACAAACTTCTTCATTGATTTGGCAATGGTGATGGTCCCTAAAATGATCACCATGCGCTAGAAGGCCAAAGCTGTGACTTTGAGGCAGAAAGAGACATGTGGATTACAAGAGTCCCAAAGCAGCAGGAGACTAGGAAGATTTATTAGACACCTTACAGGCACCATGGGCTGACCCCGATGCTCAGGAAGGAGAAGGATCATGTAGCTACTGAATCTTCACACTGGTCCGAAGATATAGCACATCCTCCCACAGGTTCTTGCCTCCCCATCTGCTCCTAGACATTCAGGGCAGTGGGAGGCCAGAGAACATAGTGAGGCAGCTGATCATGTTTTCACATATAATACACACATATTTCAGACTGAGGGTTACAAAGGGCTAATGAAACACGGGCTTAGAGACAATCTCCCACTACCTTGCGATGTTCTCTGTAAATCTGCTGCTAACTTGGCTTATTGTTCAAATTACTCACATGTTAATAGACTTTGAGGAACCTGTATCTCCTGATTATCTCTGAAATGTATAACATGATTACAAGGGCTGTGGTGTGGATACTGCTTGCAATGATGTGTCTCATCAGCTAGCAAGTGTTAGCCTGCAGAAGGTATGTTAATGTCAAAACCCTAATCAAGATGACCTGAGACGGACCGCAGGGGTTTGGAGGGTTGGTGGAAGTTCAGGCTGTGGTTGATGTATGCTGATCCATGATTGTGAAGGGCTTTGTGGATGTGGATCAGTATTTAAATCAACATCTCTTCTGAAAAGGGAGCCAGTGGAGCTTCTTGAGGTGGGGGGTGAAATGGGTCAGTTTGGGGAAGCCGAGAATGAGTTTGGCTAAAGAGTTCTGTGGTTTGCAGTTTCTTCAGGAGGTGCATGGCGATTCTTATGTGAAGTGTGTTGCCCTAGTCCAGCCAGCTGCTCACTAGGGCTATGGTGACAGTTTGTCTGGAGTAGAAAAAGAACCATTTGAAGATATTACGGAGCATGCAAAGAGTGAGGATGCAGGCGGACAAAAATGCGTTGATCTGGTTGAGGGGATTTAATGCTACTCCACAGCCTGGGCTGCACATCTCAGGCCCTCCATGGCGGACTGATTAACCAAAGTTAAATGACCCATGGACTGGATGGATGTCCTGGACCTTTGCGATAGCTGAAGATCATGGTTGTCCACACTCCATGGAATATACTCACACATCAGCCTCCCACAAGGCACACTTGTGGAATCAAGTTCTCCTGGATCCATTTGGACCTAGTAGACCCTGTGATACACAATGAAAATACAGGCCTGTTTCTGTTGAACACATTACAATGTTGAATTAACTAGGCCTTGAAGAAATGTCTATTGTGCTTGAAACGCATTATGTTGCAAGGCTTGCTAAACTGACGGCCATCAGAAGACACCACCGCATGCTAGCTTGCGAAATCCTCACTGCTAAAAGTACTAACGTATGCACTTATGGTTCCTCTTTCTCCACATATAGATGTATCACAAGACATTTGATTCAGAGGACATTGTGCAAGCTTCCTTTCCATGATTCTAACCCTTATATGGAGCATCACGTGTGCTATATAGAAAACGTTTAATCATACGACATTATCAAGAACCAATGAAAATGTATTAATATGTCTGCGGTTTAATGCTATAAAAGATCATGCATTACTTCTTTGGGTAGACTGTTCGAGCTGGATTTTGCCCGCTCAGTCTCCGTGTACACGTATTTCTTATTGTGTCTTATTAGTTCTTATTAAAAGTAATCTAAAGAAGAGCGGCTGGTCTCGGTTTGTTTCCTGAATTGTCTGGATCTGAAATACTCTGACTTGGCTTCGACATCTGGTGGAGAATGGCGATTGGATTTACGATATCACAGTCTCAGCTCCTGCCTCTCTGCGGAGGGGGGCAACGGCATTTTGGGCTGGTCGGGCCCCCTCCGGGGCAGGGTGTTGGTGCTGTTGTGAGTATCTGTCATTTCCTCGGTCCCGTCTGTTTATGTTTTGAGTTTTTTGTTTCCCTCTTCTTCTCTCTCTCTCTCCCTCTGTTCGCAGAGGGTGTTGTATAGGGGGGAAGTGGCGGGGTGATTTACGTTTGCACTTCTAAATGGAGTTGTGGATAATTGTACTATATGCTATTCCTATTAGCCTGCTGTTCTTTCTTGTTATGTTTGTTCTTTGTTTACGGTGGCATGCAGATGTTCCTGTCCCCATTATTCCAGACTCTTCTAGAGTACCTCGTCAGACATTCAGATGATGGCCTTCAGATGGCCGCGTGCTGGAGTTTCGTGTTGATATTATCGTTTCTGCCTTATTGCGCCATTTCCTTCCCTCTTTTGTTCTCAGTGCTAAGGAATTCAATGTTCAGTAGTTGCTGTAAATATTAGCCAAGGGTTTCTGATTATCCAGCGACGCTACATGTGTGAGACTGTTAGTGGTATGGTCTCGGTACACAGCGGACGGCGCTGTGTGGCCACAGCTCCCAACAGGAAAGGGTTGGGGCAGCATTTCCCAGCCGGAGGGGCTGGGGATTAATACTTTGTCCAGAGGGGGTGGTGATTGTCCACCCCAGCAGGAAGGGCAGGTTGTGCCCGGTGATTGAGCGAGTGGTAGGTGTCCACTCCAGTGGAGCAAGGCAGGCAGTGCCGTGTTCTCGCATATTTATTTATTTATTTTCTCTCTCTCTCTGCGCTGATAGCGTTGCGGTGTTGTGCTCTGTGGGGGCGTCATATTGAATTTTTCCTTCCTTCTTTCTTCTCTTTCTCTCTCTCTCTCCTGCTGGTTAGATGGAGAGATAGACGGGGTGGTTGAATTATGTGTTAGGATAGTAGTGAGAATATAGTGAGGAAGGGGATGTGTATTAACTGACTGACTCAAGCTGCGATTGTACCAGAACTCAGGAGCATTACGCCCGCCAATACCGTTACAGTGACTGATTACTACGACTGACAGGGTCTGCCTGCGCACCACACTCCATCACAAAGGGTGGGAGGCATGACCATCACGTAGGGCAAGTACCTGTTTTTGTTATATTGTTATCGTATTGTCCTATATGTGATTGAGTGCACTGTTCACCATTATTGCATTACCTGTGTGTCACCAGCCATGGATCTGGTCCGGGTTCTAATCCCATACAGCCGCACCCTGTCTCAGGGCAGGAAAGCAAGGGTGTGGGATCTTTGCCTTTCTCTCTTGACTTTCCTGTCATCTTTTATTCGCTAAAAGGACGCCAGTGTACGCCGTCACCAGCACCTTGGCACTGTTTTTTTTCATTCCAAACTTGTGCATGCTTGCGGTGAACAAGGCTGCGTGTACTGTTGTGTGATTGCAGACAAACTCTCCGCTTCACTAATAACAAATGCAGTTGGCAGTGCTGATTTGAGTGCGGGTTTTCCTCATGTGTCATTTGATATGAGTGGCAGAAATAGCCGACTCCCTGGTGTTTCCTGGTGTGACTGTACTGTTTACGTGAAGAGGTAAGAGAAAGCAGTGACCTTTTATTTAGCTATGGGGAACCCCTTTAGCAAGGAACATTTGGACACACACCAAATCACACCCTAGGGATAGTCCTGCCTACCAAGTAGCCGCTAAGCAAGGACTACATGCATTAATGTTTCTTGACAAATGGCACAGTCTGACGGCAAGGCGACCCGACTTACAGTTTCCAAGTAATGGCACATTTGACATGAACAAGTTGTCATACTTTAGACAAATGCTGATTCTAAGGGGACGTAAGACTCGTAACCTGGAATGGGACTCTTTCTATTCCTGGGACTATTGCCTACGAGACCTCCGACATACAAACGACATAAAAGCTAAAGTGTGCAAGGAATTGGTGGTGTTGAAAGACGGATTTTATTGTGAAAGACAGAGAAATGAGAAGAGGGAGGAGCGGAGGGATAAAATGCTCGATATGGTAGGAACATTCCCATGTCTTCCTGTGGTAGGTGCACCATCACAGGAACACAGTATGCAGGGAACAACAAAAGAAGAGACAGAGGACGCACTCATAGAAGACATACTGATGGGGAGGTTAGGTAATGAGAACAAAACAGTGAGTACGGAGAAAAAAGTGCACGTTGAGCACTTAGCGACAGGTACAGAGCCTCCTGAGCTATCTCTGGCTCAGAAAACTGCAGCCCGTGAGCTCGCACATGGTTTAATAAAATAGGAACTAATAAAAATGAACCTTGACCGATTGAAAGACTTTCAAATGCTGCAGGAAGTCAGAGAGGAAGTGGCCCACATTGCTCAGAAAACGAACAAGGAAAGTGACAGTTTGTTGGCGCAGGCTACAAAGAAAGGAAATGGACCAAAATTGTTGAATACACATTGGAAACAGCAGTTCCAAGATGCGTCCAGGGACAGTAGTGAAGGGATAAAGGGATTGCATGAGCTGATATGGGAGATATGTATTTTCATACACCACACGAAGCATAACATTGATATTTTGACGAGGTTTTTAGACGGAAGTCTATTTGAAAGGAGGAACAGCCTCACAGCAACACAAATGAAAGGAAATTCACCATACGGTACACCGAGTGCTTCTCCCAGCACGCTAAGAAAGACTAAGTTCCTGAAATCAGACAGAAAAAATTGTCGTGCCATACTCACAGATCTTATTGATAAAAGACAGACATTTGCGGAAGTAGAAAGAGATAACAATAGGGAATACAGAGAGGAACTTCTAGCCATGGCGCAATCAGAACTGATGGCCCTAGGCCCTGAGATACACCAGATATATGCTCACAGCACAAGTCCCCTGCCAACAGAATACAGTTGGGACACTTCTCAAATGAGTTTCACAGATGCAGACGTGCCATCCTGGAGTAACGACAAATTGTCTGAAAAACTGGAATACGCTATATTAAAATTACAGAAATGGAAAGAATTGAAAGAAGGGTTAAAAGCAGCTCAGGTTCTGCAGAGCCTAGAGAAAAATAAGGAAGGGACAGAACAGGTACAGACATAGATGATGCCTCTGAGAGAGGTACCTTCGTCCTCCTGAGGGGAGGATGGCCATACCCCAACATATGTCTATGTACCTTGGCATAGAGCTGACCTGTTTTCCTTCACCAAAGACTTCCCAAAATTATGCGATGAGCCACACAAATGGTACACAGAATTGAATAGAATAGTGGCAATGGGAGAAATGTTGTGGAAGGATTTGAACATGTTATTCAGTATAATAATACCACGAGATTTATGGGAGGATTGTAAGAAGGTGGTAGGATGGCCGGCAGAGGAACCAGTGAGGGGAAAAGGGTGGGCACCGGGACAAGAGGTAGAGACAGCAAGAGACAAGGTGATGAAATACATACGAGAAAAAGTACCAGAGGAAAAGGTTGATTGGTCTAAAATAATACATACAAAACAGGAGAAGAATGAAAGTGTGACAAGTTACTATGACCGCCTTCTACAGGTCTACCAGCAGAGTAGTGGAATGAGGAACCCACTGGGTGAGGCGATGCCTGCGTTTGTGACCAACTTTGTATATGGATTACAGCAGCCTATACAAACTCATTTACAAACGTCTTTTGTGTGTTGGCAACAAGAACCCATTGACAAAGTGTTAGCAGCAGCCAGGTATTGCGCAGACCATCAAAAAAATATCCAAAGGGCAGATGATGAGAAATTGAAAAAGGATAAGGTAAAATTAATGGTGGCACAAGAACGATTTTACAATAATAATCAAAGCAGGGGTAGGGGAAGGGGCAGGGGAAGAGGACTGGGTGAACGGGTACCTTTCACGACCCCGCCAGGTACCACCTGTTTTCACTGTAACCAACAGGGACACTGGAAGGCAGATTGCCCTTTTTTAGCCAGGGGACAAAGAGGTAGAGGTCAGCAGAGACAACAACAGGGCAGTATACAATATGGGACACAACAGTTACTACCCCCACCTTATACTAACAATGCATATGATGCTGCCACTGTAAATGACCCGGCTTGTGCGGGGTGGGGTACATATCAAGACATACCACAGGCACCTCAGGGGGGACATGGGTTTCCATACCCACCTCCTGTGGAGACACATTTCACAGGCCTAGTACTGTCGGTTGATCAAGAAGGTCCACATTATAGATGGAACAGTGCTAAGCAGAACTGTGCCTTTTTTAGTTGACACTGGGGCCACTATGTCAATGCTAAAGGCCTCTGATGTACCCAACGCACCATTATCAGCAACTCAAATAACAGCCGTAGGTTTGACAGGACAACCTATGAGTGAATACTTAACACAACCATTGAAATTCAAAGTAGGTCCTATTACTGTAAATCACCAATTTATTTTTGGGAGACACTGTCCAGTAAATTTGCTAGGAAGGGATCTCCTATGTAAGTTACAGTGCACCATCAGCTGCTCACCTGAAGGGATCTTCCTGGAAAGCAAGGAGAATGGGATAGCATTGCAGGCTTTCATGGGATGTGACTCCAGAGGTAAGGTACAAGAACAAAGTCTCCCACAAGAATTACAAGACTCGGTCCCTAGTGAAGTGTGGGCAAAGGGGCCAAATGATGTGGGAAGAATATTAGATTGCCCCCAGTGCGAGTGACACTGCGCCCTGGAGCCCGTCTACCACAGGTGCCACAATACAAAATAGCCAAAGAGGGAGAGGAGGGGATAGCTCTAGTAATAGAAGAGCTTTTAAAGAAGGGGATACTGTGGGAGGTACGACACAGCCCATGCAACACTCATATTCTCCCTGTGAAAAAGGCAGCGAAAGGACCAGATGGGTCCCCGGTATACCGATTTACTCAAGATCTTAGGGAACTGAACAAGGCAGTTATACCATCATTCCCTGTGGTTCCCAACCCAGCCACCATCATATCAAACATTCCCAGTACAGCTTCGCACTTCACAGTCCTAGATCTCAGTAACACTTTTTTCTCAGTGCCTCTTCATAGGGAGTCTCAGGGTCTATTCTGTTTTACGTACAAAAATAGAAAGTTAACATATACTTGTCTCCCTCAAGGGTTTGTGGACAGTCCAACATTATTCTCAGACGCTTTAAGAGCAGACTTGGCATCATTGCAACTTGGATCAACTTTGATACAATATATTGATGATTTGTTGCTAGCCTCACCATCACAGGAAGCGTGTGTCCAGGACACCGTGGCCCTACTCTGTCACCTTGCCATAAAAGGACATAAGGTCTCCCCAAAGAAGTTGCAGTTCTGCCAATCAAAGGTGAAGTACCTAGGGCACAAACTGTCACCAGGGTCCAGGAGATTGCTACCAGATAGGATAGCAACAATAACTCAGCACCCCAGGCCAAAAACACAGAAGGAGGTGAGGGCTTGCCTTGGGGTGGCAGGTTACTGCAGGCATTGGATACCAAATTTCTCCCTGATTGCACGACCACTTTTGAATTTAACACACAAGGATGTGCCAGACAAAGTACCATGGTCAGAAAACTGTGAAGAGGCTTTTCAGAAATTAAAGTTTGCATTGTGTGCGGCACCAGCATTAGGCCTCCCAGATTACACCAAAGATTTCCATTTATTTTGCCATGAAAAAGGTGGTTGCTCCTTAGGGATTTGGGCACAAAAACACGGCACCTTCTACCGCCCATTGGCTTACTATTCGGCTACCCTGGACCCAGTAGCAGCAGGTCTTCCCCCGTGTCTGAGGGCGGTAGCAGCGGCCGCCTTAGCAGTGGAACAATCAGAGAACATTGTCCTGGCTCATACTTTGGTGTTACATGTCCCACATGCAATTGACACATTACTAACTACCACTAAGACCCAGCACCTGACAAATGCTCGCCTCTCACTCTGAGTTGACACTATTGGCACCACATATAAGGATAAAGAGATGCACAACATTGAATCCCTCCTGCCTGTTGCCTACCGAAATGGATCACGATGATCCCACCATAGATAATTCTTTTCACGATTGTATTATGGCAGTCGACACACACACCAAGGTGAGGCCAGATCTCAGAGACACCCCATTCCCTGAGGCCGAGGGTGATTTGTTTGTGGATGGTTCATGCATTAGGGACCACACAGGGATGCTACAAGCAGCCTATGCTGTGGGGACGGCCAAAAGATTACTTGAAGGAGGAAGGCTTCCGAAGATTAAAAGTGCCCAGGCAGCAGAATTAGTAGCACTAATCAGAGCATGCAAATTGGCAGCGGGAAAGACAACGAATATTTACACAGACAGCCAATATGCTTTTGGGGTCACTCATGATTTCGGTCAACTGTGGGCAATGAGGGGATTTCTCACTTCAGCAGGCCAACACATACAACATGCTTCATTGATTGTTGCCTTGTTGCAAGCTCTACTATTGCCCAGAAAAATTGCAATTGTAAAATGTGCAGCCCACACTTCTGCTAAGGACTATGGGGGTCATTCTGACCCCGGCGGGCGGCGGGATCCGCCCGCCTGGAGGGAACCGCTGAATGACCGCACTGCGGTCAAAAGACCGCGGCAGCCATTCTGGCTTTCCCGCTGGGCCGGCGGGCGACCGCCAGAAGGCCGCCCGCCGGCCCAGCGGGAAACCCCCCTCAACAATGAAGCCGGCTCTGAATGGAGCCGGCGGAGTTGTAGGGGTGCGACGGGTGCAGTGGCACCCGTCGCGATTTTCAGTGTCTGCAAAGCAGACACTGAAAATCTTTATGGGGCCCTGTTAGGGGGCCCCTGCACTGCCCATGCCAGTGGCATGGGCAGTGCAGGGGCCCCCAGGGGCCCCACAACACCCGTTCCCGCCATCCTGTTCATGGCAGTAAAAACCGCCAGGAACAGGATAGCGGGAAGGGGGTCGGAATCCCCATGGCGGTGCTGCAAGCAGCGCCGCCATGGAGGATTCCCTGGGCCAGGGGTAAACCGGCGGGAAACCGCTGGTTGCCCTTTTCTGACCGCGGCTTTACCGCTGCGGTCAGAATGGCCCTGGAAGCACCGCCAGCCTGTTGGCGGTGCTTCCGCGGTCCCCGGCCCTGGCGGTCATGGACCGCCAGGGTCGGAATGACCCCCTATGTTTCTGTGGGAAATGCTTTTGTTGACAAAGAGGCACGAAGAATAGCCCTCAGTGGGTGTGAATATATAATGGTCCAGGTTAAACCCACCACAATAGCTAAGGAGGAAAGTACATATTTTGATCCAAAATGTGTTCAACAGCAGGCTGACGGGTCAGAACTAACTGATTGGGAAAAGGGTGGTTGCAAGACAGACGGGGAGGGTGTGTGGGTGGGACCCAACGGTAAAATATGTCTACCATCCACATTACTGTCCTCTATGGCACGCCTTTTCCATGGCCCCTCACATGTGGGTAGGGATGGAATGATACAACTGTTTTCACAATGTTGGTTTAATACCAAATTTCGGCAATATGCAGAACATTTATGTAAGAGATGCACGGTTTGCGCACAGTACCACACGGGAAAAGGTACACCAACCGCTTCAGGCCATTTACCACCGCCACATGGACCCTTTGAGAGCCTCCAAATGGACTTCATTGAGATGCCCCCGGTATACAAGCTAAAATATGTTTTGGTAATAGTTTGTATGTTCAGCAAATGGACTGAGGCATACACAACCAGGAACTGTGGCTAAGTGCCTTTTAAAAGAGTTAATACCACGTTTTGGGGTGCCGATTCTTTTAAGTTCAGACAATGGACCAGGATTCATTTCACATGTTATTCAGGGCCTTTGCAAAGGGCTGGGAATAACATAAAAGTTGCATTGCGCATACCATCCACCTGCAGCAGGGGCAGTAGAGAGAAAAAATGGGGTGTTTAAAAACAGAATAGGGAAGATATGCGCAGTGACTGAACTATCTTGGATTGATGCATTACCATTAGTGCTCCACGCTATGAGAAGTACCCCTGATAGAGTCACAAAATTAAGGGCCATATTTATACTTTTTGACGCAAAACTGCGCTAACGCAGTTTTGCGTCAAAAAAATTTGCGCCGGCTAACGCCATTCCGAAGCGCCATGCGGGCTCCGTATTTAATCAATGACGTTAGCCGGCGTTAGCCGCCGGCGCTGCCTGGTGTGCGTGAAAAAAAACGACGTACACCAGGCAGCGCCGGCGTAGGGGGATATGGAGCTTGGGCGTCAAAAAATGGGGCAAGTCAGGCTGAGGCAAATTTTTCGCCTCAACCCGATTTGCGCCATTTTTTTCGACTCCCAACCCCCATAGAAATGACTCCTGTCTTAGCAAAGACAGGAGTCATGTCCCCTTGCCCAATGGCCATGCCCAGGGGACTTCTGTCCCCTGGGCATGGTCATTGGGCATAGTGGCATGTAGGGGGGCACAAATCAGGCCCCCCTATGCCACAATTTTTTTTTTTTAAAAACACTTACCTGAACTTACCTTAATGTCCCTGGGATGGGTCCCTCCATCCTTAGGCGTCCTCCTGGGGTGGGCAAGGGTGACAGGGGGTGTCCCTGGGGGCATGGGAGGGCACCTCTGGGCTCCTTCCAAGCCCACAGGTCCCTTAACGCCTGCCCACTCCCGGGCGTCAGTTTTGCCCGGGAGTGTAAATACGGCGCACATGCCTCAGAGTCAATTTTTTAGACGGGAACGCCTACCTTGCATATCATTAACGCAAAGTAGGTGTCCACGCAAAAAAATTACGGAAACTCCATGGACTTTGGCGCTAGACGCGTCTAACGCCAGAGTATAAATATGGAGTTCGTTTTGCGTCGAATTTGCGTAAAAAAAAAACAACGCTAATCCGGCGCAAACGGAGTATAAATTTGGCCCATAATGTTTTATTTCTCCTTTTTGTTCTAGTTCAAAGCTTTTGCTTCTGTTCGTGTGACTCCTTGTGGTTTTAGCAGTGGTTGACCAGCAGTTTCTGCATTTGCATGTTTTAGGTAAGAAAAAGCAATTTCCTCCAAATGACTATTGTTGCATGCATGAATGACATTTCTTAAGTGGTGCACTTAATGCAGGATTGTGTGTGAAATCGTCCTTAGATTAGTGTGCAATGATATTTGTGTTGTCTTATGTGTAATGGTCTTTACTTTTTTCTTTTTAGTGGGATATCATTGGTGATTGCTGTGGCTGTGCAGAGTAGTTGCTGGTGAGCCTAACTTTTGCATGCAAGTGAGTGGTATCGTTTTTGAGTTTATAACTCTTAGTGATAAAGCTACACTTTGTTTATTACTTATCTTGCACAGTGATGAAGTGCCTGTTTTAGAGGAGGACACTGATGTGCCAATACTGCAGCAGCCAGCAGGTGAAAGGCTTCCCATTGGAAGACCTGACCTCTGGGTTGCCCCAAACATGGAGCAGCTAGAGCTGCCTGCCTTTACTGGTCTCACAGGGTGTAGAGTGAATACGGAAAACTTTTTGCCAGTCAATTTCTTTCAGCTGTTTATGGACAATGTATTTTTGGAAGAGATTGTTGAGCAGACTAATTTGTATGCAGAGCAGTATTTGAGGGACAATGCTGCCAGACTTAGGCCACACTCTGGAGCTAGCCGGTGGATTCTTGGGTTTAACTTTTTTGATGGGGCTGAAAAGGAAGCCATCGCTGTCTTCATATTGGTCTACTAGTCCCTTGATGGCAACTGCTATATTTCCTGCAAACCATGAGTCGTAACCGTTTTTAGCTTCTTCTACGGATGCTGCAATTTGTTGATAATGCTTTAGCCTTGCCACAAGATCACCATGATTCTGACTGTCCTTTTAAAATTAAACCTGTCCTTGATCATTTTGTAGATTGGTTTTCAGAGGTCTTGGTCCAGGTAAAGAAGTAAGAGTGGATGAGTCTTTGGTCCTGTTCAAGGGCCATTTGGTTTTTAGGCAGTACATTCCTAGCAAGAGGGCACGGAATGGAATTAAATTGTATATGCTGTCTGAAAGTAGTACAGGATATGTTTCTAATTTCTGGGTCTACACTGGTAGGGATTCCAGTATTGACCCCCCTGGTTTTCCGCCCACTTTTGGAGTTAGCAACAAAATTGTGTGGGAACTTGGTAGATGACTGTTTAACAAAGGTCACCATTTGTATGTAGATAACTTCTACATTGGAGTGCAGTAAGGAATTGTTCGGAGTGAACACTGTTGCTTGTGGTAAAATCTGTTCTAATCGGAAAGGCTATCCAAGGGAGCTTGTCTGTAAACAACTTGAGTGGGGACAGTGTAGTGCCTTGCGGAATGATGAGCTGCTAGCTCTGAAATTTGCAGACAGGAGGGATGTCTACATGCTAACTACCATTCATAATGAGAGTACTTCCCCTGTGACTGTTTGAGGTCAGGTTGCCGAAGTGCTCAAACCTGTGTGCATTTTGGACCATAATAAGCACATGGGTGGTGTTGATAGAGTAGATCAGAGGTTGGAACCTTACACTCCTGCTCGTAAGGCTTATGTTTGGTATAAGAAAACAGCGGTTCACCTGTTCTATTTGTCAACTTTTAATGCTTTTGTTGTGCTCAAGAACAGTTCTCCAGAGTCAAGGATGACAGTTGTGAAATTTCAGGAGTCTCTCATAACGGGCCTTGTTGTGGTGGAACAGGCAAGAGTTCCTAGAGAAGCAGTGGTGAAGGATGTGCCTAGATTGAAAGATCGTCACTTTGCTGAGCACATTCCTCCCACAGCCCACAGAAACTTTACTGCTGAGAGATGTAGAGTCTGTACTTGAAGAGGTATCCGGAAGGAGACTTGTATGTACTGCCCCGATTGTCCTTCAAAGCCTGTGTGGTGGTGGCTATTTCAGAAGTTACCACACTCAAAAAAAAATATTGGGAAATACGGTGAGCGTAAACTGCTTGTTTTATACTTTCAAATGTTCCATTACATGTATTTAGTTAGAGCTTTTATATTTGTAGTTTTGTACTTATTTCTAATTAGTTAGTGGTTTCTTTGTTGTTTGAAAAAAAAAGTGATGGTGGCGTGTGTGGGGTGGGGCTTGGCTAGCGATTGGCCACTGGAAAACACTGCTAGCCAAATGCCAGTCCACACACTCCCATCAGCTGGTGTGATTGCTGTGTCAGACTTGTGGGCGTATGAAAGTGATGGGCCCTTGAATGGCTCTGTCTGTTGATGCAAGTGTTGTAATGTGCTGCGCCCACGGCTGGCGGAGTGAATGGTATTGTGCATGGCATGTATGAAAGGTGTGTGAATGGACTGTAAAGCGGTTGGTGCCCTGTCGCAGCTTTACAGCTCATGAGCTGTGAGTCATTGGTTCTGTTTTTTGGCCTTTCAGTTAGTAACAGTGCATTTCATTTTTGTGAACTCTTTTGTTAATAAAATTCGATCTACTGAACCATCACTCACCCTCGTGCCAAATCCAACCTGTATGTGTGGTAAAAATGAAAACACCTGCTCCGCTGTAATTAGGCGTCGAAGCACACTTATGACATGCTAGGTGTCTTCGGTGGGACCCCGATTATAAAGCATGCCACCAACTTGGTTGGTGGGTGAGGGGTATTTTTAACATAACGTAAGTGTGTTTCTTGTCACAGTTTTAGTGTTTGGAACATTACAGAAGGAGGTGGACACATCAAAATGATCTATTACAAAACTACCTGTTTTTGCAGGGGGGAGAGCACCTCTGTTTTTGGTCCCGGGTGTTGTGGTCATCTAGGGGAACCTACGAAACCCAGACATTTTAAAAAACTAGACACCTGGTAAAGTCCAGGGAGGTGTGGCTTGCGTGGATCCCCCAACATTTTCTTACCCATACTCCCTGCAAACCTCAAAATGTGCTTAAAAAAGCATATTTTCCTCACTTTTTTTTGTAGGATCACTGCGCCGGCACAAATTTCCTACCACCCAGTGTTCCCAGGTAAAAAGATACCTCAATTGTGTGGGTCCCCAAAGCAGAGTCAGCCTAAAAATGTAGAAAACAAATTGTGTTATCCTACACGTTTTTGGCCTTTTCCTGTTGCAGGCACCTGGGCCACCCACACAAGTGAGGTATCATTTTTATCCGCAGACCGGGGAGAACATTGGGTGGTAGAAAATTTGTACCAGCACACTGGTAAAATGTAACACACGCAAGACAGTGTGTAAAAAAGACAACTATTTGAGAAATGCCCTGTAATTCACATGCTAGTATGGGGACCCCGGAATTCAGAGATGTACAAATAACCACTGCTTCTAAACACCTACTTTGGAAATACAAAGGTTTCCTTGATACCTATTTTTCACTCTTTATATTTCACCAAATGAATTGCTATATACCCGGTATACAATGAAAACCCATTGCAAGATGCAGTTCCTTTATTGGCTCTGGCTACCTAGGGTTCTTGATGAAACAACAATCCCTATATATCCCTGCAACCAGAACAATCCAGCAGATGTAACGGTATATTGCTTTTGAAAATCTGACATTGCAGGAAAAAGTTACACAGTAAAACGTGGAGAGAAATGGCAGTTTTTTTCCCTCAATTTCAATATTTCTTTATTTCAGCTGTTATTTTCTGTAGGAAAACCTTGTAGGATCTACACAAATGACCCGTTGTTGGATTCAGAATTTCATCTACTTTTCAGAAATGTTTAGCTGTCCAGGATTTTCACACCCAATCTCTTCACTAAATGGAAAGAAGCCAAAAGTTTAAAAAATAGTGAAATGGGGTATGTCCCAGTAAAATGTAAAAATTGTGTTGAAAAATGTGTTTTTCTGATTCAAGTCTGCCTGTTCATGAGAGCTGGGAAGATGGTGATTGTAGCTCCACAAACCCTTTTTTGATGCCATTTTCAGGGGAAAAAAACACAAGCCTTCTTCTGCAGCCTTTATTCCCATTTAAAAAAAAACAAAAAACTTTTCGCTGTATTTTGGCTAATTTCTTGGTCTCCTCCAGGGGGCACCCACAATCTCTGGGTACCTCTAGAATCCCTAGGATGTTGGGTAAAAAGAATGCAAATTTGGCCTAGTTGGCTTATGTGGACAAAAAGGTATGAGGGCCTAAGCTCGAACTGCCCCAAATAGCCAAAAAAAGGCCTGGCACCTGAGGGGCAAAAGGCCTGGCAGCGAAGGGTTTAAGGGGCTGCAAGCTTCTAGATGTATACATTGTAATGGTTTGTGGGACAGATGTCACAGCTTAGGACATATCGGTTGGTTAGTTTGTACAGACAATGCCACCAATAACTCTTTTGTAGAATAGAGACTGTAGTTGCCACACCAGCATGGGCAGATTCATCTCCCTCATGTGCTGGTTTAATTAATTCTAGCCTTTGGTCCTGGTTGGGGATAACTTGATCTCACACCCCTGGTATTGTTGTGTATGGAACGCTTTGGGCTTTTAAGTGGTAGGAAGATTTTGCTGGATATGCTTTTGGTAATGCAATGCTACTAGCCGATGAGTTAAGAGCTGCCATTATCTCATCATTTACCCTTGTATGAGAATTAGTAATCAAAGCTACTGTAGCAGTTTTGACTGCAATTTTTATTGGCTTCATCAGCCAGTGAATTTTCTACAGTGTGTATTACAACACGTTGGTGGCTCAGTTTGTAAATAAAATCCAGTGGCAGACTAGCTTTTAGTTCTGCCACCATTCCTCAGAGAATTTTATGCTTGATAGTATTCTCGTTAGGGTCTCTAAATCTATTTAGGCACCAATACAAATTTTTGTTAAAAGACTGGACACAGTAATATGAATCACACACTATTAAAGCGAAGAATTCAAGGTCCATATATTCCAAAGCCAGAATCAATGCTTTTAGTTCAGCAAGCTGTGCTCTGCAGTGCCCAAGAGACTGTGTGTATGTTTGTTGAGGGTGGAACTTGCCATCCCTCACTACCCCATATACGGCTGCACAAGCCACAGAGTATTGGTGTTTAGCACCTGCCTGGGCAGACCCTTCGGTATATATTATATATTTTTACTGTTCAAAGGGCAAAATGTTTGGGGGCATGGGGTTCTCCTGTTCATATTGTAAACATTCGTGGGTTTGTAGTGTAGGGTCAAATACATTATTTACGTCAGTGTCAGTCAAGGAAGTGGCCCGTTGTATCCAATGGGAATGTAGTGCTTTAGCATTTGGTACACTGGCTTTAGTAACAGCCTCTAAGGATGTGACCGGGAATGAAAGTTATTTGTTTCCCTTGAACCAATGGTCTTTTCCTTTATGACAGACATCTGTTCTACAGTCAGTATTTTTTCAGTGGATCCAAAACACATTTCTGATAGAGAATATAAATGCAATTTTTATCCTATTGGCACTGTGTCACCTTCATTTAACGTGACATAGGTGAAGCCAATTGCACCAGGAATTATCCAGATGACTAAATTGTTTACACATGTGTGTAGATGTTGTGATGAAAGTATGTCAGCCTGTAGCTATCAGAGTATTTCTGTATGTTCTGTAGCCCAGTGCTTACTGGAAAAATATGGCTGAATTAAATCATACAATGGTTTTATGCTCTGTGCAAAGTCCTGAAAGTAAGTTCTGCCAAAATTAAAGAATCCTAATATGGACTGCATTTTTTTAAATTGTGTTTGGAGGTTGTAATTGAGCACACTTCTCTAGGATGTGCGGTGCCAGGCTCTTTCCCTCATTTGATAGTTCGTATATCAAAAATAGGACACTGAGGAAAGCTATTTTTGTTTTTCTAAAGTTACATTTGTAGCATTGCTCAGCAAATCCCAACACAATATGATCCACCTTGGCCAAATGTGTGTTTAATTCATCATCTGTTAGATATATATCATCAACATAGGACAATGCTCCTTGGTCAATATCATGCAATATTGATCTTACTCAAGCAGCAAACAGTCCAGGACTGTTTTTATACCCTTGAGGGAGTTGGCAAGAGCAACGCTCAGACTGTAATGCAGAAAAAGTGCTTACAACTCTGCTTTCTGGTGCTAGATTTTGGCAGAAAAACCCATTGGAAATATTCAGAGTTTTTTTGTATTTTCTGGAAACTATGTTGTTCATTAGAGCCATACTAAATGATTTTGGTATTGCAAATGTGCCTGTGTGGCTATCTAAAGTTCTATAGTCTAAGACAATTCTATAAGAATGTTCCAGTTTCATGACAGAGAATAAGGGGTTATTCTTTGGAGAAGATACACAGGGTTCAGTTACTCCCTGGTACTCAAGTTGTGAGAGAATTTCTCTCACTGGAACTTTTTCTTCATGTTTAATTGGATATTGTAGTTGCACTTGTGGGCTGGACCGTATAGGTATTACATGATAAGGTGATTCTTTATCCCACCCTACATGGTTGCAGTACAAAGCTGTTGCTTGTGCAAGAACCCAATCTGTGGCGTATGCTTCTTTTACTTGATCAGGAACTAGGACCAATAAGAATGGGAAAATTACCACTTACCCTTGTGGGAGACTTCTATCAAACTCCAGTGGCCAGTCCTTTTCAGGCAAGAGAATGACATAGTTTTGTGTTAAATTTTCCCAGAAAATTACTTTAATTATGTATTTTATGTCACCCTCAATTTGTATATTAAGTTTATATAGTCTATCCGGAGGTGTGACTGACTGACCTTGAATTTCTACTTATATGTAGTCATTAATTGCTGTCGTATTCAGGCATTGAACATTCTGGCAAACTATTCTTGAACATTTTGGCGAACTATCATGACCTCTGCCACACCGTCTAGGAAAGTCAGTGCCCACGTCCTATTTTGAAACAATGTTCTTAATATGTGTGGCATATTTTCTCAAAAATTCCCTCAACCTTCTTCTTTTTGAATTGGGGTTTTTGTTGTGGAAGATTTGCTTCATGTTTTATTATTACATCAGAAGGGCATTGTGAGTCTTTCTTTGGTTTCACATACTCTTCCTGTCGATGTTTTAACCACCCACTTCCCTCACTTCATTTGTCAGATGTGTCCTTAAAGGAACAAGAAGGGCTTGTATCAGTATGCTGATACCTGTTTGGTTGTTTTATTGTATCATGGAAGCGCAAGTTGTAGCGCCTTTCAGAGGTCTCCCGTAGTGGAGAATCTCCCTGTGGTTTTGCTTTTTCTTTATTATTATTGTTTTGTTTATTCCAGCATTTTTAGAAGACTCTGATGTTTGCTTGGTATTGTCCTTTTCAGAGCTACCCTTAAGCTGTAACTTATTTGGTCTGGCACCCAAATTACCTCGACCTATACTACTATACATTTCTGCAATACTTTTTGGTAAGTTGTGTTCCTAGTTTACAGGGGGAAATTGTACGAGTCATTGGAGCATTGCCAATACAGATGCTTACCCTTTAATGATGCCTAAAATGATTGAGGATACTGTGGCAAAATTGACAATTAATTTTATCTTAATTCAGGGCCAGGTCACCCCCATATTTATTTTGAATTTGTTTGAACACTTCTGGTAAGATAGCAAGGGACAGTGTACGATGTGCTATGGTACATACTGCAGCAACAGACTATGCCTCATGTAGTGCAGTCATCTATTGATGGTACCATTCCAAGTGGCAAGCACATTGTGAGAATTCTATGTTTATCTTGGGGTCCTGTATGGGGAAACACTGTTTTAAGCTGATTTGTTTTTTGTGCAATCTAAAATGGGATCTCCTCCCATTTGTTGGGTAGCTTACCCATAATAGCATTTATTTTCACTTGGTTTAACCCAGGCATAGGCAATTGTGGCTGTACAGCTTGAACAGCCCTCGCTGGTGTTAAGTGCCTATGTAGATTAACTAAATTAGTATACAAGGGACATAGGCCCTCATTAAGACTTTGGCGGTCTATTCCGTAGACCACCGAATTCACCGCCGCCATATGACCACCAGTGTTGGCGGTCTTCAGACTGCCATATTATGGCTGCTGGCTGCTCTCTGCCACTCTTTGGCGGGGAAGCCGCCAGTAGCCATACTGGCAGTCTAGTTCAGCTTGCTCCGTCGCCACCGCCACGTCACCACAACACCGCCTGCCTTATTACTACATTGTAAATGGCGTGGCGGTGTTGTGTTGGCGGGCCGCTGGCAGCAGAGCAAGCTCCATGTATCCCGATCCCTCCCGGACGACCACCAGGTAAGGTGATCGTTCGACAGGGGAGGGGGGCGGGTGTTGAGTGTTGTGTGCGTGAATGGGAGGGATGTGAATGGAGGAGGTGGGGAGTGTTGTGTGGATTTGTGCAAGTGTCTGTGTGCTTGTGTGAATGCCTGTGTGCAGGGGTGTTGTGGCCGTGTGTGCATGTGTGTATAAATGAGTGAGCGTGGATGTGTGCATGTATGTAAGTGTGGTGTGTAGATGTGGGGAAGGGGGTCAGAACAGGAATCGGGGTGGGGGATCAGTATGGGGATAGGAGTCTGAACAGGGATAAGGGTGGGGGTTTTAAACAGGGGGAGGGGGTCAGAAAGGGGGTTGGGGAGGGAGAGCGTCACTGCATGGAGGTGGAGGGCATCTGATGGGGTCGGGGGTGGGGGCTCCTACATGGAGGGGGCATTGTGGAGGCCTGTTGTGGCAACAGGAAGGAGTATTCCTGTCGCCAGTATCCTTACCACCAGGGATTTTGTGGCAGGGCTGCCGCCACGGAAACCCTGACAGCAAGGATACTCAAAATACCGCCTGCTGTGTTAGGTGGACCACCGGGTCGAAGGGGGTCAACCTTCGGGCCAGGTGGTCCCACCCCCCTGGCGGTACAGGTGATCAACTGGCTGTGATGCAGCCATTTCACTAGCACTGTCATAATTTGGCAGTCCTGCACCGCCACGCTGTCGGAGGTCTGACCGCGACCACAGGTGTGGCAGGGCAGGACCACCAAGGTCATAATGACCACCATAATTCATCTGCAGCCAAGATTTGTATATTAGGATATAATAAATAGCCAGCTAACATTGGCCATGTGGCCCCATCATTGCTGAGGGATTCCAGTCTAACGTGTTCTATGACGTGTAAGGGCACCTTGAAACCAATTCCAGTGTTCTTGAAATGTTAATGGTATTTCAACATTTTAATAAGCTCTGTATTGTTGTGGTACATTCACTGATGTGAATATATGAAATGTTAAAGTGTTAGCATCAACACCTAGGAGTAAAAAATCTTCAGTTCTGTACACTGCTTGCGCCTCTGCCTTGAACATAACATCACCACCCCCATTTGCTAACCCATTTCGAAGTAAATGCTGTGTAAGTGCTTGTCTGCAATTCACAGGAATATTAACTGGATTTGCCATTTTATATGAAATTCAGAGGAGGGAAGTACTACAGTGGGTTATCATTTTAAAGGTTCATGATTGAACAACCTGCAGACAAATATAGGCGCTTCCTATACAGCTAAGGAGGATAATGTCCCAAACACCACAGACATCTCTGTTTTTTGGTGAATAGGGCACCTTTGGAACACAAGAGAAAACTACTCAGGAGATCTGTTAAATAAGTACCTGGCCTAACGTTGGTAGAACCATGTGATGCGGTTCCTATTATGAAACAATACTGTGCATTTGGGACAACAGAACGTCAGAATGTGGGGGACTGAGTCCTTGCATGCCGTCAGAAACTGTCAGCCCAGATCCTGGCTAGTTCGCAGTGCCTCACCTGAACCCCTAACCTTACAAGGAGAAGATGATTTGTAGCAACCTGAAACATGATACTTGGAATCCCCAGGAAAGTCGTGGAAACAGATCTCACCCTCTCTTCACATTACTCATACATGCCTAGGCAAAAATACAAAGAAGATATGTGATGAGTTTTCAATGCATTTATTGAAACTAACATTATCTTATATAGTGATCGTGAGCTGCGATAATAAGGCAGACGAAACAGAGCAACATAAACAGCATTATGAAAAGGGTGAAACAATGAACATTCCCACCATTGTTCTGGAAATTCTAGGAATACCTACTTGGCCCTAATACCCTAAAGAGACCATATTTGTGTGCACCCTTCTGCCTGCCCAATCCAAGGGATTATTCTTAGCCTCAGACCTGAACTGGTATCAGGAGTCTGCCTATGTGATGAATGGCAATCCTCTTCAGGAGGCTGGTGGATCAGTGCCAGTAAAGCTGCATTGTCAAGCATAGCAGTCCTGAGATGCTTGCAGATGGAATTCCCCTCTGATTCGTCTGGTCAATGCATTGTTTATATATTAAAACTGCACTGTGTTAGAAGATGCACCTCTGACATGATGCTTTGTCTTGGTGTTAGAAGCTGTCACCAAAACTGGCAACAGCACCCAGGATATCTCATTTTGTATGTAGCCTTGGACGAAGAGTTCCTGATTGTGAGGCAAGAAAGCTAGAAAAAACATAATGTACCCTGCCTTCTCAGACTAATATTGTATACGCTTGTATATAATAAAATAATACTACTAAAACGTGATGTAGCTAAAATGTACAAAAGCTAAAAAAACAGGGGGAACCAACTCGGGCCCAAGACGGACATCACTACACAAATTTCAGCAAATGTTCCTGTAAAGATCGGCTTGATTGAATATACTCATGAATTCATCATTTGCAATACAAGTCCTGTTATTCTGTTAAGTAGAGACTTTTTGTGCAAGATGAATTACACAATTTTCTGTACACCAGATGGAGTGGCAATTCATACACATGACAATGACATTGACTTCAGTTAAAACCACAAGAGTGAGATTTAAATTGTACAGTAAGGGAGGACTTTAGCATCTTACTGGCAAAGACACTAGAATGATAAAATATGCTGAACCGTTGAAAATAAGTGTGAAACCAAAGTAGTATATTCACGAACACCCCAATACAATCGTACTCCAAAGGCAGTGTCAGGAATGACGCAAGTGATTGAATAGTTAATAGAACAGGGCATCATAAAGGAAGTGTTGGGCAGTCCCTGCAAGTCTTCTATTATGGGACTTCAAAAAGCAAATACAAATGGAAAATAGTACAGGATTTTAGAAAAATGAACTGAATTGCTATAGTTTCATCTTGAATCCAGCCGCAATCCAGCCCAAATTCCATCAGGCGTGGGATTGTTCATGGTCATAGACTTGTACCAAACCTTCTTTTGTAGTCCCCTGCATGAGGCCAGTCAGGCACAATTTATGATTATCTACTAGTAGTGTCAACCACAAAGAGAGCTGAAGATTAGACACAGTTGGTTTGTTAAATCATCTCGCAGACAGTGGACACAAGGCATCTCCAAATACATTCCAGTACTACCAGAAGAAGGTCATATATTTGGGACACCACATTCAGAAGGGAGTGAGGAAGGTGTCTAAAGAGCACATGTCCACAATTTCAAGAATGAGCTCCCCCTCAGGACATTGAGAGGCAAGAATGTTTTGGGGAAGGTTTGACTACTGCAGTCAGTAGATTCCTATTGTTCCCCAATAAAAAGCATTTACAGCAATTTGCTCTCAACAATGTGAATTACCCTGTACCCTGGTATGAAAAATGTGAGTGTTTTCCTAGAGCTCAGTGACAAACTCTGCAGTGCACCAGCACTAGGAATGCCAGTCTGTGAGAAGGATTTCTTCCTCTGCTGTCATGAACATGACGCTTGCGCAGTCTATGTTGGCACATGCCCACTAATAAATAAAGAGGCTTAAATTTTAGCCACACTGGTTACTAAGCTGCAGCACTTTCCATTTTCCTAAGATCGGCTGCAGTAGTCTGTGAGGGGATCCAGCAGAGTAAGGAGACTGTGATGCTTTATACTCTTATTGTGATGATTCCTCACTCGGTTGGGATTTTGCTGAGTCGAGCTCAGCATATGACAACAGCTCTTTGAGAAGTATGAACAAGTAGTCTTGGCGGATAAAAGCATTTCCACTAGATGATATCATTTTCTGAATCCTGCAATTTTTTTTGCCACTTTCCAGGTCATAATGATGGCTGATTTGACATTATTCGTTGATAACTTGTTTGCACCAGAACTGGTACTGTGGAAGCATCCTACTTGAGCAAAGCAACCTCAGCACATGTAGCCAAATTAATCACCTTAACAAGAGTGTGCTCTATGGCCAGTGATTTGACTGTTATCATCTATACTGGCAGCCAGTACATATTAGGCGTGGTCCAGGATTTTGGCCAGTTATGGTTGCAAAGGGGTTTCATGACGCCCACTGGTTCTCCTACATGCAATGGGGAGTACATTCTAAATCTTTTGAAGATGAAAGTGATAACTGGTATGTCAAATGATGATAGGCCTATGTGACCATGCCTGCAATGGTTCGACACTTCCATGGTCCTACTCAAATTGGGAGAGATGAGATGATTTGCACATTACAGAAGTCATGGTTTAACACCTGTTTCCAGGCCGTGGTTGAAGTGTTGTTTCAGTGATATAGTACATACCAGTGGTTAAACGCAGGTGAGAGAACAATTGTGATCATAAATCACATAGGAAAATCCGAGGGACCATTTTGTCACCTGCACTTAGATTTTTTTGAGATGCACATCTGTAATTGCTGAAGATTACCCTCATGGTAGTTTCCCTTTTTTCCTCTTAAATCGAGGCATACCCAACTAGATGGAGTGATAATCTCACTTTAGCCAAATTATTGTTGAGGCGATTGATCCCTACATTCAGCATCCATTTCTTTAGAATCTGTTAGTGGGACACATTTTAGAATAATGTCATGAAGTTAGCCCTGAGAATTGACCAGACGTTCCTCTGTAGTTACAGACCAGAAATATTAGGAGTTGTTAAGCAAATTAACAATGTGTTGAAATGTAGGATTGCAACAGGGTGTGCCTCCACTTCTCTCAGTTAACCTGATACATTTCCACTTGTTTTGATGAGCCTCTAAAGTACACCAAATAGACAAACATCTCTCTCTCCCCATGAAGAATTGAGCTGGATGGCCATGAGAACTTTTTCTGTCCCTTCAGGTGCCCTTGTAAACATCATAGACCATACTGTTCTTGAGTACCGCAAAGTTCTGGCTGATGTGGTGCATTCTATCTCTCATCAGATTGACATGGCAACACCACCAGTGGGGCAGGGGCAGTGCCACAATCTAAAATTTGGAAACAGTGTTAATGGTGAAAAATTATGTTTAAAAGACCTGTTTGGAGTCTCTTTGGAAGGGCCACAGCAGGCAGTCTTTGTGAATAACACTTCTGTGAAAAGCGCCGGTTTGCCACAGTGGATTCACATGTTGAACACTAAGAAGCTGAGACCAGCTGATGATGATGAAAAAGCAGTGACAATAGCCCCTAATTTACTGAGTCAGACCCAAGCCCGATGTTGGGATTCTGAAGGAGAAGAAGCTCAAGGTGAGTCTCTTCAAAAACGAGTGTCAGCAGATCCCATATGAGCTTCAAAGGACAAGGTCACGGTAAGAATACTCAAGAAATTCAAATCGAGAAAAATAAACAGAGACCAAGATTAAAGCTTCATATCTCCTGAACCCCTGACAAGTAAGGGTCTCCTGTTAGGGTGATGATCATGAAATCGAAAAAAGTCCTCAACTTGTGGTGAATGGACTAATGTTCCTATCATATGAGTATTCAAAACTTAAGGAAGTACGTAATTGTTACATTTGCACAGTTTTGCCTACCTCCACTCCGGAGAGGGTGATGTAACTTCATCTTCCTTTCACCTATCCCTTGTCATGCTGCATGTTTATAAATTTGTTCTATCAACTGGATTTACTCGAATTATATCTTCCAAATTATGATGTTTGTTAGTGCCTATTGTTAGAGACTTGTATGATCATGGAAGCAAAAACAGGGGAATTACGTCTAGATACTTTACATATATTACACAAATTAACCGAACTAACAATCATGTTCATGCATTTATATGCAGATTAAATAGAGATGAGGATGTGTGGTAGGAGAGCCGATTTTAAACTCCCTCAAAATTGGGTAGGTAGTTGCTATCTAGGTTGAGCTTTCCAGTGTCTATCACATGAATGAATTTAATGAAAGTAGTGATACAATTGTAAAGAGAAACACACACAGCTTTGATCAAGTATTAGGAGACATATTGGGTGCCATAATTTCTTTAGTAGGGATATCTTTAAATGAAGTGAAAATCAGAAATGTGTCTACATTAGTGGATCGATTATCTAACAATAGTAATGCTAGAGCCTTAATAACCATTAACAAGGAGCTGATGGCTGT